>NC_091465.1:70623871-71249496 GCF_027789765.1 Dendropsophus ebraccatus
TTGGCAGGCCGAGGAACACGAGAACGCTATTGTTACTGTAACCTCACCTACTGTAAGTTGTTTTGTCATCTATAATAGGACTTTGTGCTAACCTAGAAGATGGTGAGTGTACTGGGTATTCCAGAAAGCCTAAACACAACTGAATGATGGGAGTAGGGAAATGCTTTGTTTTACTTATGCAGTATGTGTGTCCCCTATGTTCCCATTACAGATAATATCAGAACGTACGCCTTTCCGATATGTAAGTCTATGGATCCTGACTTGTGCAGAGGTGAGGGTGGCAAAGAGAGAAGCGCTAGCAAAGTGCTTCTTTGTGGGGTCCAAACACCCAAACCCCAACCCATCAAGTAATTTAACACATCAAAAGTTTAAAGTGGTTGTCCAGGAAAAAAATAACTTGCCCCCCATCCAAAGGATAAAGGACAAGTAAGAGATCCCAGGCCCCTGCCTCTTCTTATAAATACAGCTGTGGGTACGACGTGACTTCTGGCTAATGGTGTGTTTACACAGGCAGATTTATCTGACAGATCTTTGAAGCCAAAGCCAGGAACAGACTATAAACAGAAGAGGTCATAAACGAAAAGACTGAGATTTCTCCTCTTTTCAAATCCATTCCTGGCTTCGGCTTCAAAAAAAAAATCACTCGGCTCCATAAGAATGAATAGAGCAACAGGTCACTTGCCGTACCCGCGGGTGTATTAATAACAGAGGATCTGGGGGCCCAATACGGAGATCGTGGGAGGGATGGAGTTCAGACCCCTCCACGATCTGTTACTTGTCCTCTTTCCTGTGGATAGGGGACAAGTTATTTTTTTTCTTGTACAACTTCTTCCAGTACTTATCAGCTGTTGTATGTCCTGAAGGAAGTAGTATTCTTTCCAGTCCAGAGAGCAGGAGAGGTATTCTATGGGGATTTCCTACTGCTCTGGGCAGTTCCTGACATGGACAGAGGTGGCAGCAGAGAGCACTGTGTCAGACTGAAAAGAATACACCACTTCCTGCAGGACATACAGCAGCTGAAGTACTGGAGGACTTGTGATTTTTTTAATAGAAGTAAATTACAAATCTCTGTCACTTTATGGCACCAGTTGATTTAAAAGATTTTTTTTTTTACTACCCCTTGGAAAAACTTGTGGTGGGCAACAACAAACCAATCTTATCGTGTCTAAGGGTACAGCCACACACACACACACACACACACAGTTAAAGGGTTTATCCAGCGCTACAAAAACATGGCCACTTTCCCCCTACTGTAGTCTCCAGTTTGGGTGGGGTTTTGAAACTCAGTTCCATTGAAGTAAATGGAACTTAATTGCAAACTGCCCCTGAACTGGAGACAACAGTAGGGGGGAAAGTGGCCATGTTTTTGTAGCCCTGGATAACCCCTTTAAATGCTGCCAATTTGGATCCTAAGGTTACAAACCCACTTGCCGGATCTGCAGCGAGTCTCCTTGCTGCGTTTTTGCAGCGAGACTCGCTGCAGATCCTGACCCTATACTTTCAATAGCAGAGAAACTCGCAGCAGGGATGTACATCCCTGCTGCGATTTTGTCTGCAGCCCGCCCCATTAACCCCCCGGTCGCCGGACATTATACATTACCCGGTCCCCGTTCCTGCTTGCTTCGGGGCTCCCGGTGTCTTCACGGCGGGGCAGCGCACTGATTGGCCAGGCGGAATGTGCCGGGAGCCGCTGAAGCAAACAGGAGCCGGGATCAGGTAATGTATATCGCCCCCGGCCGCACGATCGCCCCCAGCCCTGCAGCCCCCGGCCGCATGATCACCCCCAGCCCCGCAGCCCCCGGCCGCACGATCGCCCCCAGCCCCCGGCCGCACGATCGCCCGCAGCCCCCGGCCGCACGATCGCCCCCAGCCCCGCAGCCCCCGGCCGCACGATCGCCCGCAGCCCCCGGCCGCATGATCGCCCGCAGCCCCCGGCCGCACGATCGCCCGCAGCCCCCGGCCGCACGATCGCCCCCAGCCCCGCAGCCCCCGGCCGCACGATCGCCCCCAGCCCCGCAGCCCCCGGCCGCACGATCGCCCTGCAACCCCCGGCCGCACGATCGCCTGCGGGCGATCGTGCGGCCGGGGGCTGCGGGGCTGGGGGCGATCGTGCGGCCGGGGGCTGCGGGGCTGGGGGGCGATCGTGCGGCCGGGGGCGATCGGGGCTGCAGGGGGGCGGGCAGGATATACATTACCTGATCCCGGCTCCTGCTTGCTTCGGCGGCTCCCGGCACGTTCCGCCCGGCCAATCAGTGCGCTGCCCCGCCGCAGCGCACTGATTGGCCGGGCGGGCCGTGAAGACACCGGGAGCCCCGAAAAAAGCAGTAACGGGGACCGGGTAATGTATAATGTCCGGCGGCCGGGGGGTTAATGGGGCGGGCTGCAGACAAAATCTCAGAGTTTCTCTGCTATTGAAAGTATAGGGCCGGGATCTGCAGCGAGTCTCCCTGCAAAAACGCAGCAAGGAGACTCGCTGCAGATCCGGCAAGTGGGTTTGTAACCTAAGGTTGGTTTCCCAGCATGTTGTTTGACCTTGAAGGATGGAAAAATCTTGTTTTCAAGCGAAAATTTTTTTTTTAACTCTTAGCTGTTTTTTCCCTCTCTCTTTTTTTTTTTTTTACTTATTTTTAAACTTAAACTTTTAAACTTATTTTTTCCGGCCTTTGAGCTATAGCAGAAACTTTACGTAAAGTGATGTAAACAAACCAAAAGAAGTCGGTGTCAATTAATTTTATGACTGTAACATTAAAGATCTTAAGTTTAGCTGAGTGTGTGTGTGTGTTTGTGTGTGTTTGTGTGTGTTCCTATGTGTGTGTGTGTGTGTGTTTGTGTGTCTTTGTGTGTGTTCCTATGTGTGTGTGTGTGTGTGTGTGTGTGTGTGTTTGTGTGTTCATGCAAGTCTCTTGACCACCAGCCATAATACTTGCACATAGTCTGATGTATGTCTAAGCTATGTAATGCTGGACAATTCCTTCAACAGGAGGACATGTTTATACTATTGGGACTAGTTAGTAAGGCACATGACCCACATTATTAATGTTGATTACAACACGTCTAATAATAGATCTGCCTACCTGTGACTGTACACCTGCTTATACCTGTCGTGTGGACATTGTGGTTTCACAATTGCACGAAAACATTTCACGGGCTGAGTCACACTGTTTACACATGTCTGTTACTGGGAATTCACTCGACTAGTCACCTTGCCGAGCCTGACTCCTAATACACTGCTACAATATGAGCTGCCCTTCAACTCTCAGTGGAAAGTTTCCCAGCATTATCAGGGCTGTATCACTTTGCATCACATGAAACCAGATGAAGTCATCATATCTCTTGTGAAAAGGTTACAGAATAAGCTTGTTTTTGCCCCTAGAGGTGGTGAACTCACCCCTATGTAATGTTACCGTTCTTGAAATGCAACATCATATCTTCCACTATTAGAGACAATGAAACTGGGTCAACTCCGCGCTTATCTAGGGTACTTAGCAGATACTGATATGCTGGGTTGTACCCATTCCCCTAAGGGCCCTATTCCACCGGACGATTATTGTTTGCGATACTTATGATCGTATTTGCGATCGTTCTTTCTTCGCTATTCCGTTCTTATTTACTGCGAACGAACGAACGACGTCTTATTCAATGCGAACGTTTTGCGAACGAGCAACTTTAAAAAAAGGTCCAGGTGTTATAAAGCGATCAACGATTTCTCGTTCGGTCGCTAATCGTTAACTGCATTTCAACCAAACAATTATCGTTTAGATTCAAACGATTTGACGATAATCTGAACGATAATCGTCCGGTGGAATAAGGCCCTAAGTCATACTTAATCTAGATCTGGGATTCCAGAAACAGTGCCCCCTTTGTACATGGGCTGTGTTTGCTTCTACATTCAGATACCAGACATAAACAAGAGTGGCGCTGTTCTTAAAAAAAAAAAAAAAAAGACCCTTAAAGCACAGCATGCAGTTGTCTTATCCTATAGATCTGGGTACAATGATGGCTAAAAGTCCCATGTGTTACAGTCCCCATATCTGAACGTAGATCCATGTACCTAGTTTGGCACAGGCTAGACTTGGGTCCAGAGTCTAAGGGCTCTATTACACGAAGCAATAATGCATGGCCAATGGCTGGCACCTGATACCTTACCTCTCCCGGTCTTCTCTCCTGTGCTCCACAGCTTCCCGGTTCCAGCGGTTGCAGCATCTGAGCGGCCTGTCAGATGATAGTCCCGGCCTGTGATTGGCTGAACGGGAACACAGGAGAGAAGACCATGAGAGGTATGGGATCAGGTGTTTGGGCAAGGGCTGCATGGACATCGCTAACGATGTCCATGCAACCCTTATTGCCCAATTATCGAGCCATCTAATAGGTCCATCTAGCAGATGGCCCGTATAATAGGACCCTAAAGGTTCTCATCTCAAGATGTGTTTTGGCGGGAATGGCTGACCAGCAAATGTGTATGGTGGATCCCCAACTCTTCCCTGATAGATGATGTTGCAGAGAGAAGGGTCAGGTCTGGGGGACCTTGCCTGCTTTAATAGATGGGATAGAAAGGCATCAATTCCCTTGAAAATGAGGCATCTTACCTGGTGATGTAATCAACAAAAATGACACATGCTAGGAGTGAGGAGAGGTGAGTACAGCACATTGAGCACCATGTATAAAACCACTGAGCTGGCTTGTTCCCAAAATAGTGCTAAACTTAAAATGAGAGTAGTTTTGTACATGTAAAAACCTTGACGACCCATTACAGTCTGCTGATGATAACTAGGGATGAGTGAACCTCAAGCATGTATTTGATCACAGGTGGCTGAAGAAGTTGGATGCAGCCCTAAGGCTTCCTGGAAAACATGGATACAGCAATAGGCCATAGACTATATCCATGTTTTCCCGGACTCCCTAAGGTTGCATCTAACAGCCACCGATAGTCTGCCACTAAATAACCCGAATATACAGTGAGGTTTCTGGGTATGATGTTGGATACTGCATCTTATTTACTTTTTTTTTTTCAGACATTCTCTTTTTGGTAAGATATGAATGAGGCACACCCAGTCATTCAGTGCAGGGGTAGACTTCTTACTCTCCTACCTCAGAGCTCGGCTTAGCTTCTCATAATTCATACATTTGTTTTTCTTCTGCTCCCCCCAGAGCTGTGCGAAGGTGTCAGACTTCACAACACGGAACGTCCCTTCTTTGCGGTTCTCCCAGCGGACGGCATCTTGGTTCTTTTGCGGACTCAGTAGCAGATCACGTACAAACTCCCATAGGTGCACACTTTGGTCTGTAGAGGAGAGGCTATTATATGCCATATAGTCATGTAAGCTATGATGCATGCAGGATATAGAGTGGGAGTTATTAAAGTGTCAAAAATCATCTATTATAAGGTAGTTCACCTATTATAAGGTAAGGAGGCACAGATACAGCGGGTTACAAAAACTGCACAGGAGAGTTTGCAACCTACACCCTATGCAGCAGCTTGCATGTCATGGGCAGTGTGCAAACTCCACCCATTACAAAGAGAGGTGACATGGTTGTCAGCAGATTTAGGGTCCATTTACACAGAAAGATTATCTGACAGATTATCTGCCCAAGATTTGAAGCCAAAGCAAGAAAAAGACTATAAACAGAGATCAGGTCATAAAGGAAAGCCTGAGATTTCTCCTCTTTTCAAATCCATTCCTGGCTTTGGCTTAAAATCTTTGTCAGATAATCTTTCTGTGTAAATGGACCCTTATATTGACAGAAGAGGCAGGAATGTCAAATATCAGCAGAGATTCGGGTAAGGTGGGTTTCTGAAAACAAATCTGATGCATTAGAAGATAGGGAGGCAGACCTCTCTTACTTGTTCGGTTTCCTTTGGCTCTTCTAGTGTGCTCCTTTGGAGTAACTGGTGATGGTTTCGTTTCTTGGATCCTGGTCTCCTCTTTACAACAGAGAAAATGAAAATAGTTAAGTACATTATCCTCCCTAGCACAATATACAGGCTATATGCAGTGTCCCACAGCGGGTGTGCCAATGCTGTTCATGGCAGGTGTAGGTCGGTATCGATACGTGTACATATGCTCTGGGATGAAGGCTGTAGTATGCACTCCCACCACTAGATGTCACTTTAACTAGCACAGCTGAATGGAAGCCAAACTAAGTGTTAACTGTGAACCTGACTTTCCTGGTGTAAATTTACTGTATATGCCACTGACTGTTCCACTAATGGAGAACCAATCCCTGAGCTGGTCACCTTACACTAGTTCCTCCTCTGCTCCTGTGACCTATCAGAGGTTACATTATGTGTCTCCTGATGCCTTCCTGTCCTATCCGATAACTCACTGAGGGTGAAACGTGAGAGAGCACGCAAGAGAGTTCCTGCTAAAGTACTATTTCCAAGGCCTGGCCTGGCCTGGTGAGGCTGCTGTAGGCCGTGAAAACGGGAATTCTATCCATGATTGGGGGGGGGCAATCCTTTCTTCTTATCCTGGTAACTCGACAAGATTCAAGACAGCAGTTAGGCAAGAGCAAATAAAGACAAGGATTCTGCTGAAAGTGCTAGGTTTCCTTATAGGTGTCCCCGATGGATCGCTTTACCCACTAGGTGGGGCCTGTGTTCCTT
This sequence comes from Dendropsophus ebraccatus, assembly GCF_027789765.1. Lineage (NCBI taxonomy): Eukaryota > Metazoa > Chordata > Amphibia > Anura > Hylidae > Dendropsophus > Dendropsophus ebraccatus. The sequence goes on from NC_091465.1 coordinate 70,630,476, forward strand.
AAGCTGTGTCATCAGTGCTCATGGACAGCAATAGGCAGATGTTCATACCCGTGGATACAGGTACTGCACATACCACTCAGGCCTTGTGACAAGAGATGAAGAGGTACCTGCCCTAGCTAATACCACATGGCTGCCCTTGGTTACTGCATATGTCAGAGCTTGGTTTACATTCAACAGATTTATGGATAGCTTTGGCTATTCCACAAATTTCAAATCCTTCATCTTCCTAATATATCTGTAGGACCACTTTACTCTATGTAGGGTAAAATAAAATCTTGTCTAAATCTCGTCATCAGCCATCTGTAGCTGACAAATCTTTAATTCCTACTATGTATCTTTACTTAGTACCTTGAGTGCGCTAAGGTGTAAGAATAGCCCTTGTCTTATGATGATCTTTAGGTGGGCAAAGACATCAATAATTTGGCCATCAGTTATCTTTGCGCCCTAGCCGTTGGAGCCACGGCCACCCCTCCTATGCAACATACAGAGCAACATTCGGCATGGCCGAACATTCCTGTGTTCCCTATGGGGAGGGTTAAGGTGTAGTCAGAGAACAGCTTATCTCTCAGAAAACAAAGGGGTCGAGCAATGATTTAAGCCCTAAGGGGCTTTTCCAACGAGGTTTTTTGTAATTGTTTTGCAGGAGACTGACATGCAGGATCCCAGGGGGGGGGGGGGGGGGGGGTAAAGTGGTCGCACACACAAGGTCCCTGTCCATTACCAGCAGCCAGGCCACCTTTGAACTAAAATAAATATGGAGTCTAATCACCTGACCGATTTGCCATAGATTCCCTTCCTCATAATACCCCTGGTCCTGTGTGACCACTTCATGTGCACATTGTGGCGTCTGTTAGTCGCTGGTATAGGATCAGCTATTTCTAAACATACATTGATATTATTGTAAATGTTCCACTTACCGCGAACTGAAATCTGAGGGTTTATCTTCTCCTGTAAAACCTGTTGGTCCAAATTCTTTCTGTGTGTTGTCACTGTGGCCAGCAGGTCTGCGGGGCGGTAACACATTAACCACGAACAAAGGGAGAGAAGAAGCCATAAACGGTTAGATAGACGCGACGGCTGTGGTCGATACTGCACTAGCTGCCATTCATTGGGGTTACCGGCTATTTGGCAAAGGTTAACCCCTTATTGTCTGGAAGTCTCTTATATTATCCTATGTTATTGGTTTGGCCATATCTGAATAAATTGATTAATATTTATAATGAGTGACTGGGAAGCAGAATGATGCAGAATCTATTGAATAATGATAATATGGAGAATTACAGCTGGTATATTCTAGGGGTACATGTTGTAAATTCTAAGAAATTTGGGAAATTTGGAAAACTTGTCCTCCATTTATATTCTGATCCTGGCTTTGGCTTCAAAAAATTGCCATTAAAAACGTAACTGTGTGAGCACAACCTAAGGTCTCATTCACATGTTCATAGTTCTGTCTGTAGTCTGTAGCACTACAGACCCATCGATTTGAATGGCCCGGTTCACACATCTGTACGTGTTATGGGGCTGTTATCTGTGCCGCAAAAAAAAAATACTGGTTTGCGCTAGTGCGGACGCCAATTGCGGCAATGAATAGTTCCATGCTTTGTGGACAACTACACATCACACCCATCGTACGGGTCCGTAGTCGCAAACAGCACTACAGAGATGTGAATGAGGCCTAAGTATGTCTGTGTCTGCTATTGCATTAAGTATGTCTGTGTCTGCTATTGCTAAGCTGCAGTACCTGGCATGACCACAATCCTATGGATGTCATTGTGTCTAGATAAACAATGAGAGGGTGGTTGTGCTGTTAGAAATTAGAGAAGAGCGTAACTCGAGCCTGCTCAAGTCCTCCTATAGGTCACCGGTTTCTCCAGCTGTCCACAGCTGCCTTCACTTCTGAGACGAACTCATCTTGGGAGTGACAGCCCGCTTAGCCAATCACAGTCTGCGGCACTGTCCCGTCTCAGTCAGTGATTGGCTGAGCAGGCTGTCACTCCCAAGAGGAGTGGAGGCGGCAGCGGGGAACACCGGAGAACCGTACAAGGACACAGGGGGAGCAAGGAGAGGTAAGCATAGGCTCTTTTTTTGTTTTCTATATAACAGTATATAACAATAACAATATTAAAACACTGTCTAACACCCCTTTAAGTAAAGCAACTGTTGGGACCCTCAGGGCTCTGCTGTAGTCCCGACGCAAGGGGGTGTTTAGTTGCTGTGCTGCGTCACCACAGTTGCAAATAGATGTTATATTCTTCCCCTTGAGACAAATGGGTTTATTGTGTAATGTACCGACATTAGTGGAAGACCCACCATTAAGCGGGGTCATTTACCTAGTGTTTAGCTGCCTGGGCATCAATTACCCTCTATTAGCCAGTCACTCATTACTTTAGGGGGTGTTTTGTTTCTTTTGCAGGCAGACAATCTTGCTCTACAAGTTACCTATATAAACTGAGCCGCTGCCAGGTTGTGTGTCTGCAACAGCGCATACAGAACACACCTGGAGGAGAACCACCTCAAGTAAATACCTTATAAAAAATTATGAGGCTACTGAACAGGAGATTGGCAAACAAACCGTAAAGCACAGTGCCTGATCAGACATGTATGATAAACCTTCTACTGTAATCACACATTAAGGGAGAAGAGTCCTTAAAGGGGTATTCCACTCAAACATACTTTTCATATGTTGCTGTCCATAGTGAGACTAGCAGTTCATTCCATATTTATTATTATTTATTCAGTCTCCTTCCGCCAGTTCTGAGATACTGCTTTCTGCTGAAGACACAAAAAACTGTGAGTGAACTTTTCTTTCCATCTCCCCGACCCCTCTCTTCCAAGACAGCTGATGTAAACAAGTCCCTAACTGCAACTTTGTAATGCCGGGAGGGTAATCACAGTGAGATCATCAACAACTTGACCTCAGAATAAATCTCCCAGCATTACAAAGTTGCAGATAGGGACTTGTTTACATCAGCCATGTTGAAAGGGAAAGGGGGAGGAAGGGGAGACGGAGATAAAAGCTCATACACAGCTTTTTGTTCTCAGCACAAAGCAGCAGCTCAGAACTGGGGGAAGGAGACCTAAGAGAGAATAACAAGTATGTAAGGAATTGTTAGGCTCACCATGGGCAGCAACATATGAAAAGTTATGTTTGAGCGGAATACGCCTTTAACTCCTAAAAGACTAGGAGCAAGTAAATCTTCAGAGCCTAAAGAAAATTCAGTCAACCATTTAAAGATACATGAAGGCTTACATGGGTATTTCAGTAATAATACGTTATCACCTATCCACTGGATAGGAGATAACTCTTAGATTATTGCAAATTCCGCCAATTTTACTTAGTGTGAACATACCCTTATTTCTATCAGTCCCATATGTGGAGCAGCAGCATACCCACCTGCCACTCCATTCACCGGGGATGCCATGTTTAATATGAAGCTGATAGACTTCTCTTCTCTTCTTGTTTCCCTTTTCCCTTCTCTCCATCCTCTCTTCTCTCTCCCTTTCCTTCCATCAAGTAAGATCTATAATCGAGCCATAAAATCCTTATCATCAGTGTACTCACCTGTAAAGTGCGGGAGCGTTTCGCTGACGCCAGTGCTGTCAGTCAGGTTACAGATGTCTGAGTCACCAGAGGAATAATCAGGGGAGGTAAGATAAGCCAAAAAGGGCAAATCTATGTCATTGACATCATAGCCATAGTCTGAAATGTCCCAGGAATTTGGGATGGTGGGAAGCTCTGCAAATAAAGCCAAAGGGAGGTTCGTAAGACAAGAATTAATCATTACAGTATATACAGGGAAATATCATACTTGGCTTTATCATTGATTCAAGCTTCCAGGTTCTTAAGGTGAAATACTTGCTTAAAGGGGTATTCCCACCTTAGACATGTAGTATATCCACATGCCATAAATGCTTTATAGATGCAGGTCCCTCATCTGTGATTTACACCTATGTGGGTCCAGGTATCCAGGTTTAGAATATATCATCTTCATTCGTCCCTAATAGAGCTATATTATGGCCAGCTGTTTCTGTAACTCCCATAGAAGTGAATGAGTGCCATGTATATGTCTTTACATTCTCATCGGGTGGGTCGGGGACTTCCGTTTTCCATATTGCTGCAGTTTCCAGTGGTGGGGCAGATTTTTACAGCTTATACTGGGGATAGGCCGTACATAGCCATGGTGGGACTACTCTTTAGATTTGGTACCAGAATATCCAGCATATATGGGGACAAGTCTGTTGGGGTATAAGGCTATGTTCACACAACGTGTGTGTTGTATAAATTACGGCTGTTGTTGCAATTTCCGTTGTATGTAAATTAATGAAAACCCAGTTTAATGAAAACACGAGTTTACGCTCCGGCCAGGATTCCATCTGGCTGCAGGAAAAACTGACATGTCAGTTTTCTGTGGCTGCAGAGAACCTGTCAGTTAACACAATGGAGCGTGTGGCTCTGGCCGCACTCTGCATTGTGTGCAGCGTTGAATTTGGATGCGGGTGCGCCTGCATCAGAATTCAGCAGACTGGCCGGCCAGAATGATTTTCATTAACACCGGCCGTTCTGTGATCCGGCTGGGTCACAGAACAGTCGGTGTTATACTGTGTGTGGACATGGCCTAGGTTGCATGGAAAGTTTAGCAGCAACAGTAGTCGCACAACCAAAAATCCTTACATTGAGTAGCAGCTAATGTCAGGGATTAGGGTCACATCAGGACCCCAAAATGGCTGCGACAACAACCTGACTGTTCCACCTCAAATGGTCATGGCCACACAACCCTATATACTGTGGTCACTGCAATGGGACACAGTGATTTTTGGTTGTGTGACCCCTGTTGTGGCCAAATCTGATGGTACCAATCTGCCCCAGCCCTCCTAATGAACACCAGCACAGCAGGTCTCTGTCTAAACATACAGCAGTCATGATTCATGGTGATGGGGCTGTGGGAGGGTAGAGAGGAGCATCTATGTAAAGTACATGTTCAGCTTTGGTCACTATAGTGAAGGACATATGGAAGGACTGTCCAGGTCATTTTCTGAATGTATGTGCCATGTTTTTACCAAGACCCTTTGCTGTCTTTTTTTGTTAAGAACAAAATGCTTGGAAAAATACTCAAAAGTAATCACTAGTTGACTATGTTCACACTATTGCAGTGTATGGGGCCCGTTCCTGTCTGTGCTCAGATACCTCAGCATCCCATTTTGATAGGAGGCCAACATATATATGTGTAATGGATAGCACATTAGTGGTGTGAATGCATTCTTATACAGAATGGAGCATGCCTCGATACTATGGGAGTCATGCAGAGGACCCAGTGTGGGCCTGTAATAGGTATGGGAGCTATTTCACAGGTCCGTAAATCATAGATTGTTATAAGGGCCACAAGCTTGAGCTGTAAGGCCAGGATTGTTTTCTCATGTGAAAGTTACATGTGACTTCTCAAATATAGGACTAGATAATCACAGGGGTTGATACGACATCTTTGTAGCTGGAGGCCCAGGGGCACTAATGGAAGGCGCACTCTTGAAATAGTGAACTAAAATTGCCTTGAGGACCAGGTGACAAGTGACAAGTTCACTCAAGTGTCTAAGAAATTGCAGAGAGTGCACAAACTCAGTATTACTCTCTGCAGAGGCGTAGTGAGGGGTAATAGGGTTATAGGCCCCAATGCGTATCACCAGAAGATGCCCCAGCCAGCTTCTTTGCCTTACATTGCTTTGGGTTTTTTACATGAACAGACCGCTGCTGGCACGGGTATGCTAGTGCTGTGGCCCTTTTTTTGAACCGCCTACCTATTCCTGAGCACTGGCCCGGCATTAAGCACTGGGGGAAGGCCCACCGGCACCCAGTGTGACGAAACCCTGGGGAGGGGAGATCGCCACACTGGGAGCCGACGGGTCTTCCCTCAGTGCCTAATGTTGGGCTGGTGCTCGGGAGTAGACTAGCGACATGTGCGGGAACCGGGCAGTGGTTCAAAAAAAGGATTGCGCCACAGGGATTCCCATGCCGGTCTGTTCATTTAAAAAATATAAAGCAATGTACCTAGTGGTATATTCGCTTTAAGCCCCTTATACTCAGGATGATTATCAGCAAGGAGCGTTACCTTAGCCAAATCGTTCCATGTAAAAGTGTCAGAGATCATCTGAGGAGTGGGAGAACGCCCATCCTGGGCTGATGGCATCTTTTGTACGTCTTTAAAGCTTATCGCTATCGGCCGCACATCTCCCTGTGCAGAGAAATGTACTTAAAGGAGAATTCCGGCAAAATTTTTTTATTGAAGTATTGTATTGCCCCCCCTCCCCCCCCCCCCCCCCAAAGTTATACAAATCCCCAATATACACTTATTATGGTAAATGTACATAAAGTGCTTTTTTCCCTGAACTAACTACTGCATCAAGGCTTCACTTCCTGGGTAACATGGTGATGTCACTTCCTGGATAACATGGTGATGTCACTTCCTGGATAAAATGGTGATGTCACTTCCTGGATAACATGGTGATGTCATGCCCCGACTCCCAGAGCTGTGCGGGCTGTGGCTGCTGGAGAGGATGATGGCAGGGGGATGCTCAGTGTCCCTCCAGTGCCCTGTGTCCCTCAGTGTCCCCCTGCCATCATCCTCTCCAGCAGCCACAGCCCGCACAGCTCTGGGAGTCGGGTCGTGACATCACCATTTTATCCAGGAAGTGAAGCCTTGATGCAGTAGTAAGTGCAGGGAAAAAAGCGCTTTATAAGCATTTACCGTTATAAGTGATCTGTGATCTGTATAACTTTTGGGGGGCAATACAATACTTTAATACAAATTTTCGCCAGACTTCACCTTTAAATGGCCACGATCGATACAGTGATCATTCGTGTAGTCCAGCTTATTGTGATTACACAAGTAACCACAAATTCACATTTGTGAGGAACTCTTAGCCTAGTACCTAATAGCATGTTACTCCTGTGGCGACCCATATACACTATACGCTCGTCTGAACGTGCTATGTCTATTAATACACATGTTGATATTGACAACAAGTTCAATATGACAGTAAATCTTTCGATTTCTCGCTAATGCTCACTTACGGGAACTTCTAAGCTGCACATTCCTGTTCTTCCTGTTTTCTCTGGTCTGCATTACCAGAACCAAGAACAGTCAAATCATTTTAGATATCCAGTATTACCAACATGTATATGGTTCTGTTCACACTGCGTTGAGTTGTTCAGTTTGTAGGTTCAGTGTATGTTCCTACCACATATGCTAAGTGTGTTCCCAATGGCCCCATTGCAATCTCTATGGCCCCAATGCCATCTCTTTGGCCCCAATGCAATCTCTATGGCCCTAATGCCATCTCTAAGGCCCCAATGCCATCTCTATGGCCCCAATGCCATCTCTATGGCCCCAATGCCATCTCTTTGGCCCCAATGCAATCTCTATGGCCCCAAGCCCCAATGCCATCTCTATGGCCCCAATGCCATCTCTATAGCCCCAATGCCATCTCTATGACCTTAATACCATCCCTATGACCCCAATATAACAGAGTTTGTCCAATGCAAATCCACAATATACAATAAAATAAAGGGTGCTATAAAAAGTATAACTGGTCTTACAAATAGCAGGTGAGGAAGAAAAAAAGAAAAAAAAACGTTGCATTCAAGAGTTAAATGTAAAGTGAACAAAGCTTTCTTAAAAATGTACATGACTGTGTTACCTGTTTACCTGTTTTCCATTGTCTAGAACTATCCTATAAAAACAATTCTATGAGTGAGGTTTTCCCCCTGCACTGTTATCTGTGCCTGTATGTAAAGGGGGAATTTAGTGACAACTATCCTGCGTGCCATCTAGAGCAATCTTTGCCTCGGGTGAAGGAAAGTCCAACTACGACATTGGTCATTGGTATGATGGGCCTCAGAATGTTGTATGTGATTTCCAGTAACAGCAATCTTTGAGCGGGGCCAAAGGGGTTAAGTGTTCTGTTGTTTTCTTGTAGAGGAGAGGAATCTGTCCTGTTCATACAGGTGCTTGGCTTACTGCAGTACAGACATCGAAGCGGTGCCTTAAAGGAGAAGTCCGGCGAAAATTTTTATTAAAGTATTGTATTGCCCCCCCAAAAGTTATATAAATCCCCAATTAACACTTATTACGAGAAATGCACTCTCCAGCAGCCATAGCCCGCACAGCTCTGGAAGTCGGGTTGTGACATCACCATTTTATCCAGGAAGTGAAGCCTTGATGCAGTAGTAAGTGCAGGGAAAAAAGCTCTTTGGGAGAGATTTATCAAACATGGTGTAAAGTGAAACTCTCCACCAAAGTGCTTTTTTCCCTGCACTTACTACTGCATCAAGGCTTCACTTCCTGGATAAAATGGTGATGTCACTTCCTGGATAAAATGGTGATGTCACGACCTGACTTCCAAAGCTGTGCGGGCTATGGCTGCTGGAGAGCGCATTTCCCGTAATAAGTTTTAATTGGGGATTTGTATAACTTTTGGGGGGTAATAAAATACTTAAATAAAAATTTTCGCCTGACTTCTCCTGTAAAGCTAATGTACTATAAGATATATCTCTGTGCTTTTTCTACCTTTTTGCATTGGCGTCAGCACAGGGATGCCAGTGGCACGGTGCTTTCTTTGAATTGCCTCCCCGTTCCTGTGCTTGGCGCTTGTCTTTTCGGGAGCACCGACCCACCCCAGAGCACCGGGGGTAGGCCCGCAGTGTGATGAAACCCCCTCCCCTCTGTCATGCGGCTACATAAGAATCAATGCAGCCTTGTCACATAAGGGAGGGGATATCGCCACACTGGGGGTGATGGGCCTACCCCAGTGCTCTGGGGTGGGTCGGTGCTCCAAAAAAGACCAGCGCAGAGCACGTTAACCAGGAGGCAATACAAAAGAAGGACCTTGCCACCAATATCCCTGCGCTGGCGCCGATCCACCAGGGGCGAAAAAAGCACAGCGATATACCTGGTGGTACATTTGCTTTAAGCCCCTTTTACACTGGCTGATTATGGACAAGGAGAGTTGCTAGAAATGGTCCCTCACCAATAATTGGCCTGTGTTCCCACTCTGTACAGATGAGCGCAAACAACAGCTGGAGTTAATATTCATGATTACTCTCGCCTGCAGGGGATGTATGGCCAATAGCAATACATTTAAATGGTCGCAGGAATAATGCTATTGTTCATACAGCCCGGTCACTCAAATGGTCATGCCTTCTAAAGGTCCCTATACCGATATTGGGCCATGTAAGGACGCTTATTTGCAGTAATTAATCGACTGGCAGCAAGTATATATGTTCCCTGCACAGAAGGCTCCGTTGTTGTTATCTACTTCTAAGTACATAGCTATGATATTGCAGGGTTGTTTCCATATGGTACATTGTTGTGACATCACAAGTAGAGAATACTATGGTAAATGATATTTAGTCAGGTGATCTGCTGTGATATCACATCTGGGTTTCAGTTTTGTAATCGGCTGTGACATCATAACCAGGTGTCGGGTATTTCACAAGTGGGTTTTACACAGGTAAAATGCTGTGACATCACAACTTGGTTTCAGTCAGCTATGGGTAGTATCAGGTAGGCCTAGGAACAGATCAGATGTGCCATCCATTTACCAGCTGAGTCAGGAGGGCCCTCTGCTAATGGTGTGCCTCCCTATGTTGTGTATGAATTTATTCACCATCTATGCTTCTTGACACTGAATGGCGGCATTCCTGGTTACATACAGAGGTTAAAAACCTGATAGATAGGAGATAGATAGATAGATAGATAGATAGATACCATAAATGTAAACCAATACAGTATAATTTTAAAACATATTTTCCACATTTGTCCTCTCTTAGCCGTACATTGACCGGCTTAAGTCAGCAAAAAATATAGGAAAAAATCCTATATATAATGGAAGCAGTTTTGTTAAAAAAAAAAAAAAAAAACATCCAAGAAAATGATCAGTGTGAAAATTTCCATCCACTGGGCAGATTTCCATTGGTTGGAACTCCCCTGTGTTCAGCTCCATAGATACAATGATTGATGTTATAGACTGGAGGCTAGTTGGATCAGTAACTATAATCTCTGGCCAGCTTTCCATCCAGCTCCTGAGGCAACCTGGAGATGGTTTTCGCCAGACACAGGCTGGTTTTGGCAGTGAGACCAGTAAGAACTGGAGCTGTTCATTGAACTTCTGTCCCCATGACAGTTCTTTTCTGCTGTGATAATGACCGGCGACCAAGAAATATTTAATATTAGATGCGATATTAGAGAAATTAATAAAAGAGATTCCAACGGGTCCAAAATATTCTGATCATTCCAGATGCACAGGTTTGACTACTTCTTTAGACAGGTAGAGTTATCACGGGGTCTATGACCACCATATAATAAATAGATACAAAGCACAGACTAGAGATGAAATGACGGTCTTACCTGTCAGCGCTGTCTGGCTGCCACTATTGGCCAGGTCAGGCGTGAGGCTGGAGAGAAGGGTGAGGGCTGATGAGTGGTACATCCTGGCCGGCGTTCGCTACTACCTGTGATCACCTGGGTCTATGGAGTTCTAGTCAATCACAGGCAGTCAAGACAATGACATTGTCCTTAGGTGCTGAGAGGCCACATTGCTGTGTCTTCACGTGATAGATACAAGCCTGAGTGACAGAACAGGAGGAGGGAGTTTTACTGGAGACCAGTATATTACGCAGCGTGGCTTAGAAAGTCCCAGTCATACCATTGGCTCTTTGTCTTTACCTGATCTCTATTCAGGTTTCACAATGCGACTATTCCAAGGAGCGTCAGGGAGTGAATAGGGACCTAATCGGGGTTTCTCCTCAGCATTGTTTTTCGGGTAGTGCTGCTTTCCCAGAGTTTCAGTTTAATGTTGCAGCAGGGCAGTCTGCCAGCTCTTACCTTGTCATTAGCTTCGGGGCACTCCCTGTAAGTTTATCTGAGAAAACAAAGAGTTACTGTAGGGTGACAGACGGGGCTGCATTCTTCAGAATTACAGGCTAGAGACGGACGACGATGACAAAAATATCCCTAATGAGAGGACGGGACGACACGGACAATGACATGATCACTGATCAAATAAGCGGTCACTAGGATGAGTGGGTCATTGTTCGGTCAGTTATAGTAGATAGGTTACTGCAATGGCACCATCTAGGGGACATCATATTGCTTACTTTATGTACACTGATCAACCACTGCATCAAAGGGGTTGTCCAGATTTCATTCAAATCAACTGGTGTCAGAAAGTTATATAGATTTGTAATTTACTTCTATTAAAAAATCTCAAGTTTTCCCTTACATATAAGCTGCTGTATGTCCTGCAGGAAATGTTGGTTTATTTTCAGTCGGACACACTGCTCTCTGCTGACATCTCTGGTTGAGACAGGAACTTTGTCTCTGTTTTCTATTAATCCCCATAGAAAACCTCTCCTGCTGTGGACAGTTCCTGTCTCGGCCAGAGATGTCAGCAGAGAGCACTGTGTCAGACTGAAAATAAAACAACATTTCCTGCAGGACATACAGCAGCTAATAAGTATGGGAAGGCTTGAAATTTTTTAACAGAAGTTAATTACAAATCTATATAACTTTCTGACACCAGTTGATTTGAAAGAAAAAGATTTTCACTGGACAACCCCTTTAGGAACTGCTGGTGCCTGACATCAATTTATGACAATATGGCTAGGCTTTATGGCGATTCCCTGTCAAGTGACCTGCCACCTGACTGCATGACTTGGCTTCTTCAAGTTAAAGGGGAACTCCGGTGGATTTTTTTTTTCTTTCAGATCAACTGGTGCTAGAAAGTTATATAGAAGTGTAATTTAGTTCTTTTTAAAAGAAATAAAGTACTTATTAGCTGCTGTATGTGCTGCAGGAAGTGGTGTATTCTTCCCAGTCTGATACAGTGCTCTCTGCTGCCATCTCTATCCAGCGACGTAACTACCACTGTAGCAGCCATAGCAGCTGATATGGGGCCAGCCACATCAGGCTGTCATCATTTGCAGCATCCGGTGGCCGAGCCGGCCTCCCAGGATCTGCAAATTTCCCTTTAAGGGGGGATTCACACTTTCACAATTTGCAGACATTACGCATGGGGAAGGTGAATAATGGATTCGTTCCCCAGCGGGCATGATGTGTCAATATCATGCTGGCAGCTGGGAAACTCTTTGAATCGCTGCGGCACTGTAATGACACAGCCACAGTAATTCAGAGTTTCCCTGCCGCCATGATATTGACACATCATGCTGGACCGGGAACGAATCCATTATTCCCCATCAGTAATGTTCGCAAAATTGCGGACGTGTGAATGCCCCCTAACTGAAAGCACACCCGGCGAGCGTTTGCAGTCATGACTACACTTGACGGCTTAGTGGTCAGCCAGTTTTCTATGGGGCTCGGTCATTTCCATTCATAGTTGTTATGGATCCGTACGGATTAACGGTTGAATCTTGCAAACCATAGAATGAAGCCTATGGGACAAGCAGAGATGCGCTCGGCTGCCAGAATTCGCGAGCAGGAGTGAACTGCTGAATCCGCAGCGGGTGATCCACTGGGATTCCATAATATGCACATACCCTCACACTGAACAATGCCACAGGCAGAGAAGCAGGCGGTGAATACAGCAGCTTGAACATGTAGCAATGTTTTGCAGCAGCTGCAAACTGGCAGAAGTGCTGGGTGGGGGGTTAGGAGGGGTGGAAGGACTGTTATGAACAGCTGAAGGGAAAGCATTGTATTCTAGGAATTGTAGTACTGAAGCACAATGATTTTCTGATGATAGCCACAAACACACAAAACAATTGGATTTTTGGTTATTTTAGAAGTGGGGCAGACAGACAGGGAAGTATTGCCTCTTCTGTATTTTTTTTTACCTGATGTCAGAGTAACCCTTTAAGCAGCAATGAATAATACCATTGTATTCGCTACAAAGTCATATGTAGGTGGCACTGAAAATAGGTTTGTAAAAGATTCTAGGTACCCATCAAGGGACAGGCCAAGAAGGTTTTATTGCCGTCTCTTATGTCTTATACATCATGTGATCGCCATGTCCTCCACGACAATGAACAACATGGTCAGCTTGTGTTACCATTCATACTTTATGCTTTACCATTCAGACTTCTTTATGAGATTCCTCCTCAGTGAAAGCCAACATACAATATAACACTCCATGCAAACCGTTGCTATAACACAAGCACCATAAAAGAGTCTAACAATAGTATTCTATGTATGGCAAACAAGTGCGCAGGGGGTCATTTCAGTTTCTGGTGCTCTGAATAAGCATATAAACCTTCTGGGGCAGCATTATGTAACATGGAGTCATCTGCTCCCACTTTAAGAGGCACATCTATGTCTGTCTGTGAGCCAAAGCTAGGAGCTGGCATAGATTTCGGCTACAATTTGCACCAATGTGGAAGGTTTCGGAGGCCATGCCTCTTTTGTTCACTTTCTAAAAAATTTTAAATGTTGCACAAAAAATGTGTGACCTGGTATACACTTTTGGAAAACTCCTTCCTTTTCTCTTCATAACCTTATATTATAAATAATCCTTTGTCCTCACATTCGCAATCGCCATAAAGTAACTCTGTGATTATCTTCTACCGTGTTGTGTTCACAGTTCTGAAGCAAACCTATGTGTCTCCATGGTTACAGACTACAAGCAAACCCTGTGTAGTCTGATCCTGCAATCATACTCCCATTTATCTTTTACTTCTCACTAACACCCACTCTTAGTTGTAACCTTATTAATACCGGTATCAGTAATGGGCCGGTTCCATGTGAGTGCATCACATGTGCAGTTTTACGACTATATTATGAACGCAAGTTTCTGATGACTTGAACTGTCAGCTGTCTCCTCCTTTGCAGGCCTAATTCCCCTTTAACATATTTGACACCCTAAGGTCCAGAAGCTGCAAGGATCAGGGAGCCTTTTAACATGTTCCTGAGCTGCCCTGTGGCCCATTGTATAGCGGGATCATGTTATAGGTACACTAACTGGCTGTCAGGGGTTGTACTGTCAGTAGAGCGCCACACTCTGAGGGGTCCTGGTCTTAACCAAGGCCGGGACAAGGAGTTTTGGTGCCCTAGACAGAGAAGGCCCGGTGTATAGCCCCCACATACAGTATGCAAAAGGACGCTGGTTGACCTCAGGGAGATCAACCAAAACACTGCAGAGACACCATCACGTGTCTCAACGTCAGTGTATTCTAGAACATTGCCCCCTGTTCCTTCCAGGAGGAAGGTCTGGCTAGTTCACTGATGTCAAGACACGTGATGGTGTCTCTGCAGTGTTCTTTTGCATATTTGATTGCCCAGGGGGAAATGTTCTAGAATACACTGACGTTGAGACACGTGATGGTGTCTCTGCTATGTTTTGGTTGATCTTCCTGAGGTCAACCAGTGTCCTTTTGCATGCTCTTACTAGTCATTGCTCCCACTAGCCAGAATCCTACTCCACACTGATGAGGGGCAAAAATCTCGAAACAGCTGTCTGTGGATGGATATCTTGCTTAGGTGGTTTCCTTAATTGGAGACATTCCTTGGCTTGGTTGTTCCTTCCCGGAGGAAGGTCTGGCTAGTTCACTGACGTCGAGACACATGATGGTGTCTCTGCAGTGTTCTTTTGCATATTTGATTTCCCAGGGGGCAATGTTCTAGAATACACTGACGTTGAGACACGTGATGGTGTCTCTGCTGTGTTTTGGTTGATCTCCCTGAGGTCAACCAGCGTCCTTTTGCATGCTCTTACTAGTCATTGCTCCCACTAGCCAGAAACCTACTCCACACTGATGAGGGGAAAAACCCTGAAACAGCTGTCTGTGGATGGATATCTTGCTTAGGTAGTTTCCTTAATTGGAGACATTCCTTGGCTTGGTTGCTCCTTCCCGAAGGAAGGTCTGGATAGTTCACTGACGTCGAGACACGTGATGGTGTCTCTGCAGTGTTCTTTTGCCCACATACAGTATAGCCTCCTGGCTACCCCCACGTAGTGTATAGTCTCCACACATCCCCACATAGTGTAGCCCCACAGTGTATAGCCCCGACATACAGTATAGCCTCCTGGCTGCCCCAACATAGTGTATAGCAGGGGGGCCAGTTCACTGTCCCTCAGAGCAATGGGGGGCCGAACTATATGCAGCTGTTATATCTGGTCCGTCAGAAACGTGTGTTGCTGGAGGATGAAACTGTCTCTGCCCATGAGAAGGAGGTAGAGTGGAGGCTCATACTGCTCATCTGTCTCTGGTCTGGGGGAGGAGCATTGGGGGTGGCTTAGGATGATAGAGTTGTAGTTCTACCACAGCCACACATGAGCATGCTGGAAGCTGTAGTATTACCACAGCCACACATCAGCATGCTGAAAGCTGTAGTATTACCACAGCCACACATGAGCATGCTGGAAGCTGTAGTATTACCGACCAAGAGCTCTGCAGACCAGTGCTTCTCAAACCTTTCATGGTCCTGGGAAAGCTAAGTAATAAACAAGGTGTAATAGAGATGGCTGAGCATTAAATCTACCTAGATAAATTCCCCTTGCTCCAGGATGATTAGCCTTTTAGGAACTCAGGAAGCTAGGTAACTCACATACCAGCTAATACTATCTTTATAGAGAGTGTGTATAGCTGATCAAGACTTGGACTCCATCACGTATGTCCCATCTGCCCAGACCATCAGTGAAAAATTCCTCCTGCCCAAATAGGCAATATTGACATTCAGGCACCTGGGAAAGCAGGGTTGCACTCTTTGTAGACCTCCATTGGATGCACTAGAAGTATACAAATAAAGGTGTGATCTGTCCTAAACAGATTCCATGGGGCACTGTCCATGCAGGTACTAAAGTGAATGAGCTCTTAGCCCCAATCCCCAATTCCAGCCGATCTTCTGCCGCAGATGGAATGGAATGGAAGGAGGTACTTTTATTGGCGGTCATATATCTGCCTTTATGACTCTGTAATATGTGATGGATTCCTAACTCCAAAGCAAAATAAATGAAACCAAAGAACACAAAATAAAGACACAACACATTGTAATCGACTGTCAAATTATCACAATTTTATTTTAAATCACACGACACTAAAAACAGCAGACCCCCGATTCACGAAGAGTCACCCTCCAGCACCCAGGTGAGGAAAAAACCCCTGTGGAGGAAACCTCAAGGGAGCCATGGCTGGAGAGTCGCCCCTCCTCTTGGCTTAGAGGGAAATACCAATATAACATAGTTAAACAATTTGTATATTTTACCTGATTTACAGAGATCATAAAAAACATAGACTATAAATATACTACACTGGATATGAGGGAGATCTGGCCGCCATATCTATCACCTTATTGATGGCTGGGTGGAAGCTACATCTTCTCCCTTACAGATCCAGGTTCACCTCTCAAGAAGGTGGAGACTTGGTTGAAGGGGTAGTCTAAAGCAGGACAACCCTGTTATGGTCAGTATGGCAAAGGCAGTCTGACAAGACACGGACAGTGAGCCCTGAGCTGACCCCACCCACTGACCCTGCCTAATTGCCACGGACGGCCCTAAACGGCCCGGACAACCACGGAGTCGGTCCCTACACTGAATAGGTGCGACACACAGAGCACGGACAGACAAACAAAACACAATAAGAGGTGTCAGACAAACCAGGTCAGCAACAGTCGGGCGGCAAAGTACAAAAACAGCAAACAGGAGAATAGTCGAGGTCAGATGCAGAAGGTCCAGAATACAGAGATCAGAGTAACTAAACAGGGAGCTGAGCAGGCAAGTGAACTCTAATAGTCAGCAGGGAAGAGAGAAACTTGCTGCTTTTTATCTGAGATCAGAGACTAAGTCCAGCAGATGATTGGACCAGCCCTGATCCCAGCAGCAAGTTCAGCTGAGAAGATCAAGCAGAGCAGTAACCCCTGCACTGCCAGGAGTCTGCCAGGAAAAGCGGGTGTGGCTGGCAAATACAACACAATTCAGACAGAGTAAAAAAAGAAAAACACAGACAAGCTCAGCGCTTCCTCGACCGCCCAGCATGGACCGAGGAGCGCAAAGTCATATTCCTAACAGTACCCCCCCTCTTATGAGGGGCCACCGGACCCTCATTTAAAGGACCAGGCTTAGAGGGGTTACGGGTATGAAACTGCCGGATAAGGCGTGAGGCATGTATGTCCTTACTGGCAACCCAAGTATTTTCCTCGGGACCGAATCCTTTCCACTGGACAAGATATTGGACGGAATTTTGAACTTGGCGAGAGTCCAAAATCTTGTCCACTTCAAACTCCAGCTCACCTTGAATGACCAGAGGAGCAGGGAGGACTGCTGGAAGCACAGGAACTACATATTTTTTTAACAATGATTTATGAAAGACATTGTGAATCCTTATATTATTGGGTAACTGTAGGCGGAATGACACAGGATTAATGATTTCTGAAATTAGATAAGGACCAATGTATTTGGGTGCTAATTTCCCAGAAGGGACTCTGAGCTTAAGATTTCTCGTGGAGAGCCACACCTTGTCCCCTACCTGATATTCATGGCCAGATATACGTCTTTTATTAGCTTGTATGCTAGACGACCTCTGGGCCTTAGTCAGGCTCTCAAGAGCCTGAGCCCAGACTGTGCACAGTCTTTGATAGATAACTTCAGCTGAAGGATTTGCAGACTCTGGAGAGTGAGCCGACGAATACCTGGGATTATATCCATAATTGCAAAAGAAAGGCGACATTTTGGTAGACTGACTCTCTCTATTAAGCGCGAACTCTGCTAGAGGCAAATGTTTTTTCCATTTATCCTGAGAACACGATACAAAACATCTAAGAAATTGTTCTAAAGATTGGTTTATCCTCTCCGTTTGCCCATTAGACTGGGGGTGAAAGGCAGACGAAAAGGACAACGAAATCCCCAAACGACCACATAGTTCTCTCCAGAATTTGGAGACAAACTGAACTCCCCTGTCAGAGACAATATTTTCAGGAACCCCATGTAACCTTAGGATATGGTTTATGAACAGCGTGGCCAAGGTACAAGCATTGGGGAGTTTTTTCAACGGAATAAGGTGGCACATTTTGGAGAATCTGTCCACCACCACCCAGATCACTGTTTTCCCTTTAGACAATGGCAAATCTGTGATGAAGTCCATAGCGAGGTGGGTCCAAGGTCTCCTAGGTATAGGAAGAGGGTAGAGGAGGCCCTCTGGTAACCTACGAGGGACCTTGGACCTAGCACAGACCTCACAAGCCTCAACAAATAATTTTACATCTTGGGACCAAGATGGCCACCAATATTGCCTTGAGAGGAGATACTTGGTACCAGCAATTCCCGGGTGACCAGCCAGAACAATGAGTTTCCTCCAAGACTCTAATCCGGAGATTGGGGGGTACAAAGAGTTTTCCCTCCGGAGTATTTTCAGGGGCAAGGGACTGAGACTCTACCACCTGAGTGGCAAGATCAGGTTGAAGGATGGCAAGGACCACCCCAGGCGCAAGTATATTTTCTGGTTCACCTTTGAGGACATTACTGGCATCAAAACTCCGCGATAGGGCATCAGCTTTGACATTTTTAGAACCTGGACGATAGGTTATCTCAAAATCGAAACGTGTAAAGAACAATGCCCACCTCGCCTGACGAGGGGTTAGGCGTTTGGCCTTGTCAAGGTACAATAAGTTTTTGTGGTCAGTTAGTACCCTGACCTTGTGTTTAGCTCCTTCAAGGAAATGCCTCCATTCGTCAAAGGCCCACTTCATGGCAAGCAATTCCCTGTTACCAATATCATAATTTCCTTCTGCTGGGGAAAATTTCCTGGAGAAGTAAGCTATTGGTCGGAGGTTGGTGAGACTCTCAGGGCCCTGAGAAAGAACTGCACCAACTCCCACCTCTGAAGCATCAACTTCAATAACAAAAGGTTGCTCCAGATCTGGCTGGATGAGCACTGGTGCCTTGGAGAAACATCTTTTTAACTGTCCAAATGCCTCTATTGCCTCGGGAGTCCAGTTATCTAGGTCAGCCCCTTTTCTGGTCAGGTCAGTAAGGGGTTTAGCAATTATGGAAAATCCCTTAATAAATTTTCTATAATAGTTGGCAAATCCCAAGAATCTTTGCAAGGCCTTGAGGTTAGTGGGACGTTCCCATTTCTCAATGGCTGCCACTTTGACAGGATCCATACTAAATGAGTTGGGAGAAATTATGTACCCCAGAAAAGAGACCTTCTGGATTCCGAATTGGCATTTGGACAGTTTGGCAAACAAGTTATTACTTCTAAGCAAATGCATAACAGTGCGAACATGGTTTACGTGGGAAGACCAATCTGGCGAAAAAATTAGGATATCATCCAAATACACCACCAGGAATTTCCCCAGATGTTCCCTGAATATGTCATTCACAAAATGCTGGAATACTGCAGGGGCATTACTCAGACCAAATGGCATCACCCGATACTCAAAATGCCCCTCACGGGTATTGAAGGCGGTCTTCCACTCATCCCCCTCCCTTATTCTGATCAGATTGTAGGCCCCACGAAGATCTATCTTGGAGAACCACTGAGCACCCACAATCTGATTAAAGAGATCTGGAATAAGGGGAAGGGGGTGCTGGTTTTTGATAGTGATCTTATTTAGTTCTCGGTAGTCAATACACGGTCTAAGACCACCATCCTTTTTACCAACAAAAAAGAACCCTGCACCCATGGGAGAGCTGGAGGGACGGATGTGACCTTTGCGGAGACTTTCCTGAATGTACTCTCGCATAGCCTCCCTCTCAGGCCTAGACAAATTAAAAATTCTACCTTTAGGGTATTTAGTACCAGGGATCAAATCAATGGAGCAATCATATGGCCTATGAGGTGGCAACACATCAACAGCCTTCTCATCAAATACATCTGAGAAATCAGAAATAAACTCCGGGATCTCCCCCTCCTTGGGGAAGACATCTGCGGCATTCAGTGAAATACAATGAGGAGAGCACTCAGATCCCCATTTTACCAATTCACGAGTGGACCAATCAAAAACAGGATTATGTTTACTCAACCAAGGTAAACCCAGAATAACATCAGTAGATAAATTGTCCATGATTAAAAAGTCAAGCATTTCTTGGTGAATCGACCCAACCTGCACCTTCATAGACGGAGTGACATAGCAGACTCTACCCCGGGCCAAAGGGGTAGAATCTGCACCAGTGATGGTTAACGGATTATTGAGCAAAAGCGGACATGCCTCTAAACGTGACCAAAAACCGGAGCTAATGAAATTGGCGGAGGCCCCAGAATCCACATGAGCAAAACCCGAGACCAATTTGTCCCCCAAACAAAGTGAGATAGGTACCAATAATTTGTTTTTATGTTCAAGGGATACCTGTGCGCCTGAATGACCCCCTCGATGGTCACTCAGGCGCTGGAGTCTTTCAGCTGGCTGGTCAGGTCTAGCAGGACAGGACCTCACACGATGACCGAGTTTACCACAGTATAGGCAGAGGTTGTGTTGCAGGCGGAAGGCTGGTCGGGTCTTGGCATCTGAGGCTCCAAGCTGCATGGGTTCTTCTTGTGACAGAGGAACAAAAGGAGGAGGCTGAGAAACAGAGTCAATGACAGGAAGAGAACTAGAAGACTCAGAAGTTCCGTTTTCCCTATGTCTGTCTCTGAGTCGCCTGTCAACCCTAATCGCCAAAGTCATTGTTTCTTTTAAGGTGTCGGGGGTAGGGTATACCACTAATAGGTCTTTAAGCTGGTCCGTCAACCCCATCCGGAACTGGCACCGCAGTGCGGGGTCATTCCAGCCAGATGACACACACCACTGTCTGAATTCCACACAGTACTCCTCCACCGGTCTCTTTCCCTGTTTCATGGAAGTCAGTTGGCGTTCAGCTTCAGCTACTAAGTCTGGATCGTCATACAGGAGTCCTAGGGCAGCAAAAAATTGATCCAAGGAGGTCAACTGATGCAAGAGGGACATAATAATGCCCACCCTTTGGTCCTCATCTCCAGAGGAGCGGGGGCACAAACGAAAAAAACAACTTGCACCCCTCTCTAAATGTTCGGAAATGCTTCCTGTCTCCCTTAAACTTTTTAGGGAGCTGCACAGGAGGTTCCGGAAATAAAGGGGTGGTCATGGTCACCTGTCAGGGTGCAGTCTCTTGTTCCTGGATGCGCTCAGCAAGGTTCTGAACCAGCGTGTTCAGACCTTGCATCTGGTTCACCAGAGTCTTCATGGCGTCCATAATGCTAGGTTACCCCAACAAATTTTTTGGGCTGACTATTCTGTTATGGTTAGTATGGCAAAGGCAGTCTGACAAGACACGGACAGTGAGCCCTGAGCTGACCCCACCCACTGACCCTGCCTAATTGCCACGGACGGCCCTAAACGGCCCGGACAACCACAGAGTCGGTCCCTACACTGAATAGGTGCGACACACAGAGCACGGACAGACAAACAAAACCCAATAAGAGGTGTCAGACAAACCAGGTCAGCAACAGTCGGGCGGCAAAGTACAAAAACAGCAAACAGGAGAATAGTCGAGGTCAGATGCAGAAGGTCCAGAATACAGAGATCAGAGTAACTAAACAGGGAGCTGAGCAGGTGAGTGAACTCTAATAGTCAGCAGGGAAGAGAGAAACTTGCTGCTTTTTATCTAGGATCAGAGACTAATGGTGGTTTTACACGGAGCGAATTCGCCCAATCGCACGATTAACGATTTTGAATGAACAATTTTTTTTCTCTAACGATCGGCGTTTACACGGAACGATAGATCGTACGGAATATTCGTTTTGCGATCGCTTAAGCCTATCTCAGACATAGGGGAAATCGTTGAAAGAATGTTTACACTGAACAATCTGCGAATTTTTTGCGAACGATCAACGACGATTTGAGAACTTGTTGAAAGATCAAAATGAACGATTTTTCACTCGTCGCTTGATCGTTCGCTGCGTTTACACGTACGATTATCGTTCCAATTCGACCGTTATTGGGCAAATTCGAACGATACATCGTTCCGTGTAAAACCACCATAAGTCCAGCAGATGATTGGACCAGCCCTGATCCCAGCAGCAAGTTCAGCTGAGAAGATCGAGCAGAGCAGTAACCCCTGCACTGCCAGGAGTCTGCCAGGAAAAGCGGGTGTGGCTGGCAAATACAACACAATTCAGACAGAGTAAAAAAAGAAAAACACAGACAAGCTCAGCGCTTCCTCGACCGCCCAGCATGGACCGAGGAGCGCAAAGTCATATTCCTATTTTCCTTGCTAGAACCTCCAAAATACATCAAGGGTAGAGGAGAGTAACGTAGTCAAGCTCAAGGTCCTCTGGCACATGCAAGGTGGCCGTGATCGAGGTAGTGTGCCTTTCTTTTAGGGATCATTCTTTATGACATTATCTAGTGACCTCACAGCTCCTGGTTGCCATGGTGACTACAGGTGCCCAGAGGGATCTGACTTATTAAACCTTAAATGACTAGTAATTCATTTTACTATAGAGGTTATTAAATACACCTGTGACCAAGCAGCTTATGGTTCGGGCAGTAAGAACACTGAATATAAAGCTTAGAGATGAGATACAGATGAGACCAGCCCTGTAACCAGCACATAGCTCACAACTTTTTGGACAACTAAATAGGGATACATATGGTCACTACACTACAGTGACACAACCTGCACACGTCCTACAACTGTCAGTGACTGCACAGCATGCAGCGTCTGTGGTTGTCATGGTGATGCTGCCACAACAAACATGGCCACTTGTGCTGTTAGCACTGCCCTTATATGAGATGGTGAAAGCATGAAGGCTAGATAGATATTATAACAACAGAGAAGCAAAACCCTTTTAGGATTCTGGGATAGCTGAGTGCCAGCAGGTTGAAGAGTTGTTTATCGGCCCGTCTGTGTGTCATGTGATGAGTCAGGCTCCTAATGTAAGTCTAAGGCACAGATTGGGGAGCAGCGTGGTCCTCTTCCCGCTCGTTCTCACGATTGGCACGAGTCTACTCAGACATGGAGTGATCAAAACTTTTGACATGTCAAAATGTTTTTAAAACAACAGTGACACAAGTCAAAATACGAGACTTGAGAAAGACTCTGTTATAGAGTTGAAACGTTGTATATTTTTGTTAGGCCCCTCTGTGCCCCAATATAGTAGTTAAAGGGAACCAATCACCCAGAAAATCAATGTAAAGACAAGGATATGTGCTGATAGATCACCCAGCACACTTCCCAAATATGCCCCTGTAACCTCTGTGCCCCCCTCAATTAGACAGTAATCTTACTTTGTTCAGGTCACGCGCTGTATGTAAATTTGTGCTAAGTAGTCCTGGTGGGCGTATGTAGTCCTGGTGGGCGTATGTAGTCACGGTCCGGGGGCGTATCTAGTCACGGTCCGGGGGCGTATGTAGTCACGGTCCGGGGCTGTAATCACGCCCAGAGGGGCGTGATTCGGAGGCTTGCGGTCCAGTGACGTCATCCGGCGGCTTGCGTTCCGCGTCGCGGCCGCGCTGACGTGTTCGGGAACCCGCGCATACGTCAGCGTCGTCTCCCGCCGTACTGCGCATGCGCGGGTTCCCGAACACGTCAGCGCGGCCGCGACGCGGAACGCAAGCCGCCGGATGACGTCACTGGACCGCAAGCCTCCGAATCACGCCCCTCTGGGCGTGATTACAGCCCCGGACCGTGACTACATACGCCCCCGGACCGTGACTAGATACGCCCCCGGACCGTGACTACATACGCCCACCAGGACTACATACGCCCACCAGGACTACTTAGCAAAAATTTACATACAGCGCGTGACCTGAACAAAGTAAGATTACTGTCTAATTGAGGGGGGCACAGAGGTTACAGGGGCATATTTGGGAAGTGTGCTGGGTGATCTATCAGCACATATCCTTGTCTTTACATTGATTTTCTGGGTGATTGGTTCCCTTTAAGTCCCTTTGTGGCCTAATATAGCAGTCAGGATTCCTCTGTGCCACTATAGAGTAGTTACAGTAGGTTCCATTTGTGCCCCCATTTAGTAGTTAGGTCTCATATTTGCATCCATAGGCATTTTCTGTGTCCCTATATAGTATAAGGCCCCCCTGTGCCCCCACATTGCAGTTAGGCCCACTCTGCATTTATATAGTAATTAGGCCCCCAGTAGGTAATATCCTCTCTGTAGCTACACCCCCCCCCCCTTGATACACAATATCCCACATGTAGGCATCCCCCATGTAGGTAGTCCCCCTACACTTGCAATTCACAAGTGGCCACAACTATGACCCTGTGGTTGCAAAATATTTATCCAAGATGGATTCCATGCAATTGTTGGGTCGCATGCAGAGGGCCAGCCATAGCCATAGAGACTTTTGCTATGCAGAACATTAGTACTTGTCAGGCTGTCAGGACATGCTGGGAGTTGTAGTTTTGTTATAGTTAGACAGCCATAAGGTAGAGACTGTTGCTATGCAGAGCATTAGTACTTGTCAGGCTGTCAGGACATGCTGGGAGTTGTAGTTTTGTTATAGTTAGAGAGCTGCAAGTTAGAGACTGTTGCTATGCAGAACATTAGTACTTGTCAGGCTGTCAGGACATGCTGGGAATTGTAGTTTTATTATAGTTAAAGAGCAGCAGGCTAGAGACTGTTGCTATGCAGAACATTTGTATTTATCAGGCTGTCAGGGCATGCTGGGAGTTGTAGTTTTGTTAGAGTTAGAGACATAGGTTAGATACTGTTGCTATGCGGAACATTTGTACTTAGGCTGTCAGGGCATGCTGGGAGTTGTAGTTTTGTTATAGTTAGAGACATAGGTTAGAGACTGTTGCTATGGGGGACATTTGTACTTATCAGGCTGTCAGGGCATGCTGGGAGTTGTAGTTTTGAAGCAGTGTGGCCACTTTCTCTTCTGTTAAGTGCTGAAACGCTTGGTTATTTGCTCCTGGGAAAGCTAAAGCTTTGGCTGTCCAGGCATGATGGGAGCTGTAGTTGTTCAACAGCTGGAAAGCCATGGTTCCCTACCCCTGTTTTGGAGTGTTAGTATATGGACTGAATGCGCCTATAGGGGCTGTGGTGGCAGCCATGTTTGTTGTCACCTAGCTTTCCTACATATCATCACTATTTAACAGATGACTTATTGATATCAGAGGAATAAACTTTATTGTATACTTTGTCATTAGCACATAATCCAGCGTGCAGTGTCCCCTCAGCACACACAATGGCTGCTGGCTAATCCCTCCATGCAGGACAATGGCTGCACCTTCCCCCCTCACACTGAGCCAGCAGCCACTGTCTGTCCGAGACGCCTGACTGGCTATCTAATTACTATGTAGCCGCTGCCCTGCCATTGGTCAGTCAGGACATCAGTCAGCTCGTAAGGGCGGGGCTTAAACAAAGTTCCGCCTCTGATTGGATGACCCAAGTCATTTATACTAGTCCATCCTCATTGTGCCCTTCTTAGCGACCATTGCCTAGCGACACTGTCCATCAATATCCCCGAGAAGTAGGCGTTACCAACTGGCGGAGAGCGCTATGCGCTGATTGGTTAGAAACCTATCCATCAAAGTATTAGGAGGCGGAAACCAAGACAGCGGCGCACACCGATTGGCTCCTCATACTGTCCTTCACCATGTGATTACCAATCGATATGTCCAATCGGTAAAGGCCGCGGGGGCGGGGCTTGGACCCGCGGTATCAGATTCACAGTACAGCAAAGGAAAATCGAAATATCACAGGAATTATACGTATTTGGATTGCGAATAAACGCTCACATGCTCGGGAGTCGCTTGGTGATCGGCGCTCATATCGCTTCGAGCTAGCCGATACTTGCCGATTTTATACCGATACCTCAGGAAAACGAGGGGGGTGAGGTGACCGAAGCCTGCCGGTCTGACCTTCAGTGCTGCCGGACAACACGGTCGGCCCCGGATCGAAGGAACAATCGGAACGAACATCACCGATTATCACCGATATTAGAGGTGAGGCGGGGCGGGGGGGTCAGGTGTGGCGGCAAGCCAGGGGAATCGCGATGATTTCGCAACTAATCGATATATCGCAATGGAAGTGTGACGGGAAGCAGCTGTCACGGCGCATGTCAGGTCCAGAGGTGTGACTCATCATCAGTGCTGGGAGTATACTGCGGTACTGCAGCAACACAGGCCGGCCCGGCACTCTGCATAGTGTATATACACCAGCCCGGCACTCTGCATAATGTATATATATATACCAGCCCGGCACTCTGCATAATGTATATATATACCAGCCCGGCACTCTGCATAATGTATATATATACCAGCCCGGCACTCTGCATAATGTATATATATACCAGCCCGGCACTCTGCATAATGTATATATATATATATATATATATATATATATATATACCAGCCCGGCACTCTGCATAATATATATATATATATATATATATATATATACCAGCCCGACACTGCATAATGTATATACACCAGCCCGGCACTCTGCATAATGTATATACACCAGCCCGGCACTCTGCATAATGTATATACACCAGCCCGGCACTCTGCATAATGTGTACACACCAGCCCGGCACTCTGCATAATGTATATATATATATATATATATATATATATATATATATATACCAGCCCGGCACTCTGCATAATGTATACACTCCAGCCCGGCACTCTGCATAATGTATACACTCCAGCCCGGCACTCTGCATAATGTATATACTCCAGCCCGGCACTCTGCATAATGCATATACCAGCCCGGCACTCTGCATAATGTATATATATATACCAGCCCGGCACTCTGCATAATGTATATATATACCAGCCCGGCACTCTGCATAATGTATATATATACCAGCCCGGCACTCTGCATAATATATATATACCAGCCCGGCACTCTGCATAATATATATATATATATATATATATATATATATATATATATACCTGCCCGGCACTCTGCATAATGTATACACTCCAGCCCGGCACTCTGCATAATGTATATACATCAGCCCGGCACTCTGCATAATGTATATATATATATATATACCAGCCCGGCATTCTGCATAATGTATATATACCAGCCCGGCACTCTGCATAATGTATATACACCAGCCAGGCACTCTGCATAATGTATATATATATATATATATATATATATATATATATACCAGCCCGGCACTCTGCATAATGTATACACTCCAGCCCGGCACTATGCATAATGTATATACCAGCCTGGCACTCTACATAATGTATATATTTATATACCAGCCCGGCACTCTGCATAATGTATACACACCAGCCCGGCACTCTGCATAATGTATATACCAGCCCGGCACTCTGCATAATGTATATACCAGCCCGGCACTCTGCATAATGTATATATATACCAGCCCGGCACTCTGCATAATGTATATATTCCAGCCCGGCACTCTGCATAATGTATACACACCAGCCCGGCACTCTGCATAATGTATATACACCAGCCCGGCACTCTGCATTATATATATACACCAGCCCGGCACTCTGCATAATATATATATATATATATATATATATATATATATATATACACCAGCCCGGCACTCTGCATAATATATACTCTGCATAATGTGTATATATATATATATATATATATATATATATATATATACACCAGCCCGGCACTCTGCATAATGTATATATACCAGCCCGGCACTCTGCATAATATATACACACACACCAGCCTGACTCTCTGCATAATATATATGCTGCATAATGTATATACACACACCAGCCATCACTCTGCATAATATATATACCAGCACTACACTCTGCATAATATATTCTCTGCACTATATATATATATATATATATATATATATATATATATATATATATACCAGCACTACACTCTGCATAATATATATACCAGAACTGCACTCTGTCATATATATATATATATATATATATATATACACATAGCTGTACCTTGGTTTAAGAGTAACTTGGATTAAGAGCGTTTTGGTTTAAGAGCTCAGTTTTTCAAAATTGTGACTTGGTGTAAGAGCATTGCTTTGGCTTAAAGTGACTGTACCACCAGGCCCAGGCTGAAGCACTGGAGGCGGCCTGACCCACCCCCAGTGGGAAGAAACCCCAGCCCCTCCATGACGTGACTCCATTAGAATCAATGGAACCCTATCATAGAGGGGCGGGGGTTTCCTCCCACTATGGGTGGGTCGGGCCGCCTCCAGTGCTTCAGCCTGGGCCTGGTGGTACAGTCACTTTAAGAGCTCCCTGTACTGGGCGGGTGGAGGAGGGGCATGGTCTTCTTAGGTTCCTATTCCACGGCCCGATGCTCGTTAAGCAAGGGCTGCAGGGACATCGTTACCGATTGCAGCATCATACATTACCTGTCCGGGCTTCTTCTCCGCACTGTCTTCCCGGGTCCCGCGCGCTCTATCTTCAGAATGGCCGGTCAGCTGACAGGCCACACTCAGCCAATCACAGGCCGTGGTGGTCCCAGCCTGTGATTGGCTGAGCGCTCCGTCAGCTGACCGGCCATTCAGAAGATAGAGCGCGCGGGACCCGGGGAGGAAGACAGCACGGAGAAGAAGCCCGGACAGGTAATGTATGATGATGCTGCTATCAAATCGTCGGTCGCCCGCCGTGCACCGCTATTCCACCGTAGCGATGCACGGTGGGGGAACGATGATTTTAGCTCTGGCCCTAAATGAACGATCAGCCAATGACACAATCATCGGCTGATCGTTCTCTCTATTTCACCGAACGATAATCGTCCAAATGGGTCTGATCCGGCCGATTATCGTTACTGTAGAATAGGGCCCTTAGAGTGGTCTACAGCCCTGTACTCTGACCCAGGAAGTCTCCCTCACCTTCCAAATCATAGCAGATCCACGTCAGGCTGGGGTTCACATATGCTCACAGCCCTTGTGTTTCCCATCCTTTCCATTCCTGCTATTATGTGCCTGCTATACACACCTCTGCTATACTGTGCCTGCACTGATTCTCACTTCCTGATTGGTCCATGCTCCTCCTTCCCCCATTGCTGTCATGTGATCACTCAGACCTCTGTTGTACTACGCTACTTCATTATCTGCGGCTCCATCCTGTATCTATAAACTGCTGCTGTATTATCAGGGTTATGCAGTTACTATACATTATACTCCACAGGCTGATTGCTATACTGTACAGTGACTTATAATATCACAGATTCTGCTGTTTCTAAATATTTGTTTCATTTGTTTTACCTGTTATTCAGAATTAAAAATGTTCTCTGGGGTGTGGGACCAATTGTCTGCATTTCAGTGATTTATTATAAGAAAATGTGCTTTAGTTTAAGAGTGATTTGGATCACAGTCCCGGAACAAATTATGCTCGTAATCCAAGGCACCACTATATATATATATACCCGTAGTGCTCTCTGCATAGTATATGTATACACTCTGCATAATATCTATATCTCAGCACTGCACTCTGTATATGTATACACCAGCCCTGCACTCTGCATTATATACACCAGCCCTGTACTCTGCATAATGTATATATAATCTGCATAATATATATACCAGCCATGCACTCTGCAGTTTGCATAATATATATATACACCAGCCCCGCACTTAGCATAACATAATTACTTACATACTGTCAGATCTGGAGAGTATTGTGGTGCTAAACCAGTGTGTGTGTGTGTGTGTGTGTGTGTGTGTGGAGGGGGGGTGTCACTGGACCTGATTCTAATATCAGATGTTGATAAGTTTAATCTAGAAGCGTTCTGCCTCCTCTGGGTAGTGTGAAATAAGACTCTGGGCTGCCCCCTAGTGGTCTTCTCTAGGAAGCAGAACACTTGAATCTTATCAAGTCTAAATGAATTGGATGTGGAAAATCCTACTATAGATTAGATTCACTCAACAGTAATAGTCACTTTATACTTGGTGGACATTTTTCTA
The DNA here is from genome assembly GCF_027789765.1 of Dendropsophus ebraccatus. Lineage (NCBI taxonomy): Eukaryota > Metazoa > Chordata > Amphibia > Anura > Hylidae > Dendropsophus > Dendropsophus ebraccatus. Next base: position 70,660,298 of record NC_091465.1, read on the forward strand.
TGGGAGCCAGAGCCAGATCAGACCCCCTCGGGTAAACATACTAAAGGCCCTATTCCACGGAACGATTATCGTCCGTATTCGGCCGATATCGGCCGCTACGGACGAAAATCGTCCCGTGGAATTGAGTGCAACGATCAGCCGACATCGTTCATGTTGGCTGATCGTTGCAGTCGCTTGTTTTTCAACATGTTGAAAAACAAGCGACTGATACAGCAACGATCTTCTGCCGTCGCTCCGTTGAATAGGAGCATCGGCAGCAGACTCTGCTGTATCCTATGTGCTGCCCGGACGATCAGCGATCACCCGGGCAGCTCCCCGCCGCCCCTCCCGCACTCACCCGCTCGCTACTGCCATGTTGCATAGCGGCGGCAGCGAGCGGGGAACTAGGAGCAAACTTAGGATTTGTACAGGTAGAACAGGTGCAGGTGCGAGGGTTGAGTAAACACAGAGTCCAGTTCTTAACCAAGTTGAACAGTTTACCGATAGACTCTTCACTGTCATCAGCTGCTCAGCCATGATTGGCTGAGCATAACTGTGCTCAGCCAATCGTGGCTGAGCAGCTGATGACGCGGCAGAGGGCGTCCGGCACTAGTGACGGTCGGAGCGGTTTGGCCGCCCGCCCGAAGATGACTTCATTGTCGAAAGATGGCGGACGGGGGTTGACACGGATCAGGTGAGTATAAAGCAATACACTTCCGGGTCTAGCGTGGGTGGTGGGACATGGGGAAGGGGGACATTCATTAACATAACATACATTACAAAGTTGTATAACTTTGTAATGTGTGTTATTTAGTGAATAATTGCTTAGCGCCGCACTACCCCTTTAGGGCCCTTCCCCTAGTAATAAGAGCCCGCCTCCTAATAATAAGAGCCCGCCTCCTAGTAATAAGAGCCCGCCTCCTAGTAATAAGAGCCCGCCTCCTAGTAATAAGAGCCCGCCTCCTAGTAATAAGTGCCCTTCTCCTAATAATAAGAGCCCGCCTCCTAGTAATAAGAGCTTGCCTCCTAGTAATAAGAGCCCGCCTCCTACTAATAAGAGTCCGCCTCCTAGTAATAAGACCCCGCCCCCTGGACAGTTGCTGTAGCGGCAGCCAGGATATCACTGTTTTTCTCCTCCATGCAGGTTACATGACTGACACACAAGGAATCATTATTCTCCTCTCCTAGACCTCTCTGTATTGGACTCTCACACAGATTCCCTTTAAGACTTACATGGTGGAACAATCCTGGATGGTGCATACAAATAAAGTTTATTCATGGAGTTCTTATAACTGGGAGTAAGCAGGAATCTTCCCATTAACCGACAACAAACCAGATTTCACAACGATTTAGAAATGTAAATCCAAAGTAATTTATAGGTTGCCGAGCTGTTCGTGATGTCACAATTGAAGCGTACCTGCACCTTCAGGCAACTTTTCAGTTCCTGTGAGGAGTAGCACTGTCTCTGGCTACTATATCACTGGTATACCATAAACATAGTGTCATTTGCCAAGTACTCCTTGAAGACGGCAGGAGAACTGGACTCATTGACTTATTATGGTCCAAGAGAAATTTGGAGAGTTTAAGGGAAACAGTAAAACTTATTTTGGTTTTTTATCCGCTGGAGTTTGTTACATCTGCTAAGGCAATGATGATGGGAAGAATACAAAGCGTGCTCTGTGTGCAGTGTTCTGTATAGACCCGCTAACAACCCTCTAAGCCGTCACTGGCAGAAGGAGCACTGGAATCTGATTGGTTGCCAGCTGAATCATTTTTTGTTAACTTTAGTTGTTTTTTTGTATTTTTGTGCTGCTTATATAGTGCCAGTATATTCCATAGCGCTGTATAGAAATGACTGAACCACCATGCCGCTAACACAGGCTCATGATCGTACTTTAGCCCTATTAAAGGAGTATTCTCATCATCGTTGTTAATACTCACATTTCTTATTGTTTATTGTACCCTCCTGCCATATATGATGCTTATCCCCTTGTATGCTTAAAGGGGTTATCCCTTATCCACAGGAGCACATCCAATCCCGAGAACAGCTCTCCTCTAAATGAATAGAGCTGCAGTCCCCATGTGCAGCCAGCGTTTCATTCATTCATTCTCTATGGGGCTCCCAAGATCAGCAATGTTCAGAACCTCGAAAAGAATGAATGGCGTACTGTTCATTCAGAGGATGTCTGACCTTCGTTCTTATGATTGGTGGGATTCTCCGCCATCAAACCCATTAATCAGCCATTTATCAGATTTTTATATATTCTTGGGAGTTGTGTAAAAAAAAAGAAAAGTGGTAATACTCACCTACCCTGATTCCCTGATGCTGCACCAGTCTCCAGTCCCAACTCTTCTCCACAACTTCCTGGTTCCTATAAGGAACACCTGCTTAGCCATTCACTGACTGAGATGGGCACAGCTACGGGCAGTGTTCAGAACCTCAAAAAGAATGAGTGGCGTATTGGTCACGCATGAGCACTGCCGTACTATTTATTCATTCAGAGGAAATCTGACCTCCATTCTCTTGATTGGTGGGAGTCTCAGCTATCAAACCCCCATTAATCAGATTTTTGATATATTCCTGGGAGTTTTGTAAAAAAAAAAAAATTAGTAATACTCACCTACCCTTACTCACCTACCCTGATCCCCCGCTACTGCACCAGTCTCCAGTCCCAACTCATCTCCACAACTTCCTGGTTCCTATAAGGAGCGCCAACTTAGCCAATCGCTGACTGAGGTGGGCACAGCTACGGGCAGTGATTGGCTGAGTGGGCACTATGGGGGAGATTTATCAAACATGGTGTAAAGTGAAACTGGCGCAGTTGCCCCTAGCAACCAATCAGATTCCACCTTTCATTCCGCACAGACCCTTTGGAAAATGAAAGGTGGAATCTGATTGGTTGTGTCACCAAAACCCAGGAAATTGCGGATTCAAGGTCATTGGCAGCATTGGCATGGCAGCTGTTGGAACCAGGGTGTGTGAGTATTACTACTTCATTACGTTTACACAACCTCCAGGCCTGTGTCTTCATTTTCTTTACCCTCCCCCCAAAACCCCCTTTAATAATGAAGTTACTTTATTTCATTGCAGATGTTAGAAAAGAAGTAGGTTTGCCGACTCGGGCATATCCCATAATAGAACGGTTCCTCTTCAAATATTTCTTTCTATGAACATCTGACACATGGTGTAGTCCTCAGCACGTATCACCACAAAGCCGATCATTAATAAGCCCATTAACACATCACATTTTCAGCATTGGGTGTCGCTTTGTGGCTGCTGCGCATTGAGGGAAACAATAGACAATTGTGTGGCAATCACCAGGCTTGTGATTCTCATCCTCGGTCTGATTGGCGTTTGTCTCACACAATGGCCGCTGTTTCATGCACAGGACTGTATACAGTTGTCTTTTCTTACTTCCTCAGGTGCCTGGACGTCAGCAGACAATGCAGGCCGCGGAGGAGGCCTGTGCCCAGCTGGAGGATGAGTTACTATGTGAGTCCATACTGTTATTTCTCATGTCAATCATAGCAAGAACACTGCCTAAAATGGAACTCTCCTATATGGGTGGCAGTGATCTCTCTCCTCCAAAAGTTTTATAAGCAGCAAAAAAAAAAAAGTTGTACATATAGTTACATAGTCAGTAGGGTGGAAAAAAGACAAGAGTTCATTAAAGTGACACTGTCACCCCCTTTGTGCATTCTGACTTCTCTACACAGGTGTAATGGGTAAATTTAGCAGTTTTCATACCTTATTTTATATCATACGTCATGGTGCTTGTTCCAGCAAAAAGTGATCTTTTATCATCTGTGGATTGTGCTTCACCGTTGCAGCGTCACTTAGCCTCGCCCACAATGCCACTATAGGCCCCCCCTCCTCCGTGAAGTCATTAGCGCATAGGCCCCTACCCTCTGCGGCCATTGGTATGGGCCAACCTAGAGGGGGTGGAGCTTAGACCTTTAGGCTGGCCCATTCCAATGGCTGTCTAAGGGCGGGGCCTTTGACTGGAGTGGGTTTACGGCGCTGTTGTGGGCCACCCAGATAGCCCAATCCACAGATGATAAAAGATCACTTTTACTGGAACAAGCACCATGACGTATGATATAAAATAAGGTATGAAAACTGCTAAATTTACCCTTTACACCTGTGTAGGGAAGTCATAATGCAAAAAGGGGCTGACAGTGTCACTTTAAGTTTAACCTACAGTAACTCCTCTGAGAGGTTAGGTAGGGGCTGTGCTCATATTCACTTATACATCCATATCATACAGTCTATGATTGTACTGTATTCACAAAATCCAGTATACCTAGGTTCAGTCCCAGGAGTCCAGGTAGATAGGGTCTAGTGGTGGTAGTCTCAAACTGCAACGCTGATGTTGTTGCCTCTGTGCATGTGACACGTGATTTTTTATTTATTTTTTTAAATCAACTGATGTCAGAAAGATATACACATTCGTAAATGTAAGTTTAAAAATCTGCAGTCTTCCAGTACTTATCAGCTGCTGTATGTCCTGCAGGAAGTGGTGTATTCTTTCCAGTCTTACACAGTGCTCTCTGCTGCCACCTCTGTCCATGTCAGGAACTGTCCAGAGCAGCAAATCCCCATAGAAAACCTCTCTTGCTCTAGACAATTCCTGACATGGACAGAGGTGGCAGCAGGGAGCACTGTGTCCGACCTGAAAGAATACTCCACTTCCTACAGGACATACAGCAACCGATAAGTACTGGAAGACTTGGGATTTTTAAATAGAAGTCATTTACAAATCTGTATAACTTTGTGACACCAGTTGATTTAAAAGCATTCTTTTTTCCCTCTGGAGTACCCCTTTAAGCATTTGTGCAGTATGAGCCCACCACCAAACAGCTCCTCGTAAGTTTTGTATGCGTCATGACCTCTGTAATGTAATGTAAGCTCAGTTATATAGTTTCTCCCTTTCTTGTCTTTCATTGTAGTTTGTGAAGATTGCCGCTTGTACTTCCGAGACTCCTGTCCACAACACGGAGCGCCAACTTTTATATTGGACACACCAGTTCCGGAAAATGTACCGTCTCGCGCTTTACTTTCTCTACCAGAAGGACTGGTAGTCAAAGAGAGATCTCAAGGAGGCTTTGGTGTATGGTGCACCATTCCCATCATTCCTCGGGGCTGTATCTTTGGCCCATATGAAGGCGACATATTAGCAGATAGGAGCGAATGTACCGTCTACTCCTGGGCGGTATGGCGTCTTCTTATCTCTTTATTACTACATTTTTTTAAGGAATATTCTTTTCTACATCTCACTAATATCATGAATAGTATGGGGGAGGGGTGGTGCAGGGGTCGCACTGTGCTAATATTAGACCAGTGTTACAAAATGCACAAGGCCAGAAAGCCTAAAAGTAGTCAGTGCTGATATATGGAGGGTGGTGATGTCATCAGTCTTATTTGAGGAATAATGATGTCATCACTTGTACTCTACTAATAGTGATGTCATTATTTGAATTCAGAGAACATCCACGTGAACAACAGCTTGTGCTTGAGGTGTGGTGATGTCATCATCCTTAAAGGGGTTGGCCAAGTTCTCACTGCACTTACTGACAGCAACTTCCTGTGTACCTCGGAGCTAAAAACAGACTCCAGGCTGTGCTGTCCTGCTCTGTGGTGATTCTGTCCATAAGATGGTCGACATGGAGGAGCATGTGACCATGCCCCTCCCCCCAGTGTCCACCACTATGCCTATGGAGGACACTGGGGCAGGGCATGGCAACTTGTTCCTCCATGTCGGCCATCTTATGGTCAGACTCACCACAGAGCAGGGCAGCACAGCCTGGAGGAGGGGAGTGTGATATTAGTTATATAAGACACACAGGGAGCTGCTGTCAGTATATACAGTGAGTACACAGGGAACTGCTGTCAGTATATACAGTGAGTACAGTTACTATTACTATACACTATTTTATTATAAAGTGGCCAACCCACCCAATGGGAGACTAGTGACGCCATTGCTCTCTCTTTTAATGACTGGAAAGTAGCCTTTGTATTATAGATAATAGTGACGCTACGCTACATTGTACAAAATACTTTTTGGAAAGTGGTGATAAATATGAAGTATACGTATTGTCTGTGTAGAGTAGTAATATCATTGCCATGAACTGCATATTATATTTTGAGATGAATGATATCATCACCACAGTTTGTAAAGTAGTGATGTCATCACCTCTCTTTGGAGGGTGTTGACATCTATGAAGGGCATACAGGGAGAAGGGTGATATGATATAATATTACCTGCTGTGACTCCATATCTGATATGTAACCAGTCTGGATATCAGAAATCAATAGTTTTCCCTCTAATAGATTATTATTATTGCTCCTGCAGATTAGAGACAATGGCTCCTATTTTTATATTGATGCCAGTGATGACTCCAAAAGCAGCTGGATGAGGTAAGCCCTGATGTAGAGGAGGGAACTACTATCTCCTATTGCAGCATGCTCTGTATTCCCGTGCACATGTTATTGGCTCTGAGGCTTCAGTCACACGTCACTATATTTTCAAAGATAAAAATTCATGATCAGCATTTTTCCTCCGCAATCCGCAAAATATCGTCCGTAATGCATCCATATTGTGCTACTTATCGCTATCCGTAAAAAGGGGATGCCTTAAAATGACGCCACTAGCCGTCCGAACCAGCCAGGGGGAGCTTTATTGGAGATGTCACAGAATACCAGAACACAATTGTGCATAGTTCTGTGGAGTACTAAGGTATTCTCCGCAAAATGCATAGGCTCCCATAGACTTCTATTGGAGTGTCTGTACCACAATAGCGGACCGCATTACAACCTGTCCTACCCTGTTTCCCCGAAAATAAGACCTAGTAGTTTTTGTTTAGAAGCATTCCCGCCGAACAGAACACCAGGGCATGCAGCTGTGATTCTTTTCATCCCGCTGCCATTGTCCTCTACCTTCACCGTCCGTTGCAGAGCAGCTGTACGCAGGACATGAATACCATAACCAGCCGCCAACCCCTGATGTTTCCTTCTGCCAGATGTAGAGCTGCACACAGTCGGCCATTATCCTGTCGCCTGCCACTATACTGTACGCTGTCCCTGCTGTGCTGTACGAGTGTGCTGTGGTGAGCTCCCTCTGTGCCCGGAAGCCGCCATATTGTACTCTCTGTCCCTGTTGTGCATGTGACTTGTCAATTCTTCATGGAAAAATGAGACATCCCCTGCAAGACCTAGCGCATCTTTGGGGGCAAAAAATAATATAAAACATAGTCTTTTGGGGGGGGGGAACACAGTAATTTTTTACATTGCAAATTACAAATCCACAAAAATGGAGGAATTGCACAATAGGAATAAATAGGTTACAAAGTACTCTATATTTGCGGATCCGCAAATACTGAGAACCTATGCGGCCGTGTGAATAAGGCCTTAGATAAACACGACCTAAGATGCTGTCCATCACTACTGCTCTAACGAGAAAAAAACTTTAGTGAATGAGTTGCTCCCCATAAAAGCCAACCCCCAATTTCTAACTATAACTTTAATGCCACATTCTGATTTATTTATTTTATTGTCTTTGTTACACAACTAAACTATTATAATCCCATTTTGTTACCCGCCATCTCTTCTAGAGGACAGTGTGCATAACATTTGCTTCATCCCTTCCTCCTAGGTATGTGGCTTGTGCATCAACAGAGGAGGAACACAACCTGACAGTGTTCCAGTACCGGGGGAAAATTTACTATCGTGCATGTCAGCCTATTCCTTCAGGCTCCGAGCTGCTGGTTTGGATCGGGGAGGAGTACGCTAGGACCCTAGGACTCAAGCTAGGTAAATGTAACCGCATTGTCACTATGATGTTAGGAACACAAGGAGCAGATAGACTTTGAAAGGAAAATCATTAATTGGTGGCTGTTCATGTACTGTAAGTGGACCATTGTACACAGCCCAACACTGAGTGCCCATTGGTGAGATCAGTGCTTGTTTGCAGAACCAACAAGGCCCAATCATTTGTGAGGATGGGCTGCACCAATGAGTGCTGAACCATTCATGCTGCCAATTAACTTCATCATTTACACAGGAAGATGGGCGGCTGACTAACGATGATTTAAATGGCCGCTCAAAAGATGAGATCAACCGACAAATAAGAGATATCCTGATCATTGGCCGATCACTGGTCCTTTTGCACTGGACAGTTATAAGCAGTGAGTGTTCCTGCCAGCCAAAATTTATTAGGCATGTACTAGATCACAGGATCTTACCCTGGACATTTACCTACTGGCAGTAGTGATGAGTAAACTTGCCAAAAGTTCTGGTTCGGCAACATTCGTCTAAACCTAAACGCTCGGGATTGGACTCCTGGCATCTGGAGAAGTTGGGTGCCGCCCTAGGGAGTTCTGGAAAACATGAATATAGTGGTATTCATGTTTTCCAAGACTCCTTAGAGCTGATTCTCCAGCTGCTGTGAGTCAAATACCAAGTGTTCATGTTCAGACTAGGGAGCCATAGGCTGTATCCATGTTTTCTGGCAGCCCTAGGGCTGCATCTCACTTCTCCAGATGCCGGGAGTCAAATGCCGAGCAAATTCGCTCATCATTAACTTGCAGTTCCGTGAGATTAGGCAGCCGGCACTAAACTCCTCCAGAATGAGAATGAATAGGGAAGTGGTCACTCTTAGAGTCTATGGGACTTAAAGAAACATAGTGGATATGCATGATTTTTTATGAATAGAAAGCACATCATGTGTAGCCTGATACTTCAGTTGTGTTACTCTAGTTATCTGCTTCCTTACTTACCTCCTGTAGAGTAACAAGAAGAGAAGGTAAAGTAGCACATGACTGCAGTACTAGACTGCACAGGATTTGTTGTTTGTAGTCTGTTACCATGGAGACACATAAGACCGAATACTAGGTGCCGATCCAAAATGGTGTGGTGTATAAAGTGTAACTATACAGCTGCAGCATCAGGATATGCATCAGACTTCCCAGCAACTCCGGGCCAGCAGAGTTGCTTGAAGTTCCATAGACTTGCATTGCATGAGAGTAGTTGTGCACTCTTTGCTATTCTTCCTGTAGATGGAGCCTGTGACATTCTCGCAACAAGAGGTGAAATCCTCAGAGGTACTATAACACCCCTGCAGTTGATTCTGTATGGATTTGTGTCAGGATACATGGTGGATTTCCTGCCACTTACCCCTAGATGTCCTCAGTCTTCAGTACACAGGTGCACAGATTATACTGACATTGTTCTCCTTTATCCTCAGGTGAGCATTTTAAATATGAGTTTGGTGAGAAGGAACTTCTAATGAAACTTTTCCAAGACCTCCATCTGAAGACTCCCGATTCTTTGCCGAATCACGTATCGCCTCGAAGTCAGTATGTGTGCAATGACATGGTCACTCCCATAATACAGTCACACAAACAGAATTACCCATTAAACAATATGGGCCATTCTTCATCCGGGTTCCAGCTGCTTGAGGGAACACAGAACTTGGTAAGCCTCGGTCGAGCCCAGAGTCGTTATTGGACTTTCTTTGGCTTCCAAGGTGACGCCTATGGTCGAATTATTGATAAAACTAAGATTATTTGCAAACTGTGCGGCGTTAGACTTTCCTACAGCGGCAACACCACTAACCTAAGGCAGCATCTTATCTATAAGCATAGACGGGAGTACAATGAGTTAGTGGGAACGCAGGGAGCAGTCGTGGAGCCGCAAAAGATTGAATCCGGCTCCCCACGGGAGCTGCCATCCAGGGCTGTAGTCACTCCCACTGTTGGGAGAACAACCAAAGCTGTGGCAGATTTTATTGTCCGTGACCTAATGCCGGTCGAAATAATCGAAGGAGAAGGCTTTGTGCAGATGCTGTCCATCCTAGATCCAAATTATAAGTTACCAGCAGCCTCTTATTTGGCGCATACAATCCTTCAAGAGATGCATCTTCAGTCCAAGATGAAGGTGCTGGAACTGGTAAAAAATCTACAAGAGTGTTCTGTCAGTCTTGACCTATGGAAACATAGCGGCTCCTTATCCTACCTCACGCTCACTATCCACTATGTCAATGATGCTTTCGAGTCCAGGAATATGGTGCTGTCCAGTAGGGTTGTCTCAGAAGATCTTTCTGAAGAAAGCCTAAAATTGGTTCTTCAAGATGTTTCCGAAGAATGGGGAATACGCCAGAACACGTTCTACGCAGTGGGGCTCAGCAGTCCTTCTGTTAAAATAGCAGCTTCCAAGGTGGGTTGGAAGTCTCTGCCGTGTGTCGGTCAGGTGCTGAAAAACTGCATTGAGGCTATCCTCCAACACCACACCATACAGACCACATTGGATAGGTTCCGAAGACTGATAGCCACTATTTTCTCATCGGCGGCTCAGAATGAGGAGTTGACTACTCATGGCCCCGTCTTGAAGGTCCATTTAAAAATGTTCCTGCGGGACGGTACCAAGTGGTACAGTATCTACACTTTGTTGCAGAGCATAGTGGACCACTCCAAGTTTTTTAAGGGCCTAATAGAGACTTTGAATGAAGATGGAATATCTCTGCAGCCGGAAGACTGGTCAATACTCCAAGATGTTGTAGACATCCTTAAACCGTTATCGATTGCTACCTCAACCTTTACCAAAGATCAGTTTGCTGGCTTGTCACTGGTGAAGCCAGTCATAACCAGCCTGCTGTATAAGCACTTGGCCCCTAATGAATGGGACTCTGAGTTTTCCAAAAACATCAAAAAGGCCATCCATGAAGAGTTGAGTTTTAGGTATTCCAATTCTGAAGTCAATCAGGTCCTCAACTTGGCTTGTGCCTTGGACCCCCGATTCCGTGGCCTTGATTTCCTTAGCCAACCAGACCGCGTAGAGGCCCTTCACTTGCTGAAGCTTGAGGCTTCCAGTCTGGCAAAGTTTCAAACCACAGAACCAATCTGTGTTACTTCTGAACCTCAGAACTCAAGGCCGCCATCAAAAAAACTCAAACAGGAAAACGGCATTGAATTTCTTCTGGGCGACTTGTGTAATGTAAGAAATTCTTCATCAAGCACAGTAAATCAGCAGGCAGAGCAGGAGATCAGCAGCTTCCAGACAAGCGAGGCTTCTTCCTTATGTCAGGACCCACTGCAATGGTGGAAGATGCACCATACCCAGTACCCTCTATTGGCAAAGACAGCCCGCAAACTGCTGGCTATCCCTGCCACTTCTGTCCCCACAAACTGGTTGTTCACAGATGCCGGCCTGGCTGTTTACCGCAAGCGTTCTGCTCTGACTGCAGAACACGTCGATATGCTAGTCTTTCTCAATGGCAATAGGTCATTACTTTAAACCTCTGCTGGCTGGTCCTTCACGATTGTGCCTCTTCCATCCCGACTATCGTAGCCGCCGCTTACAAGTGGCCCATCATATATCCTCCAGGTCTGATCTAGTGCTTCCACTACTTTCCTAGAAGAGGACAAGCTAAGAACCCTTTGTCTACTCCAGTATCTGTAGCATATGTGCCAGCACATTACTAGGCTGAAAAAGGACTATTTTACTGCTGATTATTATTACTTTTTATGTAGTTTTTTTATGTTAGGGTAGTGCCTATCACACCTGGTCCAGCTCTCCTTCTCTTAAATGTGGCGGAAACCTTGCAGTTTCGGTGCAAAATTTCACATTTAACTTCTATAGGAATATCAACATACCCAATAGAGGTAGCATGTTGCCGTATGTAGTATATATTTCAGATCAATTCAGTATTGTAATAATTGCAGAAAATGGCCTCTTTTTTTTTCTTTTGAGGAACTGTTTCTACGGTCCATGATGGAAGGTATGGGAAGGATATTGGTGCAGTTGGTTTTTATACAAATAACCTGTATACCTCTCCCATTGTTGTACAGCTACAACCTCCGGCTGGCAAGGCATCATGGGTCTTGTAGTTTAGCTGCAGGTTAGGTAACACTATCGGAGAGGCGCCCAGCTCAGGATCCAAGAGCTGCAAGATCCAAGATCGGTCCGACCCCTTTAAAGTATCTCTGTCACTTTTCTTTGACGTGTTCATACCCCCACCTGTTAGATAGAGGTGGAAGAAGCGCTTAGGTGTGATCTTCCTCTTGCTGCAGGAGATTAGGTCCATAGATTTACTATAGAAGGGGAGAGCAGTTTGGCTGAGAGCTTCTCCTAAACTTTATCTGATGATCGATGGGGGTCTGAACACCCCAACCTCAACTGATCAAAACTTTTGATATATCTGTATAATGTGTCAAAAGTTTTTAAAGTGACAGGAACACTTTACATTTTGAAGAATAGAATAGCATGCATACATTTTATAATACACCTATTAGTATTGCTGCATGGGGAATTTTCCTTATTCATCCATAGAGTGAACGTTAGCCTCGTACCAACACACAGTGCCCTCCTTTTGTGTTGGTTTACGCTCTATATAATATCACGCCCAGCCTTTCGTATAGCCAGTATACAGAAAACTTCTATTGATGTTCAATGTACATTTATTTTAATACAAAGTTTTTTGTTTTGTCTTGTTTAAGGGAGAACATTAGCACTTTGGATTCTCCTTGGAAACTGTGAAATTTTTGTAGTGTTTTTTTTTTCCTTTCAGTAAGTTTTTTGCATACAATGATATACACAGAAAGGTGAGAAGGAATTGTATAAAGCAGATTGGCGATGCAGGGCTAGAGCAGGGAATAAACACAGTAACAAGGAGGCCTACTTAAAGGGGTTATCCAGTGTTTTCCTGAAACAGCTCCAGGTTTGTCTCCAGTTTCGTGAGTGAACGGAGCTTAATTGCAAACCGCACCCGAACTGGAGACAAGACTGGAAGAAAATGGCCATGTTTTTCTAACACTATCCTTTCCTATAGAAATGGGGAGAGTTATCGGCCTGTCTTGTAGTAAGGTTCTATCAGTTGCCCATAGCAACCAATCACAGCTCCGCTTTCACTTTACTCTGAGCTGTGATTGGTTGCTATGGGCAACTGATAGAACCTTACTACAAGACAGGCCGACATACGTCCACCCGTCCTGCCTGTTATTCTACAGTATAGATCCTGAGAAAGGCAAAAAATAATAACTTGAAGTCAACTTGTTCAACTTTCTTCCTGACTCCAAATGATAATAAATGAATAATATAATAAATCCCTAGATGAACATCCTGTCTCCAGATTTTAGTAACTATAATCTATAATATTATTACACTCCAGAATGGCCCCTTTTTATTTCTTATTGACACTATGACCACAAAGAGGTCCTTGGTCTCGCTGCTCTTACAGTAAAGAATCCCTATCTATGTTGGTATGGAGACTTTTTTCCTCTAGTTGATGCCCCTTTATTATAGATACAGTCCTGGGTGTAACTAGATCTAGATTATGGGAGACATCTTGATATTGACCCTTGATGTGTATATATATATATATATATATATACAGTGGTGCCTTGGATTATGAGCATAATTGGTTCCAGGACCGTGCTTGTAATCCAAATCCACAACTTATACTAAAGCAAATTTTCCCATAAGAAATCATAGAAATGCAGACAATTGGTTTCACACCCTCAAAATAATGATTTATTATTCTGAATAACATGTAAAACAGATGAAACAAACATTCAGAAACAGCAGAATATGTGATATTATAAGTTACTGTACAGTAATAGAGAGGATGGGAAACACAAGGGCGGACAGAGACTGCAGGGAGCAGGAAGGAATGAGCAGGACAGATGTGGGCACATACATGCAGCGCTCTCTGTCCGGGGAGAGAGGGGTTACAGCTATGGAGAGATTATCTCCACAGTCCTGTCCCCTGATGTAAGCCCCAGCCTGAAGTGGATAATCTATGATTTGGAAGGTGAGGGAGACTTCCTGGGTCAGAGTACAGAGCTGTAGACCCCGCTATGCAGACCATGCCCCTCCTCCACTCCCCCTCCCACCCAGTACATGGAGCTCTTAAACCAAAGCTATGCTATTAAACCAAGTCACAATTTTGAAAAACTGTGAGCTCTTAAACCAACGTACCACTGGGTATATATGTATTTATAGGTTTCCATTGTGTTTTTTCACCTAACATAATAACCCTAACTTAAATAATCCTTTTAAGTACTGTAATGCTCCCCTTCCATTGATTCCCCTGGTAGCCCCTCTCTCTAGCTTATGTCTATCTTGCGCATTAAAGCCCAAATTTTTCTAAAATCTTCCATGTTTGTTGTCGCTTGTTTTTCAGTAAAATGTATTGAAACTCAAGGACGTGACAAGCGCAGGGCAAAGATAACAGAGCTAGGTATTACACTGAGCTAGAGCTTACCTTGTGGGGATTGTAATACTACTGAAACGCGTCAGTGCTACTCAGGATAGTCTTTGTTACTGGGTACACGTCGAGCCTGAATTTAGTGCCAATACCTCATCTTATTAGGAATGGACAGATTGCATTATAATAAAGTAATTTAATTTCTTTAAATTTGTGTAATAATCTATCTACTGACTCACCTCTCATTGTAGCTTATAGTTAACCTGTTGGTGTTACCCTTCTGCCATCTGCATGCCTTGGCTTTATTAGTGCACAGCTGTTATTACTGACAGGTTATCTGCATTGTTTACTGGGTGGTTTAAGATCATTAGAAAATCGGGCAGCTGTTTTGACCCCCATGCTTTACACTGAAGCTCTGCTTGTTCAGACTTCTGGGTATAAGCACAAGACCACCAGAAAATCATTAAAGGGGTAGTGTGGCGCTAAACAATTATTCACTAAAGAACAGACATTACAAAGTCTGTTATACAACTTTGTAATGTATGTTATGTTAGTGAATGGCCCCCTTCCCCGTGTTCCCCCCCACCCACACCAGACCCGGAAGTATAGTGCTCTATACTCACCTGATCCGTGTCGACCCCCGTCCGCCATCTTGCGACAATGATTTCATCTTCGGGCGGGCGGCCGAACCGCTCCGACTGTCCCTCGTGCCGGTCGCTGCTAAGCAGCTGATGACGCGGCAGAGGGGGGGGCGGCACGAGGGACGGTCGGAGCAGTTCGGCCGGCCACCCGAAGATTAAATCATTGTCGCAAGATGGCAGACGGGGGTCGACACGGATCAGGTGAGTATAGAGCACTACACTTCCGGGTCTGGTGTGGGTGGGGGGGAACACGGGGAAGGGGGCCATTCCCTAACATAACATACATTACAAAGTTGTATAACTTTGTATTGTGTGTTATTTAGTGAATAATTGTTTAGCGCTGCACTACCCCTTTAAATCACTATAGAAAAACTTATCTCTAAAGGCAATAATAATTGTAACAAAAACTGCAGTTTTTGTTGTTTTATGCATTACTGTAGCACCTGTATGACAATACTGTGTATTAGAAATGAAGCTGTGGACAATTACATAGTTTATTTTATGAAGGTTTTTGTAAATCTTTTGCTAGACTGTATGCTGACATGTATCGCAGTGTACCCATGTGGGGTCCATTGAGTTAAATAGAGCAATTATAGTCACTATATACAACATTCAGTCCATTGAACTCAGTAGTACCGGCATTACACCACAGTATATGCCATATACCATTCGTCCAAACAATCGTTTAACGATTTCGAGGCACCGATTT
Source organism: Dendropsophus ebraccatus (assembly GCF_027789765.1). Lineage (NCBI taxonomy): Eukaryota > Metazoa > Chordata > Amphibia > Anura > Hylidae > Dendropsophus > Dendropsophus ebraccatus. The sequence continues at coordinate 70,675,828 of NC_091465.1, forward strand.
TGTTTTTATAACGATCAGTGTTTAGACGGAAAGATAAATCATTTAAAAAATCGTTATTGCAATTGCGAATTTTCAGCGAACGACCAACGACGGTTTAAGAACATGTTGAAAGATCACGATGATCAATTTCTCGCTCGTCGCTTGATCGTTCCCTGTGTTTACATGAGACGATTATCGCCCAAATGCGATAGTTATTGTGAATTGTTCACCAATAATCGCTTCGTCTAAACGAAGGCCCCCCTCAGCCACCAGTGCCCAGGTACAGCTGCTACCTGTGCAACATCTTCACACCTGAACAGCTTCATAGAATAACATTGGCTCAATAATATGGACCTTTTTTATATGGAATAGGTTATGGGTTATAAGCGATTATAAGTCATTACAAAAAAAAATGTCATATACTGCAACGTCAGTACAAGAAAACCGCTAACAAGTAATGTCTATTATATAGTTTGAAGATTTGTGAGCAGAACACGATGTTCACGGAGCCGATGCCCACACAGTACAGTGGTAATTGAATAAATGTACTGTTTATGTAAGCGTACTGATATATACCGTGTGGTTGCGTTGGATGCCATTCATTGCCCTGACCACTGTACATTCTGTGCCCCATAAGGCAAAGTTCTAAACGCATCATTTACGTTCATCTAAATGGTGATACAATGTGGCAAAGGACCAAAGAGCTTCCTTTTAGTTTACTCAAGCGCTAAAGAACTTATGAGGAGAGCAGTATTATTTATAGACGGCATGTGTCTGGCTTCTGCTACCATCAGTCTTGAGGGTCTGGAAAAAAAGAAGTTAAAGCAGGGAAAACAAAATAAAGGGGTTTTTAGTGGGTGATTGGTGAGGGTCCAAGCCTTAGGACACCCACACATCAGCCAAATATAGGAGCAAAATGGAGTTGATTTGCAGCACCAGACTAAGCTACATGCATTGAAGCTTAGCGGCTTTGTCTTCAAAGGGCTTTTAACCCAAAACTAATTTTGTAAAATCAGATACATATATGTAAAGGACTAGCAATGTGCTGTTTTCTAGGTAAAATTTCCTTCATCACTGTACTGTTCTTCTCCCCCATGAATTTAATCACTTCCTGGTTTCTTTTCTGAACGGTGTCCACCTTGATCAGACTAACAGGCTATACACAGTTGAACTGAGCATGCTTGACCATCTTAATGGATGCCTTAAAATGGTCATGGCCAATGGCAACAAAGCAAAACATTGAAGGTAGTGGGGGAGGGCCAAAAACTAAAGATCCCATTGACATCTGTGAGAGAATCGGTGCATAACTGCAGTAAAGAGTGGGGTTTCTGAAGCTGAAACCGCTTTTTATTTGCCTCAGAATGTGGTATGGTTTCTGTGGTATTAACCGTGTGAACATGCCCTTAGTCTAGTTTCATACCGGTGTAATACAGACGTGGGCTGGGTTCACACTACGTATATTTCAGTCAGTATTGTGGTCCTCATATTGCAACCAAAACCAGGAGTGGATTAAAAACACAGAAAGGCTCTGTTCACACAATGTTGAAATTGAGTGGATGGCCGCCATTTAATGGCAAATATTTGCAGTTATTTTAAAACAACGGCTGTTATATTGAAATAATGGCCGTTATTTACTGTTATATGGCGGCCATCCACTCAATTTCACCATTGTGTGAACAGAGCCTTTCTGTGTTTTTAATCCACTCCTGGTTTTGGTTGCAATATGAAGACCACAATACTGACTAAAATATACGTAGTGTGAACCCAGCTCAATATGTATTATGGCCAGAGCTCGCAGACTCCATGATGTTACAGAGCTGAACTACAGATCACTGTACGATCCTAATCTAAGGCCTCTTACGTGGGTCACTTGCTGGATGCCGGGGAAACCCTCAGTCTATGGAGCTGTACGTTTGGCTCAATAGGACCACAGGGGGTCCGGGGGTATTATTCTGAAAACATACTGTTAAATATGGGTATAATAACCTATATGAATGAGAGCTGATGGTGCCGTCAGTAAATTTACTGACCTTTGGCGGTTTAATGAGTAAGATAGATTGTGCAATGGCGTAATAAACAGGACTGAAGTGATTGTTCCACTTGATGTAATTGGATTAATTGCTGTGAGTTCTGAGTGCGTCATGTACGAGAACGCTTACTGAGAACAAGAGGTCCGCTCTGTGATTATTCCATGTATTGTCCTTCACCTTTATCACACTGAACATGTTATTTCTCAGGTTCTACACTCTGGAACATAGTAAGTGCAGAAAGGTCAAGTGTCGTCGACTGTCACTACAATCAGATTTAAAGGGTACCTTCTGGATGGGACATTACAATTAGATCTGTAGAGGTTCACCTCCCAGCTACTTCATTGTTTTCATATGTTTTATAGTAGCTGTACCTGATATTGCACCTCAGCCGCATTCAAGTCAATACAGGATATAAGCAACCTCCAGCATATGACTTACAACCAGGCTTCTTTATTCACCGGAGACACAAATACTGACTCAATAAAGAAGGCTGGTTTTACACCATAAGCTGGAAATTATTTTTATGCTTATCCTGTACTCGTCTTCTGCCTTGTAAAGTATCCATCTAAATCAATAGGACGGAATTGCAGTACCACGCATGGCCACTAGGAAATGCACAGAGATGCACCTGGCAAACAATAAAGAGGCTGCAGCGCTCAACAGAGAGCAGCAAACCTTTCAATCAGCTGATCCATGGGGGTACAGAGAGTCCCATCTGCCTTTATAGTTAGAAGTCATGATGTAGTCTTAATATGGACACTAGAGCTTGATATTACTAGATTAAGGTACACTTGCTGGTCAAACTTAGTTTGTAAACAGGAATTAGTGTCCATATTAAGACTACATCATGACTTCTAACTATAAAGGAAGACACTCCTACACATTCAATAGCTGCTGGCTGACCATTTGTCCGATAGCTATCGCCACCCCCCTTTACCCACATACATATGAACCATCAAATCAGGCCAAGCCTTGCTGCCAACACATGCCTTGTTTTGTCTGCTTAGGCTGGTTTCTCAAAGTTTCTCGGTAGAGATTAGAGATGAGCGAACCTCGGATTCGTTCATCTAAACACGAAAGCTTTGCATTTGATTATGGGTGGCTGAAGAAGTTGGATGCAACCCTTGGGAATCCTGCAAAACATGGATACAACCTATGGTCAATAGCTGTATCTATGTTTTCCTGGCAGACTTAGGGCTGCATCCGACTTCTTCAGCCACCGGTAATCAAATGCAGAGCGTTCGGGTTCAGGCGAACAAACCCAAGCACACTGGAGGTTCGCTCATCTCTAGTAGTGATGTGGGTGGTCTTCCCATCAGGACATCTCTAAAGGCAATCAGCTAGACCATTCCTTTTACAGAATGACTATATCTTCTGTATAATACCCTCATGTGGTCATGATATGGACGTAACTTCCAGTGAACGACACATGTGGTAGTGATGTGAATGATGGAATGTAATATTTTCAGATCTTTGGAAATTAATAGAGAATAATACAGACGACAAAGCAGAACCCACGATAGCAACAAGTAGAGATGAGTAAATTCAGATTCATCCTAACCGAGCTTCAATCGATTGGTTAGTCTGGAAAAAAAGTTATGCAACATTTAATCTGTTCCAATATTTTGGAACAGTCTTGTGTAAAGGCCCTATTACACTAAGCGATTATCGGTCATATTCAGCCTATACCGACCATTACAACCGATAATCGCTTTGTGTAATAGAAGACAACGATCAGCCAACATGCACGATGATTGTTGTCTTTCATCAGACTAGCAGCGATATGCTATCCTCCATGGGCTGCCCGGACTATCTAGCGCTCACCCGGACAGCCTCCCCGCGACCCCCCCCCCCCCCCCGGTTTCTTACCCGCTCACTGCCAACACGTGTAATAGACCTGACAGGTCGGCGCTCGCCTGCTCCCTCTCGTAGGGTGTAATAGGGGCTTAACACTGTGAGGTCTCCCCGGATCTGCAATCCCAATTCCTTTATTCCCCCTTTTTAATATTTTGCTATGGGGCCCCATGGATCATGAAATTCATCAAGGCCAATGAATATCACTGTACCAGTGCGTAACTAGACTGAAGGACATTAAAAAGCTGAGGCTAGCGTCAGATAAATAGCTGTAGGATGATGGCGGCATGAATGTTGTGATAAGTAGAATAGGCTTTAATTGCTTTAATCTTTCATGACCCCGAGCGTTATAGTTGTCTCGGTCGTCTACTGTTATCGTGGTGATCTATAGAGAGTGGATAGTGTTTTAAGTGTGTGAAATAAATATTTTACACGTCCTCGCTGCTAAATCAGTATTCATGGTTTTCATATTGCAGCTCCCTGTGACCCACTTATTGTGTTTTGAAAGCTTTTCTGGTTAGTTTAACACGACCGCTGAGAGTCAACCAAAACGCTACACATTATATAACAAATGCGTGTCCTTAAAACGCTATGGTCATGGCACTGTTTCAGAATTAAAGGCGTTGTTCAGGTTTCAGAACCCATTAGGCTTAGGCTGGGTTCACACTACGTATATTTCAGTCAGTATTGTGGCCCTTATATTGCAACCAAAACCAGGAGTGGATTGAAAACACAGAAAGGCTCTGATCACACAATGTTGAGATTGAGTGGATGGCCGCCATTTAATGGCAAATATTTGCTGTTATTTTAAAACAACGGCTGTTATATTGAAATAATGGCCGTTATTTACTGTTATATGGCGGCCATCCACTCAGTTTCAACATTGTGTGAACAGAGCCTTTCTGTGTTTTCAATCCACTCCTGGTTTTGGTTGCAATATGAGGACCACAATACTGACTGAAATATACGTAGTGTGAACCCAGCTTTACTTGTTCTAACAAAATGATACAGAACATGCAAAGGCCCTCCGACATGAGGGAAGTAACTCATAACTTTACAACAAGAAGGTTTGAAGAGGGGGGGGGGAGGAATAAGATAAAAGAGAAACAAAAGGGGTGTGTGTGTGAATGCTATGATTAGGTAGCCCCTAACCTTGAAAGTTGGGATAGCCTTTTAATGGTCACTGTAAAGGTTGTTTCCTGTAGGTTACCCTTCCTAGAATGAAATAAAAAATAGCTTAAAAAATGTATACACCTACTAGGCTCTTTTAATTTTTTACTGTGAAATCATAATATTCATTTTTTTTTTTTTTTTTCAATAATAAGTTCCTACTCTCTGGTTATATAGCAAGAATATGGGGGCTCGTCCGGGATTGGGTTCCTAAAATTTCTTTAACAGGATGTATGAAGTATAAAGACATATGATTCCATGTAGACCCAGTTCTCAGATTGAGTAGTCAGTCAGTCCTGCTGTGTTTCAGTCAGCACAGAACAAATGCATTTCCTATTTCGGTTGCCGTACGTGGTTAGCTTTCCCAAAACGATCTTTTACAGTCTGTGCTTGGTTTTTCCTCTCTTGCTTCAAGCACATAAAACTGATTGCTATGAGGAACAAGGACGCTCACTGATCTGAGCCCACTTACGGTATCAAATAGTATCAGTGCCTGTTGTGGCATTGATGGAGAAATACCGGTTTCTTTCTATATATTTATTGCAGGAAGGAGTGTTAATTTGTCCAGTCATTGAGTTTACGGGGGCACATAAAACTGCATGCAATAAAACTCGTCCCTGTACAGTTATAAAGAGAGAACAAAGACTGCCTGTCTGGGCAACTATTACGTCGTACTTCTCTAGCAACCAACTACTAATACTGTGTTCCATCTTGCATCATTCGCGGCAGCCGCTGTGTACTGGTGGAAAGAATTCGGGCTGTGTACATTTGGCAATGTGTCTCCACATACGTGTGCAGTGAATTGCAGGATCTTCTGCTACATGTCTTCAGTATGGAGAACTTATGATCTGATCATTTTATTTACTTGGGGCACATACTACTTATTCCGTATATGATGTGGGAATTCTGGTCTTTATGCGATAAATGGAACTGGACCATCTGTGCTCAATAGAGAACCAATAGAAGATATTGCTGAGTTACTGTATATGGTACGTTGTGCTTTTCTACATAGGACAGAGCTAATGTTACTATTTGGGTGTATAAATATACGCTCATATTTTAAAAACGCGTTTTATTAAGCAAAAAAGTTTTCTTCTGTACTCAAAAAGCTGTTTTCCTATCTGCCCCCACACTTCTTATCTGCTCATTATCAGGCAAACTAGTCTTCATTACAGAGAAGCAAAGTGAAGGCGGCTTTGCTGTGTCCATTATAACCTATGGAGGGGGGAGGGGGATGAGTGAGCAGGAAGAGGACAGAGCCAGTTTGGAGACTCTTTTGCTTAATAAAACCTATTACAGAATTACTTAAAATCGCTTCAACTATTGATTTTTGCAAAAAAAAAAAAAAAAAAAAAAGGATGACAGTTACACTTTAACCTCTTAAGGACATGTGCCGTACGGGTACAGCATACGTCTGCAAGAGGAGTTCAGAGGGGGGGGCGCGCCGCGACCTAGCTCTGAACCTCTGCAATCCCAACTGCTACCTGCAGCACAGGACTGCGGGTATTAGCGGGAGCGACCGATCACCGCTCCTGCTAATTATGACCGTTAGATGCATCTATTTGTCTTATATGCATCCTTCCCTGGTGTCTAGTGGCAGGATCCCCCCCCCCCCCGTGATGCAATCGCGGAGGGGGGGGGGGATTCCTTCATCTTATCTCAGCGTTGGAATGGTGCTGATCCCGGCTCGGTATTCTATTGCAATGGTCTGCAGCAGGCCAGAACAAGAGAGCACCGATCTTATGGATCAGTGCTGTGTAATACAAGTACACTGATCTCTATGGGAGATCATTGTAGTTGTATTAGAAGTCCCCAGTGGGACTTCTAATTACTGTATAAGTGTAAAAAAAAAAAGTGTTTTCATTGACGAAAAAAAACCCTCCCCTAATAAAAGTCTGAATCACCAACCTTTTCGCTTTCCTGTTCTCGCACGGTAAACAGTATAAGCACAAAGACCCGCCAAAGTGCAATAATTGTCTCATATATGCAAGCAAGGTACCAATAGAAAGTAAACCTCATGGTCCAAAAAAATTACACCTCACACAGCCCCATAGACCAAAGGATAAAAGCGCTATAAGCATGGTCATAGAGCAATTTTAAAGAAGGTTTTTTTTCTGTAGGTTTTATTTTTTTAAAAGCCATCAAATAATATGAAAGTTATGCAAGTTGCATATCGTTTAATCGTACCAACTTGAGGAACATATATAACATGTCAGTTTTTCCATAGGACGAATGGCATAAAAACGAAACTCCCCCCCCCCCCCCCCCCTTCAGAAAAGAATAGCTTTTTTTTTTTTTTTTTTCAATTTCTCCACACATATATTTTTTTCTGGTTTCGCAGCATATTTTATGCAAAAATTACGTCTGCCATTGCAAAGTACAATTAGTGACGCCAAAAATAAGGGCTCATGTGGGTTTTTAGGTGAAAAAAATGCAAGTGCTATGGTCTTTTAACCACAAGGAGGAAAAAACAAAAATGAAAATTGTCTCCGTCCTTAAGAGGTTAAAGTGTATCTGTCCCTGTAATATAGTGTTTAGATGTCCTAGAGACATGTCAAAAGTTTTCCTTGGCCGGTTGGGGTTTTGATCGCTGGAATGAGTGGGGAGAGAAGCGCACACTCTGCCTATGGAACCGAGACAGCCCTGCAGACTTGCATTATAAGTCTCGGTCATGTAGTACAAAGCCGTAAAAAGACGAATTTCTCGTACACTCCTCCAGGCTTAATGCAGCAATCGGTCAATGGAGCGATCCAAAGCTTTGATGTGTGTCTGTGACACATCAAAAATTCAGAAAAGGGATTTTTGCAGGTAAAATCCCCAGAAAATGAGAGTACCTTGATATTTTACAGTCCACATCCACATGCTGCAGTTTTTATAGCGCAGAGATCTGCAACATGTCACATATATATGGAACCAGCATGGATTTATTGGAGATGTTCCCCAAGGGGACAGTAATCACCAGCAATAAATCTGCAGTAATCTGTAGATTTTGCAGCAATTACAAAACTGCAAAACCGGTGATTTTATTTTCCTGTATAATCTGCCCTAAAAATGTGTGCGGATTAGTTCCGAAGATTTCCCTGTGGATTGTTTCCAGAATTCCACTGCCGGTCGACCTGCGTAAACTGACCCCCGTGACCTTTACAAACTGCTATTCTAGAATATATGTTCAGTATTTTCTATATCTGCCCTTCAGGGTAGCCCGCTGTCAGTTTCCGGATTATAGACTGTTGTAAGGATGTAGTATGTATACTGTACAGCTACTTTATAATGTGAATTTGTATTCATGGAGCTTTAGTTCAGTAGAATCTGGTAGTCACTGAGAGATAAGCCAGCACATGGTGCCTCTAGTCCCGGTATTGGTATCCTTCCTTATTTAGGGCTATATTTATTATATTGCCAAACTAGGTATTATCCCAGGGCAGTATAGAAATGGTATTGTTGACTATCACCGTAGACCGGGGCTACTTGGTCATTTTGGCCACAACATGGTCGTGTGACCTAAAATTTCTGCGTTGCTCTGTATGAATTGTGTTCATGATGGCTAAGCAAAAAAAAATGGTATTTTAAAGCTGCACCAAAGTGGTTGGGACCCCACAAAATCCATGTTGGGTCATGGTTGCGGCTAGAGATGAGTGTAGTTTGAGCATACTCGTGTCCAATCGTTCAGCATTTGAATACCGGTGGCTGAAGAAGTTGGACGTAGCTAGGCTTAATCACTGTGTAGGGCAGAGATGGGGAACCTTTGGCTCTCCAGGTGTTTCAAAACTACAATTCCCATCATGACTGGACATCCAAAGCTTTAGCTTTTGTTGTCCAGGCATGATGGGAATTGTAGTTTTGTAACACCTGGAGGGCCAAAGGTTTCCCATCCCTGGTGTAAGGCAACGTACCAATCTTTAAAGCAGGGATGGGGAACCTTCGGCCCTCCAGCTGTTGCAAAACTACAATTCCCATCATGCCTGGACAGCCGAAGCTTTAGCTTCGGCTGTCCAGGCATGATGGGAATTGTAGTTTTGCAACAGCTGGAGGGCTAAAGGTTCCCCATCCCTGCTTTAATGGTGCAATCCCAAATCACTGTGTAGCCCCAGCCTTACATTGTGTTGCCCCCACTGTAGATTTATAAATACTGGCTATATCATACATTGCACTTTAGAATGTTATTTATAGGTTACGTTTACATACAATGCTGATTTATACTCTACTGATCTCCATTCACATACACAGCTGCAGATCCCTAACAGCTTGACATCTCTGGTGCATTGTGAACGTCTCTGTATCAGTACTTAATACAGAGCAAGGTATAAAGGGCAGCAATGAGAGGTGAATCAAGCAGCCTTGGAGCTAACAGGAAACCAGCAGAATTATAAATGTAACTTTTACTGCAGATTGTGAATTAATACATGCTTATTAAAATGGGGGGTGGGGGGCACAGTATTGCTGTCCGTAGCACATTTTGTTGTAATTTATTTTTCTGAGAGCTGGTCTCCGGTGATAAGCGACACCACTGGATGATCCTTCGCACTGTTCGTTGTAGACTTTATTTATGTCCATTTTGTGTTTTTATCCACATGTCGCATTTATAAACCAAAGAAATACGTGAACACTGTAACTAAAGACCTCCTGCTTCCTTTTTCTATGATGAAGTTTAGTGCATGTTAGTTGGAATGTTAAATTGTTATTCTTAGAAAATTGTAGATGAAAATGAAAAAATCTCAAGAAATGTTACCAGAGGCGATGCCCATAAGCCATTTAAAAACATATACAAAAACTAGAATAGCCAGAATAAACAGCTAAATGGGGAAAACACCAATAAAATATAACTTTTAATAATAATCTTTAAAATGAATAACACCCCACCCACATACAATACCACAGCCGTGGTCCTTATTATAAATCTTTTGCCAAACACCAATGTCCTGGTACTCTTTGGACTCAATTCACACTGAAACTATTAACAAGTGGATAGGAAGAAAGAATGGTACAATCTCACCCACTCCATGATCAGTCTCAGAGTTCCTTTCATCGGAGTCCAATACGATATGATGCAGGGGTACACAATCCTTCCGGGCAGTCAGGATAACTCACCCTAAAACGCCCCTACTTCGTATGTGTGTAATGTCTACCCCTACTCGCACAGGGTCTGTCGGGGCACTCGCCCTAATAAGGGCGACCCCTGCCCCGAGCTACCCCTTTGGGATACAATCCCTATATACACCCTATATCCACATCCCGACGTGGCCCGTTTCTATTGGTCTTACCAAATATCATCAGGGGATATATTGGAAACAACAAAAGGTAAGTATATGTAAAGATCAAACTATGCAATACAAAGAGAGTACCTCCTAGTTATAGATCACAGTGGCGATCCTAAAGTGACTCATGCAGGAAAATCATGCAAGGTTTAAAGTGCTATAAATAATACCTATGCCAGTGGGCAAAGAATATTGCACTACCCTGTAGCTAAAGTGCTATGTGCTGTATCAAAACCAGTAAAACACCACTAAAATGATACTTCAGCTACTACACTTGCTATGATACTAATCCGCTGAGACACAGTCTGGTGCAGTGGCTAACTACAGACTATCCTAGTGGTCCCTGGTATCGTCTGATGTGGGGCTATTTTTATAATTACCTGCTCCTGAACGCCATGCTCCACGCTTCCTGAACGCCGGCTGGAGTTCCGGTCGACAATGACGTCACATCCGGAAAGCCGCGCGCATCAAGCTGGCGGCGTCAGGCGTTGCCTAGGGTACGTGTGACCTCATCAACTCCGCCCCTCGCAACACATATACAATCAATAAACAAATAGGCTGTTACCTGGTTCTTCTATACATGGCCTCCCGCAACTCAAATTACTGACACAAGTAAACAAAGGCACTTAGAAGTTTATGTGAGAAGTTATTAAACTAAGAAAAGATGGAAATTGTGAAAATTACGTCTGTTACATAGTAGACCCGTGACCCACGGTACGAGACTGGTACCAGTGCATGTCTATATCTATATTGTATGGATCGATGGAGTGAATTAAAATTGAGTGAGGACCTAACTGTTTATAAGGACACCCATAATTAAGAATAGACATTACAACCATTGCTTAAAGGATAAATACAATATGAATGAAAGCTGTAAATACTAAATAGGGGATACCTATAGACTACCCAAGGTAGCGCCAGGGGTCATAAATCATAAAAAACATGCAAAGCTCAATTGCTCATTTAAGCCTTTTGGTACAGTGGTTTGTAACCTAAATATCCATTGGGCCTCTCTCTGCAAGATGATCCTGTCCCAATCACCCCCTCTTGGATTTGGTTTAACCAACTCAATGCCAACAAATTTTATTTCCTTGGTATCCCCCCCATGCGTTCCGTTAACGTGTCTCGCTAATGGTTTGTCTGCTTGTACCCTAATATCTCTGAGGTGTTCCCCCACCCTCCTCCTCAGCTCTCTACGGGTCTTGCCCACATACTCAAGTCCGCAGGAGCAGGTCACCTTGTACACTACCCCCTTAGAACGGCAATTTATAAAGTCCCTGATTACATATCGTTTACCAGTCACTCTACTCTCAAAGTGTTTGCACTTCTCTATGTGGGCACAAGCTATGCAGCCACTACATCTGAAACAACCCTGCACCTGTCTATCAAGCCAGGTACATAAAGGGACTACACCCCTCAAAGGGAGGCCGATAGTCTCAGGAGTGGGGTCCCTGTCACAGAATGTTGGTGTCTACATTGACAGGGTACTCCAGCCCTTTGTTGTTGGCCTGCAGTCATACACAAGAGACACCACGGACCTATTGACCAAATTGGATGGGATTACTTTGGAGGAAGGTACATTGCTAGCTAGCATTGATGTGGAAGCTTTGTATTCTTCTATCCCTCATCATGCTGGCCTGGCAGCGACTAAGTACTTCCTCCAAACCAGGGGGTGCCAATATGATGCTCACAGCTGTTTTGTTCTGGATCTCCTTGAGTATACCCTCACGAGGAACTATTTTGTTTTTGATGGGAGGATCTTCCACCAACTCAGAGGGACCGCAATGGGGAATTCGTGTGCCCCTGCGTATGCAAATCTCCTTCTGGGTTGGTGGGAGGAGTCCATGGTGTTCGTAGAGGACAACTCCCAATTCACAGAAAAGGTGGGTCTGTGGGCCCGCTTCATTGACGACATATTCGTCACATGGAGCGGGTCCAAGAAAGAATTTGTAGACTTTGTGGCGAGACTTAACAGTAATGAGGTGGGCCTTAGATTTACTTACGAGGTGCATGAGACAAAGTTGCCCTTTCTGGACATTTTGATAACCAAAAACGGTATGGGAGGACTTGATACCACAATCTATAGAAAACCGACCTCAACCAATGCACTACTCTCTTGGCAGAGCCATCATCCTCGGGCCCTTAAGGCTGGCATACCAAGGGGACAATACCTGAGGATGAAGAGGAATTGTTCTACCCACTCAGAATTTAAGAAACAATCTGATGATTTGCGCAACCGGTTTGCCAGTAGGGGTTACCCTGATGACGTCCTACGTAAAGCTTACCAGGATGCGAAAGCAGCAGATCGTACCCAATTGTTGATACCACGCCAGAAATCTGAGAATGGGAATACAACCAGACTCATTGCTACTTTTGACGGAGCAACTGATCAAGTGAAGAGAATCCTAGAAAAACACTGGGATATCCTCCTGGATCCTGATCTTCAGGGTACTGTGGCTCAAAGACCACAGGTGACATTCAGGAGGGGGAGAAGCCTCAAGGATCGACTAATCAATAGTCATTTTGAGAGCCCTGGGAGACCCGGCACCTGGCTTGATAGACAGGTGCAGGGTTGTTTCAGATGTAGTGGCTGCATAGCTTGTGCCCACATAGAGAAGTGCAAACACTTTGAGAGTAGAGTGACTGGTAAACGATATGTAATCAGGGACTTTATAAATTGCCGTTCTAAGGGGGTAGTGTACAAGGTGACCTGCTCCTGCGGACTTGAGTATGTGGGCAAGACCCGTAGAGAGCTGAGGAGGAGGGTGGGGGAACACCTCAGAGATATTAGGGTACAAGCAGACAAACCATTAGCGAGACACGTTAACGGAACGCATGGGGGGGATACCAAGGAAATAAAATTTGTTGGCATTGAGTTGGTTAAACCAAATCCAAGAGGGGGTGATTGGGACAGGATCATCTTGCAGAGAGAGGCCCAATGGATATTTAGGTTACAAACCACTGTACCAAAAGGCTTAAATGAGCAATTGAGCTTTGCATGTTTTTTATGATTTATGACCCCTGGCGCTACCTTGGGTAGTCTATAGGTATCCCCTATTTAGTATTTACAGCTTTCATTCATATTGTATTTATCCTTTAAGCAATGGTTGTAATGTCTATTCTTAATTATGGGTGTCCTTATAAACAGTTAGGTCCTCACTCAATTTTAATTCACTCCATCGATCCATACAATATAGATATAGACATGCACTGGTACCAGTCTCGTACCGTGGGTCACGGGTCTACTATGTAACAGACGTAATTTTCACAATTTCCATCTTTTCTTAGTTTAATAACTTCTCACATAAACTTCTAAGTGCCTTTGTTTACTTGTGTCAGTAATTTGAGTTGCGGGAGGCCATGTATAGAAGAACCAGGTAACAGCCTATTTGTTTATTGATTGTATATGTGTTGCGAGGGGCGGAGTTGATGAGGTCACACGTACCCTAGGCAACGCCTGACGCCGCCAGCTTGATGCGCGCGGCTTTCCGGATGTGACGTCATTGTCGACCGGAACTCCAGCCGGCGTTCAGGAAGCGTGGAGCATGGCGTTCAGGAGCAGGTAATTATAAAAATAGCCCCACATCAGACGATACCAGGGACCACTAGGATAGTCTGTAGTTAGCCACTGCACCAGACTGTGTCTCAGCGGATTAGTATCATAGCAAGTGTAGTAGCTGAAGTATCATTTTAGTGGTGTTTTACTGGTTTTGATACAGCACATAGCACTTTAGCTACAGGGTAGTGCAATATTCTTTGCCCACTGGCATAGGTATTATTTATAGCACTTTAAACCTTGCATGATTTTCCTGCATGAGTCACTTTAGGATCGCCACTGTGATCTATAACTAGGAGGTACTCTCTTTGTATTGCATAGTTTGATCTTTACATATACTTACCTTTTGTTGTTTCCAATATATCCCCTGATGATATTTGGTAAGACCAATAGAAACGGGCCACGTCGGGATGTGGATATAGGGTGTATATAGGGATTGTATCCCAAAGGGGTAGCTCGGGGCAGGGGTCGCCCTTATTAGGGCGAGTGCCCCGACAGACCCTGTGCGAGTAGGGGTAGACATTACACACATACGAAGTAGGGGCGTTTTAGGGTGAGTTATCCTGACTGCCCGGAAGGATTGTGTACCCCTGCATCATATCGTATTGGACTCCGATGAAAGGAACTCTGAGACTGATCATGGAGTGGGTGAGATTGTACCATTCTTTCTTCCTATCCACTTGTTAATAGTTTCAGTGTGAATTGAGTCCAAAGAGTACCAGGACATTGGTGTTTGGCAAAAGATTTATAATAAGGACCACGGCTGTGGTATTGTATGTGGGTGGGGTGTTATTCATTTTAAAGATTATTATTAAAAGTTATATTTTATTGGTGTTTTCCCCATTTAGCTGTTTATTCTGGCTATTCTAGTTTTTGTATATGATTTACCGTGAGGGGATTAGTTTGGTCATTTGACTAAAATTGGATTATTCATTTAAAAACATAGCTCAAATAAACAGCAATGTCTGATGATGTACTATATTGGCTCGGAAGATCGATTTCCTCCTGTGATGTATAGTGCTTAAAATCGTACCAATACCAATTCTTGACCATTGTGTGATTAGCTGAACAAGTATTTGTGTCAAGCTTGTTCTTAACTTTGCAAAAAGTTTGGGTCGGTACCGAACCAAACTTTTTGCAAAGCTCGGAATGTGTTTGTAAAGATGGCGGCTGCAAAAATTGGTATGCTGAATTTTCCGTTGTCCCTGGTCGTCCTCCTCTGGGTCTCCGGTGTTTAGAGCCGCCTCCAGTCCGCTCAGCCAATCACTGACTGAGACAGGACAGCGCTGCGGCCAGTTACTGGCTGATTAGCGAAACTATTGTCTCCAAATCAGGTGTGGTTTTGCAATTAGGCTCCATTCGCAATTGCAAAACCGCACCCAAACCGGAGACAAGAGTTCATGCTGTTTCTGGAAGAAAGCGGCCATATTTTTATAAGCCTGGACAAACCCTTTAAATGTTTTCTCCAGGAGAAACGCATTAAAGGGGTTATCCAGGTTTAGAAAAACATGGGCGCTTTCTTCCAGAAACTGCACTTTTCCTGTCCTCAGTTCAGATGTGGGTTTTGCAGTTTAATTTTATTAAAGTGAATGAGGCTAATTATAATACCAAACACAAACTGAGCACAGAGGTGGTGCTGTTTTTGCAAGAAAGTACCTGTAGCTGGGCTTTTTCCAATCCTGGATAATCCTGCTAATGGCTTTTTCTTATGATCAAGTTTTTGATTGGTTGGAATGAGCTGCAGTCATGTACAGGCAAACCGCTCTACATTCATAGGCATTGAAGGTCCGTGGTGCTCAACCCCCTTGTTCTGCTGATCATCTGGGGGTCCCGGATTTCAGATCCTAATCAATCAATCAATCAATCAAAAATTGGTCAATCATGAAGACCAGTAGGAGCCAGACCAGTCAGACACGAAAGGAGAAGATGTGCATGCTCTGAATCCCCCTTAACCCTTTCATTATAAATCAATATGTTTAAATATTAACGTGGCCCCGCTGTTTTTAAATGGTCGATGTGGCAGTCTAAAAACAACTATAGAGAAAATTAAAGGACTATGAATTGCATCCTGTAATTGTCTTTATATGAAAACCAAAAAAAAAAATAAAATAACACACAGAAATAATAATAAAAAAATCTATATATTTTACAACACCGTCTTCCCTTGTGTTTTTTTTTTTAATAGCCAGGCTGGATTATTATTACACATTCATTTTATTCCACGCGGCTGAATCCATTACAGGCCTTTAGGCAATATTTCTTGGTCGCGTGGCACAACCGCCGGGGAGTCAGGAGAGGAGTCGCTGAAACGGCGCAGAGGATCAAACAAACAACCGCATTACAAAATTTCCTGTTCCAGCTCGTCCTTGTGGTGGAGTTTATTATTCCTTCGTCCCGGCACGATACCGCTTCAATTTGGGAACCGTGGGGGTTTAAACTACATTTTGTCTTAAACAGAAAAAAAGCCATGCTGTTTAAATCTGCGCCCCCGCTGAGTGTTCTTGCAGGTTGGTTGGCTTTTTACATCTCTACCACCATGGAAAATTACTAGATCTCTGGCGTAAGTAATACCTGCAAATCTTCATAATAACACCCGCTAAGTGACGAAGACATCATGCATACTTGAGTCACAGAGAATAAAGAGGTGACTCCTTTAATAACACCTATGTACACGCCACATTGCTTCCTTAATCCGTACTGGTCTGTGATCTGAGGAACTGCTGTTATATGGATGGAAGCAGTAAAGTGACTACCAGCCTCTTTCCCTTATCGATGAATCCAGGGCCAGAATTCAGCCCTGGCATTGGAGAGCATAGAGGTAAACTTGCTGTCTGGTTCATGTTAACATGTTTAAAGGGGTTTTCAGATTTAACCTTACTTGTCCCCAGGATGTCTAGATTAGCGCCCGGATACTTTGTTAGGAATCTCTAGATCGGCACCACAGATTCCTTGTTATGAATGGAGCAAGGTTGGTGCGTGACCTGCAGCTCCATTCAATCTCTATAAAGCCGCCGGAAAGAGTTGAGTGCTGTGCTTGGCTTTCTCCAGTGGCTCCATAGAGAATGAATGGAGCAGTAAGTCATGAGCCAACCCACTGCTCCAATCATAACAAAGGTGCTAGGGCACGATCTAGATATCGGGTATGGAGGTCGGACCCCTTGCAATCTCATACTTTTCCTCTATCCTGTAGATAGAGGACAAGTAAGTGTAAAGGGGAAGTCCAGATAAGAAAAACTTGTTTTCTATTGAAAGTACATTAAAAGTTAAATATATGTGTCTATACAATGTATTACCGTATCTGTACGGTTCTGCCACACTGGTAGCTGATAGAAATCCAGGAAGTAAAAAAAATGGCCCTTGTGCAAATCCACATTGTCTCCTGCTCCTTCTGCTATCCCCCCTTAGGAGACAAATCTTCTATGCCTCTGTCTCACATTGTGCGTCTTTGCTGAGGACAGGCTGATGATGCAGACAGGGGGCAGGGCGTGAAGTCACAGGAGGCTTGGCTGCATCCCCCAATCCAGTGATCCACCATCTCTGAATGGCCAGAATCAGGTGTTGCACTGATTTCTTTGATTGTGCAAAAGTGTGTAGTGAAATTAGGGCTGTGTTCACACATGTTGGAGTGTCATTGCAGTACTGCAGCGTATTCACAAAAATGATGCAGAAACACAAGTAAATGATGCTAAATGGCAGAGAGGATCAGAGCCTTATTGTGGGGCTCAACTTCAAAGATAACAGATGCTTGATCATAATATGTGCGTGGAAATGAAAAGAAAAAAAATTCAAAAAGTTCTTTACTTTATTCCAATATCAGCGTTACAGGTAGAGAATACAGTGTGTTGTGTGGTGTTACAGGTAGAGAATACAGTGTGCTGAGTGGTGTTACAGGTAGAGAATACAGCAAGCTGTGTGGTGTTACAGGTAGAGAATATAGCGTGCTGTGTGGTTTTACAGGTAGAGAATACAGTGTGCTGTGTGGTGTTACAGGTAGAGAATACAGTGTGCTGTGTGGTGTTACAGGTAGAGAATACAGTGCTGTGTGGTGTTACAGGTAGAGAATATAGCGTGCTGTGTTGTTTTACAGGTAGAGAATACAGTGTGCTGTGCGGTGTTACAGGTAGAGAATACAGTGTGCTGTGTGGTGTTACAGGTAGAGAATACAGTGTGCTGTGTGGTGTTACAGGTAGAGAATACAGTGCTGTGTGGTGTTACAGGTAGAGAATACAGCGTGCTGTGTGGTGTTACAGGTAGAGAATACAGCGTGCTGTGTGGTGTTACAGGTAGAGAATACAGCGTGCTGTGTGGTGTTACAGGTAGAGAATACAGTGTGCTGTGTGGTGTTACAGGTAGAGAATACAGTGCTGTGTGGTGTTACAGGTAGAGAATATAGCGTGCTGTGTGGTGTTACAGGTAGAGAATACAGTGTGCTGTGTGGTGTTACAGGTAGAGAATACAGTGCTGTGTGGTGTTACAGGTAGAGAATACAGCGTGCTGTGTGGTGTTACAGGTAGAGAATACAGCGTGCTGTGTGGTTTTACAGGTAGAGAATACAGTGTGCTGTGTGGTGTTACAGGTAGAGAATACAGTGTGCTGTGTGGTGTTACAGGTAGAGAATACAGTGCTGTGTGGTGTTACAGGTAGAGAATACAGTGTGCTGTGTGGTGTTACAGGTAAAGAATACAGTGTGCTGTGTGGTGTTACAGGTAGAGAATACAGTGTGCTGTGTGGTGTTACAGGTAGAGAATACAGTGTGCTGTGTGGTGTTACAGGTAGAGAATACAGTGCTGTGTGGTGTTACAGGTAGAGAATACAGTGTGCTGTGTGGTGTTACACGTAGAGAATACAGCAAGCTGTGTGGTGTTACAGGTAGAGAATACAGCAAGCTGTGTGGTGTTACAGGTAGAGAATACAGTGTGCTATGTGGTGTTACAGGTAGAGAACACAGCGTGCTGTGTGGTGTTACAGGTAGAGATTACAGCGTGCTGTGTGGTGTTACAGGTAGAGAATACAGTGTGCTGTGTGGTGTTACAGGTAGAGAATACAGCGTGCTGTGTGGTGTTACAGGTAGAGAATACAGCGTGCTGTGTGGGTGGGACCACAATGAAATCATAAATTACTGCAAATAATTCAGTAACACAATGAAACTGCAATGTGTGAACACAGCCTAGATGTTTTGCAACAGATTTGGGTGGGGAATGTGCAGGATGGGGGACTGTGATGAACAGCTGAGGGAAAGCATTGCATTCTGGAACCTGTAGTACTGTGTACAACTGCTTAACCAGGAAGTGCAGAAACACAAAACAGAACAAAACCCCCCAAAACAAATGGATTTTTGGTAGTTTCAAAAATGGAATAGATAGTTATGCTTCAGCAGAAGTTTCATTTTTTTTTAACCTCTACCTGGAGTTCCCCTTTAACTTGAAAAACCCCCTTTAGACGGGAGACCCCTCTCGTTGACAGCTCTCGCACCCACAATAAATCACACCCCTCATTGTCAAAGCCGAAGTGACCCTGGAAAAACAAAAATAAAGAGAACCAATCATGGACCAATTTCAAAAAATTTTTATTCCCTAATTAAATGTAATTATTTATTTTATTAACATTTGCAAATACTTTTCTTTTTTTTTTTGCCACGTTTTTGATTTATTTACTAATTAATTCACTGTCTCGCCCCGGCTCTTTTCAAAAGAGCCGTCGCGAGACAGGAAGCTCCCGGCATGCAGAGCGGCGGCAAGGGCTCCCATGAGCCTTTGCCCGCTACTCTGTCAATACACAGCGAGATCGCTGTGTATGTATGTCCTAACTGACCCTAATAGTTTGTAATGAACATACAGACTGCCTTTGCAGTCTGCATCTTATACTTTACCTACTCCTTCGTAGCGGTGCAGTAATGCCGGCCGCTGCCATCTTGATTCCGTCACTTGCGTTCCAACGGTGGAACGCAAGTGACGTCATCAAGATGGCGCCCGGCCAAACTGCACCGCTAGAGAGGAGTAGGTAAAGTATAAGATACAGACTGCAAAGGCAGTCGGTATCTTCATAAATAGTCTTCATGAAGATAGAGACTGCTGTTGCAGTCTGTATCTTATACTTTAGCTACTCCTCTGTAGCGCTGCAGTAAGGCCGGGCGCCATCATGAGAACGTCACTTGCGATCCAGCAGTGCGTTCCACCGCTGAAACGCACTGCTGGAACGCAAGTGACGTCATCAAGATGGCGGCGCCCGGCCTTACTGCACTGCTACGAAGGATTAGATAAAGTATAAGATACAGACTGCAACATATAACATGCGGTATAATGTATAATGTAGAGATCCCTGTGTTATATTGCTCTGCTATGTATGGGATGTGTAATAATTAGAGATGAGGGAACCGGGTTCGGGTTTGAGTCGATCCGAACCCGAACGATCGGCATTTGATTAGCAGTGGCTGCTGAACTTGGATAAAGCTCTAAGGTTGTCTGGAAAACATGGATACAGCCAATGACTATATCCATGATTTCCACATAGCCTTAGGGCTTTATCCAACTTCAGCAGCCACCGCTAATCAAATGCCGAAAGTTCGGGTTCGGATCGACTCGAGCATGCTCCAGGTTCGCTCATCTCTAGTAATAATTTGTTGTGTGCGGCTTCTTAGCTGGTGCTGCTGCACAGTACATTGTATGTGTGTTAAAAACAACTGGTTGTTAATAAAGCTAAAAAAAAAAGTCCAATCAAGGACTGTTATTATTTGAACTGGCTGGTGAGGCTGGCGACCAACTGCCATCATCACTAGAGTCTGGTGGCGGCTTGTGGTCTCTGAGGCCTGATGGACGGCACAGCTCCCCGGTACATCCCAAAACATCTACTGGTAAGTATTACTGGTACACACCGCACACAGGACAGCGGAGGGGACACTGATCATGGGGGGAGACTGGTCATGTTAGGGGCCATGTAACTAGCTGACATTTATCAGACTGATCTGTACAGGACACAGAGGACATTAGTGATGGCGGCCATGGAGATCTGGGAGTGTAATCTCCAAGACACAGCAGCCAGTAACCTGTAGTGTTAAATGGCCGTCATTCACATCATACATAGCTCTGTAATCTGGCCCATAGAGTAATATGGGGTTTCTCCAGCCTCCTCAATAACAGATTGTGCTCCTCTATACAGACTGGATATTAGAACTTATACGGGGAGATTTATTGAGCAGTCTTCCAGTAGCAATGACCTTCATTTCCCATAGCAACCAATCACAGCTTAGGAAGCTGGCGTGGACCTAGGCTGGGAAGTGCTCCTTGAGGGTCCGTATTAGGGGGTTGGGACAGGCCTGGGATGGGAAGGGCACTGGGAGGGTCCACGTTAGGGGTCTGGGAAGGGAGCCAGGAGGGTCCACGTTAGGGGGCATGGGAGGGCCTAGGCTTGAAGGGGTTATCCAGCGCAACAAAAACATGGCCACTTTTTCCCCTCTCTTGTCTCCAGATTGGGTGGGGTTTAGAACTCAGTTCCATTGAAGTAAATGGAGCTTAATTGCAAACCGCACCTGAACTGGAGACAAGAGAGGGGAAAAGTGGCCATGTTTTTGTAGCGCTGGATAACCCCATTAAAAGGACGCAGCGGGGGATCCACATTATAGCAAAGGACAGGTAAATTAAGGGTTGGGATGAGTAATCGGGTTAGGGTGGAGGGGCTCCCTCATGGTGCCTTCACCTTGACGTGGTGAGGGAGCTTGCGTGCCTTCGTGATCCAATGAGCTAAGCTGGTGGGAGTAATACTCCTGGTGGGGTCACCCGTGCCAGACAGGTCAATGGGGAGAGGCCAGACAAAGCAAGGCACCCAGAAGAAATGGCTGGTATCATAGAAATTATAATTTTTTTTTAAATACAATGGACATATAGTATCAACAATACATATATCACGCTCACTACACATATCAGTTAGCAGGACACATCACACACTCCTTTGCATTAAGCTCTTAGGTTTTGAACTAACTTGCTCTTCTGAGTCTCCTTTTTCTCCAAGGTCAGACCTGCAGCAACCATGAGGAGGGTGGGCCTGCTAGGAGTTGAAGGACTCCAATCTGACGGCTGGCTTCTCTCCTGCACAGTGCCCTCTGAGCTATACACTTTCTATAACCAATGTCTTACTATGTTGTGAAGTGCAGGGAGGTGCTGTGATGTCAATCTGTTCATGGAGTGGCCCACTTAGCACACTGGCCCATCTGGCATTTGCCCGACTTGCCACATGGACAGTCCGGCCCTTGCAGAATCACACCTGTTAAAGAAGTATACCGATTAGGTAAAATACATGTTTAATCATCCCCCCTCCTGAAGACCAACAAGTCATACTTGTTATGAAATATTAAGACTCCTTCCACCAGTTCAGAGCTCGCCGCTTTATGCTGAAGACAGGGAAAACCATGTGTGAGCTTTTCACTCCGTCACCAGTCTAACCTCACTCCCTTCTGGCTCATGTAAACAGTGTCCCTCGCCTGCTGTATCTGCACTCTGTTATGTCTGGAGGATTAATTACATTGAGGACACCAGCAACTTGACCTTAGATTAACTCTCCTGCCATTACAGAGTTCGGAGACAGCTGTCCAGGGACTGTTTACATGAGCCTTCTCAGAAGGGAGGAGGAGACAGAACACACAGTTTCACACAGTTTCTGTGTCTTCAGCAGAAAGCAGCAGCTTAGAACTGGGGGATGGACACTGAAAAGTATCAGCTCAGAACTGGGGGATGGACACTGAAAAGTATGGAACAAATTGTTAGTCTCCAGATACAGATACATGATTCATCATGTATTTTGCCTGATCTAATACTCTTTTAACTTTTATGACATTCAGGCTTATTCCCAATATCTGAGATAAAAAGTAGTGCTTGCGTAACACAATCCCCAAGTTTACTATTGTTATAAATCCTGCAATATTAAAACAGTGAAAATAATAATAAAAAAAGTTGAACTTTATTATATTAACAACAATCACACAACCCATATTAAGGAATTATGTCCTTCTTCCTCAGGTCCATAGTGGATTATGATACTTTTAATTTCAGATATTGGGTAAAAGCTCTTTTACGAGAGGAGGCTAGGACAGTGGATAATAGAGCAGCGTTGTAGCATTTCCTGTATTCTAACTAAAGGTCCTGTGGGTCATTCAGGGCCGAGAGAAACAAGTATGTCCCTAGGTATACATAGGAATTATGCCTGCAGTCTACTTTATCATATGACCTTTGCATTTGTGACCCTCTATTTTCCTCTAGGGGGCACTGCAAGGGGATACTTAGCGAATCAAATAGTGTCATCCAGGTTCAATGCTCACATGGTGCGTCCAAGATGCTATCATTTAAAGGGGAAGTTTTGCTCACAACCTTATTGTTCTTTTACGCAGTCATAATAAAGTACGATGGGTATATAATGCAATAGACAACTGTTTTATATCATTTTATTATCAGAATGTACAGGAAAAGTACAAAAATTGCAAATTCTATACCTGGGTTTCACCAAGATGGATAAGTAATATTAAGGCTAAAATGATCATGATTTTCTGAGCTGCAGACCTCACACCTGCGTTGTCGACTCCATTTTTTTTTGTTCCATTATAGGAGCAGAAAAACAACAATCTGTGGCTTCGAGGTGCAGTGCACCTTGCTGATGTCTGTATTTTATCAGTGACTGTACCGCATACTGTGCTGACAGAATCTGATTTGAATGAATTGTTTCAACCAAAGCGTCCATATACAGATATGTGAGTTATTCTTCAGTTCTGCCTGGATTAACACAATTTTTTATTGATTTCTTTAAAATTTAAAGGGGTATTCCCATCTCTTAAAGATGGCTTCTCAGTCCCCCTTTAACCTGTCTGCGGCTGCCGGAGGTGGTCAGGAGGCCAAAAACAGTTTTTGCATAAGAATCACTCAATTTGCATAACAACTATTGACTGGAATGAGAGCTGTGTAAATGTTGTAGCCCCACGAGCTGCGCTACTTGCCATTATTATAAGACGGGAATACCGCTTAACAACTGCTTCATACAATGTGACCCTCACAGGTGTGTGAACTCTGCCTGAATATGTAGTGGGTATTGACAATGAGCATTAAATGTTCTACAAATCTGTTCTCCTATAAAGGAATGGTCAATTTTTCCCTTATCTCTTAAAGTGTAACTGTCATGTTTTTTATGTTTTTGTTTTTTTGCAGAAACAAGCAATTTTAAGAAACTTTAATAGGTTTTATTAGCCCCCCCCCTCCACCTCTACCTCTTATCTGTCAATTATCAGGCAAAGCCATCTTTATTACAGAGGAGTAAGGTGAACATTGGTATTTGCTGAGTCCATTATAACCTATGGAGGGGAAGGGGGAGGTGTAGAGGGGGATGAGAGAGCAGGAAGAGGACAGTGCCAGCTCGTGCAGTTTGCAAACTGTCTAGGCACATAAAACGCTGGATTTACAGGTCAGAAAGGTCCTTGTTTATCTGGGAACTTGGTAAGAAAAGATTGCAGGATGATGTGCTGCACAGGGATGCCTTTTCTCCTCTCCATACTCACTCACCCCCCTCGACCCCTCCCCTCTCAATAGAGCATAATGGACACAGAAATCCTGCTCCTTCTGAAGTGTGTGTGTGTGTGTGGGGGGGGTTAGTAAAACAGCTTTTTAAATACAGAAGGGAACTCTTCTGCTTGATAAAACCTATTAGTCTATGATCTTTTGAGCTCCGTTTAAAATGACGTCCGTTATTTTGAGGCTAAAATACCGGACGTTATTCAGCTGTCTGGCCTCCCCTTAGTGCAATGATTGGTGTTTGCATATTATTCTAGTTTGAGGTTACTAATTGGCCTTTGGATGTGGCTTAATTGAGAAGTTCAGTGAATTTAATCGTAAAAAAAGAGAAAGAACGGTGGAGAAAGAATAACTGTGTGAACAACTAATAAAAACGTCCGGTTTGCAAAAGACATCCGAAAATAATGATGTTCATTTTTTTTACGTCCACGGTAAAAACGTCCGTTATTCAATGCATTGTGTGCATTGGACATCCGTCTTCCCATTGACTTCAATGCATTGCCATTGCAGTAAGTTAAATCGCGGCAAAAAAGGAAATTTTTTTAAATATGAAAATCGGCCGCCTTTCCAATATTTTTGACGTCGTGAGAACACAGTCTTACAGAGTTCCGTGAAATCGCTTGTTCTATTGATACTTATTGATTTCTCAAAAGTGACATTTAAAAGTTACACTTTAAAAAACTATCAAAATAAATCTTGTGGAAAAAGGAAGATACGATAGCAACTTACTGAAAATGTTCTTGATATTGCTCTTGCTTTCACGTGAAGGAGTTGTATATTATAAGCCAGTGTTCCCCAGCCTGTGACTCTCCAGTGTTGCAAAACTACATTTCCCATCATGCCCTGCCTTCAGCTGTAGAGCCGCAGGTTGAGGAGCAGTGTTATAAGCATTGATATGAACACCTGAGATAGGAACTACACAACATGAGACATAGGTACTATAAGCAGCGCTGTGTTGTCACCCCTGCCCTCCCGCTCAGTACTCGCAGATGTAGTACATTCTCCTCGAGCAGTCATTGTCCCACCACTTTCCGTCATCTGATGAGATGGACACACAGTTCTCCTGAATGCCGCCATTGGGCTGTGTCACCAAGTGATCTTTGAACCAGTTGAAGTAGGAGACGCGATGACCATTCTCGAACGTGTACATCCCCTCCGAGCGGAGATCATTGATCCCAATCCAGATGGGCCAGTTAAACGGAAAAAACGCATCATGTACATACTGTGCTACAGCTGCAAATTCATTCTGGTCTATTGGCATTGCCAGATTTCCCCCGCGGCTGTGGCAAAGTTGTTGTGCGGTGGCGTAGTTCTCAAAGTGTTGAAAAATGAGATAACACTTCCTGTAGTATCTCTTACCCTTCAAGCAACCTAGAGGGAAGAGAGAACGTCAAAGTATTGAGTGCATTAGCTTTCTGTTACATGTCAGAGTAGAGTTATTGAATAAGCGTGTCAATATGAAAAGCTTTCACAATGTTCTATTAGCCAGATCCAATATATTGAAGGTGGAATGTTCCTCATGATACATCCATGATCTCCTCTCTCTATCACTTGTATCTAAGTCTGGTTTCACATAGGCCTGACCACATTTCTGATAACCTGCATCTAACATCAGACCCGTAGCCCTTTAAATGGGGCTTCTAGTTTTATGTAAATAAATGAATCTGTATAAATGAGGAACTTTTTGCTATACCTTGTTTTTTTAAGATATATGTTGTCAGTAAATGTGCACACTGGTTTACAATCAGAACTGATACATTAACCCCTTCCCGATATGTGTCGTGCTAGCACAGTACATCCCAAAGTCAGGAAGTATAGAGCGGGATTAGAAGCAGACTGACAGCTGACACTTGTCATCAATAGACCGCCTCAGAGAGCGGCTGCCTGGAAAACATGGGTAGGGCCATAATCCATCGGCCATGTTTCCCAGACTAGGAAGTCTGCATCCAACAACTTCGGCTACCGGGGTTCAAATACTGAATGTTCGGACTCAAACATGCTCGAGTAAGGCTGATCCCTACCAGTCATTTAAACCCCCTATTAACCACAGCATCCAGGCAGTTGTGATAGAGTGTCCTGCCAGGATTCCCATCATTGCCGTACGATACAATCATCAGGTGTCAAATGGTTGTCATTTCAGCAGAGAGCCTTCTGAGGGCCTCCATGGCTGCCAAATCAGGTCTGCTAGTACAGCCTGCCATAGACTTATCAGCGATCAAACAGTACACTGCAATAGCATTGCAGTGTACTATAAAGACAATAGCTTACCTCCCCTACGAGAATTAAAAGTGCTCTAAAAACCTTATCTACCTCAAAATGTTGCAAATTAAAACTATATGAGCTGCAACACAGATGTGAAGATGTTTTGCTTTTCTTTTTGTATGGAATAAATTTTCAATAAAGAAATGGAAAAAAAAAAGTTTCACCCCACAATTATATTTTTTGCACAATACATTATATGATGAAATGGATTCCATTAGTTATAATAATGATATATGTGCGTGTGTGCGTGTGTGTGTGAGGCGCCAACTTTACAATTCTCTTTAAAACTGCTGGTATAGCTGTCAGGGAGGCCAGGAAGTCTATGTTGTAGAGATACTGTAGGTTCAGGTCCCTGAGGTTTATGTGATTTCTGCCATCCCCCAGGGCCGAACTGGGAATAAAATTCAGCCCTGGCATTGGAGACCGTAGAGGCCCACTTGTTTTCTGGTTTATGTTAAACATGTTTTCAGATTTAACCTTACTTGATCTCTAGATCTGCGCCCCAGTTCCTTTGTTATGAATGAAGCTGCGGGTTGGTCTGTGACCTGCAGCACTATTTATTCTCCACCGGTAAGAGTCGAGTGCTGAACTTGGCTCTCTCTGGCTGCTCCACAGAGAATGAATGGAGGTGCAAGTCACAAGCCGACCTACAGCTCCATTCATAACAAAGGAGTTGGGGCACCAATCTAGAGATCCCCAGAGGGCATGGAGGTCGGAATCTCAAACTTGTTGCCTATACTGTGTGCTGGACGTTTAAAAAAAAAAAGGTAAACACGGAAGGGCGTTTACATATCAGCCTGGTCCAAGCAACAAAGTAAATGAGGCTGGAAGCAGTGTGTCCCTGTGTAGAGGCAGCGACTAAAGATGAACGTGACTGGAACAGCTCGAGTTTGATCGCTTGGCATTTAAATATCGGTGACTGACGAAGTTGGATGCAGCACTAGGGAGTCCTGGAAAACATGGATACAATCTATGGCCTATTCTACCGATCAGACACTAATGGGACTATACTGTGGACTGCTCATGAGTCCCTAGACTTGTAACTAGTAAGGGACTGCTCATGGTGACATAGCTCTCTCACACACTATAAGGCTTTGTTCACACTACGTATAGAGACCGGCTGGGTCACGGAACGGCCAGTCTGTGCCTAGATCATCCCGGCCGGTACTTAAGTACCGGCCAGATGATCTTTCGGCCGCAGGGTTCTAATGTGGGCGCATCAGCGCGCGCCCGCATCATAACCTCCCATAGCACACAGTGAACTGTGCCCCGTGCAGGATCCCGGCCAGAGCGTATACACATCGTAGAACAATAGGCATTGTTCACCTATCCAAAGTACGGCCGTTGTTGCCGATGGCCTAAATCACACCCCTCATTGTCAAAGTGGAAAAAAAAATTAAATCTTGGTAATTATATAACATGGTAAAATTTATAGCATAGTAACACCTTTGTTATATTGTTGGACAATCTATGGGATATGTAATATGGTAATTCATTGTTTGCTGCTACACAGTACATTGTATGTGTGTTAAAGATAACTGGTTGTTAAAGGACAACTCCGGCAAAAAAATCTTTTGGCTTATTTAATACACATTACAAAGTTATATAACTTTGTAATGTGGTTAAATACCCGGTCTGGCCCCCTTCCCCCACTTTCCGACCCCCGACCCCCCACCCCGGAAGTTAAAGAATATATACATTACCTATTACGGTCGTCACGGTCCTCTTCTCTGGTGTCGGGTGATGTCAGAGCTGGGAGCGGTCCGGGTCTTCTTCCTCCTCGGCGTCTTCATTGAGAGTGAATGGGAGAGAAAAGGCTGCTGGTGCACATGCGCACCAGCAGCCTTTTCATTGGCTGGAGCGCATCACATGGCTTCCAGCTTGCTCAGCCCTGATTGGCTGAGCTTGCTGGAAGCCATGTGATGCGCTCCAGCCAATGAAAAGGCTGCCGGTGCGCAAGCGCACTGGCAGCCTTTTCTCTCTCATGGACCCGGAAGCAAGAGACATCGCTGGACGGCGGAGGCAGGTGACGGTGAGGCGGACAGTGGGCGAATGGAGTGGCGATCGCCACCGGAGGGATGGTGAGTATGGTGTCTGTGTGTGTCTGTGTTTTTTTTTTGGGGGGGGGGGTCCCGCCGGAGTTGTCCTTTAATAAAACTTCTTCATTAAAAAAAATAAAAAGCGTTGTCCAATCACAGACTGTTATGATTTGAACTGGCTGGTGAGGCTGGCGACCAACTGCCACCATCACTGGAGATGTAAACAAGTCTGGTGGCGGCTGTGGTTGCTGAGGAGCCATTTTCTGCCCATTTTTCCTGTCACAGACGCCTGATGGACGGCACAGCTCCCTGGTACATCCCAGAGCGTCTACTGGTAAGTATTACTGGTACACACCGCACACAGGACAGCGGAGGGGACACTGATCATGGGGGGAGACTGGTCATGTTAGGGGCCATGTAACTAGCTGACATTTATCAGACTGATCTGTACAGGACACAGAGGACATTAGTAATTAGTAATCTGTAAGAAAGAAAAAACTGTCAACTCCAAGACGCGGCCATATAACACTACAGGTTACAGGCTGCTGCCATTCAGATCATACACAGCTCTGTAATCTGGACCACAGAGGAATATGGGGGTGTCTGCAGTCTCCTCAAAAACAGATTGTGTTGCTCTATACAGACTGGATATTAGAATGTATAGGGGGAGATTTATCAAGCAGTCCTTCAGTAGCAATGTTTTTCGTTGCCCATAGCAACCAATCACAGCTTAGCATTAAGGTTTTCATGAGCTCTAGTAAAATGAAAGCTGTGATTAGTTGCTATGGGCGACAGGGGTCCAAATTAGGGGGCTGGGAAGGGCTCCTGGAGGGTCTGCGCTGGGGGCTGGGGCAGGCCTGGGCTGGGAAGGACGCTGGGAGGATCCACATTAGGGAACTGGGGCAAGCCTGGGCTGGTAAGGGCACTGGGAGGGTCCGCGGTAGGGGGCTGGTGCGGACCTGGGCTGGGAAGGTTGCTGGGAGGGTCCACATAAGGGGGCCAGGGGCAGGCCTGGGGTAGGAAGGGTGCTGGGAGGGTCGGCTTTAGAGGGTTGAGGTGGGCCTGGGCTGGGAAGGGCGCCAGGAGGGTCTGCGTTAGGGGGCTGGGATGGGCCTGGGCTGGGCCTGGGCTGGGAAGAAGAGAAGAAGAAGAAAGAGGAAGAAGAAGACTGGGGCAGGCCTGGGCTGGGAAGGGCGCCGGGAGGTTCCGCGTTAGGGGGCTGGGGCGGGCTTGGGCTAGAAAGGGTGCCAGGAGGGTCCGCTTTAGGGGACTGAGGCAGGCCTGGGCTGGGAATGGCGCTGGGAGGGTCCGTGTTCGGAGGCTGAGGCGGGCCTGGGATGGGAAGAAGAGAAGAAGAAGAGGAGAAGTAGGAGAAGAGTAGTAAGAAGAATGGGGTGGGCCTGGGCTGGGAAGGGCGCCAGGAGGGTCCGCGTTAGGGGGCTGGGGTGGGCTTGGGCTAGAAAGGGTGCCAGGAGGGTCCGCTTTAGGGGACTGAGGCAGGCCTGGGCTGGGAATGGCGCTGGGAGGGTCCGTGTTAGGGGGCTGAGGCGGGCATGGGCATGGGCTGGGGTGGGCCTGGGATGGGAAGAAGAGGAGAAGAAGAAGAAGAGGAGAAGTAGAAGAAGAGGAGTAAGAATAAGACTGGGGCGGGCCTGGGCTGGAAAGGGCACCAGGAAGGTCCGCGTTAGCAAAGGACAGGTAAATTAAGGGTTGGGATGGGTAATCGGG
Organism: Dendropsophus ebraccatus; assembly: GCF_027789765.1. NCBI lineage: Eukaryota > Metazoa > Chordata > Amphibia > Anura > Hylidae > Dendropsophus > Dendropsophus ebraccatus. The sequence continues at coordinate 70,706,245 of NC_091465.1, forward strand.
CTAGGGTGGAGGGGCTCCCTCATGGTACCTTCACCTTGACGTGGTGAGGGAGCTTGTGTGCCTTGGTGATCCAATGAGCTAAGCTGGTGGGAGTAATACTCCTGGTGGGGTCACCCATGCCAGACAGGTCATTGGGGAGAGGCCAGACTAAGCAAGGCACTGGAAAAGGGCTGGTATACTAGAAATTGTAAAAGATTTTAAATACAATGGACATATACTATTGACAATACATCTATCACTCTCACGACGCATATCAGTCAGCAGGACACACCAGACACATTGCTATTCTCATCTGCTTTTGTTGTTGTTGACTGATGAACCTTGTAATAGAGAAGCAGGAGATGGCAGGACCCCAGCACCTAAGATTCCTGTCCATCAATAAGCCGGATACAGGACTCCAATCTGATGGACGTCTTACTATGTTGTAAGTGCAGGTAGGGTGCAGTGCTGGGGAAAACCAGGCATCAATCTGTTCATGGACTAGCCCACTTAGCACACCGGCTCGTCTCGTCAGATGGGCAGCTAGGCCCTGCTGTAGTGTCATACAGTGCACAAATTACATCATCATAAAGTGCCTTAGCAGGGCCGGACTGGGACCAAAAAGCAGCCCTGGCAAACACATCCCACCAGCCCACAAAATGCAGTAATCCGAGTGTTAATGCAGTAATCCAAGGGAAAGTGCGGATGTATCAGTAGAATCTTGCGGAGATTTAAACAAGTCTGTATACAGTGCCTCCTCTATAATGCAGTGGCATACCCATACTCACATGTCATGTCCACTCTGCCCTACAGTCTCTGCACACAGCATATGCACCTCTTATACCTTCAGGACCGCCACAGGGTGGCTCTTACACAGCTCTATATAGTGGGGACGGTGAGCAGCTAACAGCACCAGAGTGACAGCTGACAGCCCCATGGCGCCCCCTCCTGCACTGCTCCTCTTCATCAGGTGCTGGGTGGCACTGGCGCTGTGTTTAGCAGATGACTAGCATATTGCCCATCTACTAGTTACAGTAATAGCCGATTTCATCAAACACATAAATATAAAACATAAGACAATTTTCTATGAATGATAATATTGTATATAACCTAGTAGTTCATACAGTTCCCAAATAACACCAGTATAAAAGGAGGAATATTATCACCACCATAGCGTTACTGAGCAAATTCTATGTACTGAGACCAATATTACCAGTAATAGCAGTATACATGTAACATATAATACCGCCATACAATGACCTTCATTACCACCGCGTAATGACTTATACCACTATACTGTTAATGAATAAAATTCACTATATAAACACAAATATTACCAATATAACCAGAATATACAGGACAAATAATACCGTCATACCATGAACACTACCATTATCAGCATACAGTGACTGGATAATAGGGCCGCGAGTTTGAGACCCAACTAGAATAAACCTGCTAGCAACGAATCGTGGTGCTGACTGTAGACATGGTGTGGCAGGGCATTGCTGGGGCCTAACTTGGCGAACAGCTCAGGGGGCCTATGGTCTCCTTAATCCAGCACTATGTCCTAAATCTTTATAGTGACAGCCTACAGCTCTGTACTATAGTAAACTCAATCGCCCTGCAGGATCACATCAGAAAAGCAAATGCTGGCACAGTTAACTCCTGCAGAAGATGGCTTCCAGCTGAGCGAGAGGTTGGAACAGCGTTTTCTCAGCAGGAAATCAGGTGAAATAAAATGTCTCTCTCATTCTTAAAGGGGAATATCCCTTGTTGGTAGTCATGCATGTGGTAGAGCAGGAAGAGTTTGTGCTGATCTTACTGATCAGTATTGTGTTTAAACTGTGCATTACTTCTCAAACCAGGGCTGCAGCTATTGTGTAAAGCAAGTCAAAGAATTATTCTATGATAATATATGGATGATTTATGGGACATTTATGTATACTGTATATTACATACTTAAAGGGGATATGCCAAAATTATAACTTATCCATAGGATAGGCGATAAGTAGCTAGTCAGTGGGGGGTCAACTACTAATACTCCTATCAATCACAAAAAGTACCTTTTACTCTAAGTTCCCCTTTATTTACTTGTTAGGAAACTGCTGACGATAGCCAGCTGCTGCTATCTATGAGTGTAGTATTGGCCAAGGATGTGCAGTGCTGCCCCACTTACTCGGGGGGATCGTCTATTCTACTGTGTATAGTATAGGGGATAGGTGTAATTATGTGTGGTGTCCTACCACGGGTATTACGATTATATACACCCTTCGCAAAAGTTTGTACTTTTGGGCCCACATGTATCATCCGGCGAACGGATGATTTTCGGCGGAAAGTGCCGATTTGCGTATTTTTTTTTACGCAAATGGCCGATCTGCGAATAAAACATTCGCAAATTGGCACTTTCCGCCAGGGGGGCGGAAAGGGGGCGTGTAGTGGGCGGAACGGAGGGCGCGGACTCAGAGTCCGTGTGATTTACCATCCGTTCCGCCCAAATGTACGCCAAAAACCTACTCCAGTCCTCAGCTGGCGTAGATTTTTGGCGGTGCGCACCAGCGCGCACAGGATTTATGTAGAGGCAGTCCGTCTCTACATAAATCCCCGTAGCGCCGGAGCTGCGGGGGCATTTATAAGTCCGGCGTAAAAAACGCCGGACTTAATAAATGCCCCCCATTGTGTTATTATGGTGATGAAAGCAGTACTACTTTTCGCCACTAGATGTTGCTGTATTAGGTATATGTATTTAGAAGCCGCACAGCTGAAGGATGTAAAGGGTTACTATTTCTTTGTCACCAGAATCTGTAGACCAGTAGGATTCTTGTTTTCTTCTCTCCTATCACCTCTCCTCTTGCTTCTTCTATTGCATTCTTCACCCACTCACAGCGCACCTTACATACTGGGAGGAAGTAAGTCACACAGGTGTGGAAGGAGCAAAGGTTTTTTGTCCTGGACATTGTGGAGGAAGGACACAAGCCAGATAGCTCTCCAGAGTGGTCCTATCTGGGCCCTGGCCCTCTGCCAGGTCCCCATTCTCTAAAGTTCAGTCTTAGATAGCACCCCGCATGGGAAGTAACATTTCCAAGTACTATGCAGTGTTAAAACCTCTTAGAAGAGGACAAGACAGAGACAACCTCAACCTACGCCGTGGACAAGGAGAAGTTACAGTGCAGGATAGTATCCACAAAAGCCAAAGAGCTAAGAACTGATCTAGATAGAGCAAAGTTTCAGCAAGCCTATGAACTCTATCTCGTAGCGCAGGTGTCAGCAGGGAACCCTTAGCATTCCGCTTATCCCAGGCAACAAGGTCTGGGGCCTGTGTCACCTTCTAGGAAGGTTCAGCCGAGTCTAGTGGGTATAAGGTGGTGTGAAGACTATTCAAGGTCAATACACGGGCACCGGTGTTCTTCTTCTTCTTCTTCTTCTTCTTCTTCTACCTCATCCTCCAACATCCCGGCAGAGCACAGTACTACATGGGTTGAGACTCTCGCGGTATCCTCCTCTCTGCCACTCAGCACTGCTCAGTCAACACGACTATATCCTACACTGCACTTTCACCACAGATCCAGTTGTTGTATTGTCTAGTGTTTATTTGGAACTATTGCTGAGTTTGTTTTTAAGTGCTTTATCCAGAGAAACATCACAGTGTTGATTCTGTATTACCTGCTGCACATTTGGAAATAGTAAACCGACTTAACTATACTCAAGAGACTCTGTGATTTATCGCAATCCACCTACACAGCACACAACCTTGGGAAACTTCCCCTTTCTGTGGGTGGCGAGTCCTAACATCCGGGAGGGTCACTATACCACTCTGGCCATCTGTGATCACCTTATCCTAAGGGACCCAGTAGCAACCCGGCAGGACACTGACCACAGGGGAAAAGGGTGCAACCGGCCTTATAAAATAAAAGCAGGCGTGCCATCACACCTGTGTGCCCTCCAGGCACCGGCGTCACGAGTTAACATCCTAAGCTCCGGCTGTATTTCGGCCAACCAACACCGGCATGGGGACACACCTGACCACCTAGCAAGTGACCGGCCGATCCTCCGACCAACATCACCGGGGGTTCATAACATATGGCTTTCTGGCATCTTCCTCCCTTGCATTACCGCTCTCACTTTTGCATAATCACACACCGACAGTCCTCTGTCATACCCAGTACTTTGTTAGGCAAGACCAACATTGATCCCCCTTTAACCCACATGCTGCTAAGCCTACGGGTGACCCACCAAAGATCCTAATGGGCAATCTCTTGCTAACCCATAATGGGACAGTTACTGAGGTATGTTGGTTTTAGCAGGGTTTATAGGAATCTTACTGCATGTAGCATTGAGGTTTGTTTTCCCCTAAGATACATTAGATGCACCTATAAGATCTAAGCAGTGAAAGGTAAATGCCGTAATCACCTATAATCATAGATGACACAGTAGCTGTTAGGTAGCCCTTGTTCAGATAACAGACCTTCCTCGACCATCCCATAATCATGCTTGCCTGACTAAGTCCAATCAATGACTATTAGTCAGGAAGGTTGGATATTGACAATATGGCTTTCTGCTAGAGATGAGTACATTCAGGTTTGTCCGAACCCGAACACTCTGCATTTAAATACCGGTGGCTAAAGAAGTTAGATACACCCCTAGGGAGTCCTGGAAAACATGAACACTGCCTATAGCTGTATCCATGTTATCCAGGCAGCCTAAGGGCTGTATCCAACTTTTCCAGGCACCGGTAATCAAATGCCGAAAGTTTGGATTTAGACGAGTTTGCTCGAAGTTTGCTAGCTCTACCTTCAGTGTGTTCTTCACTTGAAGCTTATATAGCGAAAAGAGGCAACATAGCAAGGATTAAACTGGGCTCCTTCTTTCTCTGTTGCCTGACCTGGCCATACCCACATGAATAGACGAGATGTTTGACTTGATCCCCATGACCCTGTTTGCTGTTATTGTATGACTGGTCTCCAACCTGTGTCTTTCAAGCTGTTTTAAGTTTGTCTTGGCATCTTTGGAGTTTTTGTTTTGTATCAGTTTACAAAAGGTTCTTACCAACCATTACAATAAGTAAGGAGGCCATGGACTGGTTTTCCCCTCAATGTCCGATTCGAGCCACATGGGCCGACTCTAAGCATCACTCTCCTACCACTACTTGAGCTTATAGCAACATTTCTCTTTATGTTTTCAATAATGGAATCCAAAATCATGGCAAAATCCATCAGGTATCTAGTCAGTCATGTGTCATTGCCATGACTTTGGCTCCTGTTAAATTTTATACAGATATTTATATCTGTATCTTATCTACATATAAGTGCTCCTTTAAAAGTAAGAAAGTAAGAACTATAAACCTAATGAAGTGTTGCAAAATTAAAGTTAAAGGGATATTCCCATCTTATGTAAGGATAAAGTGATACCGCAGCTATGGTATTCTACCACTTTTTGATTGGTGGGGTTTCAACCTTCGGGACCTTCAGCGATCCTAAGAATGCAGAGGATTCATGTTGCTAAACATCACTTTATCTTTCTTCATTGTATTACCAACATGCCGATAAGCTCCTATACACCACAAATGTGATTTGTGGTTTCCTCAAATGCCGTTTGGTTGTTCTATATATGCACTGACCTTGCACTATGTTGTTATGGTTTGAGATGTGCTCCTTGCCTCGAAAAAGTATGTGCATAACATGGCCCACACCTTTTATCGTTTTCTTTATAACGACTTTATTGTCCTATATGTGATCACGGGACCTCCAACCTCCGGCACCTCCATGATCATAAAGTGACGTTATTTCCTAGCACTATGCTGTCACTGTATGAGAGCACACCCTTTTTTTTCAGAAATCAGTAGTACAGGCGATTTTAAGAAACTTTGTAATTGGGTTTATTAGCCGAAAAATGCATTTTTATCATGAAAAAGCAGTTTGAAGCTCTCCCCCCTGTCTTCATGGTTTTCTACAGAGAGGGGAGGGGTGGAGGGAGATGAGGCTACATCACCGGGCTTTCTCCTCTGAAGTCAGCACTGACCTCTCTGACCTCTGAATATGCCTTTCACACAGTTCCCGCTGTGTAATCCTTTGTTCTCTGCTCTCTGCTGGTGACTTATCTCCCTCTCCCCTCTCCATAGAAGAGCTCCATAGGGATCACTGATGTAAAAGAGTCGAGATTTCCTGAGAATGAGCAGTAGATTAGAGAGAGGGGAAGGGGGGGACCTGGGGAAATGCTTTTTGAATGCAGATAATGGCATATTTACCTAATAAATCCAATTACAAAGTTTCCTAAAATCGCCTGTACTATTGAGTTCTGCAAAGAAGAAAAAAACAAAAAACGGCAGTAACACTATAAACTTGTTCTGTAAGCTCCAGTATGATGTTTGGAGTGTTGTTTTGTTGTTATTATTATTACTATATCAGATTTTTTTTATTGGGATTAAAACGCAATGAGTTTCATTGTGGTTGGATTGAGGCTTTGTAACTACATCACATCAGTTAACAGTAAGTAATAGAAGAATTTCATCGCAGTATTGTAGACAGCAACACAACCTGACTGTGTGTTTCCACCCTGAGGTCATTTGTCATTTCTCGGTATTTCCCAATAGATGGTGCATTATCCCCAGATACATGGAAAGAAGCGCTGCCAGGAGCTTCAGCACTTACTGATGCTTGTGCTTCCAACAACCCCTCTGGATGGTGCTGAATAATGCAGACCGAACGTCTATGAGTTACAGCTGCAGAGGAACCTCGGTGTTCTTCATGAGGCAGGAGGTGGCCTTTCGGAGGTTATTACAAGGTAGTGTGTGACTAGAGAAAAGTTGACGGTGGTTATGTAACTTTTTACAAGCAAGATGTTTGGATGAATAGCTTCTCCTTAAAGGGAACCTGTCATCAATTTCATGCTGCCCGAAATATATATTGGATTAGGAAGTCATTCTAGAAGAGGTAGTACTGAATGCGGACACCACTAGTAGGCTTTAGTCTTACCTCTCTTATAATTCACACAGGTCAGCCTTGTCACAGATGTCATTGCAGATTTTGCACCCATACCGGCAATAATCCATTCATGCAATTTGTCATTTATTTTGGGTAGAAACGATGAATAATCCGTCTGAAAGATAGGGTTAATCCTTCTGCAAATCTGCTATAGATCTGTTCCGTACCCTAATTCTGAATTCAGAGATGTGAACCCACTCTAAGGGCCCTATAACACAGAGCAATAATCAGCCGAAACAGCCCGATTTGGCCGATTATTGCTCAGAGTAATAGAGACAACAATCAACTGATGAAACGATCATCGGCTGACCGTCGCTTTAGGCCCAAACCTAAAATCATCAGCCGCAGACAGCGCATTGCTACATGTAATAGCGATGCGCGGCCGGCGACTGACGTTTCTGTAAACAGTATACATTACCTATCCCTGTCCATGGCTCCTCCTGCAGTCTGCTTCTTCCCTGGTCCTGCTTCCTGCAGCTTCAGAGTAGCCTGTCTAAGCTGACAGACCGCTCAGCCAATCACTGCCCGGAACTGCCGTGACCAGTGATTGCTTGAGCGGCCTGTCAGCTGAGACCTCAATCTAAGGATCGTTGGGGCAGCCCCTTCCGTTGCTCCTAGCTTACTGTATGTGTGTAATAGCGCAGGTAGCGTGCTGGAAACAAGGGGGAAGCAAGCCCTGAACTGACAGGACAACACTTGCTTCCCCCTTATTATTGTGCATTGTTATACAGCCTTTAAATCCAGGTCACGATTAAGTTATCATTCAAATTGGTTTGCCTTTTTTTTTTTTTTTTTTTGGACTTCCGCATAACAAGACCCATACCCCTTCAGGAAACAGATCATCTTTCGGAAAAGTATTGAATATTGTAATTAAAGCAAGACATTAACTTGAAAAACAACAGCCTGACACATGTTCCTGCTTGGCAATCCTACCTTCAATCTGTCCAATCTGTCTTTGATTTCTTGCATTCATCTCAGACACTGTAGCGATGGTGTCCTCTGCTTCCCTCAGCTTAGTCCGGATCGTGGAGACACTTTGAGACATCTGGGTCATTTTTACATCTAGGCCATAGAACTGGACATTAAGGCGATGGATTGCAGCTTCTATACCGCTCAGCCGGGACACTGTGGGGGAAGGGACATCAGTGTTTAACCATAAGGATATTAGGTGCTATCCTTGGGTCAACAAGAAATGTTTTATTATTAGAAGTGAAGCGTCTGTGATAGCTTCACACAAGGTCAGGTCAAGGTGGATAAAAATTTTGTGGTGGTCCTACCCTAATGGGTAATGTGCGGACACATCCTCCAGTATCTACTTTTGGTTCGTGTTTAATCCCTTGAAGGAGAACTCCAGAGAAATTCTTTTCTATTTAAATCAACTGGTTACATAAAGTTATGGTGCGTTTACACAGGCAGATTTATCTGACCAATTTTGGAAGCCAAAGTCAGGAATGGACTTAAAAAGACAGGGAATCTTAGGGCCTTATTACACAGATTATCTGACAGATTTTTTTGAGCCAAAGCCAGGAACAGACTATAGACAGAGAACAGGTAACAAAGGAAAGACTGAGATTCCTCCTCTTTACAAATCCATTCCTGGTTTTGGCTTACAAAAATTTGTCAGATAATCTGTTGGTGTAATAGGGCCCTTAGTCTTTCCTTTATGACCTGCACCCTGTTTATAGTCTGTTCCTGGCTTTGGCTTCAAAAATATGTCAGATAAATCTCTCTGTGTAAACGCACCATTATATAGATTTGTAAACTTAAAAATAACCCAAGCCTTCCAGCTGTAACTCTTTCTTACACTTTTTGTTAAAGGGGTACTCCGGCGGGGGGGGGGGGCACTTTTTTGATGCCACTCACCTCTCCGGTTCCAGCGGCAGGTCCCGCATCGTGGCGCTCCGGTCCCCGGTTCCCGGCCGCTTCCTGGTGCCTGACGCCGCCCGAGACGCTACGTCTCAGGTCCGCTCAGCCACTCAGTGAAGGAGGCAGGATCCATGTCAAGTCCGCTCAGATCCCGCCTCCTTAACTGAATGGCTGAGCGGACCTGAGACGTAGCGTCTCGGGCGGCGTCAGGCACCAGGAAGCGGCCGGGGTCCATGTCCCCATTAGGGCTGTTAATCTAAATTTGCCTTTCTGTATATTTTGGGGGGAAACCAGAGTACCAGGCGTGAGGGAGCTGATCAGATCCCTGAGAGCACCAGCTAAAATACCCACCTAGATGCCACAGTGACTGTTGTCCATGGCATCTAGGGGTCTAAATGACCACAATGATACTTACTCCATGAGTGTATGGTGCCAAGGGGATAAAGAGGTACAGTATATCCATCTCATAAAGTTGCAGAATATTGCTAGGACTTTTGGACTCTCCCCTATTCCCTCTGCGCTCTTGTTCTGTGCTCTGCCCTAGTATTGAACTGTATTAGCATTTTGAGTATTCTGAATCATAGAAACATGGAAAAGACAGGTTTACATTCACTTTACCTACCACATTTGTTGGAAGTTTGTTCTAAGCATCTACTTCTCTTTCAGTAAAGTAATGTTTTCTTAGGCTGGGTTCACACACAGTATTTTTGCACAGTATTTTGGTCCTCATATTGCAACCAAAACCAGGAGTGGATTAAAAACACCGAAAGGCTATGTTCACACACTGTTGAAATTTAGTCTATGGCCGTAATTTTATGACAAATAGTGGCCATTATTTCATAACAACGGCCAATGTTTTAAAATAACGTCAATTATTTGCCATTAAATGACGGCCATCCAAATCACTAAATTTCAACAGTGTGTGAACAGAGCCTTTCTGTGTTTTCAATCCACTCCTGGTTTTGGTTGCAATATGAGGACCAAAATACTGTGCAAAAATACTGTGTGGGAACATAGCCCTAAATTGCATCTCATCCTCTCCTCAAAGAAACAGCTGAAAGGGAAGCAAGGTTGCAGTTCCATCTGTGACAATGTCTGCTTGCCTACACCCCTCACTGGGAGTATTCTGGACGTGCTTAAGGGATCTGGGAGGTTGGCACTTCTAGGCAATTGCCTCTTTTTCCTCCTATAATCCAGCCCTGGCTCTAGGCAGTCCAGCATGTACCTGTCAAGAATGTGCAGTAGCCTGGTGTGAACTGGGCCTGTTTTTGCTTTTGTGTGACACACCTGATTGCTTCTTAGGTTTCAGCAATGCAGGAGTTACACTGAGCTCTGCTAGACTTGATTGCTGCAGCTGAGCAAGGCTTTTGATTGACTTTTTCCTCTGCCTGTCTGGAACCTTAAGGATCAGAGCGCCGGTCCTATGGGGATCCGGACCGGGCTCTTAATACTCATAAAACAAAGCTGAACCAGTCTCTCATCGCTGGCTATTAAGGTTCATACCCTGATCCCAGCTCCCCCTGTCTATTCCTGCGATCCCCATACCTAATTTACCTGTTATCTGACCTCCAGCCTGACCTTTGACTATCCGATTGTTTACTGATTTACCTGTTATCTGACCTCCAGCCTGACCTTTGACTATCCGATTGTTTACTGATTTACCTGTTATCTGACCTCCAGCCTGACCTTGGACTATCCGATTGTTTACTGATTTACCTGTTATCTGACCTCCAGCCTGACCTTTGACTATCCGATTGTTTACTGATTTTGTACTGCGTTGCCCATTTGGTTCTGGCTTGTTGACTCTCCTTTGTTTTTGTTTGTCTGTCTTGTTCTGTGTTACATTTACACCAGAGCAGGGACCGCCTTTATGGTTGTCTGCGGCTGCCTAGGGCCGTTTGATGCAAGTAGGTAGGGAGGGTGGTTTCAGGCCTAGGGCTCACTGTCGTGTCTTATCCCTACCTCCCTATCCTGACAGTACCTAACCAGGATAAACTAGAGACATTACCAAAGCTGGAAATATGTAAAAGGGACTGACAACTATTAATATAGTGTTCTTCACTTGCCTGATTCAGTATTACGTGAGCATTGAAAAAAATCTCCACTATTTGTTGCACTGAAAATGCTAAAGTGGATGTTTCTTTAAATTAGCCCATACAGTGGTTCTTAGTTCTTTCTTTCTCCCCATTTGAGCCTGTGGTTTGGTGTCACTGAATTCCTAACCCACATTTGTGGTGAGTGTATGACATGCATGGACATCTCCCAGAAGCCTCGTCATCTGCTCCATCTTCAGCCTTTTTGTATTCACTTTGGGCAGATCGTGTTGCAAAAATATGTATAGATAATAATAATAATAATGAATTCCAAGGAAAATGTTGAAGAATGAAATCTCTGCTTCTTACCGGCAAAGACTTAGAAAAATAAATGTTTGCAAGGAATAGAACTGTTCTTGGCAGAGAGTGTCAGAATGTGTGTATTTTGTGGTTTGTGGTATAGTCGTAATGTACTCGTTTTGTAAGGATGACGAGTTCCTGAATGTTCACAATATTATTTGAAAGTATGGGATGTATGAGATGGAAAAAACTTTTTTTAAACAAAAAAAAAATCACCACTAATGTCCGCAGGCAGTGACTGGTATTGCAGCCTAATCTCATTTTAATGAATGCAAGCTGCAATACACAGCCATACCCAAGAGTAGTTCTGTTTCTGGAGACAATTCAATTCCCTTAAAGGGGTTTGAATTCTAGAAAACCTTGAAAACCTAGAGTGGTGTCCCCTGTTCAGGATCCTCATCTCAAGTTTAAAAAAATGGGCAGTTACAACAGGTTCTGGAGGACCTGTACTTTCCTGTATTACATCAACAACCTATTTATTTAAGTGAGTACCATGTAATTCTTAATCTTCCCTGTGGAGGCACTGCAGAGAAAATAAACACTAACAGCCCAGTTTTCTCATACATTACAGTTGATCACTGGTCATACCAGGGGGTGGAAATACTTCACTTGTTTTAAGGAGTTGTTGAAATAAGCTGATTACAAAGTGGATAATCCCTTTAAGTGTCCTTGGCGTATTTTTAATGCAAATTTGATTATCTACTGTGGGTTTATATAACTAGTGCCTCATAAAACTAGTGCCTCAAAAATTGATGGATTATATATATATTTTTTAAATTCTGTTATTTAAAAACACACCCTGCTAAAAAAAAAGGGGCAGAAATAGCACCACGCATGGGCTATGTCTGGTACTGCACTTTATATAGTAAAGCAAGACCATTTTATGTTTATGAAAGGACCTAAGGTAGCCGGGCACTGTACTTGGCTATTGTTGGCAGTCCCATATACAGTACAGTTAATGGAATGGTGGTCCATTTAGTTGGGAGCTTTGGGAGTCCAGTTCTTAAAGTGAACCAATCACTATTATAATGCATACAATGCTATATGAATATATTTAATCTATGAAAACTACTCACAGACGTAGCTCAGGTTATCATCTGCCGGTAGCGTAGTAGCTGGCTGTGCGGTTGTAGTCGGGACCTTTTTATCTTCCTTTGATGCTTCTTCATCTATCTCCTCAACATCCTCTTCTTGATGATCTTCATCTTCCTCATCCGGCTTTTGAAGGATCACCCCATTTTCATTTTTGGAAGAAGAAATTAATGTGACGTTGAAGGAAAATTTAGCTCCTGTCTTGTTGGGCAGCAGTGGACGTTTTTCTGGTGGTATGGTGATGTCTAAGTGACCTAAGAGAAGCTGAAGAGGACATTTATGAACATTTATTGAAATCAAGCCATAGTGATAGTCGCAGTCACAGGGGGTGCAACTACAACTGTACCTATAGAGATGTCACAGGGGGTGCAACTACAACGGTACCTATAGAGATGTCACAGGGGGTGCAACTACAACTGGGCTTATAGAGATGTCACAGGGGGTGCAACTACAACTGTCATATAGAGATGTCACAGGGGGTGCAACTACAACTGTACCTATAGAGATGTCACAGGGGGTGCAACTACAACGGTACCTTTAGCGATATCACAGGGGGTGCAACTACAACTGGGCCTTTAGCGATGTCACAGGGGGTGCAACTACAACTGTACCTATAGAGATGTCACAGGGGGTGCAACTACAACTGTACCTATAGAGATGTCACAGGGGGTGCAACTACAACTGTACCTATAGAGATGTCACAGGGGGTGCAACTACAACTGTACCTATAGAGATGTCACAGGGGGTGCAACTACAACTGTACCTATAGAGATGTCACAGGGGGTGCAACTACAATGGTAACTTTAGCGATATCACAGGGGGTGCAACTACAACGGTACCTTTAGCGATATCACAGGGGGTGCAACTACAACTGGGCCTATAGAGATGTCACAGGGGTGCAACTACAACTGTACCTATAGAGATGTCACAGGGGGTGCAACTACAACTGGGCGTATAGAGATGTCACAGGGGGTGCAACTACAACTGGGCGTATAGAGATGTCACAGGGGGTGCAACTACAACTGTACCTATAGAGATGTCACAGGGGGTGCAACTACAACTGGGCTTATAGAGATGTCACAGGGGGTGCAACTACAACTGTACCTTTAGCGATGTCACAAGGGGTGCAACCACAACTGGGCTTATAGAGATGTCACAGGGGGTGCAACTACAACTGGGCCTATAGAGATGTCACAGGGGGTGCAACTACAACTGGGCCTATAGAGATGTCACAGGGGTGCAACTACAACTGGGCCTATAGAGATGTCACAGGGGGTGCAACTACAACTGGGCCTATAGAGATGTCACAGGGGGTGCAACTACAACTGGGCTTATAGAGATGTCACAGGGGGTGCAACCACAACTGGGCTTATAGAGATGTCACAGGGGGTGCAACAGCAAAAGGGCCTTTAGCGATATCATAGGGGGTTCCACCGCAACTGGGCTTTTTGAGATCTCACAGGGGGTGCAACTACAGCTAGGCCTTTACAGATATTACAGAGGCTGTAACCAGGCCTATAGAGATGTCACCGGGGTACAAAGGCAACTGGGCTTTTAGAGATATCACAGGGGGTGCAACTACAGCTAAGCCTTTAGCGATATCACAGGGGGTGCAACTACAACTGGGCCTTTAGCGATGTCACAGGGGGTGCAACTACAACTGTACCTATAGAGATGTCACAGGGGGTGCAACTACAGCTAAGCCTTTAGCGATGTCACAGGGGGTGCAACTACAACTGTACCTATAGAGATGTCACAGGGGGTGCAACTACAGCTAAGCCTTTAGCGATGTCACAGGGGGTGCAACTACAACTGGGCCTTTAGCGATGTCACAGGGGGTGCAACTACAACTGGGCCTTTAGCGATGTCACAGGGGGTGCAACTACAACTGGGCGTTTAGCGATGTCACAGGGGGTGCAACTACAACTGGGCCTTTAGCGATGTCACAGGGGGTGCAACTACAACTGGGCCTTTAACATGTCACCAGGTGCAACTGGGCCCTTAGAGATGTCACAGAGGGTGCAAACGCAACTGGGCCTTTAGACATAGGAGCCTACTTTAGTATATTAGGAAGTCTTTCTGCTTCACTTGCATGCACAGACACACACCACTATTCTGGAGTCTAGGGGGCAGCGTGCCATGTATGTGAGCAACACAGATACTTTATCTAAGATATGCTGGCTGCCTGCATGCTGCACCTGAGGGTGCCTGGGGGTGCTATAGCTAGCTTGGGGCTGACTTGCTGTATGCTGTAGTAGGGACCCTAAGGAGTAGTTTTGTGGGAGTATACAGGGAATGTGTAGGGGAGCAAGGTACAGAGTTTGCTTTCGAGACTATAGAACTCTGTATACAATACAGCTTACATATAGATTGGTTCTTGTGGAATCTACCAATGCTCAATGCTGTGGTCCACCCGTTCTCAAGCTTGAATTGTGTAACAGATAACACTTGTACCACTACATAGGTAGGGCTTAGTGATAAGGATGTCCAAAAAATCCACTTTAGGGTCTGTTCACACGCACAGACTCGCAGCGTAAAACTCGCACAGAACTTGCATCAAACTCGCACGAAAGTAGCTGCGTTTTTTTGTGGTGTTGAACTCGCCTGTGAAAATCATGTGAAAATCAAAACTCGCATGTAAAAATCGCACCAAACACGCAGCGAGAATACACATACATTGACTTGATAGCAATCAGTATCACTGTGGATTTATGTGCGAGAAACTAGTAGCGATAAATACGCAGCGAGTCTGTACGTGTAAACAGACCCTTAAGATCATTTTAAAGTGTGAGTAGCCTATGGAACTTCCACCATTCCTTAGAATGGACTAGTGCCAATGATGACCATCAATGATCAATGTGCCCCATTGGCATGTCAAAAAATGTTTAGGTGATGCCCTATGATAATGAATTGCAGGCTTCCTACCTTCTCCAAGTCTTTGAGTTGTTCCTCAGCGGAGAGCTGATTCTCCATCTCAGATGTCTCACCATTAAGAAGCTTCTCAGCATCCTCCTGTTTCTCAGCCTGACTGCTGCAGAGCTGGCTGGAGAATAATATAAGGAAAAGAGATATCCAGATCATTGTCTGGGAGTCTATCGGAGAGGGATCTTCTCCTGAGAACCAAACAAGAAGCCTATGAGCCTAGAAAGTGAGCTGAGATGTCTAGCTGCCCTTCTCTCCTGTTCTGAAGTTTCTTTGTCTCAGCTGCAGAATTCCTCGTATTAAGTCGTTCTTAAAGACAGGAAATATCAAAGTCTTGTTTTTTTTTTTTCTTTCCCCAAACGTCCGCCAAGGAATGGAGGTCGAGGCCAATAACCACAGGGAGAGAAGGGGGAAGTCCTGTTACATTTCTGATACTCCATGCTCCTTAAAGAGCAATACCAGCTTCTATGGATATGAACATCAATGGGTCTGCTAACACCCTTGCAAAATTATTACATTCTGCACACATTTTTTTCTTACTCCCATCATTCCTTAGGTTGGAATAGAGAAGTCTTATTCTTCTTATACTGGAAGGTACTTTTTTCTGTCCACATTGTAACCTCCTGTTTACCGCCATAATACTATCCTTATCTGGGGATTATTTAGGGTTAAAAAACTTTTCTGCCTTTTCTTCCCCAGAAGCAGCGCCACTCTTGTCTATAGGTTGTGTTTGGTATTGCAGCTCTGTCCCAGTAAAGAAGCACTCCAGATTTTCGGGGGTTTGTATGGCCCATTTCATGCACACTCACCATTACTAATCCTACAGTGTCATGTACTTCTTTCTTGCACAGCTGTATGCCTTTTATTACTATAACTGGGTCATGTGATCACCAGCCTGACCCACATCACAATGTTTAATGTGTCAGATGAAGTAGTCTGCTCTTACAATGTAATGAACACAGCCTGAAGACTCCAAATCTTAATAAAGCACCTCTGTTGTGATTATAGGTCAAACCATTTTCTTTTCATGGAAATACTTTTCTAATAAACTTAATTTGAATAAGAAAACTCATCAAAACTGCACATAGTGTAAATTGACACCACCCCACTTATGAGTCTCAGCTGGCTGGACTCCAGCACCAGCAGCCTAGTAAGCTGAACTGCAGTGATGAGACCCCACCCCTTCATTTCCATCGGCTTCAGTGAGATTAGAAAATATCAGTAGCAAATATGAATAAGCATGGCTGAAACCCCATGCTAGCCACCTTAGCTTAAACAGGTAAGCTTAGATGAGATACACAAGAACATTTACATTGTGGATGGCTGAGATACAGCCGGACCTTAATGGGTTGTCACGTGACGCCAGTGCCACGTGGGCACACAGGTGTGATGGCACACCTGCTTTTAGTGTGTTCGTCTTCACACCACCTTATGCCCACTAGCGTTGGTCCACTTCTTTTTAATAGGTCCACTTCTTTTTAATATTTTTATTAATGATCTTGTAGAGGGGCTACAGAGCAGAATCTCCATTTTTGCAGATGATACTAAACTGGGTAAAGTAATCAGTACAGAGGAGGATAATATCATATTACAGAGGGATTTGGAGAAGCTAGAGGCTTGGGCGGAGAAATGGCAAATGAAGTTTAATGTGGATAAATGTAAGGTTATGCATTTGGGCCATAGAAATAATAAGTACAGTTATGTGCTAAATAATAAAACACTGGGTAAAACTACTTCCGAAAAGGACCTGGGGGTATTGGTGGACAGTAAACTCAACTTTAGTGATCAGTGCCAGGCAGCAGCTGCCAAGGCTAATAAAATAATGGGATGCATCAAAAGAGGTATAGATGCTAAAGATGAGAACATAGTTTTGCCTCTTTATAAATCACTGGTCAGACCACACTTGGAATACTGTGTACAGTTTTGGGCACCGGTATATAAGAAGGACACAGCTGACCTAGAGCGGGTGCAGAGGAGGGCAACAAAGGTCATTAAGGGAATGGGTGGGTTACAGTACCAGGACAGGTTATCACGCTTGGGGTTATTTACGCTAGAAAAAAGACGTCTTAGGGGCGATCTGATCACAATGTACAAATATATGAATGGACAGTACAGAGATTTTTGTAGTGGTCTTTTTACTCCTAGGTCTGTAACAATGACAAGGGGGCATCCTCTACGTCTAGAGGAAAGAAGATTTCATCATCAGCATCGACGCGGGTTCTTTACTGTACGAGCGGTAAGACTGTGGAACTCTCTGCCACATGATGTTGTCATGGCTGATTCAGTAAATAAGTTCAAGGGAGGCCTGGATGCTTTTCTTGAAAAATATAATATTACAAGTTATGGGCATTAGATTTCTGGTGATACGTTGATCCGGGGATTGTTCTGGTTGCCATTGCAGTCGGGGGAGGGGGGAGGGGGGGAGGGGGGGGGGAGTTTCTCCCTGTGGTGGGGCGTTTGTCTTCTGCCTCGTGGGGGTTTTTCGCCTTCCTGGATCAACACAGTAGGATTTTCCTAGGTTGAACCTGATGGACTCTTGTCTTCTTTCAACCTTATTTACTATGTTACTATGTTACTATGTTGGCCGAACCGTACTAATGGGTGACACAGGACCCAGACCTTGTTACCTGGGTTGAGCGGAATGCTGAGGGTTCCCTGCTGACACCCGCGCTGCGATACAGAGTTCCTAGGCTACTGCAACTTTGCTCTGTCCGGATCAGTTCCTAGTTCTTTGCCTCTATAGTGGATACTGTCCTGCTCTGTGACTTCTCCTTGTCCATGGCTGAGGTTATCTTTTGGCTAGTCCTCTCCTGAGAGGTTTAACACTGCATAGTGCTTGGTGTAGATACTTGTAAGAAGGTTGGTAACAGTGTTCTGTCTTGCGTCCTACCCATGCGGGGTACTGGGTAGGACTGACTACTTGGGGACCTGGCAGAGGGCCAGGGCCCAGATAGGACTGCTGTGGAGAGCTATCTAGCTTGCATCCTTCCTCCACACCGTCCCGAACAGAAGACTCTTGCTCCTCCCCCACCCATAGGACTAACTTCCTCTACAGTGTGTAGGGTGCGCTGTGATTTGGTAAAAAGAGTGCAATAAAAGAACAGAGAGGAGAGGTGATAGGAAAAAAGAAAGCAGAAATCCTACTGGTCTACAGATTCTGGTAACACATAAACAAAATAACCTTTGCAATCCTTCAGCTGTGCAGCTTCCATATACTAACACACAATACAGTGACATCTAGTGGCTAACTCTCAATACTACTTTCATCATAATAAGACCACAAAAAGTACAGACTTTTGCGAAGGGTGTATGTAACAGTAACACCCCTAGTGGGACAACACACATACACCTGTCCCTTCATCCCTGACAAAGTCAGTGGTCACCTGCATGGGCTTAAGATTTTATCCCTCCAAGATCAGCATTTATTCAAAAGGAAATGTAGCAAGATCCACACAAAAAAACCATTCAGACCAGACTATATACTTATACAGTCTATAGCCCAGACCTCAGACCAGACTTCATGCTACCCTTGTCACTCTCAGCTCTTGTTGTCCACCCTGTTTTGTATGTTCTTTCCAGAATGACCTCAATAAGGAATTATTATTTAAAGGGTTTTTCCCATGATGAAACCTATTTTCAATTATAATAACTTAATTTACCAATAGTTAGTAATTTATTTTACTGTCTGCTCAGTTCTGTCCACTGTGTGTTCCTCCTGTGGGTGTACTGGGTGGAACTATAATCAAGAAGGCATAGTGGTTGAGAGATAGAGATGGATGGATTCCCAGCTAGAGTGTTCAGCAGGAACAGGAAGTTCCTTACAGGATGTACAGGAAGTGCCTTGCAGGATGTACAGTAGACAGGGAGTGCCTTACAGGATGTATACATACAGAAAATGTCTTACAGGATGCATACCTGACAGGAAGTGCCTTAAAGGATGTATACCAGACAGGAAGTGCCTTACAGGATGTATACCAGACAGAAAGTGCCTTACAGGATGTATACCAGACAGGAAGTGCCTTACAGGATGCATACAAGACAGGAAGTGCTTTACAGGATGTATACCAGACAGGAAGCACTTAACAGGATGTGTACCAGACAGGAAGTGCCTTACAGAATGTATACCAGACAGGAAGTGCTTTACAGGATGCATACCAGACAGGAAGTACTTTACAGGATGTATACCAGACAGGAAGTGCCTTACAGAATGTATACCAGACAGGAAGTGCTTTACAGGATGTATACCAGACAGGAAGTGCTTAACAGGATGTGTACCAGACAGGAAGTGCCTTAAAGGATGTATTCCAGACAGGAAGTGCTTTACAGGATGTATACCAGACAGGAAGTGCCTTACAGGATGTATACTAGACAGGAAGCCCTTTACAGGATGTATACCAGACAGGAAGTGCCTTACAGGATGTATACCAGACAGGAAGTGCCCTACAGGATGTATACCAGACAGGAAGTGCCCTACAGAATGTATACAAAAAAAAGAAAGCGCTTAACAGGATGTATACCAGGCAGGAAGTGCCTTACAGAATGTATACCAGACAGGAAGTGCCTTACAGAATGTATAATAGACAGAGAGTGTCTTACAGGATGTATACCAGACAGGAAGTGCCCTACAGGATGTACAGGAAGTGCCTGACAGGATGTATACTGGAAAGGATGTGTCTTACAGGATGTACAGGAAGTGCCTGACAGGATGTATACTGGAAAGGAAGTGTCTTACAGGATGTATACCAGACAGGCAATAAAGAAAACAAAGCAGACATATCGCATCAGAATGCATTATAATGGAAGTCTATGGGACTCCCAGTATACACAATTGCTGCAAGCCCTGTAGACTTAAGGCCCAATTCCACAGAGCGATTATCGCCCGATAATCGTCCGTTACAGCCGATAATCGGCCGTTACGGCCGATAATCGTCCCGTAGAATAGAAGGCAACGATCAGCTGACATCATTCATGCCGGCTGATCATTGCAGTCCTTTGTTTTTCAACATGTTGAAAAACAAACGACTCATATAGCAGCGATCTGCTGCCGTCACTCCGTGGAATAGGAGCAGCAGCAGCAGACGCTGCTGTATGCTATGGGCTGCCCGGACGATCTAGCGATCACCTGGGCAGCCCCCCTGGACTCACCCGCTCACTGCCAACACGTGGAATAGAGGCGGCAGCGAGCGGGGAACGAGGAGCAATTGAGCGCTGACAGCCTCCAGTTGGCTCGTGGAATAGGGCCTTTACATTCCTTAGACTTTTCATTGGAGCAGTTTAGAGGGGAGATAAAGGGGCACAGGGTGTGCATTCATACTCTTCTGCCCCTTAATTCTAGCAATTGTCTGGGGTCACAGCACCCGGACCCCCACCAATACACTCTTCTGACCAGTCACTATGACATATCATAAGCTTGTTAAAATGATAGACATTTCCCATTTACATTTGTGTTGGAGGTCACGCTACAATTCAGGGGTGACCCCCATTCTATGCACATGAACAAAATACTTTCTTTAGAATTTGTTTATCTGCCTTCTGGGCATAATAAAAGCCGCAGACCATGAAAAGAACAGAATAGGAGGAGAAGAATGTTTTTTGATAAGGAGAATACTGTTAGGCTAAATAAACACAATGTAAAATACAAGCAGAAAAAGACACCTGTATTTCAGGGAAACTGTATTTTTCATGTGTATTTTAGAATATTTTGTGTTTTTTTTTAAAGTGCACGTAAGGTAATACACGTTTACAACATGCAAGCAATGAATGACCATCCTATGGGCAATCTAATCCCAGTGGTCAGTGTATCCAGAACGGATGATTTATGGTCCTAAATGTGCAGGGATGAATGGCAAAAGTAAAAGCAGCAAAACCAATAATTGACCTCATCACAGAGGTGATTCATCCCCGCCGAGATTTGCTGCATGACATCTGAAATTATGCGAGTTGCTCGTCATTTGCTTCTTAGCAACAGATTACAGATTGTCACAAGTGTCAGTTTATAATCTGTTGCTAAGGAGCAAATGATGAGCAACTCCCAGGATTCCAAGTGTCACGCAACAAATCCGGATGGGGCTGATGATGATGGTTTATAGTAATGACGGGTAATCAGTTTACCAAGATCAGTTTCATTTCTCGAATGTGTGAGCGGAAAATCAAGTTTTTATGTAAAAATTTTATTTTTATTTTTTTTGTTCATTAGTATAGTCTGGCTAAATTATTTCTGCTTTTAATATTCTTTGGGAACAGTAACTGTTATCTGCTCTGGTTATGTCCAACTCAGTAACCTGGTGGCCAGACTTTTACCACACTAGAGCAGCTCCAACTCAACTTTGCCCCATTTGCAGGTTGGATTCTACTTAATTCTACTCTGAAAACACAAAATTTTAGCTGAAAAGTTTAGCTGAAAAATGTGTGTGTGTGGGGGGAATGAAACCCACCAGATTTTTTTATATATATACAGTAATACCTCAGTTTTCGAATGCTTTGGAACTTGAACTGCTTGGTATTCGAACAAAAATTTACCCAGAAGTAGTGTTTGGAATTCGAACTTTGCTCGGTTTTCGAACGTTTTTTCGAACATTTTTGCGAGCATGGATGGTGGGTTGTACCTGGTGAGTTAAGCAGTGGTGAGGCTTCACATACAGTACAGTGCTGTATAAGACTGCTGGAGTGCATATACAGTGCTGTAGTAGTACAGGCAGTGCACCACCGTCTCCCATACATTACAGTGCTTGGATGGGGGGGACGCTATACAGTAAAGGATGGGTGACTATTGTACTATAATTGCTGGTTCTGATGAACATTTCTTATGTTTAATGTCCTGTACAGTATATAGTGCTGTTCTGTACTGTACTGTAGTGATTATACTGAGCACTTATCAGTGTAATAAATGAGGATTGTAGGTAATTATTGGTGGCTGCTGGAACCAATTAATCACATTTACATTATTTCCTATGGGAAGACACTGCTCGGTTTTCAAACTGCTTGGTTCTCAAACTGCCTTCCGGAACCAATTAAGTTCGAGAACCAAGGTACCACTGTATATATTTGTTTTTCAGGTCAGTTTGGCATTTTTCAGTGCATTTGCAGTTTTGTGAAATGGCAGCAGGGCCTGCTTTCATGACCGAGGTCATTGGTGCCTGGATGTCCGGGTCAAATTAATGCAATGTTCCTCCCCGCCTTCTAAGAGTCATAGCGCTTTTATTTTTCCACCTACAGGGCTGCTTGGGGTGTCATTTTTTGTGCCATTATCTGTAGTTTTTATTAGTATCATATTGATGTAAAAGAAAAATTTGGTTCGCTCTATTTTAATTTTTTTCCTGATATATAATTAAAAAAAAAAAATCAGCATTCCTGTGTTTTTTTTACGTTTACGTCATTGACCGTGAGGGAACAATAATCTTATATTTTAATGGATCTGACAATTTGCATGCTACGATATATAATATGTATATTTATTTATTTTTACATACTTTTTTTATAATGGGCACGGAGATATTTTAAACTTTTATTAGGCGGTTATAAGGTTTTATTTTAATCCTTTTTTTATTACACTTTTTATACACTTTTATTTCACATTAGATTGCATGTACTGATCTATGCTATGCCATTACATAGCATAGATAAGTACTATCGGCGATCTGTACATAGAGCCCGCCAGACTCTATCTACAGACCGTTCATGAGACAGGACAGAGGTAAGCGTCTTACCCCTGTCCATCAGTACAAGTAAACGGGTCCTCCACAGCCATGATCAGTCAGTGACAGGTGCTTAACCTGTCACTGACTTCATTAAATGCCCTGATTGCTATAAATCGCAGCGTTTAAGGGATTAATGAAAGGCAGCTGCGGGATCGCAGCTGTCTGTCATTATCTCCGGCCTCGAACACACTGATGTGTGCGAGGCTGCTCACACTACAACAGTCCCGCACACTTCTAAAGCACCTCACAGTCAGGAATGTATATACAATCCTGATATACATATTGATGACGTGAAGGGGTTAAGTCTGGCATTTTTTTGCGTTGGGCTTAAAAATGTCCCTGCAGTGCCGAGGCTCTGAGGATTTATGTAGAGGAGCACTGCCTCTACCTAATACAGTGCGCACAAAGTGAAATCTATACCAGCTCAGAGACGGCCTGGTTTTAATGACATTTTTCCTGCGGAAAAATGTTAAATGTGGCGCACACAGAGGCTGCACCCCCAGTTGTGCTCTCTTCCCACCCGATGAGAATAAAATGTTCCAGCATTTGCAAATAAACTACGAGCATCGGGCCCATCTGCACCAGAAAAAGGCATTTTGGCCTGATAATAAATATCCCCCCGATGTGTATATATTTTTCTTTACTTCTTTATTCTAAACACTGGAATCACATGATAAAGAATCACATGACTTGTACTGAAAAAAAAATGTAGGGGATAAAACACCAGATATAAAAGCATCTATGTAACGCCTGGAGTAGTGGATCCACTGGGCCGTCACCAGCGATGGCACTAACCTCACCAGGGAGCGGAGTCTAAGGGGCCGCTGGTTTTCACCAGAGCCCGCCGCAAGGCGGGATGGACTTGCTGCGGCAGGCGACCCCCAGGTCGCTACCCCTGGCTTGGTTGCTAGTGACGGCAGGCGAGGCGTGGCAGGAGCAGTAGGCAGGAGATGGTGCTGGCAGAGGTCTGAAGGCGAAACCGCAGGTGACAGGCTGAACACAGGAGCAATGGATTAACAGGGGAGTAGGAACCAGGAACAAGGACTAGGGACCAGGTAGCGGATAGGAAACAGGAACAACAGGGGGCTGGGCCAAACGCTATGGGAAGCATGTAGAGGCTCCAACGCGAGGGACAGGGCACGCTGGGATTTATAGGAAGTGATTGGGTGCAACTACCAATTAGGGGCGGACTGGCCCTTTAAATCTGAGACAGCCGGCGCGCGCGCGCCCTAGGAGGTGGGGACGCGCGCGCCGGCCGGCACAGACGGAGACAGGAGTGGAGGAGAGGTGAGGCGCCCCCAGGGGCCGAACTAGCAGCAGCGCCGGGTCCCTGCACAAGGACCCCGGCAGCTGCATGGGGCAGGAGGAGGTCGCAGCGGCTGGCCCGGAACACGGGACGCCGCCGCGGCCATGACAGTACCCCCCCCCCCCTTTGGCCTCCCCCTCTTTCTTGCCTGCAGATGGAGGCATCAGGCAAGTCTTGGTATTCCGCAGGTAGGCCGGACAAAGGCTTGGCGGGCTCGGGGGACAACATAGAGTACTTGGGCTGAGGTGACCTCAGACACTGGTTGGAACAGTCCTGACCCCAACTGAGAATCTTCCCGGTTCTCCAGTCCAGCTTAGGGGCATGTAATTGCAGCCAAGGGAGTCCCAGGAGGATGGTGGAAGAAGAATGGGGCAGGACGTAGAATGAGATCTTTTCCAGATGTGAAGTGCCCACCTGGAGGACTAGAGGTGCGGTCTGGTAGTGCACATGATCGGTAAGAATCCGCCATCTCTGGACCAATGTAGCTGCAATAAAATTGCCTGCTGACCCAGAATCGAGAAAGGCAGTAGTCTAGAGGGTTTGTCCTGAGGGTGTCTGGATGGAAACTGGCACTGACAACTTTGGAGAGGTGGCATTCACACTCAGGGAGACCTCTCCCACCGGACCTAGGTGCTGGAGTTTCCCGGACGCTTGAGGACGTTGGGGACATCTCAGCCGAAAGTGATCCAAACCACCGCAGTAGAGGCAGAGATTCAGCTCCAGACGACGAATTCTTTCATCTGGCGTCAGGTGAGCCCGTTCCACCTGCATAGGAATCTCAGGAGTCGACTGGGACTCCGGAACGTCAGGATTCTGGAAGACCGGCGCCAGCTGGTGATGGCGACGGGACAGGCCTAGTCGCCGTTCATGCCAGACCTCCTCCTCTCTCTCAGAAAAACGAGTATCGACCCTGGTGGCCAGTAGGATGAGTTCGTTCAGGGAGGTAGGTAGGTCTCGGGCGGAAAGCACGTCTCTCACCCGACTGGACAGGCCCTTCTTGAAGGTGGCTATTAGAGCGGCCTCATTCCAGTCTAATTCTGCCGCCAGGGTGCGGAACTGGATGGCGTAGTCACCAACAGAGGAAGTTCCTTGGGATAGGTTGAGGAGAGCAGTCTCAGCCGAAGACGCACGGGCAGGTTCCTCAAAGACAGAGAGGAACTCGGCCAGGAAAATTCGGAGATTAGCAGCCACAGGATCATCACGGTCCCACAGTGGTGTGGCCCAGGCCAGAGCTATACCTTCCAATAGGCTGATGATGAAAGCCACTTTAGAGCGCTCGGTGGCAAACTGACTGCTTAGAAGTTCGATATGCGTGGTGCATTGGGTCAGGAATCCTCTGCACAGCTTGGAGTCACCAGAGTATTTACTTGGGAGAGGCAGTCGAAGTGTAGAAAAAGCAGCAGGAGGTGGTGAGCGCTGGGCTGTAGTATGCTGCTGTAAGGCGGCAGTGAGTTGCTGGATCTGCTGCGACTGTTTCTGGATTTGTTGCGCCTGTTGGGCGACCACTCGGGCTATGTCACGGATATCAGGCACCTCGCCGGGATCCATGGTTGGAGCCTACTGTAACGCCTGGAGTAGTGGATCCACTGGGCCGTCACCAGCGATGGCACTAACCTCACCAGGGAGCGGAGTCTAAGGGGCCGCTGGTTTTCACCAGAGCCCGCCGCAGGCGGGATGGACTTGCTGCGGCAGGCGACCCCCAGGTCGCTACCCCTGGCTTGGTTGCTAGTGACGGCAGGCGAGGCGTGGCAGGAGCAGTAGGCAGGAGATGGTGCTGGCAGAGGTCTGAAGGCGAAACCGCAGGTGACAGGCTGAACACAGGAGAAATGGATTAACAGGGGAGCAGGAACCAGGAACAAGGACTAGGACCAGGTAGCGGATAGGAAACAGGAACAACAGGGGGCTGGGCCAAACGCTATGGGAAGCATGTAGAGGCTCCAACGCGAGGGACAGGGCACGCTGGGATTTATAGGAAGTGATTGGGTGCAACTACCAATTAGGGGCGGACTGGCCCTTTAAATCTGAGACAGCCGGCGCGCGCGCGCCCTAGGAGGCGGGGACGCGTGCGCCGGCCGGCACAGACGGAGACAGGAGCGGAGGAGAGGTGAGGCGCCCCCGGGGGCCGAACTAGCAGCAGCGCCGGGTCCCTGCACAAGGACCCCGGCGGCTGCATGGGGCAGGAGAAGGTCGCGGCGGCGGCCCGGAACACGGGCCGCCGCCGCGGCCGTGACAATCTATAATAATTTACACTAGAACGAGAAAATGCCAGAAAAACTGCAAAAAGAGCAGGTAATTTTTTTTTATGAATCATGTACAACATCATCATGCCAGCACCTATTGAAATACTAATTTTCTTCCTGAAGGTTGAAATTTCCATATATTACCATTTTAGCTGCCATTGGTATATTGTTATGAATACCCTTTACTATATTATTACACACTGATCGGCCATTGCCTCAATACATCTGACAGGTGAAGTCAATAGAGTTGATTATTTTGTAACAATGGTGTCTGACAAAGGCTGGGATGCTGTAGACCAAATGATCAGTCAGTTAATAAATAGGCAAACATAAGGACCCAAGGGACTTTGTGATGTCTAGATGACTAGGTCGGTGTACATACGCGTCACCAGTGGCGTAGCGCCCGCGGGCCGCTACCAAGGGGGGGGGCCCGCGAGGCCCCCACTTGCCACTGTACTGCTCCCCTCCCACTCCCTCTTGTGACTGCAAGCAATGTTTTTTCTTGCGATCACAAGAAAAAACGGGCCCCGGCTGTCTTGCGGCTCCCCAGAGAGCTCTGTGTGCGCGGGGTAAGTACTTCTGGCTGAGGGGGCATTGCAATGAAAAAAAAAATAGGTCCCACCAAGCTCCGCCCCCTCCGCAGGAAGCCCCGCCCGCGCGTGTGACTTGGGGACTAGAGAAATCATTCAGGTGAGTATAGATTTTTTTGTTTTAAAGGGGATGATGAGGGGTGTAGTGGTATGATGATGATGATGAAACAAGAGGATGATGAGGGGTGGAGTGGTATGATGATGAAGGAACAAGAGGATGATGAGGGGTGTAGTGGTATGATGATGAAGGAACAAGAGGATGATGAGGGGTGTAGTGGTATGATGATGAAGGAACAAGAGGATGATGAGGGGTGTAGTGGTATGATGATGAAGGAACAAGAGGATGATGAGGGGTGTAGTGGTATGATGAAGGAACAAGAGGATGATGAGGGGTGTAGTGGTATGATGATGAAGGAACAAGAGGATGATAAGGGGTGTAGTGGTATGATGATGAAGGAACAAGAGGATGATGAGGGGTGTAGTGGTATAATGATGATGGAACAAGAGGATGATAAGGGGTGTAGTGGTATGATGATGAAACAAGAGGATGATGAGGGGTGTAGTGGTATGATGATGGAACAAGAGGATGATGAGGGGTATAGTGGTATGATGATGAAGGAACAAGAGGATGATGAGGGGTGTAGTGGTATGATGATGAAGGAACAAGAGGATGATGAGGGGTGTAGTGGTATGATGAAGGAACAAGAGGATGATGAGGGGTGTAGTGGTATGATGATGAAGGAACAAGAGGATGATAAGGGGTGTAGTGGTATGATGATGAAGGAACAAGAGGATGATGAGGGGTGTAGTGGTATAATGATGATGGAACAAGAGGAATGAAAGGGGTGTAGTGGTATGATGATGAAACAAGAGGATGATGAGGGGTGTAGTGGTATGATGATGGAACAAGAGGATGATGAGGGGTATAGTGGTATGATGATGAAGGAACAAGAGGATGATGAGGGGTGTAATGATATCATGAAGGAACAAGAGGAGGATGATGGGTGTAGTGGTATCATGATGGAACAAGAGGATGATGAGAGGTGTAATGATATGATGAAGGAACAAGAGGAGGATGATGGGTGTAGTGGTATGATGATGAAGGAACAAGAGGATGATGAAGGGTGTAGTGGTATGATGAAGGAACAAGAGGATGATGGGTGGTGTAGTGGTATGATGAAGGAACAAGAGGATGATGGGTGGTGTAGTGGTATGATGAAGGAACAAGAGGATGATGAGGGGTGTAGTGGTATGATGAAGGAACAAGAGGATGATGAGGGGTGTAATTATATGATGAAGGAACAAGATGAGGATGATGGGTGTAGTGGTATGATGATGAAGGAACAAGAGGATGATGAAGGGTGTAGTGGTATGATGAAGGAACAAGAGGATGATGAGGGGTGTAGTGGTATGATGAAGGAACAAGAGGATGATGAGGGGTGTAATGATATGATGAAGGAACAAGAGGAGGATGATGGGTGTAGTGGTATGATGATGAAGGAACAAGAGGATGATGAGGGGTGTAATGATATGATGAAGGAACAAGAGGATGATGAGTGGTGAAGTGGTATGATGATGAAGGAACAAGAGGATGATGAGGGGTGTAGTGGTATGATGATGAAGGAACAAGAGGATGATGAGGGGTGTAATGATATGAGGAAGGAACAAGAGGATGATGGGGGGTGTAGTAGTATGATGATGAAGGAACAAGAGGATGATGAAGGGTGTAGTGGTATGATGATGAAACAAGAGGATGATGAGAGGTGTAATGATATGATGAAGGAACAAGAGGATGATGAGGGGTGTAGTGGTATGAAGGAACAAGAAGAGGATGAGGGGTGTAGTGGTATGATGATGAAGGAACAAGAGGATGATGAGGGGTGTAATGATATGATGAAGGAACAAGAGGAGGATGAGGGGTGTAGTGGTATGATGATAAAGGAACAAGAGGATGATGAGTGGTGTAGTGATATGATGAAGGAACAAGAGGATGATGAGGGGTGTAGTGGTATGATGATGAAGGAACAAGAGGATGATGGGGGCGTAATGATATGATAAAGGAACAAGAGGAGGATGAGGGTTGTAGTGGTATGATGATGAAGGAACAAGAGGATGATGAGGGGTGTAGTGGTATGATAATGAAGGAACAAGAGGATGATGAAGGAACAAGAGGATGATGAGGGGTGTAGTGGTATGATGATGAAGGAACAAGAGGATGATGAGGGGTGTAGTGGTATGATGATGAAAGGGCAGGAGGATGAAGGGGTAGTAGTATTATGATGGAGGTGGTTGTAGTATGATGATGGAGGAGCAGGAGGATGATAGGGGTAGTAGTATGATGATGGAGGAGGAGGAGGGGACAACAACATAGGGGGCATTTGTAAGAGGGATAAAATGGGGGCCATCTATATGAGGGATAACATGGGGGGAATCTGTAAGGAGGATAAAATGGGGGGCCATTTATATGGGGGATAACATGGGGGGCATCTATAAAAGGGACAACACAGGGGGCCATCTATAAGGGGGAAACATTGGGGGGCCATCTATAAGGTGGACTACACGGGGGGTGTATACAATAGGGGGATATGTACTATAAGGGTGGTCACATAGTGTCAGGGATAACTACTAAATGAGGGTGTAAAGGGGCCAATACAGATGTGTAGTGTGTAGAGAGATGAGGATGGTGAGGAGCGAAGAGCCTAATATCTTTCTCTGGCAGACTCTGTGGATTCGTGGTTCGGAGAAGTTCTCATAACGGCCCAGGGCAGATGGAGAAGATGAAGAAGTCCCCTGTGAGTCACTTGATATAACTGCACTGTAATATATATGGCGTATAGAGCCTGTGTACAGTGCGCCCACCTCTATATGACTGTATGAAGTGATATTGGTCTATGTACAGAGGATTTTATTCAGTAGCAGCGGTGGTGTTAGTCAGTATGTGGTAGTGTTAATCAGTAGCAGCGGTGGTGTTAGTCAGTATGTGGTGTTATTAGTCAGTATGTGGTAAGGGGGGGCCCAAGTTGACCTCTTGCTCCAGGCAGGGCTGTATTAACAGCTTCTGCTGCCCTAGGCACTAAACCTGAAGACGCCCCATCTTCACGCACCTATTGGCGATGCCAGACCTGACGAATACCACCATACCCCCCACCCCCCTTGAAAAGACACCAGATTTACTGGCAAGTCTGAAGGGAGGATGGTAACTAAAAAAATAAAAACAAAAAAAAATGTTTTTTCTGTTTCCCTGCTCCCTGGTGCTGCCCCCCTGCAAGGTGCTGCCCTAGGCACAGGACCACGGGTGCCTAGTGGTAAATACGGCCCTGGCACCAGGGCCCAAGAGACATTAGCTACGCCCCTGCGCGTCACTTACCTGGGGGAAGAGATGGTACCTGGATGTGGATGTTATTGTGAAACGTACCACCTACCTACACAGCGGGGGAGATTTATCAAACATGGCGTAAAGTCAAACTGGCTCAGTTGCCCCTAGCAACCAATCAGATTCCACCTTTCATTCCTCACAGACTCTTTGGAAAATGTAAGGTGGAATCTGATTGGTTGCTAGGGGCAACTGAGCCAGTTTCACTTTACTCTTTCTCACTTTACATGTTGGATTGTTGGATAAATCTCCCCCATTGTATAGACCAAGTTTCGCCCTTTATGACCACTTTCAGCAATAATGGTCTGAAGAACATGACGAAGAGTTCAAGAAGTTATCTTTGCTTCTAAATTTTCTAGATCTGCATCTGACACCTCTTTTATGTTCGCCTGCATCATCACAGAGCAGTGGGGACTATAGCTTAGGTCTGTCCAAGCCTGATTGTTTGGCATTTGATTGCCAGTGGCTGCAGAAGTTGGATGCCACCTGTAATCGAATGCTGCACGCTCTAGTTCGGACAGACCCAAGCTTGCTATAGATTTGCTCCTCTCTACTTAGCCTGGGTTCACACTGCGTTTTCAGCATCCGTTCAACAGATCGTTTTTTTTTAACAGTCATAAAAGTAGTGTCAACAGTACTTTATTGTGCGTAAAAAAAAACGCATCCGTTTTGTTCCCTTTTTTTTTTTTTTTTATAATGGAAGTCAATGTAAGAACGGATCAAAAACGGATGCACACAAATGCATACATTTTTTGCAATCCATTTTTTGCAAAAAACTGATCCGTTAAACGGATGCTGAAAACGCAGTGTGAACCTAGCCTTAGCAACAGTGCCTACAGATAGTTTGAAGTAGTCTGTCATGGTGTACCAAGTGTGCCATGCTGTAATGTCCTCCCTGCTTGACCTCTTGGTTTTATTTTAAAAGGGTTGTGTGAATTATTAACACGTGTGTGTGTGTGTGTGTGGTTATCAAGACCTGTGTAGGTGGTACATCGGTCTTAAATTAGGCCCCCTTTTCCCTGTCTGAATTCACTTAGAGGCGCACTCCTCTTAAATTGGCCAACAGTGGTCCCAACATGCAGGCTTAAATCATGATAAATGAGGTGTGGGAGGAGGCCCACCCAAAAGTGTTTTTAAAGTGGTCTTAGTGACCTTTAAGGTGCCTTATACTAGGCTACCACCACTGAAGCAGCCTGGTTTGGGCCTCCAATGCTGGGATTATAGGAGCTCGTCTCTCAACATGACATCAGAACATCATAACTCCAATCCTAGCAGCTTAACGCTTTACATGCCGTGGTTAAATTTTCACTATGTAATCTGTGGGGTTCTGTGATTTCATAGCCAGCCCGAGTGCCATTCACTGGGTGCCAATGGGTTTTCATGATAGGCAGAGGCCTTCTGAAGGCCTCCAGGCGTGTCATGTATGTGCCCCTATATAGCCATGCCATAGACATAAAGTGGACAGGCACAATACACTGCATCACAATGGTAATGCAGTATAATATATGACCGGTCAGAGGATCGCTGCTAAAAGTTACCTTATTATCTATATAAAAAGAATAAAAAGTTTAATAAAAAGTCAATTTATGTATGTTACGCCATAAACAGAGGCAGCAGGAACGAAGAATTTTTTTGTTTTCTTTTATGGCTGTTCAGGAGATATGGAGCTGAAGTACACGTTAGGTTTTTAAAGGGGTATTCCACTCAAACCTAACTTTTGATACGTTTCTGCCCATGGTGAGACTAACAATTCTTTCCATACTTATCCATAATTATCCATTCAGTCTCCTCCCCCCAGTTCTAAGCTACAGCTTCTGCTGAAGACATAAAAAACTGTGTGAGCTTTTCTCTCTGTCTCCCGCTTCTCCCCTCTCCCTTCTGATACGGATTATGTAAGTCCCTAGTAGGCTGTATCTGCAATTTTGTAGCTTTTTTTGTAATGTTCACATTACAAAGTTGCAGATAGGGACTTGTTAACATCAGATGTCTCAAAAGAGAAGGGGGAGAAGAGGATTGAAAGCAGAGAAGGATTGAACAGCTCAGACACAGTTTTTTGCATCTTTAGCAGAAAGCAGCAGCCCAGACTGAGTAGATAATAACAAATATGAAATGCTAGTCTCACCATGGACAGCAACATGTTTGAGTGGAATACCTCTTTATGGTGCGTTCACACCTACAGGATCTGCAGCTGATTTTCTGCTGCTGATCCGCAGCAGATCTGCAGCAGATTTCATTTAAATAACTGAACACAGCATCAAATCTGCACCATCAAATCTGCTGCAGACCTGCTGCAGATACTGTAGGTGTGAACGCACCCTAAGGAGAAGTTCTGTTCATATAAGCAGCTCATGTGGATATTTGTCCATTCCTAAGGCAGCTTGCGTTATTTAACATGCCGCATGCTCCTCCGACAGCATACAATGGGGGAGGGGTAGGTCCTATCAGCCAGCAATCAGGACATTGCGGAGTGGAATGACACTTATAATGGGGCAGTGAATACTGGCGAGTGTATCAGAAATGCATCTGAATGTCAAATATCTGCTATTTTGATTGATGAAATACAATTGTCGTCCCTTCTGAGGCTGAACAATTATCATTAGAGCTGATTGAATTTTTCTTAAATCGCACATTGTTTGGCTAGAAGAATCGCAAAATTGCCTCCAAACAAGGTGCCGCATAGATCTCAGTGACATTACTTGCCGTGCATTCTCTATTATTACATTTGCTTTGGGATGTGGGTCACATCTGATTGCTGAAGGAGAAATGATCACTTAACCAGATTACTACACATCATAAGAGATGTCATTCTGCTTAAACCGCAGCACAAGGGGCAGGACGCCAGGGCTCACTCGTATATTTACCACATTACTATTCATTCCTGGATGATACTTGAAGTCAAGCTCTGCTCTGGTGACACTTGAAGGTGCATCTCTACTTCATCTTCAAACATGATTGAAAGATTGTATGGTGGGGGGGAGGGCGGAAAAATGCAATTGCTAGAAGGTACGATTTGTGCCCCTTGTTTATCATGGCTGTTTCTTTAATAGGGCTCAATGACATCTCATATCTTTAGCTCTATCTACGAATCTAGGATAAAAACAAATATAATCACTAAAAGTGGCACCAAATATAACAAAATATTGATAAATATGCCATCATAGGTGCTCATTGGTAGGATACGCCTGTGCAAACTTCATGCTCCATAGTTAAAGATGAGTGAGCTGAGCCTCCCGAAACCAGATAACTTCTGAACTTTGCCAAAAGTTTGGTTCACTCCCGAACCAAAGATGGTTACCATAAAAAAAACAAAAACAAAAGGTATACTTACCTGTCCACGCTCCCCCAGTGTCCTCTTGTGGGTCTCCAGGGTCTTCAGACCTGTAGAGTAACAGCCTTCTCAGCCAATCACAGGCTGACTGGGATGGGATAGCATCGTGAGCAGTGATTTGCTGATTGGGCTGTCACTCTAGGGAAAAGAGTGGCAGCCTGCTTACTGTGGCCCTGAGTGGCAATTGACCCACCCGGACTATCGGTACCGCCACCCACAGTTCAGGGAAAAAAAACCCCAAGGTGTATGGTTAGTGTGTATGGGTGCTGGTGAGTAGGAAGGATGACAGAGTCCCAGCGTTATCAAAAATAGAACAAATTTACTGTAAAGTCTTTTAGCAATACAATACACTTTGGTAGAATAGATAAATCTTCACATAGGCTTCAGTGCTGAAACTTGTTTGTGCTTGAGGAGGTGCTGGAGAAGTTGAGTAGCGGAGAGGTAGTTGTAGCGATGCTTGGAGAGTTTAGAGTAGAAGAGAGTAGAGGAGAAGAGTTTGCAGACGGAGTCCTAACCAAATGTAGCAATGTACTCTGCCGGAACTTTGAAAGAATACTTTGTAGAGTGAATACTTTACTTGTACCCATGTATAGACTTCATCTGACCACCTTCTGCCCTACAGTGTCAAGTTACCCGTCCTAATAGGGTGATACAAGCTCATGTCGTGGTTATCTGGATGAAGCTAGGTTCTCGGGGGTATCCCAGTTACTTGCACTGCGAGGGGGCTGGTCCTATCCAGGCTAGTTCCTCTTGTGTTTGAGGATACTTCCCTGCACTTTTTAGACAGGTTCTTGGTGTGGGCTAGGAGGTTCCTGGACTCTATTCCCTTAAAGTGACACTGTCACCCCCTATTTGCATTTTGACTGCTCTCCACAGGTGTAAAGGGTAAATGTTACAGCTTTCATTACATATTTTATATTATACCTCATGGTGCTTGTTCTGGTAAAAAGTCATTTTTATCACCTGGGGATTAGTATATGTGGGCAGGGCCTCGCGGCCTATGTGCCACATTGCCCCGACCCTACGACCACTTAGCCCCGCCCCATCCGTGACGTCATTGCCGCATAGTCCCCGCATAGCTTTAGGCTGGCCCTTCCAATGGCTGCTGAGGGGGCAGGGCCTATGCGGTGATGACGTCACATATGGAGGTGGGCTAAGTGGCGCTAGGGTCGGAGCGAGGTGGCACGTAGGCCGCTAGGCCCCGTCCACATATACCAATCCACAGGTGATAAAAACGACTTTTTACCAGAACAAGCACCATGAGGTATAATATAAAATAAGTAATGAAAGCTATAACATTTACCCTTTACACCTGTGGAGAGCAGTCAAAATGCAAATAGGAGGTGACAGTGTCACTTTAAGGTGCTTAGCACTGCATAGTAGATATAGTATAAGTACTGGAATAACTGGTTGTCTCTAGCTGCATCTGAACACTTGGGTGTCTAGACTAGACTGCACTACACACTTCCTCCCACATGGAGCTAACTAGCTCCTCCTACAGGGGCTGTGTGTGTGTGAAAAGCAGCAGGGATAGGTAGAAGAAGAGAAAGCACCTCCGATTGGTTAGCACAGAACACATGGTAACACAATAACTAACCTATTGCTCACTTCAGCCGTGCAGACAAGAACATAAGCATATAAGAGACACTGACATCTAGTGGCAAAACTGTAAACAACTCCCTCACTACTTAACCTGGAGTGAGATCTTTTCAACAGGTGCCTAAGGCCCTGAATAGTGGGACACCACATATCTATCTATCTATCTATCTATCTATCTATCTATCTATCTATCTATCTATCTATCCATTATATCTTTTAATAACTGCCATTTGTTTGCCTTGCTGTTCTCCCAAGTCCGCAGATCTGTCTTTTTATTGTCGTCTTCCAAAAAGCAGTAGCAGGCGAGCAGTGTTAGTGACTTTGGGGAAGATTGTCACAGCTGTTAATAAGTGAAGCTGAATGATCATGAACATCTTCACAGAGAAATGTTTTCATGCTTCAACATGTCTCAGAAAATGTGGAGGAGGCAGATCCAACAGCTTGTAACTTTTCCTGAGAGATGACATTCTGTTCTCTCTCCGTGCTGCCTCTTACCACCTGGATCATCTCTCCCACAGGTGTTCACCATATTTCTCTTCTCCATTATACTATCCATCTTTCTCATCATTGTCTTCTTACGGAATATTTCCTCTTTATATGACATGTTACAAAATGAATCTTATGGCTCATTCTAGGATATTCTGTCACATGTGGAGATCCTGATAGATTACAGCATGAATATACCCAGTGCAATGTCACTGAAGCATCGAGAACGCTATGTATGTATACTGGATAGGGATGGCACCGGCCAAACCAAATCACATTGGGTGGAGGGAGGGGATTTATGATTCAGTCTATGCCTGGTCTTGGTGTAACAAAGCCACAAATTTTTGTAAAAAAAAATTCACTGCTTGGAGGGTTTACTCTGTCCTCTCCACTGTGAAAAAGTGTGTAGGGTAGGGCTTTGCCTAATAGGGAACACGGTCTCTACGGCCGGCAATTGCTGCTGTAATACTTTAATTAAAGGGGTACTCAGGTGCAAATCTTTTGCTTTCAAATCAATTGGTTTCAGAATGTTATATAGATTTGTAATTTACTTCTATATAAAAATCTCCAGTCTTCCAGTACTTATACGCTGCTGTATGTCCTGCATGGAGTGGTGTTTTCAGTCTAAGGCCCCCTTCACACGTCCGTGTCAGTTTTTACTGTCAGGAAATCCTGATCAGGAGGCCTTAAATGTCATCAGGATAGTATCAGGATTTCCTGACAGTAATCCGTTTTTACCTTCAGGAAACCATCAGGAAACCATCAGGAAAAACCTTCAGGATTTCCTGATGGAAGAAGTAAAAATAGGACATGATGGGAGATGTAGTTCTGCAAACTGGATGTCCACAGCTTGCGGAAGTACAACTCCCATCATGCCCGTCTGACAGGTCATGATGGGAGTTGTACTTCTGCAGCCTGTGGCCATCCAGGTTGCAGAAGTACAACTCCCATCATGACCTGTCAGCAGGGCATGATGGGGGTTATACTTCTGCAAGCTGTGACCATCCAGTTTGCAGAACTACATCTCCCATCATGACCTGTCAGATGGGCATGATGGGAGTTGTACTTCTGCAGCCTGTGGCCATCTAGGTTGCAGAAGTATAACCCCCAACATGCCCTGCTGACAGGACATGGTGGGAGTTTTACGTCTTTGGGGGGGGGGGAGGAGAGCGAGAGCAGTGATCTCACCTGTCCTGGTCTTCTGCTGGGCTGCTGGGTGAGCGATCGGGCGAGCGACAAGGCGGGCGGCCGAGATTCGGGGGCCGCCGATGCTGGCAGTTGGGGGCGGTCCGGTAGGGGGGGGGGGTGTCGGGGGGTCGTCAACCTGAAGTCCGGGGGGGGGGGGTTTCCGTCGGTTGTCGCCAAGCGAGGGGGCCGGGCGGGGGCCGCCAACCTGAGGGCAGGTGCGGCGGCAGCAGCAGGACCCGGTGCACTCCAGGACGCGCGGCACCAGGGAGCAGGAGGACGGAAGAGTCGGGTGCAGGGTGAGTTGTGGGGGAGAGGGGTATAGGCGGTGGGGGGTGAGAAGGCAATCCGGAATCACGGCCACTTTCCTGATGTACATCAGGAAAGTGCCCGTGATTCCGGCGCTCCCATAGACTTCTATGGGGGCGTCCGGGCCGGAATTCCGGACAAAAATAGGACATGTCCTATTTTTTCCGGATCATTTTTCCGGAACGGACGCCCTTCCGGAGAAATCCGGAAGGGTGTCCGTGCCTAATTAAAGTGTATGGGTCCGGAAAACCGTCCGGATTTCCTGATAGGAAATCCGGGTGGTTTTTCCGGACGTGTGAAGGGGGCCTTACACAGTGCTCTCTGTTGCCACCTCCAAGAGCAGTAGGAACTGTCCAGAGAAAATTCCCATAGAAAACCTCTCCTGCTCTGGACAGTTCCTGGCAGGGACAGAGGTGGCAGCAGAGAGCACTGTGTCAGACTGAAAAGAATACATCATTTCCTGCAGGACATACAGCAGCTGATTTGAGATTTGAGACTTGAGATTTTTAAATACAAGTAAACTACAAATCTATGTAACTTTTTGAAACCAGATTTAAAAGAAAAAGATTTTCCCTGGATAACCCCTTTAACAGGCGTGCATCTTGTAATGAATCTGCTTAACCCAGAAGTTTACTGAAGAGTTTACTTAGTAAATCCCCCCTATAGGGTCTAAAGTTATTCAAAATTCTTAGAGGGGTACTCTGGAGAGTACAGGATTTTTTAAACACATTGGGGGGGAATTATCAAACATGGTGTAAAGTGAGACTGGCTCAGTTGCCCCTAGCAACCAATCAGATTGGTTGCTAGGGGCAACTGAGCCAATTTCACTTTACACCATGTCTGATAAATCTCCCACATTGTGTTCCTTTGTAATAAAACTTCATTAAAATAAACATATACTTTTGTTGTATGAATTGCTTATATATGGACTTGAGTGGCAGCAGTAAGGGGCGACACGAGCCTCTCTGCTACAATATAAGTCAATTGTTCCAATTTAAGTGATAATCTTCTGGTGTAAATGCTGCAACAATCAAACTAGAAACGTAGAATCGTTCGTGTGTCATTGATCGCACCTTTTGAGCTGACCTCCAAAAATTATTAATCTTAATAATTATATTTATTTGTATAGCTCCAACAGATTCCGCAGATTTGTTAATCATTATGAAGTCTTTCAGTGTAAACGCTCATAGTTCACAGTGTATAGATATGAACAGAATTACAAATATTTACAGAATATATACGAACACAATTACACTTGCATTACCGACTTTTCATTACAAATGATCTTTTCGTCTAAACTCCTATCATATAAAAAAAAAAAAATTATCACTTTGCTTGTCATTTGCTAAACGAGCAAATAAGCGATTTATCTGTGCATGTAAAAGGACCCTTACTCTATGAGCGGTTCTCCCCACCATCCACACACTTAGATGCTGCACAATCCATATGTAACTTTGTAAAACTTGTCTTCGCCTTCTTTATGTTTTACACTCACCTGGGTGGGGCTTAGCATTCGTTGAGCCCCCCTCTCCCTGCCTCAGTCTATTGCTGTTTGACACGCCCCCTTGTGATGAAGCAGGGAGAGGTGGTTCAACTGACACTAAGCCCCGCCTTACTGACACTGTCCAATAATTATAAAAACACACAGAAAAAAAACTGACAGTATCACTTTAAAGCAATGTATGAGGAAAAAAAAAACAACTTTACCACTTTATCCACTTTTTACAGGATAGGGATACCCAGCTGATCACTGATGTCCAACCACTGATCCCAAAAATAGAGGAAAAAAATAGAGAACAGCATGTGTGTGTGTGTGTGAGACCAGCAGCTGAACCACCACAGATCGGCTTGTTCTCAACTGTTCTGTAGATTGGGGATAACTTTTGATGCTGGGAATACCCTTTTAGGATTGTAGCCCCTGGAAGCATTCACATTAGGCTACTACATTTGATCATCAGGCTATAATTTGATTCAAAGAATAGGCATTCATTTAAAAGGGTTACCCCAAGGGTTACCCACAGCATTGGGAATAGCTTGTAATTTATGGAACTCCAATCTCTAAAATGGAGACTTCTGAACAGTAAAGCAGCAATGTAAGTACCA
This sequence comes from Dendropsophus ebraccatus, assembly GCF_027789765.1. Classification (NCBI taxonomy): domain Eukaryota; kingdom Metazoa; phylum Chordata; class Amphibia; order Anura; family Hylidae; genus Dendropsophus; species Dendropsophus ebraccatus. Next base: position 70,745,690 of record NC_091465.1, read on the forward strand.
TAGGGAGTGTAAGCTGCCATTCTATTAACTCTATTCACCTCTATTGTTTTAAAGAAAGATTTAACCCTGTCCAATCCCCACCCATAATCTAAGCTTGTTTTTAATAGGTTTCTATTACATGACTTGAGCTGATTGTCAGTAGAGATGAGCCGACTTTTCGGATTTCTGGTTTGTGAAAACCAGAACGATTGGCGTCGGAATCCCGCTGTCTGCTTGCTTCTTGCAGCGGGTGGATACCTCCTAAGGTATCCATTGGCATGGGCTGTATCCCAGTTTTCCAGGCGTTCCTTAGGAGGTATCCACCCGCTGCACGGAGTGAGCAGACAGCAGGAATCCGACGCCGATCGTTCTGGTTCTCACGAACCAGAAATCCAAAAAGTCCGCTCATCTCTAATTGTCAGCTGCACATCCTGATCACGCCCTGAAACTGCAAAAAATCCTCTCAGCCTGCTCCATTTTGTCTCCACTCCTCAGTCCTCTCCCTTCCTTCAGAGACAGAAGTCACATGATCTCTGTCTCTTCTGTTGTCAGACAAGCTGTAACAACTCATCTGCAACCCCCGCCCACCACTGACATCACACAGTGATCACCTGGCCAAGGGTAGAGAAACAACAGCTTCTCCTGAGCAGTATAGGGGAAAGAAGACACAGTTGTTTAATCTCTCTCTCTCTTTCTATTTTTTTATGGGATCGTTGGAGTTCCCCTTTAATCCTGTTATAGAGATCAGTGGTGGTTCCAGCAGTTGGACCCCCACAGATTAGCATGTCACACCCAATCCTGTGGATAGGGGATAACAGGCTTAGATGGCAATACCCCTTTAACAATGAAATAATAGAAAAGACAGGTAAAGTTGTCCTCATCTTGCCCACCTTACATCACAGCTCCGCTCTTGTTCTGGCTGAATTGTAATAAGTCATAATAACAAACAAAACCTTTTCTTTTAAGTGGCGCAAAAGTGAAACAAAGAAATGAAACGTGAAAGGACAAAGCAGTTAATGTAGATGGGGGGCTTAAGTGCGCTCGCTGCGGGAGAAGGTGGCTGCAGCTATTGATCTGTGCTGTAATCTGCGACCTGCGTAGAGAGAGAAGGGAGCAGCCGCTGCTCCAGCCACCTGCTGAGACTCAGAATTGCTTTTCTCTTATTAAACATATCATTTGTGCGGAGCGTTCCGGCCATGAATATTTATCCCTGTCTGGAATTGTCAGTCATTGGGTTTTATAACAATTACATAACGGCCTCCGCCAGCTGAAGAGTTTGCACAAAACAGCGGATAAAGAATGTGCAGCTTTATATAGTGCTGTGTATATATACTGCATATGTCCAGGTGGTAAAACGGTGATAATGGGGGCTCTCCTGTGTTCTGCACACTACGTATATGTGCTGTAAATACATTAGGGTGAAGGAAAGCCAGGTACCTGGTCACTAAATGTAGTTTAATAAGGCATTATAATGCAAACAGTGATGGCATCTGTATATTACAGAAAGGTATCTATAGTAATAATTTTACAGGTATTGGCAAAAAAAAAAAAAAATGATATATATATTTTTTTAAAGGGGTTAGCCCAATATTAAAACATGTTGAAGATTTATAGGATAGGCAATAAGTATGTGATTGGTGGGGACCCAGACGGATAATAAGAGCAGAGATCCCTTGTCCTTTTGAGTGATATGGACAGCAGTGTACAACCCTGACTGCTATTCCCCCCACTCATTATAGACGGCCAGATCATCACCAATTCTATATCCTTTTGATAGGGGAAATATTTTAATCTTGGGATGGATCTTGAGAGAATAGTATTATGTGAAAGCCATTTAAATGAATAAGAACCCATGTAAAACATGGTAAGATTTAGTCAGCTGGTATAGGGTCTGCTTTTATAGAGCAGTTCCCCCTTCTGACTCATAGAATAGGGTCCTGCATTTGGGGTTATGATGTTCACAATTCTCAAAAGTACATATTGCTGAATTTTATTATTTTTTTCCCTAATACATTGCTTTAAAGCAAATGCACCATTATGAATAATGATTTTTTCCCCCCCCTACTACCTTTTCGGCACAAGCACGGGGATCCCAATGGTGGGTCCTTTTTTCAAAACACTGCCTGGTTCCCATGCTTGGTGCCATTCTCTTCTTGTGCACCAGCCTGGCTGTATGCATTGGGGACCCGATATGGCGACCCCATTTTAACATTGTCCCCTCCCCTCTGTGACGCGATCACACTTGATTCTAATGGAGGCGTGTCACAGAGGGAAGGTCATATTGTTGCACTGGGGGCGCCAAGCCCACCTCCAGTGCTTAGAGCTGAGTTGGTGCATGGGAAAGAACAGCACCGTTGGAGTTTTGAAAAAAGGACAGTGCCACCGGGATCCCTGCGCTGGTGCCGACAAGATAGTGGGGAAAGAAAAAACACTATTCATAATGGCACATTTGCTTTAATAAAGTTATATTATTTTTCCATTGACAGGCAGCAGTAAGTAGCGACACGGCCCCTTTGCTGCCACCAACACTTACTGTACTGGTACTATATATAAGAATGTACAGTACACCGGGGGCTGCCATCAGTGGCGTAGCCACCGTGGTCGCGGGGGTCGCCGCCGCGACCGGGCCCGCCACAAAGGGGGGCCCGCGGGGCCCTCAGGGCCCTGCAAGGCCCTCCCTTTCAATCACTCTTGTGACCGCAAGCATTGTTTTGCTTGCGGTCACAAGAGTCCGACTCTGTCTTCCCCCGGCTGCTGCGCAGCTGCCGGGGATGTCGCGTCTTATCCCCGGCAGCGCACGCATCCCAGAGCTCCCTGCGCGCCTTGGGCCCTGACTTCCGGTTCCGGCGCGCAGGGAGCTCTGGGATGCGCGCGCTGCCGGGGATAAGACGCGACACCCCCGGCAGCCGCGCAGCAGCCAGGGACAGACCGAAGGAGTGAGGATCAACGTGGGAGCGCGTTGTCAGGTGAGTTAAGTTTTGTTTTTTATCAGCCTGTATGGGTGGGGGGAAAGAGGGGGGCATCTATGAGGGGGGGGGGGGAAGGGGACCATCTATAAGGGAGGAGGGGGGGGGGGGTGAAGGGGACCATCTATAAGGGAGGAGGGGGGATGAAGGGGACCATCTATAAGGGGGGGGGGTGAAGGGGACCATCTATAAGGGAGGGGGGGTGAAGGGGACCATCTATAAGGGGGGGGGGTGAAGGGGACCATCTATAAGGGAGGGGGGGTGAAGGGGACCATCTATAAGGGAGGGGGGGGGTGAAGGGGGCCATCTATAAGGGAGGGGGGGTGAAGGGGACCATCTATAAGGGAGGGGGGGGGGTGAAGGGGGCCATCTATAAGGGAGGGGGGTGAAGGGGACCATCTATAAGGGGGGGGGGTGAAGGGGGCCATCTATAAGGGAGGGGGGGTGAAGGGGGGCATCTATAAGAGAGGGGGGGTGAAGGGGACCATCTATAAGGGAGGGGGGGTGAAGGGGACCATCTATAAGGGGGGGGGTGAAGGGGACCATCTATAAGGGGGGGGGGTGAAGGGGACCATCTATAAGGGAGGGGGGGGAGAGGGGGCCATCTATAAGGGAGGGGGGGGGGGTGAAGGGGACCATCTATAAGGGAGGGCGGGTGAAGGGGACCATCTATAAGGGAGGGGGGTGAAGGGGACCATCTATAAGGCAGGGGGGGGGGTGAAGGGGACCATCTATAAGGGAGGGGGGGTGAAGGGGACCATCTATAAGGGAGGGGGGGTGAAGGGGACCATCTATAAGGGAGGGGGGGAAGGGGACCATCTATAAGGGAGGGGGGGAGAGGGGGCCATCTATAAGGGAGGGTGGGGGGAGAGGGGGCCATCTATAAGGGAGGGGGTAAAGGGGGCCATCTATATGGAGGGGGGAGAGGAGGCCATCTATAAGGGAGGGTGGGGGGAGAGGGGGCCATCTATAAGGAGGGCAACATGGGGGGAGAGGGGCCATCTATTTGGGGGGGGCAACATAGGGGGAGAGGGAATACACAGAGGGGGGCATATATTATTAGGGGGTCACATAGAGTCAGGGCTACCCACTAAAGGAGTGTGTAAAGGGACAATACAGATGTGCAGTGTGTATATAGATGAGGATGGTGCCAGAGTGAGGAGACTAATATGTCTGTCTGGCAGATTCTGTGGATTCGTGGCTCGGAGAAGTTCTCATAACGGCCCAGGGCAAATGGAGAAGAAGATGAAAAGGGAAGAACTCTGATCAGAGAAGACGTTCCCCTGTGAGTCACCTGATATAACTGCACTGTAATGTATATGGTGTATAGAGCCTGTGTAGAGCTGGGGCCACCTCTATATGACTGGATGAGGTGATTTAGTGTACTGGATTTGGTCAGTAACAATATGGTGGTGATGGTAGTGGTTGTGGTGTGGCAGTAATGTTTCCTTCCTATATACTGGTATTACTGGTAATATAGGTCTCAGTATACAGGATTTGGTCGGTAACAGTATGGCAGTAATATGTACGGTGATAATACTTTCTCTTCCAATATGCTGGTGTTAGTGGTAATATCTGTCTTGGTGTGTGTATATATATATATATATATATATATATATATACACACACACACCAATAGCATCACTTGGTCGTGAAAGGAGGGGGGGGGGCCCAAGTTGGCCTCTCGCACCAGGGCCCAGGAGACATTAGCTACGCCCCTGGCTGCCATGTATAATGCTGTGCGGCAGCACTAGATCCAAGTGGAGGATCGTTGATGGCAGCAGAGGGGGCCGTGTCTAACTTTATTAAAGGAATGTATTAAAACATTTTTAGTCTCTGGAGTAGCCATGTAATGCTGCCTAAACCACAGACAAGCTCCCTTAGCTGTATAGGTATAAGGTTGGCACTCCCTATGTCAGTGGTGCTTGTTTTGGAGGGACCCAGCAATATGTAGAAAGAGGTACCCAGCACTTACCAATATGTTCAGTTTATTTATTCAGTGTGAAATGCATCAATTTTACAGCAGTACGCTTTTCGACCAAGCATGGCCTTCATCAGCTTAAAGTGACTGTACCACCAGGCCCAGGCTGAAGCACTGGAGGCGGGCTGACCCACCCTTAGTGGGAGGGAACCCTAGCCCCTCTATGATAGGGTTCCATTGATTCTAATGGAGTCACGTCATGGAGGGGCTGGGGTTTCTTTCCACTGGGGGTGGGTCGGCCCGCCTCCAGTGCTTCAGCCTGGGCCTGATGGTACAGTCACTTTAAGCAAGACCATGAGATAACGTTGAAGGGAATTTTTTCAGCACTCCAAAAAAAAAAAAAACTATGTTAATGAGGTTTAATGAGGTGATCGGTCTACAACAATGTTCCTTTTTACTCTTTTTTTGAAAGCATACTGCTGTAAAATTAAATGAACTGAATATATTGGTGAGTGCTGGGCACCTTTTTCTACATATTGCAGGCTCCCTTAGCTGGCATTTCAGACAAACTGTAGTTTATAAACCTATCCTAGCCAACTTCTCCCAACTTCTAATGGAGCATATCCTCTAAGAGGCTCCAGGAAAGGAAAAGCTGAGTAGAGCTGTTGGAACCATGAGGGCTAAAAGAAGCTCTGTGTTTCCAAAGACTATTTTTCAGCAAAATCTTTTTTTTATTTAAACTATATAATACAGGACTGACATGAACTTGAGAATAGTGCTTTATTAGTTCTGCAATACAATGTAACATTATAGTTGTGCATATACATATTTATATAGTGGTACCTTGGTTTTAGAGTAACTTGGATTGAGAGCATTTTGAAAGAAGAGCTCACAGTTTTTCAAAATTGTAACTTGGTTTAAGAGCTTTGCTTTGGTGTAAGAGCTCCCTGTACTGGATAGGAGGGGGAGTGGAGGAGGGGCATGGTCTGTATAGCAGGGTCTACAGCTTTGTACTCTGACCCAGGAAGTCTCCCTCACCTTCCAAATCATAGCAGATCCACCTCAGGCTGGGGCTTACATCAGGGGACAGGACTGTGGAGGTAATCTCTCCATAGCTGTAACCCCTCTCTCCCCGGACAGAGAGCACTGTATGTATGTGCCCACATCTGCCCTGCTTATTCCTTCTGTACATATATTTAAATTCGGACTCCATAAATTGCATCTTTTTTTGTGCTTTTTTACCCTTTATATATTTGTTTTATACGTCTCTTTCTGAGCTTTAGTACAGGTCACTCGGTTTTATATGTACTGTGTCTTTAAGAGAATCCAGTACCACTGGTTATAGCACTTCCATAAACAGGAATATACTCTTAAGAGCATGTGAACGCTTTGGAAGCGACATCCTGAATATACAACACTTATCTCACAAGATCCGTAACCTTAGGAAGGTTTACTGCACCGCTGATCTTAATATCCATTGTGGCCTCATGCCTGCGATCATACAGGGTGATGCTTGGAGATAGTGGGTCACTTTAAATCCATGTATCTAGTAGAGGATGTAATCACCAGGGATATCTGTAATCTCGCTGCTGATATCATGCTCGCTGCTGCCAGATTGACCTGACAGCTGATTTTAGAAAATGAAAAGCTAATGACCATCAGAGCTCAGATGTCAGATCTGCTCAGAGTGTTGGATTGTGATGATTTATGTTACTAAAATATTTTATGTAAAGAGTCCAGTGTGCTTTATATGGCGGATTTGTAGCTAAAGGGGTACTCCGGGCGGGGGTTATTTTTAGGGTATGGCCAGGGAAGTGGTGGAAATAGATGCCGCCGGTCACTTACCTCCCCGGCTCCAGCGCCTGGTGCTGGATCTCGTCACCCCGTTCTCCCGTCCGGCCGCCACTTCCTGGTCTGAGTCCAAGGCAGCTCAGCTATTCAGCGGCCGAGGCGGGACTCAACTCAGACAGCTAAATGGCTGAGTTGCCTTGAGACGTCACGTGTCAAGTCACAGCTCAGACCAGGAAGCGGCGGCTGGGTGGGAGAAGGGGGCAGCGCGATCCGGGACCCGGCGCTGGACCTGGGGAGATAAGTGACCAACGGTCTCTATTTCCACCCCTTCCCAGGTCATACCCCTTCCCAGGCCAGTACCCCTTTAACTTTATATCACAGTGCAGCTTAGGTATGGTCATTACATTACAATTTCACTTTAGAGTCCGTTTTATTGGAAGGTGACCCTAATGGGGTGTGCAACACTGGGGTTCAAACCCAGCAAGGAACAACAAGTAGGCTAGATTCACACAGGACGCATCTGCAGCGGATTTCACACTGTAAGTTCGCAGCAAAATCCACTGCAGATCCCGAACTGTCGTTTTCAATGAGATTACATACTGGCAGCAGGACCCCCTCAACCCGCTGCTGCCCAGAGCATACTGTACCTGGTCCGCACTCCTGCTGCATCTGAGGCTTCCGACTCCCGTCTCCTGTAGGTCTCGCCCAGCTAAGCAGTGACTGTGGCGGGGCCGTGCACTGATTGGCTGAGCAGGACCTACAGGGATCGGGAGCCTCAGATGCAGCTGGAGCGCGGACCAGGAACAGTATGCTCCGGGCGGCGGTGGGTTAAAGAGGCTGACATTTATGTACTCGCAGCGGAATGACAATGACAGTTTTGGATCCGCAGCTGTATGAGGGCTTATTTTTTGTGTGGAATCAGTTGTAGTTTTTATTGACACTTTTTATTTAACCAGAAATATATAGAACGAAACAAAAACAGAAAAATTTATATTATTTATTGGGTGAAATTGAAAAAATGCTCAATAATACAATATTTGGGTGGCTTTATTTTTGCTCATTGCACTTTACAGTAAATCCGAAATGTAAATACCTGGTCTGGCCCCCTTCCCCCACTTTCGAACCCCCGACACCCCCCCTATTACGGTTGTCAACGTCCTCTTCTCCCGGGCGCCATCTTGAGATGACGACGTCAGAGCTGGGGGGCGGTCCGGGTCTTCTTCCTCCTCAGCGTCTTCATGGAAAGTGAATAGGATAGAAAAGGCTGCTGGTGCACATGTGATTGGCTGAGCTTGCTGGAAGCCATGTGATGCGCTCCAGCCAATGAAAAGGCTGCCGGTGCGCAAGTGAGAGACATCGCTGGACGGCGGACAGCGGTGATGGAGAGGCGGACGGTGGGCAAATCGAGTGGCGATCTTCACCGGAGGGATGGTGAGCATGGTGTCTGTGTGTGCCTGTTTTTTTTTTTTTTTTTTTTTTTGGGGGGGGGGGGGGGGGGTGTCCCGCAGGAGTTGTCCTTTAAGTCCCTCTAGGGGACTATTACAGGCATCCATTAGATTGCTCATACTGTTCAATGTGATGCCATTGAATACCATTAATCTGTAATATCTCAGCTCTTCTCATAGAGTCTGTCTGAGGCCGATCGGTCACTTGCCTTTTAGCCTAATCATAGTCATACTCATTATCGGCCACACATTTGTTTAAACGGGAAGCTGTTTGGCTGACTAGTGAAGAGTTAAAGGGGTTATCCAGCGTGGGGGCTATTTTTAGATGTGGCCGGGGAGGAGGTGGCTGAAAGAAAAGATGTCCACTCACCTCCCCGGTTCCAGCGGCGGGTCCCGCATCGCCTTTTCTTTCAGCCACCTCCTCCCCGGCCACATCTAAATATAGCCCCCACGCTGGATAACCCCTTTAAATGCCAAAAGACACGTGTTCTCTTTCCTTGGCTGATTTCTGGCCCCGCTCGATCACTTCGATTACCAGAAGTGAGCCATCCTGCCTGCCAATCATTGATTAAAAGGATCCTAGCCTTTATAATAAAACTTGCGCATTCTTGTCTAGTCTAGTTTTACACTGTCTATGAGTTAGAACGTTTTCATTTCTCCCAGTGGGTCTTTTCAACAATATTTTACATTGAAGCCCTCAACACAAATTTGATCAGCTTTTATAGGTAGTATAGTGCTGAATGCAGTGCTATTCTTCCCTTTAAGATGATAGACACCATGTGAGAATCGGATGTATCAGTGAATGGGGCCATTAAGGTGCTATAGGTATCCATTATAAACTTTATAAATTGAAACCCAAGACGTAAGTGAACATAGTCCAAATCTGACACTAACTCTCTGTGTCCTGCGTTCTTCCTTTTCCAAAATGCCCCTATTTTCGTCCCTTCATGTTCAGATTTAAGATGCGGTGTAAAAAGGTGCAGCCCGGGTGGTTATGTGTTTATGATTTACAGCTATTGTATAACTTAATAGCTCCAATGTATTCATTTCAAGGTTTCTTTTATTTTTACAAGAAACATGTTGTCTCAGCCCCGGTTTTTGAGACTTAAATTATAGTCACATTGTCCTCTTACTCCATCCTTTCATGTTCTCAGCTTACAGTGTTGATATGTATCATTTGTGGCTTCTTTACCTTTTCTGTCTTCTTTCTCTACAATGAAAATACATTTTTCTACTTTCCAATGTGTCTCCCGGTGTGCTGCCGTTAATCTGTGTTTCTGGACATATTTGAGCCTGAGGCTGTCTGCTAAAGACATAGAAAACTGTATCTGAGCTGTTTAGTCCGTCTCTGCTCTCAACTCCCTCCTTCCACGGTGGCCGATGTAAAAAAAAAAAGTCCCTATCTGCAACTTTGTAGCAACTTTTAAATGCAGGGAGGGATAATCAAAGTGAGTTAATCAGCAACCACAGATTAACCCTCCTGGCATTCCCAGGAGGGGTAAGGATTTAGATATGGAGAAATAAAGCTCACACATTTTTTTTTATGTCTTCAGCAAAAAGCAGCAACTGGGATGAGACTGAAAAAATAAACAAGTATAGAAGGAACTTTTTGTCTCCGGGAGGGGGGGATCATTCAATGTATATCTATTGGACAGAACAAAGGATAACTGTGCAGAGATTTGCATAAGAGGAAGGTGGCTGAGCGTGTGTGACCACCAGCACTAAGCTCAGTAGGTGGACATTACATGGAGGGCTTATTCTGCTGAAATGTAGTCTAATGTGAATTACAAACAACAACAAAAAAAAACTGAGAAAGCGCCCTTGATTCCAGAGCAATATACAGGCAATAGGGGGTAACAAACAAAGCACATTACATAAATAAGGTAACTGGCAGGTGAAGCACAGATAGAGATGCACACTGTCATAAATAAATGCAGTGCACAAACGCTATCTCAGAACAATACTACTACAAACAACAAAAAAGAATGAATTATGCACATCCAGATAAAAAAAAATCCTATAATGAATATGCAAGCTAAAAACATTCTGTATACAGTATATATTGCTTGCATATTCAATAAAAGAATTTTTATTGTTTATCTGAATGTGCATAATTCATCTATCTTAGTTTCTTTTTTGTTGTTTGTAGTAGTATTGTTCTGAGATAGCGTTTGTGCACTTCATTTATTTATGAGATTGTGCATCTCTATCTGTGCATCTGCCATTTACTTTATTCATGTAATGTGTTTTGATTTTAATAATAATAATAATAATAATAATAATAATAATAATGCTTTTATTTGTATAACGCACACAGATTCCGCAGCACTTTACATATTTTCGCCAATTATTGCTCCCTGTCCCCATTAGGGCTCACAATCTAAATCCACTTGTATGTTTTGGGTGTGGGAGCAAACCGGAGTGCCCGGAGGAAACCCACGCAAACATGGAGAGAACATACAAACTCTTTGCAGATGTTGCCCTTGGTGGGATTTGAACCCAGGACCCTGCAAGGCGACAGTGCTAACCACTGAGTTTCTGTTTGTCACCCCCCCCCCATCGCCTCTCTACTAATGAATACTTTAGACTGAGAATTGTCTTCAAAGTAAATTTTTCTGAATTTGCTTTCATTTAATCACGATAGATCACAATTGTTATCGCATTTGGAACGTATATTGTATCATTTTGGTGACAGTTTCCCTTTAAATATATATTTTTTTTCTATCTACATTTAAATAAATGTTCACAGAAACATAATGTAACCGACAATGAACATCAGGCTCAGAATTTTCTCTGCAATAATAAACGTGGTGATGTCTGTGGACGTGAAAACGTCCAGATCAGCCCCGCTCGCTACATTGAAGAATACCGCAGTGAAGCCTTTGCAAATTGCTCAGTGGCAATGCAGTCTTCTCCAAACTGTTGACTGCCAGCGTTTTAATTTTAATGTGAAGACAGTTGTCTCGAGAGGCTCAGCCAAGTTTCTTAGAGAAAGATTGTAGAGGAGTGATGGGAAAATCGCAGTCAGCTCGGCTGAAGGCATCAGGTATGCTGATATGACACGTTCACTGAGAGCCATAGACTGGAAAGTGGGGGTGTGTGTCATTGTACCCTCCGGTTCTGCGGGAACGGCGTTTCATTCATGACATAATTACAGAGCAATTCACCAGCCATTGTTGTAAATTCAATGGAACCACACTTACTTAACATAAGGGGGGAAGGAGGCGATGTGTTAAAGAGTGAACAGCTATAGGGGGATTGTCCAAGATTATAAAATAAAGGCCTGCTTCCTTCTCTTTAGCAGAACCGGCGTCACTCTCGTCTCTGGGCTGTGACTAGTATTGTAGGCAAGCTGAATCCGAGTAGCGATCATCCTTCACTCCAGTGGAGATAAGCTGCAGGACCAGATGGACCCGAGTGATGGAGAAGAAAAAAAAAACAACCTTTTCTATAATCCTGAGAAACCCTTTAAGTAAGGGCAGCGATGTGGATCATACTGACCAGTCAAGCTCTAGTGGCTTGAATGCAATCCTGCATTATAAAGAGAGGGATTAGATATCATGGTTGTTTTCTAGCTTTTTTTTTTATATTTGTTAAAGGGAAAAATGTTTTCAGATCAGCCGGTGTCAGAGAGTTATACAGGTTTATAAATGATTTTTTTTTAGAACAAAAATTACTTATGTCTTCCAGTACTTATAAGCTGCTGTATGCCCTGCGGGAAGTGATGTACTCTTTCCCAGTCCGACACAGTGCTCTGCTGCCACCTCTGTCCATATTAGGAACTGTCCAGGGCAGGAGAAGTTTTCTATGGGGATTTGTCACTATTACTTCTTTGGACAGCTCCTGTCAGCAGCAGAGAGCACTGTATCAGACTGGAGGGAATACATCCCTTCCTGCAGGACATACAGCAGCTGATATGTACTGAAGACTTGAGTTTGGTTTTTTTTTAAATAGAAGTGCACTCACAATTCTGCCGGTAGGTCACTGTGTACATACATCATATTACATATCCTGTACTGATTCTGAGTTACATTCTGTATTATACTCCAGAGCTGCACTCACTATTCTGCCGGTAGGTCACTGTGTACATACATTGTATTACATATCCTGTACTGATTCTGAGTTACATCCTGTATTACACTCCAGAGCTGCACTCACTATTCTGCTGGGGGTGTCACTGTGTACATACATTATATTACTTATCCTGTACTGATTCTGAGTTACATCCTGTATTACACTCCAGAGCTGCACTCACTATTCTGCTGGGGGTGTCACTGTGTACATACATTATATTACTTATCCTGTACTGATTCTGAGTTACATCCTGTATTATATTTCAGACCTGCTTTGGTCAAGCTTATTGACTGTTTCCAATTGCAACCAGCAGAATTACAAATGCAGCTCCGGATAAATACATAGTAGAACTCTGAATCAGCACAACATAAGAATTGCAATGTATTTTCACCAGTTTATGGAGCTCATATCTACAGTGTCTATAAACTGGACATGGCGGACAGCGGCGTTCATAGCTGGACATACGACCCCATAATTATGGTGATACTCCTAATAGTTTCAGAATCATTGTTCTTTCTAATGGTTTTAATGATAAAATCTTATATGGAACTGCTGCATCCAAGAAAACAAGAGGATGATGAATGGAAGAGACAGGGTCTATGGAAATATCCATTTAGCAGCTAATGAATGAACCAATTAAGCAGATCTATAACTATTCATTTCCGGACTAACAGCATTTTGCCCGGTGACACCCCCTTTCTTGTAGTGTTGCTGCTTCCGCGCCATCCCATCCCCATATCCAGGGCTCCTATTCAGCATCGGGCCATTATAATGCACTATAAAACTGATGCTAAGCTCTTTATAACAAGATTATCCAGGAGATGAAGAATAACTGCGCACAAGTGTGGAGCTCCAAGAGATGTGCCGATTAGAACTCAAGCTAATGGAGTTTATAGTGTTAATCTAGCGGCTTAATAGAGGAAAATTGTGTTAATTAAAAAGTCCAAGCCGAGCAGGTCAAATGTATGTGAAGTCGGCCATGAATAATTGAACAGGTTTGGTAAAGGGCAATTTAGTCTGACTTTAAAAAGGATAGAGAAAATATCAGGCTGATATTATGATCGGTGCGGCATCTATGTTTGTTTGTGGGTACAAAATTATCTATCATTAGTTCTGATTAGAAGGGGTTACAGATGCCCTTTGGTAGTGGGCACAGGGGCTCCTGGTAGAGACCCCATGCACAACAAAATTTGGATATGCAAGTGTAAAAAACAAATGCTTCTTTCTCCACATATCTGGCTTCTTCATGTTCTCACTTCCCTCCTAAATGTATTCAATGTTCAAAAACTGCCTAAGTTTGTCTAGATATGAATCAGTTCACTGAGGGATCAGGTTACAGTTGTCCTTAAAAATCTATGCAGGTAAGAAGGCTGGAGTATGGCTGGAGAGAGAGGCAGGGCTGCACTTTAGGGTGAATGTTATAATTCACCCCAAGGTTTTATTTACAGCTTACACTGCTTAGTATTATAAAAGTTCATTCTTGGCACTCACCATTTTATGCTTTATAAATTTTATTGTAGAAAAAAATTCATCAAGGTATACAACGGCAAAAGGACGTTTCGGCGTCAAGCCTTCCTCAACTGTCAGTTGAGGAAGGCTTGACGCCGGAACATCCTGTTGCCATTGTATACCGAAATCGAAGAATATTTTGTGGATCAAAAGTTATCAACACAGAAAGTCGCCTGTAAGTTCCTGTAAAGCACATCTTTTGCATGTGATGTTAAAATACATGTAGGTAAAATACATGTAGAATCACCCCCCTCCTGGAGACTAACAATTCGTTCCATACTTATTATCTGTTCAGTTGCCTTCCCCCGGTTCTGAGCCTGCTGCTTTCTGCTGAAGACACAGAAAACTGTGTGTGTGAGCTGTTCACTCCTCCTCTCTGTCTCTGTTCTTCCTATTCCCTTTCAATATGGCTTATGTATACAGTGTCCCTGGCCGGCTGTTTCTGCACTCTGAGATGGCAAGAGGAATAATCAGTGGGGTCACCAGCAACAAAAGCGCAGAGACTGCTGGTTAGGGACGCTGTTTAAATGACCCATCTGGGAAGGGAGGGGGGAGGAACGAGTTCAGAGTGGAATAAACAGCTCACAAACAGTTTTCTGTGTCTTCTGCAGAAAGCAGCACCTCACAACTAGGGGAAGGAGACTGAAAGGATAATAAGTATGGAATGAGTCTCCAGGATGGGGGATGATTCAACATGTATATTACCTTACCGGAATACCCCTTTGTACACTTTCCAATGTAGCGGTGACACTGAGAAGCTATTGGACATTGCATGTAGGTGAAACTGTGATCTGGACATGTCTTGGAAGGGGGGGGATGAAAAAGCTTCAGCGTCGGGGAATAAAAGACTTTAGCCGTCTTCTGCTCCCCAGACAACTCCTTTAAAGAACTTCTCTCTGCTGGACCTTCCTCCATTCTCCTCAGTGATGATGGCCACTCCATCTTTCCATACCAATGTAGTGTAACCCCACCCAGCTCTGTCACCTCTTCTCTGGTTACAATGCATTGACCCTGTGTAGAGTCCCTCACGAGGGATGATTCCACCATGAGCAATGTGCACGTGCTCCGTAGCCGCTTCAGGGTCTAATCCGAGTTGTTCTATATGCAGGGTTGTTATCTAGATTCTTCAGGCGGGGGGCCGGGAGCAGCCATGAGCATTAGCTTTGACATTAATTTTGACTGTGACCATATCAGAATAACATTCTCCGTTCATCCCTGTGATGATGGTGACTGCGCTGTAGTGAATCGGATTCCCGCGCTGTGTCCTATTCGCTGCGTTGCCTTGATATACTCCCAGAATAGAATCTGGAGATTGTCCCTGATTAGAATTAATGTCACCAAAGATGTGGCAGATTATTCCAGCGCAGGAGCAGCGGCCAGAGTAAAATACCATTTACTGAACCCAATGCACTGAGCCGGAATGCTTTTCCATGGCAACCCCCTAAGTTCATTTTTGCATTCCTTTGGCTGAAGCACAGCTGCTGCAAAGCAAATTTACAGTTCTATCTTATTGTGTGAGAAACCATTTAAACCCTGCAGGGAATGACATGCGTAGTCTGATGGCAAAATATCATTTGTTACTGTTACCATATCTGCTCATTGTGAAAGCAAATCCAAAAGTATGGAATCAACCCCATAGAGACCTTTAATTGATATTTAATATTCCTTGCTGCTTCTATTATGTAACACTCAGTATCTGTTATAATTTCCCTATTAGAGATGAGCGAACTTTTCAAAAGTTCGTTCCGACTGGACTTCCGGATTTCTTCGGAAAGTTCGGTTCGACCGGATTTTGGATTTCTTCGGATTTCATAGTTTAAAGCATCTATATGATACGGGGGTAGTGTATTTGGTTGAATTTAGGGCTTTACATGTCAGTAACATCATTATCTTTTCAATATCTCAGTAATTTTTTTTTTAGACTTCAATATTCACCATTACTGGGTCTATGCAGGAAATTCACCATTACAGGGTCTATGCAGGAAACTCACCATTACAGGGTCTATGCAGGAAATTCACCATTACAGGGTCTATGCAGGAAATTCACCATTACAGGGTCTATGCAGGAAATTCACCATTACAGGGTCTATGCAGGAAACTCACCATTACAGGGTCTATGCAGGAAATTCACCATTACAGGGTCTATGCAGGAAAAAGGTCACAAATGCAGTGAAGGGGCAGCAGTAGTCATTGGAGGCCAGTGAAGGTCCAGCAATAGTCATTTGAGGCCAGTACAGGAGCAGCAGTAGTCAACATGGAGGCCGCTCCTCTTAAAAACTTCCTGCTTTCTAAAATGGCGGCGGCCATTTTAGAAAGCAAGAAAAAAAAAGTTCAGAGCGGACTTCCAAAACTCCAAGTTCGACCGGACTCAGACTTTTGGAAAAATCCGACCCGGATCCCATACCGGCCGAACCGGTTCACTCATCTCTAGTCCCTATCATATAAGTGGCTCAATTGAGAAAAAAAAAAGAAAAAAATATATATATATATATAAAAATAAATAAATATATATATATATATATATATATATATATATATATATATATATATATATATACATTGTGGTACCTTGGTTTAAGAGTAACTTGGATTGAGAGCGTTTCACAAGAAGAGCTCACAGTTTTTCAAAATTGTGACTTGGTTTAAGAGCATTGCTTTGGTGTAAGAGCTCCCTGTACTGGGCGGGAGGGTGAGTGGGAGAGGGGCATGGTCTGCATAGCGGGGTCTACAGAACTGTACTCTGATCCAGGAAGTCTCCATCACCTTTAAAAGCAAAACCATCAGGGGACAGGACTGTTGAGGTAATCTCTTCATAGCTGTAACCTCTCTCTTCCCGGGCAGACAGTGCTGCTATACTGTGCCCACTTATGCCCTGCTCATTCCTCCATGTTCCCTGCAGTCTCTGTCAGCCCTTGTGTTTCCCTTCCTCTCCATTCCTGCTATAATGTGCCTGCACTCACACTCAGCTATACACACTGCTTCTTTAATGTGCTCGCACTCACACTCAGCTATACACACTGCTACTATAATGTGCCTGCACTTACACTCAGCTATACACACTGCTGCTATAATGTGCCTGCACTTACACTCAGCTGTTCACACTGCTGTATAGAAAAGTTTCTGTCACTGTCCTCCTGCCCAGCTCTGTTATTCTCACTTCCTGATTGGTCCATGCCGAACACCCCCCTTCCCCATTGCTGTCATGTGACCACACAGACCTCTGACAGCAGCCCTGCTTCTCTATTCTAGCCTGTTGTAGTACGCTACTGCATTTTTGGAATCTGCAGTTCCATCCTGTATCTACAAACTGCTGCTGTTTTTATATTCTTATGCACTTACTATACATTATACTCCATATGCTGATTGGTATACTGTACAGTAACTTATAATTTAACATATCCTGCTTTCTAAATTGCTGCTTTATTTGTTTTACATGTTATAATAAAAAATATAGAATAAAAAAATCATTATTTTTGGGGTGTGAAACCATTTGTCGGAATTTCAATGATTTCTTATGGGAAAATTTGCTTTGGTTTAAGAGTGATTTGGATTACAACCATGGTCCTGGAACAAATTATGCTCGTAATTCAAGGCACCACTGTATATATATATATATATATATATATATATATATATATATAAAGAGAAAAAGAGTGAAATTATTAGTAATATGGTCCATGTGTAGCTCCATATAGTAGGTGACCAGCTCTTTGTAGTGCCCTTATAGTAGCTGGTCCCCCTGGTGTAGTCCCCTTATAGTAGTTGATTCCCCTTATGTAGTTCCCTTATAGTAGCTGGCCCCTATGTTTTCTAAGTAATAAAGAGTATATTCTACTACATTACTCATTTCTCGTGAATAAGGATTAAGAGCAGTGTTAGAGGCTTTTACATTTCTCATATATGACAGTCTAAAGAGCGCCACCCCTGCCCTCAGTTTGTGTGTGGTACTGTGGTATTGCAGCTCAGTTCCATTGAAGTGAATTAAGCCAAGTTGTAATACCAACACAACCTAGGGGCAAGGGTGGCACTGTTTTTGGTCAAAAGCAACTATGTTGATCACCAGTTACATACTGCTTGTGTCATCTTTTTATTAATTTTTTTTTTGCTTTCACTGGATGGTTGCTTGATTGGACTTGACTCTTCAGTCCAATGTGTCGGTGCTGAAGTAGCAAAGAAGAAATTTGATGATTCTATGGGAGAGAAGAGTGAGGGGGAGTATGGTCTACACAGGGGACAGAATGGGGGAATAGGGTCTATTCTGGGAGGAGGATGGGGAAGTAGGGTCTATAATGGGGACAGGATGAGGGGGGGGCTAGGGTCTATACCGGGTACAGGATAGGAGAGTAGGGTCTATACTGGGGACAGGACGGGGAAGTAAGGTCTATACTGGGGGCAGGATGGGTGAGTATGGTCTATACTAGGTACAGCATAGGAGAGTAGGCTCTATATTGGGTGCAGGACACAGGAGGGGGGGTAGATATGGGGTCACTCAGAGTCTTGTATTTACCTCCATAGTAGTCCATTTGATTGGCTGCTGTTGGGAAAAGATAAGAACTGATTATTCAAGTCCAGTCTAGGGCAACAATGGAGGCATCCTCATGCCCACCCATGGAGTTATAGATTTTATATCCCTGCCACCACTAGAGGGCGCTCACTGCATACTGCTCTACTATACAGATTAGTAGGAGCTGTAGAAATCCCTGTGCAGTGAGCTTCCTCTAGTGGTAGCGGCATCAGGTACACTATCACTCACTACAGGGGGAGAGGACTGGTGTGTGGGGTCTGTACAGGGCAGTTTGTAGGGCATTTTGGCAACAGGGCGAATCCCCCCCACCTCGGACCAGTTCGGTCCTGGGGAAGGAAGGGGAGCTTTAATCTAGATTTAGGTTACTAGGAAGAAGCAGTGTGTGTATTATGGCATAGAACAGTGTAGCACCCTTACCGAATATTGTTCTACTGAATACAAAAACATCATTCAGGGACTCACAGGTGACGACTTCTTTGATCTGAGGCGTCATTTTCCCCTTTCCGCTCCATTTGGCCAGGACCACCGTGACGATTTCTTGCAGCTACAATTTATCTCTTCTGAACCTACAAGACAGACATCTCAGGCTCCACACATTTCCAGCAACTTCCTTCCCTTTTCCCACCTTATAGGCTCCCAAACTGTAGTAATTCTGCTGCTTGGTGCACTAAAGTCACTAGGTATGTGGGTTGCCCCCTGTATGTAGGATCCCCTGCTGTACCTCCATATAGTAATAATGTCCCCTGCTATGTCTTCCTATAATAATAATAATGTCCCCCTGCATTGCTTCCCCATATACTATTAATGTCCCCCTGATTTGCCCCACATACAGTAATAATAATGTCCCTTGTATTGCCCTCATATACTAATAAAAATGTCCCCCTGCATTGCCCCATATACTTAAAATGTCCCCTGCTTTGCCCCATATACTTATAATTTCCCCTGCATTGTCCTTTATACTTATAATTTCCCCTGCATTGTCCTATAAACTTATAATGTCCACTGCATTGTCCCCCATATACGTATAATGTCCCCCTGCATTGTCCTCCATATACGTATAATTTCCCCCTGCATTGTCCTCCATATAGGTATAATTTCCCCCTGCATTGTCCCCCATATAGGTATAATTTCCCCTTGCATTGTCCCATGTACATATAATGCCCCCTGCATTGTCCCATATACCTATAATGCCCCCTGCATTGTCCCATATATTTATAATGCCCCCTGCATTGTCCAATATACTTATAATGTCCCCTGCATTGTCCCCCATATAGTAATAATAATGTCCCCCTGCATTGTCCCCCATATAGTAATAATAATGTCCCTCTGCATTGTCCCCATATACTAATAATGTCCCCTGCAATGTCCCCCATATAGTAATATTAATGTCCCCCTGCATTGTCCCCATATAGTAATAATAATGTCCTTCTGCATTGTCCCTCATATAGTAATAATGTCCCCTGCATTGTCCCTCATATAGTAATAATAATGTCCTCTGCATTGTCCCCTATATACTAATAATGTGCCCTGCATTGTCCCTCATATAGTAATGTCCCCTGCATTGTCCCCCATATAGTAATAATAATGTCCCCCTGCATTGTCCCCCATATACTAATAATGTCCCCTGCATTGTCCCCCATATAGTAATAATAATGTCCCCCTGCATTGTCCCCCATATAATAATAGTAATGTCCCCCTGCATTGCCCCCCATATACTAATAATGTCTCCTGCATTGTCCCCATATAGTAATAATAATGCCCCCCTGCATTGTCCGCCATATAGTAATAATAATGTCCCCCTGCATTGTCCCCATTTACTAATAATGTCCCCTGCATTGTCCCCCATATAGTAATAATAATGTCCCCCTGCATTGTCCCCCTATACTAATAATGTCCCCTGCATTGTCCCCCATATAGTAATAATAATGTCCCCCTGCATTGTCCCCCATATAATAGTAATGTCCCCTGCATTATCCCCTATATACTAATAATGTCTCCTGCATTGTCCTCCATATAGTAATAATAATGTCCCCCTGTATTGTCCCCCATATAGTAATATTAATGTCCCTCTGCATTGTCCCCATTTACTAATAATGTCCCCTGCATTGTCCACCATATAGTAATAATAATGTCCCCTGCATTGTCCCCCATATAGTAATAATAATGTCCCCTGCATTGTCCCCCATATAGTAATAATAATGTCCCCCTGCATTGTCCCCATATACTAATAATGTCCCCTGCAATGTCCCCCATATAGTAATAATAATGTCCCCCTGCATTGTCCCCCATATAGTAATAATAATGTCCCCCTGCATTGTCCCTCATATAGTAATAATAATGTCCTCTGCATTGTCCCCCATATACTAATAATGTGCCCTGCATTGTCCCTCATATAGTAATAATAATGTCCTCTGCATTGTCCCCCATATACTAATAATGTCCCCCTGCATTGTTCCCCATACAGTAATAATAATGTCCCCTGCATTGTCCCTCATATAGTAATAATAATGTCCCCCTGCATTGTCCCCCATATACTAATAATGTGCCCTGCATTTTCCCCCATATAGTAATAATAATGCCCCCCTGCATTGTCCCCTATATAGTAATAATAATGTCCCCAGCATTGTCCCCCATATACTAATAATGTCCCCTGCATTGTCCCCCATATAGTAATAATAATGTCCTCTGCATTGTCCCCCATATACTAATAATGTCCCCTGCATTGTCCCCCATATAGTAATAATAATGTCCCCCTGCATTGTCCCCTATATAGTAATAATAATGTCCCCAGCATTGTCCCCCATATACTAATAATGTCCCCCTGCATTGTCCCCTATATAGTAATAATAATGTCCCCTGCATTGTCCCCCATATACTAATAATGTGCCCTGCATTGTCCCCCATATAGTAATAATAATGTCCCCCTGCATTGTCCCCTATATAGTAATAATAATGTCCCCAGCATTGTCCCCCATATACTAATAATGTCCCCTGCATTGTCCCCCATATAGTAATAATAATGTCCCCTGCATTGTCCTCCATATACTAATAATGTCCCCTGCATTGTCCCCCATATAGTAATAATAATTTCCCCTGCATTGTCCCCCATATAGTAATAATAATGTCCCCTGCATTGTCCCCATATACTAATAATGTCCCCTGCATTGTCCACCATATACTTATAATGCCCCCTGTATCCCCCCCCCAAAAAAAACAAACAAACAAAAAAAAATAATAATAATAATACTCACCTGATCGTGTCATGGAGCGGGTCGTCCTCTCTTCTGGCCTCTTCAGTCTGTCAGTTGCCAGAGGGATCCACCAGCAGGTGCAATAACGTTAAAACTGCGCTTGCTGGAGGATCCCTCAGAGATCTGAATCAGTGCGGCGCCGAGGAGGAAGGGTGGCGCAGACATGTGAATGAGACAGCTACACCCACCGCCGAGACAGCTCCGCCGGACAGGTCCGTTACACCGCCCTCCGCCGGACCCTGGAGCTGTCTCGGCGGTGGGTGTAGCTGTCTCACTCACATGTCTGCGCCACCCTTCCTCCTCGACGCCGCACTGATTCAGATCTCTGACGGATCCTCCAGCAAGCGCAGTTTTTACGTTATTGCACCTGCTGGTGGATCCCTCTGACTAGTAATGCTGTGAATGTGCTGAGACCGGGCGCTGTCGGGCGCCCCCCTAGAAACGGCCATGGGTCTGTATACAGGGGGAAAGGACTGGTGTGTGGGGTCTGTATACAGGGGAGAGGACTGGTGTGTGGGGTCTGTATACAGGGGGAGAGGACTGGTGTGTGGGGTCTGTATACAGGGGGAGAGGACTGGTGTGTGGGGTCTGTATACAGGGGGAGAGGACTGGTGTGTGGGGTCTGTATACAGGGGGAGAGGACTGGTGTATGTGGTCTGTATACAGGGGGAGAAGACTGGTGTGTGGTCTGTATACAGGGGGAGAGGACTGGTGTGTGGGGTCTGTATACAGGGGGAGAGGACTGGTGTGTGGGGTCTGTATACAGGGGGAGAGGACTGGTGTGTGGGGGGATCTGTATAGAGGGGGAGAGGACTGGTGTGTGTGTAGTCTGTATACAGGGGGAGAGGACTGGTGTGTGGGGTCTGTATACAGGAGGAGAGGACTGGTGTGTGGGGTCTGTATACAGGGGAGAGGACTGGTGTGTGGGGTCTGTATACAGGGGAGACGACTGATGTGTGTGTAGTCTGTATACAGGGGGAGAGGACTGGTGTGTGTGGGGTCTGTATGCAGGGGAGACGACTGGTGTGTGTGTAGTCTGTATACAGGGGGAGAGGACTGGTGTGTGTGGGGTCTGTATACAGGGGGAGAGGACTGGTGTGTGTGGGGTCTGTATACAGGGGGAGAGGACTGGTGTGTGTGGGGTCTGTATACAGGGGAGAGGACTGGTGTGTGTGGGGTCTGTATACAGGGGAGAGGACTGGTGTGTGGGGTCTGTATACAGGGGGAGAGGACTGGTGTGTGTGGGGTCTGTATACAGGGGGAGAGGACTGGTGTGTGTGGGGTCTGTATACAGGGGGAGAGGACTGGTGTGTGTGGGTCTTATACAGGGGGAGAGGACTGGTGTAGGGCGGTCTGTATACAGGGGAGACGACTGATGTGTGTGTAGTCTGTATACAGGGGGAGAGGACTGGTGTGTGTGGGGTCTGTATACAGGGGGAGAGGACTGGTGTGTGTGGGGTCTGTATACAGGGGGAGAGGACTGGTGTGCGGGTTCTGTATACAGGGGGAGAGGACTGGTTTCCCCCCCCATCCCCCGCATATGACGGTTAGCAGTGTACAATATATGCTGTAGTGAATTCTGCTTTAATTGGTCGGCCCCTCACTACTCCTTTAATATGTGAACCCCACCATTAACAAGTGAAGGAGAAAAAGCTACAGCATCACATGGTCAGGGGTGGGCGCACACTACTATCGTATAAGCACCCATGTCAGGCTGGATGGCAAATGTTTGCCTGGCTGCAAGCACACAGTGCTGGTTTACATGTGGTGGCCAAATGCCAGGATACGTCTTAATTCAGTCCGGATTTCATGCTGTGCCCCTAAAGAGAATCTTTGAGGTTTATACAAGGTACAGAGCTGCAGATAGGAGAGAAGAGAGGGCAGGTGCCGCGGGTCTGGAGCAGTGAGCTTTGGGGGCAGGTAGCTGAGCTGTGTGTCAGGCTGCCTGCTCCAGAAGCTCCCTTTCCCAGTGTGTGGCAGCGGCAGCAGACCCCCACCCCCCAATATCTGGTAGCGGCCTTGGACCCTATTCACCCCCTCCTGTCCAGAGCAGTAGCAAATCCCCATAGAAAACCTCTCCTGCTCTCCAGGCTGTAAAGAATACAACACTTCCTGCATTACATACAGCATCTACTAAGTACTGGAAGGCTTGAGATTTTTAAAAAGAAGTAAATTACAAATCTGTTGCACTTTCTGGCACAAGTTAATTTGAAAGAATTTTTTTTTTGAGAACTATCCCTTTAAGCTTTATTTGTTTCAATGGAATTGAGTTACAGGACCCCACCCAAACTGGAGAAATGGGTGGTGCTGTCTCTGGGAGAATGTGACAGGAGTCTTTTTTTAATAAGTAGATGAATGAAAAATCAGAACATCATCCATAAAAACAGAGCAGGTGCTACAAACCGTAAGCGTTTCATATGTTAATGGTTGATCAGTGACTTGGAAGGTTTCCTCCTATGTGCCATGTGGTAGAGGCGTAGAAACTGGAGAGTTCAGGAGACCAATATGTCCATGCCACTTCCTTTACTCACGCTCTGTGCCACTTGGATCAGTTGTGCCAGTATAATATTCAACCAGGCGTTTTATGCAGAAGAAATGTGTGAATGGAGGGAGGGTACAGATAATCCCTACACATTCACCTGCTGAGGTACCACTCCAAAAAGGATGTCACTGCCCTTCAGCTTCCTGTCACTATGACCTAACTAACAGATGTCTCAATGTTTTTCCGCTCCTGTCGTTGAGGTTCGTCATGAGATTGAAAAATAAATTGTTGGATCTGTTTCCCATTCTGCTGATATAAGACACCCTGATGTATAGGCATGCGAGGGGTTAAAAATTACACTACGCAGCGCCCTACAAGGGACATACTCTGCAGCACTGTACAAGAGAGGGTTCTATAATAAGTGATCCCCATTTTCCTGTGTGTCCAGTCCCCACTGTGTCCCTATTTATGACATTTGGATGATAGGCCAATACCTTCCTGCATGAAATGTCACAGAAACCAGGAAGAAAAGGACAGCAGCAGGGACCAGGCACTCAGGAAAATGGCAGCAGTGGGGGACTAGGCGGGCTAAGTATACTTGTTTAGTACTTTCACTGCCGCTTAAGCCACTCATCCAAAAATCAATGAACATTACTATTACCGTGGCAGCTTTAGTCAAGCCTTTTCTAACAGTGGTGCACACTATCAACAGCCCTCCAGCTGTTGCAAAACTACAATTCCCATCATGCCTGGCTGTCATTTCACTTTCTAGGCATCATGGGAATTGTGGATTTACATCAGCTGGAGTGCCGCAAGCCTGTATGAGAAAGCTGTGTCTGCAGCGAAGCAGTCTGGGTTTCCATTAGCTGGAGGAGCTTTGGCGGTGTTGTGGCTGCTACATGGGTGTGGGTCACTTGGGCACTTGTTACGGAGTGGCGTTGGTACCCTTCTCCCGTCAGACAGGCACTGCTTCCGTAGGTTTGGAGAACCCAAGTATAATCTGGTGTGTAGGTGTGGAATGACAGACATAGTCCAGTAGCTTAACCAGAATAACGTCTGTTTACTGAGGTACTTTAGTGCAATACAAAATAAGGCCTTTGTAACTGCAGGTGCAGGCAAGAGGAGAAAAGGCTTGAAAAAGAGAGCTGAGAGTAGAGGAGCATCTTAAAGGCCCTGTCCAATTTAGCTGTGTACTCTGCCAGGATTGCATAGTGAAAAGAAGAAAAAGAAGAAGAAACAAGTACTCACGTACTTGACTGCCTAATGCCCTACAGTGTCAGGATACTCATCCCATAAGGGTAGTACGAGGGACCAGGTCTATGCCCTGGGTGAAGCAGACTTCCTGAAACCTTTCAGAAGAGCCGTGTATTACAGAAGGATACGTAGGCAAGTGGCAGCTTTGTCCTGCTGAGGTCAATACCATACTCAGGTATACTGCCCTGTATCTTGTGGAGTGTATCCCTGACGTGGACAAGCTGATCCTCAGAGGATGTCCTTTCCTCCTGAGGGGTCTAGCACTGCATGTTAGCAGTAGTTACTTGCTGACTTGGAACACTCTCTCTGTGCATTACTCTCTCTCTGGTGACTGAACTAGAGGCCCCCCCCCATCAGGAACTAACCTCCGAGTGATTGGTGGGGCTGTGTGGTGCAAAAGATAGAAGGAAGGAGATAGGACAGAAAAAGGAGGGAAATAAGCCTGCACCTGTGATTGGGCATAAGACAGACTTGAGACAGAAAACAGTTAACCCAGTATACTCCTGCAGCTGTGCAGAACATAAGGAACACAAAAACACAGTAGTGAAACCTAGTGGGGAAAACTCAGAATACACTCAGACTATATCCCACTGTGATAACCTGATATGAGTTACTTTGCCCAGGTGATGTAGAAAGTTAGTGGCACACCTGTGCTGGGACACTACATATCCACATGCAAAACTCCTCACAATGTAAGGCCATGTTCACACAACGTAAGTTTCTCAATAATCACAGCCGTTGTTGGCGATTTGCAACAATGGCCATTATTGATAGGAAACTTACGTTTAGCTGCTGTCTATGGAATCACGGCTGGAGTGTATACACTCCGGCCAGGATCACTAGCGGCCGCACAAGAAACTGACATATCCGTTTTGTGCGGCAGCTATTCATTTAATAGCGGCCCCACATCCCTGACAGGTCACACAATGGAAAGTGCGGCTCTGGCTGCACTCTCCATTGTGTTCAATAGTGAACTGGGATACGGGCGCACATCCAGTACCAGCTGGGATGATCTTTACTGACACCGGACGTTCTGTGACACACTCTGTGGGTCGCAGAACGGCCGGTGTCATACGATGTGGGAACATGGCCTAATCCTGTTTGTACACCATGTTTTAGAAAGTCATGTCCTCTTCCTCGCATCAGTCCCTATCCCTAATAGGGTACGTAACTTTATCACCTATGGAACCCATCATCAGTAGTTCATGTACCCTTGGGTACCGTTTCTCATTCTGCTGACATAACGTACCCTGATGTATAGGCATGCGAGGGGTTGAAAATCACACTCTGCAGGGCTGTACAAGGGACATACTCTGCAGCACTGTACAAGAGAGGGTTCTATAATAAGTGGCCTGGACTGATCCCCATTTTCCTGAGTGTCCGGTCCCTACTGTGTCCCTATTTTTCATGGTTTTTATGAGATTTGGATGATAGGCCAATACCTTCCTGCATGAAATGTCACAGAAACCAGGAAGAAAAGGACAGCAGCAGGGACCAGGCATTCAGGAAAATAGCAGCAGTGGGGGACTAGGCGGGCTAAGTTTACTTGCTTAGTATTTTCACTGCCCCTTAAGCCACTCATCCAAAAATCAATGAACACCACTATTCCCGTTGAAGCTTTAGTCAAGCCTTTTCTGTTAGAACAGTGGTGCACACTATCCACAGCCCTCCAGCTGTTGCAAAACTATAATTCCCATCATGCCTGGCTGTCATTTCACTGTCCAGGCATAATGGGAATTGTGGATTTACATCAGCTGGGCGTCAAGCCTGTATGAGAAAGCTGTGTCTGCGGCGAAGCAGTCTGGGTTGCTATTGGCTGGAAGAGTCTTGGCGGTGTTGTGGCTGCTACATGAGTGTAGGTCACTTGGGCACTCTCCATTGTGTTCACTATTGAACTGGGATACAGGCACACATCCAGTACCGGCTGGGATGATCTTCGCCGACACCGGCCGTTCTGTGATACGATTTGTGAACATGGCCTAATCCTGTTTGTACACCATGTATTAGAAAGTCATGTCCTCTTTCTCCCATTATTCCCTATTAGGGATGGTCCGAACCTGCCGAGGTTCGGGTTCGTATGAACCTGAACGCTCGGCATCAGATTCCCGCTGTCTGCCCGCTCCGTGGAGCGGGGGGATACAGCAGGAGGAATGCCTGGAAAACTGGGATACAGCCTATGGCTATGGCTGTATCCCAGTTTTCCAGGCGGTCCTCCCACTGGATCCGCCCGCTGCATGGAGCGGGCAGACAGCGGGTATCATTACCAAGGGTTCGGGTTCGTACGAACCCGAACTCGGTTCGGACCATCCCTAGTCCCTATTCCTAATGGGGTACGTAACTTTATCACATAGGAATCCCTTCATCAGTAGTTCATGTAGTCAATGAGTAACGCTAAATGTCTAATCCAGTGGGCAAGCCTCATAACGCCTATTCCTATTATAATGATGATGAGTTATAATATCTTGTTATAATGATGTATTGAATATTCACTATGTCATCTTCCACTTGCGTTTCATTGCATTTCAAGAGCTGATGTTTCTAAGAAAAGATGTTGCTTAATGGAGACTAAGAAATATATATTTGGCCTCCTTTTAGATGGTAAATGTCAAGGTTTCCTGTATGTTATAGTGCTAAGTTGTAAACTATAGTAAAATTAACTTATACCACTCAATATGCTTTATTTAACATGTAATAACCCCAACATATAGCTAGGACTGGCACTGAGACGCAGTGTGAAAGTAGTCTTATAGATGTCACTAATGGGAAGAATAAGCTGAGATAATAATAATTATAGAAAATAAATGTGAGATATTGTGGAGAATGGTGGAAGAAGTGTACATCCATAATAACCACATGCATTTACTTACAGGCTCCTAGCTCTGCTCAGAAATGGCTGTCACTCAATACCAAGCCATGCCTGTAAGCATGCAGTGGACGGGGCTTCCTGTGTTTGGTCTCTTTTTTTGAACAGAGAAAAGACCAAATATTGGCACAGAGGGATTGCAGTTTGGCAGGAAGAGAGACACCTAGTAGGTATATGTATAATGTTAATTTAAAGGGCAATTCCAGCAAAAAAAGAGATGCCCTTTAAATATAGAAAACAAAAAAATATATAAAAAAAAATAAAAGTATATTGTAAGACTACTTGCAATCACAACCCCTATCGACTTCTTAAAACTTCTTTTTTTTATTTTGCAACAGTGTCTCTTTATTGTATATGATTTTATATGAAACAACCAATTCACTATCATACAGAACCTTTTCTTTTGAACCTCATAGGTGGCTTCTAACTACTGTGGTAAGCAATAAATATATCTTCCACTTATAGTATGTGTAGCATACTTGGTACACATACTGCCTAAGGGGAGGGCAGGGGGAAGCAGCAAGGCGGGGAGGAGGTGTGCACTACCACATTGGTTGAATCCCTGAAGGAGGGATGTTTGTGGTTGAACAAAAGGACAAGGTTTTACCAGGACACATGGACATCTGTGAAGACCTCTTGGCCAAATAACTACCCCCCCCCCATCCTCCATTTCTTCTGTAAATTATTAATATGAATGGGATACAAAAAACAGGCTAAAGGCAACAACAAAAAACAGGTGCAAGAATAAAGGTCCAGTGCTATGTCCACATACAGTACCCAAATACAAGCACCATCCAGGGCTCAAATAATAGTGCTATGAGGTGTCTAAATAATACCGCATAATACAATGTCTACAGTGCCACATATGATCATCGGGGGGAGATTTATCAAACATGGTGTAAAGTGAAACTGGCTCAGTTGCCCCTAGCAACCAATCAGATTCCACCTTTCATTTTCCAAAGAGTCTGTGAGGAATGAGAGGTGGAATCTGATTGGTTGCTAGGGGCAACTGAGCCAGTTTCACTTTACACCATGTTTGATAAATCTCCCCCATATGTAACAGCAACA
Source organism: Dendropsophus ebraccatus (assembly GCF_027789765.1). NCBI lineage: Eukaryota > Metazoa > Chordata > Amphibia > Anura > Hylidae > Dendropsophus > Dendropsophus ebraccatus. The sequence goes on from NC_091465.1 coordinate 70,774,818, forward strand.
ACGTGCCTTTGATTTGATGACATCACTCATAAATTATAATATGTAAGGTAGGGGTCTCCTGTCTGTTTTACTGTGCATCCTGGGAATTGTAGTTTTGGTACAACCAGAAAGTGATGTGTTATAGGCCAGGGGTGGTCACACATGGGGACCTCGAGCTGTTGCAAAACTACAATTCTCACCATGGCTGGACAGCCAAAGCTTTAGCAGTTCAGGCACGTTGGGAAATGTAGTTTTGCAACAAACGTGCATTATAGGCTGCTGCCCTCTATGTGTAATGGTAGGAGACAGGGGAAGTGCAGCCCCTATCTCCACCTGCACCTCTGTCCCTACCTACTTGGAGTAGCCCCCAATTGGAAGACAGCTCCTTCCCTAACTCAAAGCTGAAGAATAGTCAGCTAACCCCTGGCTAAACAGTGCCACTATATGGCTAGTACATTATAACATAAATCAGAATATTTTATTAAAATACTAAGTTTGGGCACGATCCAATACTATACTCATACAATACAATACTTCTATAGGTTACTGTAGACACGCATCCCCTACTGCATTCAATCAATATATTCTCTCTATATAAAATATAGATGACGCCTCTGAGATAGTAAGAATATCAGTGGCAGGCCTATATAGTAATTCCATCTTTCATGAATCCTTCTGTACTTTCCTCCTAGAGGATCACCGGGGTCAGGAGTGGAGGAATGGCGGAGTGCAGTGGAGGAGAGACATCTCTTATTCTCTAATCTCCGCTGTGTATGCATGAGGAAGCTTTCCCCACTGTTAATACTTTCTGATGGCTACAGAAGCGCATGTTTCATGGTGGAGCCTCTTCTGCTTAATAATATTAATAGAGGACCATTGGCGCAGGTCCTTTTTTTTTTTTTTTTTTTTTTTTCTTTTGCTTAAATTAATTTCTTGGCTCTGAAGACAGGTTTCCGAACCGTGAAAATCTGCTGAACCTGAGAAAACACGGAGTGTGCGATATGTCAGAGAGCCTGGAGGAACGTTAGTCATACATGGAGAACACAGTCAAAATGGAAATGGGATATATATCATAAAAAAAACATACTGGAATGTGGGCTAAAAATGCTCGGTGTATTGTACAAGGCTCTAGCTTGGGATCCCATGTATACTACAATATATATGTTTTTTTATTTGATCCTATAGATATTTGCATTAATCATTCTAGTAAAATAAGCTCTGGATGAAAACCAACTAAAATGACATTCTTTTAGACTATTTGGGGGGGTCTATGCATAAGTTTATGCACCAGGAGGTGCTGATTAGTGGTGAGCGAACGTGCTCGCCCGAGCTTGGTACTCGTTCGAGTATTAGGGTACTCGATGGTACTCGTTACTCGGACGAGCATCTCGCGATACTCGAGAAAATGGCATCATCCTTTTCCTGCAAGTTTGGCCGCTATTTCTCAGCCAATAAACATGAAGGACACTCTTTGGTACATCCTGCGATCACATGGGACCCAACCATGTCAATAGCAGTAATTGGTTGGCCAGATCAGATGACCCTGCCATATAAAAGTCTTGGCCGCCGAGACTCGGCTCACATGCATGCTGGAAGAGATTAGGGACAGAGCTGCTGTCAGGAAGAGCGTTAGGGAGGGAATTAGCACTTCTGTAGCCAGGGATACTAGACAAAGAACCCAACAGCCCTTGTAAGGGCTTAAAATTTTATTTTTTTTGTATTACTCCAGACTGCTGGCTGGGACTTGCAGTGCAGCTACCACAATCTTAGCTGCACACTGTGGTGATTGACTGCTGGCAGAAAGGGAACAGCTGGTGTTGCAAACAGACCCCAAAGAAGTCCTCAGTACTATTATTTTTTTGTGACTGGTGCTGCTGCTATTGTACATTGTATTGCTGTGATTTGTAGTACAGCTGCTTAGAGCCTCACTGCTCATTGTCCTGTGTAAGAGGTGACATACACCATTAAGCACACAGACTCTATACGACAACCTCCAAAAACTAGTCTGAACAGTATCTGTTGTCATCTGCAGCCAGTCTGCAGGGTTGCCTTCTTTTTTAGTGCAGCCATATCCATCCTCACTGCTCATTGTCCTGTGTAAGAGGTGGCATACACCATACGCATACGCAACCTTCCCTGGGCCGAGCTTGGGTCCCCTGCAAAAATGCTCGAGTTTCCCATTGACTTCAATAGGGTTCGTTAGTCTAAAAATACTAGTCTCGAGTACCGAGCACCCCAGCATTTTAGTACTCGCTCATCACTAGTGCTGATGTATACGGCAGATGTGTACTACAAACAGCTACATGAATGTAAGGTAGGTGGGTACCCTAATAGAACCACACCTGTACCCAGGTTGAGTGTGGTATTACAACCCAGCTCCATCTACTTCAATAGAATTGAGCTGCAGTACCACAAACAACCTGAAAGCAAAGGAGGTGCTGTTTCTAAAAGAAAGAAACTATATTGTTTTCTAACCCTGGATAACCCCTTTAAAGAGGTACTCCAGCAAAAAAAATCTTTCAAATCAACTGGCATCAGAAAGTGCCACATAGAAATGAGTGAAGCGAGCCAAGGTCCTGCCTCTAATGGGGAAGACATTAGGATTCAAATGCCGATGGTTCAGGTTCGTATGAACCCGAGCCTCGGCCGGGTTCGCTTATCTCTAGTTCCAGAGATTTTTCATTTACTTCTGTTAAAAAATGTCCAGTGTTCTATTACTTATCAGCTTCTGTATGTCCTGCAGGAAGTGGTGTATTCTTTCCAGTCTGACACTGGTCTCTGCTGCCACCTCTGTCCATGTCAAAAACTGTCCAGAGCAGGAGAGGTTTTCTATGGAGACTTGCTACTGCTCTGGACAGTTCCTTACATGGACAGAGGTGGCAGCAGAGAGCACTATGTCCAAAAGAATACACATACACATAATGCAGGACATACAGCAGCTGATGAGTACTGAAAGATTAGAAATCTTTTTAATAGAAGTAAATAAAAAATCTGTCACTTTCTTGCACCAGTTGATTTGAAAGATTTTTTTTTTCTGCTGGAGTACCCCTTTAAGATCCAGAGAAGGCAACCCTATTTGAAGGTGACTTTAGAGCTGACCACTATTCCTTATGTGCTGTTTCACAAAGACCCTTCTTGACCTTAGGAGTGGATATGTACATATTCTCTAAACAGAACACTACTTCTTGTAATAGCATACAGAATTCACAGGGCTTAAAGGGAAAATAAAATAGAATGATCTATAATAATAATAATAATAATAATAATAATAATAATAATAATAATAATAATATATTAATTATTATTATTTATTATTATTCTGAATTCCTTGCCGATATTGAAAAGCGGAATCTTACAAAAGTCAGTGTCCAGAATGCATCAGGGGCTATACCAGTCTCCCTATAATTCATGTAGACAAGGGATCCTCTGTATCCACCTCTGGAGAGTAGTCATTTGGAGGTGGCTTACATCTACATCCTAATATACAGGTGCTTGCTTCTGAACATATCAGTGGGGGACTGGGTAATTGAATTTAACCCTTTTAGATGGAGTATTCCCTTTCCGATGATTTTTTGTACTAGATGTTTCCACCTAATGATAGAGACCCCAAATCCACAATTTATTATTTATTACTTTTCATCTAAAAGAATCACTGTTTGTGTCTTGCACACCTGCTAAGAGCAAAGCCGCTCACCACGACCACCTGCCGCTGAATGATAGCTTTATAACTATACAGGGTACAGGCAATAAGCTGTCAGTCACTGACTGGCCTGTGCTCATGGACTCAGTGGCAGTCTTGTCCAACTTCTTATTGTCCCCTGTTATTCTGCCAAACACCAAGGTTTCTGGTTTGATTATTTCTATTTTTTGAACAACTTAAACAGGTTGACTCACTAAACTCCTTTATGACTCACTAAACTCCTCACAAGGTAAGTAAGGCCTAGTTTACATATACAAGATGCATCCGTTTCCGTTTTTTGTAAAAAACTGACTGCAACTGATATCACAACTGATGGCAAAAAGGTCATCAGTTGTCATCTTGTTTTATATCATTTTTTTATGAAAAACCATCAGTTGCCATCAGTTAATATCAGTTGCAATCAGTTTATTCCTTTAGTTGTCATCAGTTTTTTTTATATACAGTATATAGGGGGCCAGCTATATAGGGGGCAGCACCAGAACAGGAGATAAAATATTGTGGACAACTTTTACATGGGAGTCCTCTAGAGCAGGGGTAGGGAACCTTGGCTCTCCAGCTGTTGCAAAATTACAACTCCCATCAAGCCTGGATATCCCAAACATGATGAGAGTTGTAGTTGTGCACCAGCTAGAGAGGCAAGGCTCCTAACCCTGTCCTAAATGGTGCTGCACTGCATAGAGGAGCTGGGGGGGACCAGGGGTCACAAGAGTTTAATGTCCGGGCAGGGACAGGGACTTTCTCTAAGGCACCCTATAGACTTTAGTGGATGCAGTGCCGGATAGCTGACCTGGCTGTACGTCAGAACGCTGCGTTCTGCCGTACGGCCGGTCCGGCGCCATCAGTTGTAGAACGGATCATCCAATCAGTTCAGAGATGCGTTTCCCTCCGGTGCTTCTCTACTGCAGCGGAGGGAAATGCCACCGGATTTATGTAAACTAGGCCTAATATAAGTATAATCACTTGTCAGACTTCCGGTACTTCCACCAGTTTCAGGAACAGCAGTCTCGGAGTGTGCAAGTACATTCGCCTGACCGCCACTCCATTCAAAGCTATGGGACGGACAGAGATTGTGCCCACCTAAAGCAGTAAAAGGAGCAGATGATCATACATTTATCTGTGGAAAGGTGATTAAAGGGGTTATCCAGTGCTACAAATATATGGCCACTTTTTCCCCTACTCTTGTCTCCAGTTCAGGTGTGGTTTACTATTAAGCTCCATTTACTTCAATGGAACTGAGTTTCAAAACCCCACCCAAACTGGAGACAAGAGAGGGGGAAAAGTGGCCATGTTTTTGTAGTGCTGGATAACCCCTTTAAAAAAAACAGGTTTGTAACTTTGGGACTGGGTGGAGTAGAAGGAGCCAGTAAAAAGCCAGTGGACCGACATTGCTGCAAGAAAATGTTGTGGCCAGACCTCCAATCCTATATGTATCCAATGAATAGGTGGTAAATGCTTTTAGGAAGCCAACAACTTTGAAAGGATTATTCAGCCGGTAAGAATTCAGGGTCCATCATCATCATCCAGATAGACCATGAATATAAGATCAGCAAGGGTCCAGCTCCCGTCACATATGCCAGTCGGCTGACTGATGGGTCACAGCACCCAAGCAAGAGCTGCTGCCTATTTACTGTCACTAGGAAACGTACAAGCTGTTTAGTGGCAGCGCTGGTAGTCAGACACCCTCTACTCTAATATGGCCTAGGCCAACAATTTTTACAGGCTCGATAACCCTTTTAACAGAAAAAAAATGGACAGCTAATATTTTTTTTTTACAGATGTCTACAGCCCAGAATAATGGATGGTTGGCAACCCTCCCCAGCACATGGTGGTGTCTGAGGTATCTGAGGTCCATATGCTGTTAGAGTACTTTAAGCTGCTTGGTGCGGGAATGGGGATGCAAGCTTTATATGCCCAGTTCATCAGCGTCAGTGATATCTCATTGGTAATAACAGGGTGGTGTACGGCTAATACAGTGTTCCACAATTTGTGGCTCTCTAAAGGGCCTATTACATAAAATGATTATCGACTTGGCCGATTACTGACCATTCAGACCCATAATTGCTTAGCACACGTTGAAAGGCAACGATCACCCGACATGCACTGCTGCTCGTCATTCCATATAATAGGAGCAGCGGCAGCAGCAGACCGCCACTGACCACAACCCCTCCCATTGCTTCCACTGTGTGTAATAGTACAGGCAGCGAGCGGGGAGCGATGCGAAGGTGAGCGCTGACCTGACAGGTCAGCACTTGCTTCCTCCAGAAAATTGTGACGTGTAATACGACCTTAGCTGTTGCAACACTACAACTCCCATCTTGTCCTGATAGCCTTCGTCTTTCATTACTATTGGCAATAACCCTAAAAGAATTGTTTTTAAATACAATATAAAGTGATGTTCTCTTTCTTGTGGCCCTTCAGCTGTTGCAAAACTACAACCCCCATCATGCCCTAAAAGCCATTAGCTGGTATTACAATTGGTAATGACAAGGGTGGCACACCCCTAACAGACACCCTCCCAAATACAGTACTGGATATAGATTAGTATTCTCCAACTTACGGCTCTATAGGTATTGCAAAACTACAACTCCTATCATGCCCTGACAGGGGAAGGTAGTTTTGCAGCCCCTGAAGAGCTACAGATTAGGAAAAAGCTGGTATAAACTAACATTGCAAATGTCCCCCCCCTGCATCCACTACATGCTCGCTTATACATGTTCATCCAATTACCATATTACCATCCTATTACCATACAAAATAAAATAAATAGGTGTTTTAATATACAGGGGGGTAGATACTTGCGGTGCATGTCTATTTAACCCATTGCTATCCCCGGCCCCTGTAACAGCATTGATTATAATCCTGTGCATTCCTCAACAGCAAGTTTTAGAATTCCATTGCTGAAGCAGATGAACACTAGAGAGAGCTGTGCTTACTCCAGGATGGGGGTAGCTGACAGAACAAAGCATGGAGAGAGCAGAATGAGCATCCAAGGGAAACAGCTCAAAGCAGCCTTGTAAAAGCAACCTCCAGAGAGCAGCTGAGAAGGCTACCAGCCTGCAACCAGGGAGGGAATAGGACCATGGGGTGCATGTCTGAAGTGGAGGCGGGGAGACAGCTCTTGGGATGCTGAAAATTCAGGCAGTAACGCGGAGGAATTTGGGCAGAAAAAAATCACTTTTGTGCATTAAGCAGCTCATTGGTTTGCTGTAGTGAGCATTAGTGGATTCCTGTTAGGATGGGCATTATGCTGCAGGACTAGTCAATGCTACAGGATTGGACTGATGCTGGGAATAGAAAACCAGGAGACAGCCAGACCTTGTGTGTGTGGGAGGAATACGGTGTATCACACTGCCACATCCTGCTGGGAGCAGCCAGAGTGGGGGTTGCAGTGATTCACAGGGACTGAGTGCTTGGAACCGGCTTTGGGAAAGGTTGCCTTGAAAGAAGTGACATCCAGGTATTCTGCGAGAAGATGTCAAGCAAAAGAGCATGGTGACTACCCTGCAGCAGCATTGGGCTGTCACCTCCTGTCTGCACTCTGGCAGCCAAAATCAGCAGGTAGGACACTTCCTCTCTACCCCAGTACTGGCACTGCCATGACTCGCCTCATTTCTATACTGCAAAGCCTACTTTATTCCTTCTGGTATTGTGATATTGTGCATGCACTGCTGCATTCTGCTCTACAATGCACTAAATGTGTATACAGGTTGGCACTGCCATCGCCACCTTATAGAAGTATCCCCCAGACTTCTTCATTCATTGTACTGGAGTGCCACTAGGGTGCCCAGGACATCGACTGTCCCCAGCTGTCTGTGTGCCTCACTATTGTACATGGAATGAATTGTGCCCCACGTTATTATCCCTGAGGGTCACATCCAGGATAAATCTAGGATGAGATAGAGGTCAGTAGCATTGGGAAGTGATCACTCTGCAAACTGTGCCAGGAGGAGAGGCACTGAGTTTTCCCATGGCAGCTTCAGACTTATTACCATACAGCGAAAGGTAATTTGCAGCCTATTCCAGATCTGCTTCCATCTTTCCAAAAAAGTAGACAGCATGAAGAAGAAGAGGAAGGCCATGGGAGCCAGGCGGAGGGGCTGCTTAAGGTGACATTTGGTGGTTGAGTTCATGGATTTATGAGGAGCTGTCCAGCCTGTGGTGCTGAAATCTCAGGCTGGAAGAATAAGGAGCGTCTATGTCATGTGCATGTGTATTGGGGGTCTGCAATGTCTCTTCTCTTTGCTTTATCTTATACATATAGATATTTTCTGGTCTTCTTTATAGGACTGTGCAATGGGTTGAATGTCTTGAACCGGCTCGGCCATGCTGGGGATTGTCTAATGCAATGTTATATATATAAGATGCATTCTATTTCTGCAACTGATTCTGTTCTTGCAAGACAATATGGACTCTGCTTATTAACATATGTTATAAAGTTACCTATCTAAATAAGCTAGAATCTAGGCGGCGATGAAATACTGTATCTGGTTGGTTGGTTCCAAGGTGCAACCATGCAGTAGACCTGGACTAGTCATATACGGATCCATACTGCTTCCAACTTCACTTGCCATAGTATTCATCTGCCAGTGATCTACATTATATATCACTCTCATAGACAGTTTCTGCTCCCTGAATTAAGAACTTCTATGGTTTCCGCTATGATCAGCATTGTACTCAGGAATATGAGTGATCCTGAAAACTTCTCCGCTGACCGTAAAGTAATGTATAGCCGTCTATACTGCCAGGTGTAATGGTTACTACTGGACAAGATAAAGATGAGATCACAGCAGCAATTCTTTGTTTTAGCTCTTCATATGGGTACAGCCACATGGCATAGACTGTAGCATAGACATCAGCTTCTCTTTGTGTCTCTTGGTGAAAATGAATGTGACCTTAAAAAGTAGCTCCCCTCCTATATACTGCAATGCATTCATGTGAGAATTAGGATATTATTCATATAGAAATGGGGTGCATGTTCTTACATGTATCCCAGGGACTATAGCTGCAGAGGGTGGATAGATTGCATAATGCATATATTGTTCTTTATGGATGTATCCGGCATATCCCATTGGTTTGTATGGTGGAGCTTCCTCCTAGTTCTCAGATATCATCTCCGAAATTCTAAGGGGACCACTGGACAATACATCTTAATATTGAATAGAATTAAAGTTTTGGTTTGGCCTAATAGAGTTTTTAAGGGGCAGAACCGGGAATGATCAGCTCCTGCATAAAATCCCGTGGGTGTGAATAGATGCAGTTCTGCAAAGGAAAATTGGGCTAAAAACCCTCAACAGTGATATGAAAGACTGATACCAAACTATAGGAAGGATTTTGGTTGTGACGATTACTGCTAAAAATGGAGCGTCCTGCTGTTATATATCAGCGGGCGACTACTTTATGGATCTTGGATAATAGTAATATTTCAAGACCCTTGTTATAGAGGTATCTGAGCCAGAAGCATAAATGGTAAACCGGTAGGGGTCCATCTGCTGGGCCCCCCATTAGGAGCCTAGGATAAGGACGGCTGTTCCTGTTAGTGTTATAGATTTTCAGCTCATGCTCAACTACCAATCCATTTTCTGTCCCTCTTAGCTCTGGTAGATCAGGGATAGGGAACCTTCGGCTCTCCAGCTGTTGCAAAACTACAATTCCCATCATGCCTGGACAGCCGTTGGCTGTCCAGGCATGATGGGAATTGTAGTTTTGCAACAGCTGGAGAGCCAAAGGTTCCCCATCCCTGTGGTAGATAGAGGAAACAGGACTGGAGTCGAAAACTCTCGCAATTGGTGGGTGAGGAACTCCACCAATCTATCATGTTTCACCTAATGTAAATGGTGCTGATACCCCTTTAGGTGATTACTTGCATCATTCTTCCAAAAGTTCAATAAAATAAATTTGCAATAACAATGGACAACTGGACTGGACAAAGTATAAGAATTGGTAGATCTAGATTCATGGTAGGGCAAGCCGCTTTCCGAGGTCATATATATCTTACAAGCATCTCATGAATTTGCTGTAATGAGTTGAAACTAGCTCAGGTCCCCTCTCCTAAGGCTGTGTGACCCCGCACAGGGCTCGTCCTCTCCGCAATCCAAGAGCCATAAGCTAACAAGCTTATAGGAAATAGCTGGAGGCTCATGCTTCTATAACAGGAGATGGGAATGAAATAGAGGACCCCCCTTAGTTTTCTCTCTGTTTCTTGGAAAATGCTCCTCCTATCCAAATTTATAAGGAAACAAAGCAGAATGAGCCTATACTTGGGGGAGCATCAAAATGTCTACTGGGTAAAACTGTAGAGATTGGAACTCTTGGGGGAAGGTCTTGTAACATGCGTTATATTTGGAAAAGTCCAGTTTCAGCACAATGGATATGCTTCTTACTTTGTATCCATGGTAAAAGCTTGCCACAAATACAGAACCCACAGAACTGATATGTGTTACCTGTTTCTATGCATGTTCTGGCCTTCTACTAAAGTGAGTATGAATGTGCTCTTCTAATTCTATAGCATGGACAACTTAAGGCAGTGTCCTACAGTAAAGCCCCTATTACATGAGCGATCTCCTGGAGCAAGTGAACGCCAACCTGTCAGGTCAGTGCTAGCTATTAAACATGCCGACAGCAAGCAGAAAAGTGCGATGAGTTGCAGGGGGCACGAGGGGCTCCCTAGACAAACTTTAGATCATCCAGGGAGCCCACAGGAGAGCCCATGTTGAAAGACAATGACAAGACAACAATCAGCCGAGATCATTGTCTTCTATTACAGAAAGCCATTATCGCCCGTAATGGCCAATAATTGTCAAAATACAGCCGGCAACTGCTTCGTGTAATAGGGCCTTAAGATGTCTATGAAAGCTCCCAGTGCAGGCTTGGGATATGGTATATAATAATTGCTCCTGACCCAATGCTCTGCAGAACATTTAAAATTATCATAGGACCTCTAAGGAGCCTCCCCTGTCTCACCACTCTTCCTTAGATGGTAAGGTTTAAGCTGAATGCACTGCAATAATATCTATGATAAAAGGATGTGGATTATATAGTAGAGTTGGATTATGTTGCTTGGTGGTGCTGGTGGTGGGGTTCTAGAATGTAGAACCCATTGCTTCATGTCCCAATAGTCCACTATTATAGATGAGTGCAACTGGAGCATGCTTGAGTGTGGTCTTTCGGCATTTGATTATCAGTGACTGAAGAAGTTAGATGTAGTCCTAGGGAGTCCTGAAAGCATGGATACAGCCAATGGCCTATAGTTGTATCAATGTTTTCCCTGTTTTCAACTTCTTCAGCTACCGGTATTCAAATGCAAAACCATCACTCTGGAGCATGCTCCAGTTGCGCTAATCTCTAACCATTATCCAAAGGCTGTCTCATCCCGACAACCTCTATAACTATGCTCCATTAAAGGGGTGCCCTAGGCCACTGCCTCTCCTGCTTATCTTGCCCCCTGCTTTCCTTGTTTCAAGGCAATTCCGCCTCCAGACCAGATTGGATTCTCAACCAGGTAGCGGTTGATACAATGATAAGGAGATATGGGAAGCCATTCCATCTAAAATTCTTGCCGACTAAGACAAAGGAATCTGCAGCCTGGTGATATTATCTTGCAGTGGTTGCTCTGGGTACATAGCCTGAGAGATAAGGCAGAGAGAGAGCTAGTGGCTGGATGTGTATATTGCAATTAGGAAGAATTAACTCCTCAATGCGAACACATTTATCAGCGTAATGAGCGAGCGGAGCAAGACACGGTGAACTCTACATCTCACACTATGTACATAGAAAGGACCAACTCGGCTTCGCATTTCCAGGCTAATTCTTAACAAAGACGTCGGGTGATCCAATAAGGGGATGCTAAATCCTTTGTCACAGACGTGGCGAGAGCTTTTTAATCCTGTTTCTCTCAACATGATTGCCGTCTCTGATTTCATCTTCATTCGGCATTCGCTTTAATGAGCCAATGTTGTGGGTAAAGGATGCAATCATTTTTAGTTGATTAACATCAGCAATTATTCCTCTGTTTACTCCTCCTCAGCTGCATGGAGGAAATACTGGGACCGTGTCTAACCTTTATGTCTTGGTTTTAGAATGCAATAATACAAGTAGGAATTAAGTTAATCAATTTTGCATGAAGTTAATGCTTCTAGGCTCATCAACCCTAGATTGGCTTTGATCCCAAGAGTGTAGGTACCATAGAAGCACTGTGGGGGGTGCTTTGGAGACCATAGAGAAGAGATGCCTGCTTGGGTTGGCCTTGGGTGAACTTGGCTCCTCTACTCTACACATCTTCAGCAGGGATGGGATATGTATCTTGGTGTTAAAAGGTTTTTCTTAGAAGCCTAGTGTAAAAATCCTTATGGAATTACATCTCTAAGAGCACATTCACATCACAATTTACTGATATGTTGGAGATATATGTCATTATACCTTCCAAAAGATATTCTAGCGTATATCATGGCAGACTTACAGTGGGACCATTGGCAAAGAATTGCCAATCTGACTAATTTTTGTCAGATAGCAACCAATCACGGCTTAGCTTTTTTTCTCAAACGACCTGTGGTTGGTTGCTATCTGGGACATAGTCTACTATTAAAGGAGAAGTCTGGCGATTTCTGAAAGACTGCCAGGGGAGGAGGGAAATTGATTACAAGTGGGAGTTGTGATGACGTCACGACTCGGGGGAAAAGGCCTGTCCCGGCTGATGGACTGGCCGCTCAGCCAAACAGTGTTTGAAGTGGCATCCTGTCCCAGTCGTTGACTGGCTGAGTGGCAAGTCCATCAGCTGGGCCGTGACGTGGATACCGCGGAGATTCGAGCCCAGCAGTGGCAAGGGGAGAGGTAAGTTGTTACTTGTAATCAATTTCCCCCTTCCCCCTGCAGGCTGGCAGCTTTTGAAAATCGCCAGACTTCTCCTTTAAAGATAGTGGAAGACTGTGAACCAGGGCTTGGACAGCCCTGCAGTTCCTGACACGAATGTTAATGGTAGAAGAAGGCCCCTTACAGCGGCCAGTCAATGTATAATAAAAATAAATATTATACAATTATGAAAGTAATATAACTGTATTAAGGCAATGTACAAAAAACAGTGCCCCTTTAACTTCATGTGAATTTATATTTTTTTGTTGCAGGATAGTGATGTGAACATTACTTTCTTCCTCAGCATATTCTTGGCAAAAAGGGGCTAACTTACTGATAGTTCCTCTTTAATACTTACACCTCCGCTAGTCATGTCTCAGTCTACACTGCAAAGCTAAGTAGGCAGCAGAAACCAGAAAGTGTCAGCCTGTTGTGTGCACTCTAGTGGCCTGCAAGAACACTGGAACATTTCAGGTAGAAATAACATAAAGAGATATGTTTATAGCAAAAAATCAATCATTCTCTGATAATTCATCTCCTTTATTACAAATCTGCCCTCCAATGCACTTGATCCTTTCTGACTTTGACTTCGAATGTTTCCCGGAGTAAATCTAGTGAAGAGATGACATCTTTGTGTAACCCCTGCTTTCAAGTCTGATGCCCTTGACCATCATCCCATCCTCTGTGGATATGGGAGTCGATGAGCGGGTTCCCAGCAGAGTCGGCAGAGGGAGGAGTCTGAGCTGTTGAAAGTCGGCTTTCCCTTTTAACTCCTTTGCACAATTTCCATACCCCCCCTCCTTTGCCGGGATGCTAAAGCCCCTTTGGGTTCCATACCGAGACTGGATTCATCTATCTCCTTGTTCAGCCGATTTCAGCACATTTGAAAGCCTTTGATGTGTAAGAGACTGGATTATTAGGGAAGAGAGCAGAGCAAGGTGGATAGAGATAAAACAACATCCAGGCTAGGAGAAGCGCAGTCTCCGAATATTCTCAATACAGATTCCATCAGGCATTAGCTCTAATACTTTTAGGATTAGAGCCGTGCTTCACACCATTCTATTCTGGGAGGGGACATTTGATGAGTACTAATAAGTCATGTGCTAAGCGGCTGATCGCAGTTGTGGAGATCCTAAAAATACACCCAAAAAATAGAAAAAAAGTCTGCTGATAAACACAATAATATCAAGCTGGCGGCTTTGTGTATCAATTCTAGAGATTCTCATGCATGAGCGGATACATCTTTCTGCTTTTCTATTCTGCTCAGCCTATGTACTGACCTTGTATCTGCAGGGGTGAGCCTGGCACCTTACATATTTAGTCTCTGTCCTTTCCGCTAATCTCACTATGTGCAAATACTGTATAGCGGCTAAAGAGCACCCGATAACCTTCACTGGTTTTAATTCATTTTCTAAAGGGGGTTGATGAAAATTAGGGTTCATGATGGGGCAAATATAATCTAGGTAATATACAGTGCATGGCAAAAGTATTTAGGGAAGAAAAATATTACCTTTTTTTTTTCTTTTTACGCCAGTCCATTCACAAGAGTTTTCTGGGGCTGGACAATTACTTTAAAGGAAAATTTCAGGGAAGATTTTTTTTTTTTTTTTTTACATTTCTTTAATAAAATTATATATCTTTTTTAATAGTTATATTTAAAGTGTCACTGTTGTATCAATAGTACAGGCGATTTTAAGAAACTTTGTAATTGGGTTTATTAGGCAAATATGCCATTATCTGCATTCAAAAAAACTTTCCCCAGGTCCCCTCCCCCTCCTTTCTCTTATCCACTGCTCATTATCAGGAAATCTCGACTTTACATCTGTAGTGCCCCATGTAGCCTATGGAGAGGGGAGGGGGAGGAGGGAGATTAATCACCAGCAGAGAGCAGAGAACTAAGGATTACACAGCGGGACCTGTGTGAAAGCCGGTATTCAGAGGCCAGAGAGGTCAGTGCTGACCTCAGAGGAGATGGCCTGGTGATGTAGCTGTAAATTAACTCTTTGTTGTCCTGTTTTGGTGCCTCATCTCCCTCAACCCCTCTCCTTTCCATAAGAGAACCATGAAGATGGGGGGAGAGCTTCAAACTTCTTTTTCATGATAAAAATGCATTGTTCGGGTAATAAACCCAATTACAAAGTTTCTTAAAATCGCCTGCATTTTTGCATTGAGTGGGAGCAGTGACGAATACACAGCCCTCTGCTGCCACCAGTGGCTGTGTCAGGAACTGCAGGGATGCTTATGCCCTGGTTTCTAGCTCTGCTGCTTGTAGTGTCAGTGATACGGAGTCTTCTTGTATGTCTATTGTACTGCATGTTAGCAGTAGAATAGACAATGCAGGCATGGCACTCTGTAACAGAGCGAATGTGGTTAATGGCTGTGGCGCTACTGACACAGACAGCTTCTCCAACTGTAATGTCTCTTTTAATGTTAACATGTATGAGAATGGAGATACAAGGAGGCACAGTATCACTGATGCTGCATGCAGCAGCACTAGCAATATGTAACTAAGTAGGGGCTGGGGCTTGAGCAGCCCTGCAGTTCCCAGCAAAGCCATTTGTGGCAGCAGAGGGGCACTGTCTCCACTAACTGCTGCCACTCAATGTAAAAATCTTAGAGCTGCGTGCAAAATCACTAATGCCAATGTGTTTCAGACCCTTCTAGCTGGCTCTTATATTCACCAAACCATGTTTCTGAATGACCAAATACCAGGGCTTATTGATAAATAATATATATGATATTAACTATGAACATATTGGTTTGAAAAAAATATACAGGAAAGTCCGTCAATCTAGGAAGATCACTTGCCTTGGGGGTTGTATACGTTTCCATTGACCTGTATAAGATTGTCCAGTGTCTTTTTCTTCACTACTAGGCTTGTAATATAAGTAAATCAATGCATTTGTGCCGCATCACCCACCACTGTCCCACTTATACATATATCTTGTATAAGTGGCATCTGAGCTGAGCTAGTAGTGGAGACCTGTTTTCCTTATAACATCTAGACTTCTGCACATTAGTAGGTGTTACATTCGCATTTTATCAATTTTTATGCTAATTTATGCAGGAAACAGCACTATCAGCTTCAGTGTTAGGTTGTTCAGATAGAACACACATCGGATAGCCCATTATCACTTTACTGTATTATTATTGTGTTCAAAGATGTTTATACCATTGATATATTTTACTTGTAATACCATGTCAGTCCTCATGGTGCGCTGTTGAGAAAACATGTTCAGGACCAAGGTTCCCTTTCATTAGACCATAGAAACCAATTCATAGTAATGAATGTTTTACTAGGGGTTTACCAAAGGTGAATGCATGTGTTAAATACATTGCAGGATTGATCATTGTGATTTGTAAAACAAGATGGACTAAAGAGCTATGCCAGTGCAGTTCTCTGTTCAATTTGGAAAGGATGGCTTCTGCTACACCGCAGCCAAATTGTATCATTAGATCTGACCAGCTGGCTGTTACATTGCATAGTCATTCCATAAGCCGATAGAAATGTGTTACATCGTAATACAGGATGATAAAGCTCCACTCCGGTCCTCATGACCACTCAAGGAGCTGTAGGAATAAAGTACCCGCTGCCTCAGGTTCAAACCCAGTAGGCAGTAGTGTACAGCAGATGTGCCTTCTTCTTAGAAAAGTGCTGACTATAAACGGATTTCATGGGTATATCTGATCCTTTGCAGCACCACTGATGGACAAAACAGGTATTACACCCCGCCCATAGGGAATAATGGGTTGTTCATAAATAGTGTGGCCCTCCAAAGTGAATCCTGAATGGAGGACCCCACTTCATTAGTTTACAACTCTCTCTGAAGATGGCTTTTCTAGAATGTTCAGGTGACCTTAGGCCAACTTCTGAAGTCCTGTATGGCTTCCGCTCTTCATTGTATTCTCTATAACCAACTAACCAGAATTATCTACTGTCTCCATTGGGCACATATACTGTGAGTGATGTACTGCAGAGGGGTAGACCGGTATGTAGTTACAGTGTTTCACAGGTTCTTGGTGGGTATTCTTTCTGTGTTGGAGACCACCAGCTGGTTTAGGGAGGCTTATAGCCAAGGCAATGCTCTACGGGATATATACCCATCTATAGATAGCTGTTTCAGGTTCTTGCTTCATCAGTATAGAGCGTGGGGCTTGTTGACTGGATGAGAGGCCTTTGATGTGGGAGGGGTAGTGTTTGAAGGTTCTGATTTGGTTAATAATCCCTAACCATGTTTGAAGGCTCTTTTGATGGGCAAACATTAATTTACAGGTAGTGTTGAGGGGACATGACAAAATGTTCAGGTTCGGCAATGTTTTCTTAACCTAAACGATTGGCATTTGACTCCCGGCAGCTGGAGAAGTTGCATGCTTCCCTGAGGAGGCCTGGAAAACATGGATACAGCCATAGGTTACATCCATGATACACTAGGGAGAAAAAAACAGACATGGTAGCACATCCATATTACTGATCCTTTTGTTTCTCAGCACTATATACTACTAACATCAGGAGTTAGTTACATCAAAGGACATAAGTGCACATTCTGCTTCAATGTTCCTGATTTGTGCGGGTACCTAACTAAAAAATGGTACAGCCCCATGTGGTGACCACCATCGTAACAACGAGGACGCCAGATGGAGGAGTGACCCAGTCGTCCAGCAGCCCCAATGCTGCTACACATGGCATCCCTTAGCATTGAGCCACCCCACCCCCAGACAACGTGCCGCAAACAACAATGGCCGCCGCATGGGACCAATACCACACAGAGCAGAAGCAAAATGGAAAAAAGCCAAAAGCCAAAAGACTGAGGAAAGCTAAAACCACCCGGGTGGGCGAGGAGTGCTACACCAAGGCAAAAAAGAGGGGACAGAATATATCAAATGATATTCTAGGGAGAAAAACCAGACATGGTAGCACATCCATATACTAATCACTGATCCTTTTGCTCCATGTTTTTCTGGTAGCCCTAGGGCTGCATCTAACCTCTGCAGCCGCCGGGAGTCTAGTGCCAATTGTTCGGGTTCAGAGAACTGTTCGGCATGTCCGCTTCCTAGTACTTTACAGGGTAGCGACCTCCAGTAGGAGGCACCAGTGAGAATTCTATGCCTATTTTACTGACACCTGTCAAAAAAAAAAAAAAAAACTGTCACACGTCCTCAGGTGGCATTACAACTTGGCTGCATTAACTTTACTGGAGTTGAGCAGCTACATAAACCAAGGATAAGAGAGGTGCTGTTTCTAGAAGAAAGCAGCTAAGTTTTTACAGTGCTTACTACTGTACTTATATAACAATACCCGAACTCTCTTCTCTCTCTTCTATAACTTGATTGTATTACCTCTTCCATGTTGTTTTACTAACAGAAACTGATATTTTCAAGTCATTCAAATGTTTGTGAAGTCTAATTGTAGTGAAACCTAAGCTCTAGGCAGTGTGGACAGAGGTCTGTGTGTGTTCCCTCTGATAACCAGTCCAGTTCTTCCAGTTCAGCCCCAGGGATTCCTGCTCGGTAAATTCTTGAAATGATTGCAAAGCCAGAGGTATAGGTCAATGTCAGGGCTCCTTAACTACTGTACATCATGTCTGGTTCCCCCGGGATTAGAGGCGCATTGGTTCTGTGCCGCAGATCTAATTTAAAAAAAAAAAAAAAAAAAAAAATACACTTTTCAAAAACAATTTGGCTACCAAAGACGTATCGGTGATACAACGTGAAGTGGATGTCTATCAAGTGACCTTATAAAACCACAAGGAATCCAATGAATCCCCGTGCATCCCTTCACACTCCCGAGGCGTCGGTGTGTGTACGCTAGCAGATCATTATGTGCCGGGAATGGATGTGCTCTAGATTTTGCTTTATGTCTCCTGTGTAGTGATTAAATTGAGTTGGACGCCATGAATCAAGAATTCTATTATAGGATGTTACAATGAAATAACAGAACCTCTGTGTCGTGGGAACCATACTGGCTTTACTGGTGTACATTTTGTGGATAAGACTTTTGATACCATATTAGTTATCACTCACAACTGCTGGGTTGGGTCATCAAGTCAAGAGATTAGGGATGGGTCATGCTTGTTGGGTTTGCCCTTGTCAATGGCATACATAATAAATAGACCCACAGAACACACACCCTTCACTTTTTCCATAAGCCTTAAAGGGATTATTCAGAAATAGAAAAAAATGGCCACTTCTTCTCCAAAGACCACATGACCCTAGTTTCCTGTTCAGATGCGGTTTGCAATTGAGCTCCATTCCCTTTAATGGAACTGAGATTTAAAACCTGCACTAAAACTGGAGACAACAGTGGTGCTGTCTCTGGAAGAAGGTCGCCATGTTTTTCGAACACTGGATCAGCCCTTTAAGCCAATTGCTCTCACCGCTATTGGCTAACAGTCCTGCCACCCAGTACAAAAGGGACTGGACCAACCAATTTGGATTGCTCCCTCTTCTCCTACTCTCTTAAATGGCTATTTGTTCTACTCTAAAGTTAAACGTGGCTATCTTTCCATAAATGTATTTTTTTTTTAAATTCTTTACCAATATATGGGCTGTTTTGAGTTTTGATGTGGCCATTGTTTTACCTAAATTGATAACAGGAGTTTCATCCAGATTAGATTGATGGTCAGCTGTCACAATGCATACTTGCCAACATTTAATGGGGCTATCCAGGATAAGATAACCATGGCTGCTTTATTCAACAACAGCGCCACACCTGTCCCTAAGTTGTATATTGGTATTGCAGGTACAGTGAATGGCCCTAAGCTGCACTACCACAAACAACCTGTAGACAGGTGTGGCGCTGTTTTGGAACAAACAACTATGGTTTTCTAATCTTGAACAACCCCTGTAATAGGCCAAAATCTAAATATTTAAAGGCATGATAAACTGCTTCCAGACAAACAGTGAGATCCACTGCTAATCCAGAAGTTTGGGTCTTCATGGATACGGAGACACAATGATATAGCAAAGCGTGTGACCCCGATTGATTCCAATAGGGGCCACATGCAATACAGTCATTGCGTCTCTGTATTCACGCACCTTAACCGAAACCCCAAACCGAGACCCGAACTTCCGGATTAGCAGTGGATCTCGACACCATAGGCTGTACCCATGTTTTATAGGCAGTCCTCTGGCTGCATCCACCTCCTCCAGACAGCGGGATTCAAATCACGATTGTTCAGGTTCATGTGAACCAAAACTTCTGGCAAGTTTGCTGATGTCTCCTCTCCATGGATAGTTGCAGAAATTCCTGGGATATGGAGAAATGCCATAAAGGTTTAGGTTAGATAAACCCTGTTAAGGCTGGGTTCACACTACGTATATTTCAGTCAGTATTGTGGTCCTCATATTGCAACCAAAACCAGGAGTGGATTAAAAACACAGAAAGGATCTGTTCACACAATGTTGAAATTGAGTGGATGGCAGCCATATAACAGTAAATAACGGCCATTATTTCAATATAACAACCGTTGTTTTAAAATAACAGCAAATATTTGCCATTAAGTGACGGCCATCCACTTTCAATCCACATCCAATTTCAACATTGTGTGAACAGAGCCTTTCTGTGTATTCAATCCACTCCTGGTTTTGGTTGCAATATGAGGACCACAATACTGACTGAAATAAACGTAGTGTGAACCCAGCCTAAAATTGTACAAAATTTTGCCTTAAAAAACGAGAGTGGTGTTCGAAGGTGGCCCGACCAATTTCTCTTGTTTTCCCATAATATATGGAATATACAAGAAGCCATTTTTCAGTTGCCTTTGAACTAGAACGCCCCAGGCTTGTTGTGTGTCTCTGTAATCCTTCATAGTAAATACAGCTCTTTTCTATAGTGGTGTTTGAAAGGGCTTTGAGTGCTTTACACAATGATATTAAGGATCAACAGCTGTAATTATAGTCAAGCTCCCTTGATATCCTCTAAGTCTGTGTATTTTCTTTTGTTCAGGCTTGATATGGTTGCAACAATGGTTATTATTCTCCAAAGTGAGAATCTCGGCACAGAAGAACCTGGCTGCGGCTGTCATTCAGTATATAGGGCATCTCTAAAATGATGCTGCTTCAGCTCCAAAAACCATCCGAAGAAGACACAGGCCACCTGAGAATCTGACATTTACTTATATTTACCCTATTTATCATGAGGGTCTAGAGTGGGCTACCTGGTTTGGTATTTGAGCAGTGACACCTGTCATTGGCTCATTCCACTTGGTTGGTTGGAGCCATCTCAACAACGAGAAGGTTGTCATTGAGTCTATTATGGTGATTGGGTTATCACCTCACCATAGTTCCAAATAAAGTTGTCTTCTCCTGGATTTCTTGGCCCTATTATTGGGTCAGGTCCCTGGTACTGTTGGAGTTGAGGGGGCCCCATTGCTGAGAATAAAATACAGCTCTCATCTGGAGCCAGTTATTGGCATCGCATTATCACCTAGGACCAGAAGTCTCGTTGCCTTTACGCATCTCTATCATACAGGATAAAAAATGAAACAAAACATGGCTGCTTTATTCCCTATGCTAATGAAGCATTTTGGTTCACTGGGGGTGGGAATACCCCGATCCACCCTGGCTGGCCCACTTTGCTGGTATTTATTGGGAGGGGTGGGCTTCCTGGGGGTGTATCACTGCACTGGGGGCAGGACTACTGTCCTGGCTGTCCCGCTATGCTTGTATTCAATAGGAGGGGTGGGCCGGCTGGGGATGTATTGCCCCCAGTGCACCAAAACAACTTATTAGCATAGGGATTAAACTCCTTTGATCATTGAAATAGTGCCAAGGATGAGGGTAAGAAAATTACCTTCGTCTTCAGCGCCTCGTGCACTATAGGGACATATGGGCAGGTTAGATTTTTCTAACCTGCTAGTAGTTTCCCTTTAAGGCTTCACACAGTGCCCTGTGTAGCAATGTGCATGTCAGACTCTCATACACCATAGGGAGGACATATATTTCAAACTTATTTTTTTCTGGATAATTCCTTGAACAAGGGCACAAAAGTGCAGGGTTTATTCAAATGCTGCCCAAAAGTGAGATTTTAGTGGGACATTCCAAGGAGGGTTCCTATGTGGGTCCTAATATCCTAATTCAAGCTGGTTGTCTCTCCTATAGGTTGTTTTTTATAGGTACCTATAGCTATTATACCTATTAATAGGTATATAAAGAGGCAGTGATAAATGTATGGGGGCAACCAATCATCACAAGGAGATTCAGTGAACAACATAATACAGAGGGTAAGGAAGAATCGGTGTTGTCGCCCAGCGCATCCTCGGATCATTGCCATGTGACACAGCATGATCTTCTGTTATTCAGTTGGAAGAATTCACATAGGAAACTATAGTTTTTAAAGTGAGTTTTCCCTTAAGAACAGATGTTTTTAATAGATGGTAAAATAGGAATTATTCAAATAAAATATGAATATAGAAACATACAAAGGAGACATTGGGGAATAGCATCAATATTAAAATCAAATCATAGTACTCACACCAAGGAGAGGAGTTCAGATCCCATTCCTCCCCCATGCCAGGATCTTGTGCAAAGAAGCTCTCCAATGGCCGATCCACGGCACGGCTGGTGTACAAGTACTTCTATCCATTTCTCCGATACCTCCGCTCGTATGACTGTATGTACTATAAAACCATTATACAAACAGTGTTTATTTTGAGTCCAACGTGTATCAGGGTCCCATACCCCTTCATCAGGGACATAACATTACCCTCCTTCACATAAACTTTTTAAAATGTGAAAATTTATGATACACCTAAAGAAACGGTAATTACCTATCATTAGACCTAATAGACCAGGTATCCACAGCTGCCGTCACTAGTGCCCGTGTTGTTGTGGTGTAAACTGACTATTCTGCTGGTGGTGGCTGGAGAATGGGATATGTTTTATATGATATTAAAACCATCACTCATTTAGAGCTGGCAACGGCTGACCTGCACTATATGACGGCAGCAGCCTGAGATGTCCTCTCCGGCTATTCCCATACAGAAACATCTGCAAATCCTCCGGCTACTGCAGTTGTGATCTCTTGCAAAGTGTACAAGATCCAGGCCGTAGCCTCATTATGACCGGCTTATTACCTCCATCACTTATTGGGATGGCAGGTGGTTGTATCATACAGCTGTGAACATAAGGGAAGACCCTCAAATGTTACCAAGGTAGATTATTTGCTGAATTAGGTTATGGCAGTCTCTGGAGTGATGTCCCAGATTTGTGGTATTAAATCAGAGGTTTGCCGAGTATGTGCTCTGGTCTGGTTTCTCGGTGCAGCTGTCTTATTGCAATGTGCTGAAGCCATTAGATGGAAAGCGATGGAATTGACTTTCTTCTTTTAAAGGGGAGTTGTCATGAGAAAAATGCTCTGTTTGATCAAAGCTAGTAAGAGCATTGGCATCAGATGAATGGCTCTACTTGTACTGGAAGATGGGCATGGGGGAGGTAGTCTTTGTATGTAAAATAGCATTTCTCTCACAGATTGGCCTCTTCTGCTGACAATTATCTGGAGCAAAATGCTCACAATTAGACAGCTTTGTCTATGAAAGATACAACCCCTCAGACACCAGGACCCCTCACTAGACAAACACTTCTCTGCCAACACCTCTGTAAGCTCTATCTCTACTTTACCAATCCTCAAGCACCCATACTTTACCAACACTTCAGCACCTATAGTTTACCAACCCTCTAGCACCCATACTTTACCCCTCTCCAGCACCGATATTTTACCAACACTCCAACATCTATACTTTACCAACACTCCAGCACCCATACTCTACCAACACTTCAGCACCCATACTTTACC
Organism: Dendropsophus ebraccatus; assembly: GCF_027789765.1. NCBI lineage: Eukaryota > Metazoa > Chordata > Amphibia > Anura > Hylidae > Dendropsophus > Dendropsophus ebraccatus. The sequence goes on from NC_091465.1 coordinate 70,798,133, forward strand.
AACACTTCAGCACCCATACTTTACCAACACTCCAGCACCCATACTTTACCAACACTCCAGCACCCATACTTTACTAACTCTCCAGCACCCATACTTTACCACACTCCAGCACCCATACTTTACCAACACTCCAGCACCCATACTTTACTAACTCTCCAGCACCCATACTTTACCATTTTCCAGCATTGATATTTTACCACTCTCCAGCACCCATACTTTACCACACTCCAGCACCCATACTTTACCAACACTCCAGCACCCATACTTTACCAACACTCCAGCACCCATACTTTACCACACTCCAGCACCCATACTTTACCACTCTCCAGCACCCATAATTTACTAACTCTCCAGCACCCATACTTTACTAACTCTCCAGCACCCATACTTTACCAACACTCCAGCACCCATACTTTACCAACACTCCAGCACCCATACTTTACCACTCTCCAGCACCCATACTTTACCACACTCCAGCACCCATACTTTACCACTCTCTAGCACCCATACTTTACCACTCTCCAGCACCCATACATTACCACTCTCCAGCACCCATACTTTACCACTCTCCAGCACCCATACTTTACCACACTCCAGCACCCATACTTTACCACACTCCAGCACCCATACTTTATCACTTTCCAGCATTGATATTTTACCAACACTCCAGGAGTTCCAAACTTCATTACCTACTAGCACCCAGACTTTTTCATACCCCAGCACTATACCAAATATCCCATGAGTCCTCAGACCCCAGGGCATTTGAGTGTTAAGGTCATCATTCACATTAGACATAATCTGACCAAAGTGGTCAATTTAGTTAAGGGCCTCCTGAATCTCTCCAGACAGATGATATCAGTGGAGAGCAGGATGGGCATGTTTAATTTTAGCTACCCAAGAGGTGTCCGACAGTGGCTTGTCTCCCTAATGCTTTACTGAGTGGAGTGTTCCTGTATATGGGGGGGATCAGGAGAAATAGCTAAAGGAGCCTTTGGTCAATAGAAATGGCATGGGTATGGCAAGTTTTACGGGGTAACTATCAGCACCATTGACCATATATATTTACTGCAACTGCTAAACGAAACTTGTAATTCAGTATTCAATGGTACCTTATACAAATGCTTTGCTCCACCGTGAAGAATTACGTCTTTTATTATGATAATTGGGTTTTGGTGAATTTGAGGCATTAACAAAGCAGGTGGACCCCTTTATCCCCTCTAGCAGAACTGCCTAACCAAGAAACCTGAAGCGCTTTGGGCTAGATGGTCAGGCAGGGCTACAGATGAACATAGGAGAGGCCCAGGAGGGCAGAGGTTTCCCTTTAAGGTGGCCACACACATTAGATTGAAGTAGGTTGATGGTTAAACAACTAATGAATGAACGTTCTCAACTCCATATTGTCCATTACAGTTCTGAATATGATCAATGACACCGGATAAATGATAAATGATTTTTCTGGGAATATTCTTAGGTGTAATATTATTCCTGGCCCAGAAGTTATTGGATAAAAATTGATAATAAAACGATCGTTCTTTATTGACTATCCCTGAGGAATTATTGTTTTTCTTGTAAATAGCCATTACCATCACCTTTAACCCAATGTGTATGGGCACCAATGAGCAGCTTACTCCTAGCAACCAGATCATTGTACTGTATACAGTAGGTTTTGGTCTTCTGTGTATTGTTAAGGAAAAGCAAACAGAAGCCTATAAAACCAACACAAGCAAAATAAGACTGATGAAATTCCACTTCAGAAGAGTTTTCTATCTACAGGGATTAGAGACATGCATGAAAGTGATAGTAATTGGAAAAATGAACATACCTGTATACATGTATCTGTATTGACCCAGGTAATAACTATGCTCTGCAAAAAGGTGATCAAGGTTAAACCTATCTATGGAAGGAGGAAAATAGCATTTTATTGAAAGAAGATTTGGGGGCCAGCAAACGTAGGGTCCAAAGTATGCAATAAAAGAAGGGATTACTTTAATTAAAAGGTCCAGTGCTCCAAATGAGACTTAAAGGGAATCTGTCACTAGGTGTATGGTGCCTTTAAAGAGGGCAGCAAAAACTAGTGACAGAAATGCTGAACAGATCGGCGTACTACTTTCATCATTCTGTTTAGCCGTTCTCCTAATATGCAGGAGAATGTGATTCACCACTCCCTCCGCACTCCAGCTGCTCATTGACAGTTGACTGCCTATACAAAGGATGGATAGATAACCAATGAGCAGCTGGTGGGAAAAGTTTGCTGGAGCTCATGAATATCCAGGACTACTGGGCTCATGCACATAATGGAGAGGACTAGTTATTGTCCATGTTATTCAGGAGGATATCTCTGGATCAGCTGCACAGAACAATGTAAGTGATACATCATTCTGTTCAGCTTCTCTTTCACTAGTTTATGCAACCCTGAGATAGGACATATAGGGAAGTAAATTACAAATCTATATAACTTTTTAAAATCAATTAATTTAAAAGAAAAAGTTTTTGCTGGAGTGCCCCTTTAAAGGTCAACTAAAATTGAACACATACATAGAGAATTCAGAGAGAAATTATATACAAACTAATTTCAATGCAGTTAAAAAAAGTATACAATGCAATATATATTTCTTTTCCTGGATGTCACAGTATGAGGTAGCAGAGTCCGCTGCACCCTTCCATCTGATGTGTAAGAGACGGACAAGTGAATGGAAGCTCATAGATATAATTGATACAATGGAAGCCTTCCACGTACACAAACATACACTGCAACAGGGTGAGAGTAACCTCACAGCTCAGGGTGGCCATGTGCAGTAGTTACACTGTGTGAATGCCCACACATGGATACATCTTGTTGCACTGTGAGACCATCCATCAGGGGTGGATAGTGATGGATGGGGTCTATGCTAGAATCCATACCACAGGGAACATGGATTAGTCAGTGCATCACCTGCAGTTGTCTTTCTCCCTTTTTGTTACTGTTGGGAAATGTGTTGCTGGTGATCACTGTGACTAGTCTGCATCCGCCACATCTACTACTGTCAGGAGTTGCAGCCCGACATCCTTGATGGACTGTACGTGTAGATCTTGGCAATGCTAACAAGTCCTTAGGAATGCCAGGAGCCCGCAAAACTCTGCCCGTAAGATCACACTGTCTCTGTCTTCTTCCTATAGTGCATCCTGGTGTCATCTTCCAGACTAGCAGACTAGGTGGCCGCCTTCTATTGCTTGATGGTCCAGTTCACTTTAACGTTAACTCTTTAAAGAGACTCTGTCAGTAGGTTTATGCTGTCCTATGTAAGGATCGCATAAACTAGGGACAGAGAAGTTGAACAGATTGATATCCTCCTGAATAACATGGACAATAAGTAGTCCTCCTTATGAGCATGAGCTCAGTAGTCCTCAATATACATGAGAAGCAGAAAACTCCGCCAACCAGCAGTGGCAGTTATCTATCCATGTTGTGTATAGGGAGTCAACCGTCAATAAGTAGTTGGAGGGCGGGGGGAGGGGTTTGGCAAGAATCCAATTCTCCTGCATATTAGCAGGACAGAATTATATAAGTAATACACCGATCTCTTCAGCATTTCTGTCACTAGTGTATTCTGCCCTCATTTAAGGCAGCACAAACCTAGTGACAGATCCCCTTTAAGCAATAAGCTCTACAGTAAGGGGCCTATTAGACCAAGCATTTTCTCTGAATGATTGCAAACAAGCGCTTTTGCGAACAACCTGAAAACATTCACCATGATACATGGAAAGATAGTCCTTAGTTACAATTGCAATTAAGATTATTCGTATATTCTATTATACAAACGACCGTAATAATGAATGAACGATGTGTACATAGACTGAAGGATTTGCGAAGATTGACAAAGATTTTGCAGTTGGCTCCAAAAATGCGATCAATGACATATGAACAAATTCCCGTTAGTTATTTCACCGTTGCCTGCATACACACAGGAAGATTATCCCTTAAAGGGTTACAGCCTTAGGCTGCCAAATAGGGGGTCAAATGCCGAGTGCTCGCGTTCAGAGAACATTGCCAAACTAGAATAGTTTGGCCTCTCCACTGAACACTACCAACCACTTCATACCGATGTCCCACAAGAACTGCTGTTTTGGAGTCATTCTGACCCATTTCTCTAGCCATCGCAATTCGGTCCCAGATCCTTATGACTGATCACTTATCATCTAGTATATCCCAATGGCCTTGTCACCAGATAATCAGTCCCAAGGCTGATCAGGAATACGGCTCCGTTCACACTACGGAATTGGTGTCCAGATTCCGAGCGGAACTCCTCCGCGCGGACTCGACAACAACTCCTGCCTTCTATCAGTAACAATGGGAGAGTGTGGACACCTTGGCTCTTCGCACCTCTTTGCTCAAATAATTGACATAATCCTGGGCAGAGGAGTTCCACCTGGACTCTCGTCAGCGATTCCGTAGTGTGAACGGGGCCTACCTGTCTGCATAATACGATGTGTTTTATTGTTGCTTTCCCGTCTTTCGTTGGATAATACTCTTACAATCTGGCTGGGGTTGTAAAGTATATTTTGTTTGTACGGGTTCCAGTGCTTGCTAAATACATGCATAATAATTATGTGAACATCTTGTACAATCTGTGTGAAATATTTGCTATTCTGATCTGTGAGCCAACATGGTTCACAACGTCTCAAGACTCCGAATATTCTTTGTATATTCACCCACGGGGGCAACAGCCTAGGCTTATATATTGTATAATGAGAACTTATGAAAAGGTTACAATTCCTTTATAGTTTACAGGTGACTGCTTGATGTCAGTGAATACAGCATTTGTGTAAGAGCTGCAGTGTATCAGTCTAGATAAGTTTTAAATACGGTTACATGTCAAAAGAAAGAGAGGAAATTAAATTGAATGTTCCTCTGAAAGTCAATAAAATTGTTCCTTTCATGGAAAGCAAGCAGAGTTCTTGAAATTGTGAGGTCTTAAATTAAAAATTATGGGGGAGATTTATCAAACATGGTGTAAAGTGAAACTGGCTTAGTTGCCCCTAGCAACCAATCAGATTCCACCTTTCATTTTCTATAGAGTCTGTAAGGAATGAAAAGGGGAATCTGATTGGTTGCTAGGGGCAACTGAGGCGTCATTTGTCTTTCTTTGCCATCAGTTTGATGGCAATTCTGCATTGAGCTTGAAGACCTACGTATTTCAAAGTAGTTAAGGACGCGCTGCCTAACAACCAGACTGTGTCCCTAGCAACCAGGATCTCATGACTCAGCTGTTAAGCTACCAGTAGATCTTGCTGTAGTTCGATCCACACCAGGTATCCATGGCGACGTTGGACCTGACAGAGATCAGAAGGGGACATGCTGTTATAAGACTCTCTCAGTAGCGCAGTCTTGTGCTTTGAAGCCTATAAAATTACTTAAAGGGGTCTATCCAGGATTTAAAACAAACAAACAAAAAATAGTGCCACCCCTGTCCTCAGGTTGTGTGTGGTATACCAATTCACCTCCATCCACTGAGCTGCAAAACCCACACCCAAACCAAGGACGAGGAAGGTGCTATTTCTGGAGGAAAGCGGCCATGTTTTTTTTTTTTTTTTTAAATCTGGACAACCCCTTTAATTAATACTCAATAAAAACAGCTTTCAAATGTTCAGTGTACTTGTTGCTATGGTTTCTTTGGTATCCATCCTTTTCGCCTGAAGCTTTTTGTGGCGATTCAGCTATTTTTAGCAAGCGGAATATATAACTACTCCCCAGCTCTAACATCATTCATCCCACATCTGGCACCTCAGCGACTTTCTCTCATTCTCTCCGTTCATTTTTTACTAATAAAAATAATAAGTCTGATGTGTATTCTGTGAGGTGGAAACTGTCAGTCATCTGTTACTTCCTACAGACCTTCTCTACTATCCTCCAACTAAAAATAAATCTACTTGTGGTCTGCACTTTAATCTTGTCTAGTCTTATTGATGACCACCTTTAAGGTTTTGGTAACACGTGAACCATGACTTATTTTTGTAATTTTAACACCAAGAATAAACTTTCATTCCATTTTACATCTTAAGGCCATGTTCACACAATGTAAGTTTTGAATTAATCACGGCCGTTGTTGATAATTCGCTGTGATTAATTCAAAACGTACGTGCACTGCAGGCTGAGGGAATCCTGGCCGGAGTGTATACACATAGTATACACTCCGGCCGAGATCTCTTTTGGCTGCATGAAAAACTGACATGTCAGTCTTGTGCAGCCACTATTGAATAGTGGCTGCACAAGCCTGACAAGTCACACAATGGAGAGTGCGGTACTGGCCGCACGCTTTATTGTGTGAAACGTTGAATTGGGATGTGCCCGTAGGTGCGCCTGCATCCCAATTCAAAAGAAATGAACATCATCCGATCTTCAGAAACACCTGCCATTCTGTGAGCCAGCCGGGTAACATAACGGCCGGTGTCTAACATGTCTGAACATAGTCTAAGGGTACGTTCACACAACAGGATCTGCAGCAGATTTAATGGTGCAGATTTAAAGTTGCAGATTCAAAGCAAATCTGCAGCGTCTGTACTTGTGAACGCACCCTTAGACTAAGTTCACAAAACGTGTATTTTCCAATAATTATGACCACTGTTGCCGTTTTGCAACAACGGCCGTGATTAATAGAAAATTTATGTTGCACTGCAGTCAATGGGATCCCGGACAGAGTTTAAACACATAGGGGGACATGTATCATCCGGCGTATTTTTTTTCCGGCGTAAAGAGCCGATTTGCGAATATTTTATGCCAGGTACGCTGGGGGCGGAACGGGGGTGTGGAGGGGGCGGAACGGGGGGGGGGGGCGCTGACTCATAGTCCGCACGATTTATCTTTTTTTTTTAAAGATACGCTGAAAACTTACTCCAGTCCTCAGCTGGCGTAGGTTTTTTCGGCCGTGCAGTCCGCCTCTACATAAATCTCCGTAGCACCGGAGATGCGGGGGCATTTTTAAGTCCGGCGCAGAAAACGCTACTGCAGTACCCGCCAGGATGATCTTCACAGACACCGTCCATTCTGTGACACAACCAGGTCACTGAACGGTCAGTGTCTTACAGCGCGTGAATCCGGCCTCAGGCTATGTTCACACATAGTATTTCCATCAGTGTTTTGGTCAGTCTTTTTTCATCCAAAACCAGGAGTGGAACTGACAGGGCAAAATTATAATGGGAAGATTTGTGTGTTTTCAACCCACTCCTGGTTTTGGTTGAAAAAAGACAGACCAAAAGACTGACGGAAATACCATGTGTGAACATAACCTAAACCTTTTACCGCCATTGACTCAACAGGTGACTGATCACTCATCTTCTATCCAAAACAAGACCTGTTTGGCAATACCAGACACTGGGTCTCTTCAGGTATGGTACAGAGCAATGCTGATGCTCAGAGTGTAAAAGATTGCCTGGATCTTCACTCTTAAACCCTGGCAAGAGGCCCTGGCAGTAGACCCCCCCCCCCCCCCCCCCCCCCCCCGGTAACAGCTGATATATTCAGAAGACAGGCAAAGGTCTGGGCAGGCGGAATGCAGTCATCACATGGAACAGGCAGAAGGTCAGGGCAGTCAGCAAATGCTGCGAATAATCAGTAAACAAGGGGGAGGTTCCTTTAGTAGCAAGTCTAGATGAACTCATGAAGTAACAGAGGTTGAAGCTTTGTCACAGGAAGCACCTAAAGGGGTACTCTGGAGAAAAAAAAAAGTTTTTTAAATGAACTAATGCCAGAAAATTGTACAGATTTGTAAATTACTTCTATTTAAAATAACTCCATCCTTCCAGTACTTATCAGCTGCTGTATGTCCTACAGGAAGTGGTGTATTCTTTCCTGTCTGACACAGTGCTCTCTGCTGCCACCTCTGTCCATGTCAGGAACATTCCAGAGCACCAGCAAACCCTCATAAAAAACCTCTCCTGCTTTGAACAGTTCCTGTCATGGACAGAGGGGGCAGCAGAGAGCACTGTGTCAGACTGGAAAAATACACCACTTCCTGCAGGACATAAAGCAGCTGGAAGGATTTAAGGGCATGGCCCCATGGTGCAGATCTTATTGGCCATTGATATGCACTATCCTCGCAGTGGGGCCCTAGCCCTGCAGCAGGAGATGAGTTGCATCAGCTTGGTGAGGAGCAAAAGACCAGAAGGCCCTCATCTCCATCATAACACTTCAGCTTCATAGAATCCAGTACTCTCCAGTTTCACAGTCATGTCCCCCCCCCTCTTCTACTTTTTGGGTGGTAGGAGATTAGCTTAGAATCTATTACAGCCCGTAGAGTTGCAGCAGGTAGGTCTTTACTGAACATTTCTGAATGTTGAAATTCCCATTGCCTTATCCAGTCCCTAGAGGACTGTGTGGAACATGAGCCTCACAGCTGCCAGCAAATATTACTATTTCATATGGAGGACAAGAGCCGAGCTTCTGATACCATTCCCCACAGCGACAAAGACATCTTTAGACTGCTGCGGGAGGTGTCGGTAGGATGCACCGAGCTGTGCAAAGTAATGAAGGAAGATGATGGGAAAGTCATTGATTAACATTGGTGTAAATGGAGTGGGTGAGAGTGGTTATAAGGCATTGGTAAGGACACACTGCTGCTTGTCACAAAGTTTGGAGTACTGTAATAGTAATGTACAACTCCCAGCAGAACACTGTCAGGACATGCTGTGAATTGCATTTCTGCAGACACATTGCAAAATACTGCTGGAAAGCCTCATCATTCATTTGTAATATATAGTCTATAGTGGGATTTTTTTTTCCCCCTGGACCAAAGGGGTTATGTTTCTCCTTGAGGATAGACATAGACGTCATAAAGACGTATGGAGACTTATAGGCTGTTCATGCTCCACTGGGAATTCTGGGAAGAAGTGATATGCAAAGCAGCAATCACACCACCTTTTAAAGGTAGCTTTCCTTTAAAGTGACTGTACCACCAGGCCCAGGCTGAAGCACTGGAGGCGGGCCGACTCATCCTTAGTGGGAGGAAACCCTAGCCCCTCTATGATAGGGTTCCATTGATTGTAATATTGTCAAGTCATGGAGGGGCTGGGGTTTCTTCCCACTGGGGATGGGTCGGCCCGCCTCCAGTGTTCACGGGAACATGACTGGGAATGTATGCCAATCCAGTAATCTCTACAAAAGAAGAGAGTACCAAAAAAACATTACCACTTTGGTCCCATGGCGATAGGCCACTCGCTAGCTAGGTGGCAATACCCCTAAAACAGCTGTATACAGATGAGTAATACAGAGAGACTTAACATACAGACTGCCAGTTGGAGTGTGAGTTGATTTTAAAGCGAATGTACAAGTGGTACATCACTTTTCTGTTTGTTCCATGAATAGACCGGCACGGGCATGGGTATGCTGGTGCCGCTGTCCTTTTTTTTTAACCCGTTTCCCACGCACTGGTCTATTACAGAGCACCGGCCCAGCCTAAAGCACTGGAGGTGGGCCGGTCTGCGCCCAGTGGGAGGAAACCCCCTGCCCTCTATGAAGCAGCTCCATTAGAATCAATGGAGCTGCGTCATAGAGTGAAAGGGATTTCCTCCCACTGGGGGCAGACCGGCCCACCTCCAGTGCTTTAGGCTGGGCCGGTGCTCGGTAATAGCCCAGCGCCATGCGCAGGAACTGGGCTGCAGTTCAAAAAAAGGACTGAGGCGTCAACAGACCCGTGCCCGTGCCGGTCTATTCATGGAACAATCAGAAAAGTGATGTATTGTACTGCTGGTACATTTGCTTTATGGTAAAGCAACTTTGAGAACATGATGTAATATTGCTTCGTGTAATCTTTTTTTCCCCCCTCACTGAAGTCTCCTGTAGAAAAAAATTGCAAACATCATTAATGTCTCATACACATTGCAAACATACACATACATATACACAATAGGGGATCATGCTCTACTGTATCTCTGAGGTATAAACTCAGAAGCAGCAGCATGGAGGACATTGTAGAGCAGTATTGAGCAGTCTAAGCTATGACTCAGGCACTTGGGGGACATCTTATACTTATTGAAACCTCATGTAATTTTTTAGAATGCTCTCTGTCTGCTTCTGGCTTTTTCCAGCTGCTGTCCCGTCTTCTTCATTTTACCATTCTCTTTTCTATAGACATGTATAGGCAGTATGTAATATGATCCCTCAGTGAGCTCAGTGATAGCCCATCTTGTCTCTTAGGACGGATTTTAACTGTTTTTGTGAGGCACCATTCACACGTCCGTACTGCTGTCCGTAGCTGCAGACCTGTAGCTACCAACAGCACTACAGATGTGCATCTGTAACTCGCTGCAATGAACAGACCCATTCATTAGTGAATGGTGGTGATCCATGCTACAATTGTGTTTCGTACTAGGACCTGTCAGTTTTTTGGCGACATGGGTTGTGGGCCTATGACATGTATGGCCAGTCTGCACAAATGATCCTTGCATCGTTTGTGTGGCCATGGGAACTGACAGCAGATATATGCATATAACCGTGCTGTCAGTTTCCAGCTTACACAAGCACTGCATACATACCTTCTGCACTGCTGTGTGATCCGGCATCCTGCTCTCCAGTTTTCCCATCCTGCCGCTGTATGTCAGGCCGCCCTGCCTGCTCTGGCTGTCGAGCATTCTGGAGGAGGCAGCCTGAAGATGTAGTGGCTGCTGGAGCTGGACAGGAGGATTGGAGAGATTGGGAAGCGGGAGTAGGGTTAATACACTGCTGTGTGATCTGGAAACTGACAGCAGGAATATATGCTTATCCTATGCTATTGCCTGCACTTCCCCTGAATCTGATAAGGATACATTTTAAAGCAGGCTCAAAAGATGCGATCAGCCAAGGATCAGATATTTTCCTGCTCCTCAGCTAATCGCTGTCACTTTTCGATGGAAGGATCATTTCTACCAATGCTCCTGACTGATAATCAGCCATGTAAAAGGCCCTAAACTCTCTGTTGTATTATGGAAATTCACCTACGCTATTATGGGTGTGTGTGACAGCATCCTTGCTGACTGTTTCCGATTACAGTTAGCAGAACTATGAATACAGCTCTTGAGTATATTACAGGCTTATATCATATATTTATGAAGTTCCTCAGATTTTTATGCTGGCTAATTCTATATATAAGCTCTGGAATGGTCTTGAAGGGGAAGCATAGCATTTAAGCCTTTTGTTAAAGATGCGGCAGGATTCTCCTCCTGCAGCTCTGGATAAATGATGAAAAGGATGAAACAAAGTGCGGATTCGGGAACAAAAACTGATTAATATTGAGAGACAGGTGAACCAAACAGAGCGAAGACATCAAAACGAGCAGTCAGCAAACCTGCCGACAGGCTGTCCAATGCTAAATTCCTGATAAAGGATAATTTTATGTCCATGAGGGGAATACAAGTTGCTGAATGGTGTTTCGGTATGCATGGCGCAGCATTAATGAGGACTTTCTGAATCCCTCGAAAAATGAAGGCAGAAGCGGCAGACAGAAAGGAGGTTAATTATTAAAAAATAAGATAAATGGGATGCAGAGAACCGATAGAGTGTGTGAGAGGGAGAAAAGCATCCATGTAGAGGTCATAGAGGTCGTGGGTAGAACTGTTTGGTGTTATAGGGTAGTGAATAGGAAAAAGGGTTATAAATCGGTGCAACACCTCACCCAAAATTTAGTGTAATGCACATGTATGGCACAAATTTAAAGGGGTACTCCACAGAGTAACAGTTTTGGGGGAAAAAAGGCAAATTATACATTGATTTAGTAAATAAGTACATGGGGGGAGGCTCTGTATTCGTAATGCTGTGTCCTTGGCAGCTCTTGGTCAGAGTAGGGAAGTTCCTGACATGAACATAGGTGGCAGCAGAGAGGACTTTACTGCTGCCACTCAACTTTAGAGTAATATGATTTTAAAGGGAACCCGTCACCATGAAAATTCTACCTAAGCTATTGGCATCATGTTACAGAGCAGGAGGAGCTGAGCAGATAGATATATATCTTTTACGGGGAAAGATTCAGTATAACTTGTAATTCTCAGATGTTCCCATGCTAACGAGTCCAGTCGATTAGGTGACCCGCCCACTGGACTCAATCAACTGGATTTCAATCAACATGTTAAAAGTTATACTGAATCTTTTCCCACAAAGTTATATATCAATCTGCTCAGTTCTTCCTGCTCTATAACATGATGGTGATAGATTAGATAGCATTGTCTTGGTGACAGGTTCCCTTTAATATACCTTTAATAAATGAACTTGATGTCATTCTTAGTGCAGCTTTGCAATGGCCCACTACTGCAAGGTAGACAGTGGCAACCTCCCTGTACTCGCCATTTAGATACATCCAGACAGATTATGATAAAACGATTGATGTCTGTCTCAGCAGGGTAGTCTGTGTAGTCACTATGGAGGACTTAGATACAGACTGTATCGGCCTGCATGTTCCAAACTCATTTGATTGGGCACCAAGAACTTCCTTCCCCAGAGTAACTAAAATGGTCGCAAATCAAAGGTAGGGCAATGGCCTTGGAGTCATACATAAGAAGACATGGGGGAATAAACTTCAGGCCCCTCTGGAATAATTGGGCATCATTAGGGAGCCATTTTATGGTTTGTTATATGACCCCTTTGTGCACCATTGTGGTGGTCCTCTAGTGCTGGCTACATATTGTAATGATGCAAAATAAACTACTGCACATATGCTTACTGTTCCTTAATTATAAATGTAATACTAAACTGATTTATGTAGTAAGGTACAGATTGTTACTGGAAACAGCAATCATCAGGCCTTAGCTAATATATTATAATGTAGTATTAGCTGCAAAGAGAACAACTCACAGAAGGCAAATCACCCGAGAAGCGCTATGTAGACATTACATAGTAACATAGTAAATAAGGTTGAAAGAAGACAAGAGTCCATCAGGTTCAACCTAGGGAAACCCTACTGTGTTGATCCAGGGAAGGCAAAAACCCCCACTAGGGAGACGACAATTGCCCCACCACAGGGAGAAAACTCCCCCCTCGACTCCAATGGCAACCAGAACAATCCCCGGATCAACGTATCACCGGAAATCTAATGCCCATAACTTGTAATATTATATTGTTCAAGAAAAGCATCCAGGCCTCCCTTGAACTTATTTAATGAATCGGCCATGACAACATCATGTGGCAGAGAGTTCCACAGTCTTACCGCTCGTACAGTAAAGAACCTGCGTCGATGCTGATGATAAAATCTTCTTTCCTCTAGACTTAGAGGATGCCCCCTTGTCATGGTTACAGACCTAGGAGTAAAAAGACCACTACAAAGATCTCTGTACTGTCCATTCATATATTTGTACATTGTGATCAGATCGCCCCTAAGACGTCTTTTTTCTAGCGTAAATAACCCCAAGCGTGATAACCTGTCCTGGTACTGTAACCCACCCATTCCCTTAATGACCTTTGTTGCCCTCCTCTGCACCCGCTCTAGTTCAGCTGGGTCCTTCTTATATACCGGTGCCCAAAACTGTACACAGTATTCCATATGTGGTCTGACTAGTGATTTATAAAGAGGCAAAACTATGTTCTCATCTTTAGCATCTATACCTCTTTTATTGCATCCCATTATTTTATTAGCCTTGGCAGCTGCTGCCTGGCACTGATCACTAAAGTTGAGTTTACTGTCCACCAATACCCCCAGGTCCTTTTCGGAAGTAGTTTTACCCAGTGTTTTATTATTTAGCACCTAACTGTATTTATTATTTCTATGGCCTAAGTGCAAAACCTTACATTTATCCACATTAAACTTCATTTGCCATTTCACCGCCCAAGCCTCTAGCTTCTCCAAATCCCTCTGTAATATGATATTATCATCCTCTGTGGTGATTACTTTACCCAGTTTAGTATCATCTGCAAAAATGGAGATTCTACTCTGTAGCCCCTCATAAAGATCATTAATAAAAATATTAAAAAGAAGTGGACCCAACACTGACCCCTGTGGTACCCCACTAGTAACTAAAACCCAATCTGAATATGTTCCATCAATGACCACCCTCTGTTTTCTATCACACAACCAGTTACTTACCCATTTGCATACGTTTTCCCCGAGTCCCAGTATCCTCATTTTGTAGACCAACCTTTCATGCGGCACAGTATCGAATGCCTTTGAAAAGTCCAGATACACAACATCCACAGCCTCCCCCAGGTCCAGTCTATAACTTACCTCTTCATAGAAGCTGATCAGATTAGTCTGACAGGACCGATCCCTCATAAATCCATGCTGATGCTGAGTCACAAGATTGTTTTCATTAAGATACTCCAGTATAGCATCTCTTACAATCCCCTCAAATACTTTACCTACTATAGATGTTAGACTTACGGGCCTGTAGTTTCCAGGATCGCTCTTTGACCCCTTCTTGAATATTTGTACCACATTAGCTATGCGCCTGTCCTGTGGAACAATCCCTGTCGTAATAGAATCTTTAAATATTAGGAATATAGGCAGGTGAGATTTATGGGAGGATTTATATTATCCCTAGTCATGTCGTCTGTTATGGGATTCTCCTCTGTGAATACAGTAGAGAAGAATGTATTTAGTAGATTGGCCTTTTCCTCTTCCCCCTCCACCATTACACCCAGATTATTTTTGAGGGGACCAACATTTTCAGTTTTAAGTCTTTTGTTGTTTATATAAGTGAAGAACATTTTGGGATTCGTTTTACTTTCTGTGGCTATCCTTCTTTTCGTTGCTATTTTTGCTTCTTTTATTTGCTTTTTACACATTTTATTCTTCTGTCTATAGTTGCTCAATGCTTCCCCACTACCTTCTTGTTTTAGTAGTCTAAATGCTTGTTTCTTATCATTTATTGCACCCCTTACAGCTGAAGTTAACCACATTGGATTTCTCTTATTTCTACTACGTTTATTCCCATATGGTATGTGCCGTTCACACGATTTACCCAGGATGCTCTTAAATATGTCCCATTTCTCTTGTGTACTTTTATTTCTGAAGGCATTGTCCCAGTCTATGTTCCCAAGGTCCTCTCTTAGTTTTTGGAAATTAGCCTTCCTGAAATTTAATGTTTTTGTAGCCCCTCTGCTAATTATTTTATTGAAGGATAATTGAAAACTTACTATGTTATGGTCACTATTACCTAGGTGACCCCCCACCTCTATTTTTGATATTCTGTCTGGCCTATTGGTTAAGATCAGGTCCAGAAGGGCCCCCCCTCTTGTTGGTTCCTGTACTAGTTGGGAAAGGTAATTATCTTTTACTATTTCCAAAAATACGCTTCCCTTCCTGGAGCTGCAGGTTTCTGCTTTCCAGTTTATATTTGGGTAGTTAAAGTCCCCCATAATAATGACTTCCCCCTGCTTCGCTGCCGCATCTATTTGTCTTATAAGAAGATTTTCTGACTCTTCCACTATACTTGGAGGTTTATAACTCACTCCTATAAGAATTTTATTATTCTTCGTCCCTCCTCTTATTTCTACCCAAAGAGATTCTACATTATCATCACTTATATCCTCCCGCAGAATGGGCTTAAGGCAGGATTTAACATATAGACAGACCCCTCCCCCTTTCTTATTTTTACGGTCATTTCTGAATAGACTATAACCCTGGATATTAACAGCCCAGTCATAACTCTCATCCAGCCATGTCTCGCTTATCCCCACTATATCATATTTCTCTTCAACCATTATGAGTTCTAATTCCTCAGCTTTATTAGTGAGGCTTCGAGCATTAGTATACATACATTTAATATGTTTGTCCATATTCCCTTTCCTCTTGTCACTAGTGACTGTTCTAACCCCTCCCGCCGCTCCACCCCCAGTTCCATAATCTAGGCCCAGCTCTCCATCTACTCTGTCTTCACTTACTATATTGTAGTTGCCCTCCCCCCCGGTCCCTAGTTTAAACACTCCTCCAACCTCTTAGCCATCTTCTCCCCCAGCACGGCTGCACCCTCCCCATTGAGATGCAGCCCGTCTCTACCGTAGAGCCTGTAACCGACCGAGAAGTCGGCCCAGTTCTCCATGAACCCAAACCCCTCTATCCTACACCAGTTCTTGAGTCACTTATTTACCTCCCTAATCTCCCGCTGTCTCTCAGGTGTGGCTCGTGGTACAGGTAATATTTCGGAGAATATCACCTTGGAGGTCCTAGTTTTAAGCTTCCTGCCTAAGTCCCTGAAATCGTTTTTAAGGACCCGCCACCTACCTCTAACTTTATCATTGGTGACAATGTGCACCATGACTGCTGGGTCATCGCCAGCCCCTCCCAGTAATCTGTCAGCCCGATCCGCGATGTGACGAACTCGAGCGCCAGGAAGGCAACACACTGTTCGACGATCCCGGTCTTTGTGACAGATTGCCCTGTCTGTCCCCCTAATAATTGAGTCCCCCACTACCAGTACCTGCCTGGCCTGCCCGGAACTCCTGTTTCCCACCTTACTGGAGCAGACACCCCGCTGGCTTTCAGAGGCAGTGTCTTGCTGCAGCAATGCCACCCCTGAATCAACATCCCCCTCATCCGCCAATTTGGCAAACTTGTTGGGATGTGCCTGATCAGGACTGGCCTCCCTCACACTCTTCCCTCTACCCCGTTTTCTAACTGTGACCCAACTACTTGCCTCTTCCTCCTGTACCTCCATGCTATCACTCTCTCCCCCATCTACCCCTTGGAGCGCTTGCTCAGTGAGCACCAGACCCCTTTCCAGTTTGCCAATGTATCTCAAACGTTGCAGCTGCTCATTTAGATCCAGGATCAGCAAGGAATGGTAATGCAGAATTGTGAATGCAGCTCTGGAGTTTAATACAGATTGTAATTGCCACTCAGGACTTGATAGGTAGTGCAATGTGTTAAAGGGGTTCTCCAGTGAAAGAAAATGTTTTCAAATCTACTGCCACCTCTGTCCATGTCAGGAACTGTCCAGAGCAGTAGCAAATCCCCATAGAAAACCGCTCTGGACAGTTCCTGATATAGACAGAGGTGGCAGCAGAGAGCACTGTGTCAGACTGAAAAGAAAACACCACATTCTGCAGGACTTACAGCAGCTGATGAGTACTGGAAGACTTAAATAGAAGCAATTTAAAAATCTAAACAATTTTCTGGTACTAGTTTTTTTTCACCCCTTTAATATATAATGATGTAACATTTTTTAAAGGAGAACATACACTTAAATCCTGCAGCAAAACATAGAGTCTGCCCTGTGAAGTAATAATCAACATTGTCACAGGCCCATTCAGACGGATAACCTGTGTCTACAGTGAAATAACCAACGCTTCAGTCAATTTCCCAATCTGCTGGTAAAGATCAGCGATCAGGGCCGGTGTGCATGGGACTACCACTTATTACACCGAGAAGTGTGTGTGGATTTACCTCCCTACTCCAGGGTATTCTCGCAGTGTCGTGTTAATGGGATTGGAACTTCCTCCGCTCCTCGGTATTTGATAATTTATGAGGGGACCAGAAGGACGAGCACAGACAACATCTCATTATTCTGGTTCTGGTCCTGGAACTCTGTGACTGTCCTCATCCGTCTCATCATATCATATTGATTTGTTTACTGCCTTTTAAAAGGAAGTTAATTAAATCCGGGATAATCTTCATTTATTCCTATGACAAGCAGACGGAAACGGACATTGGTTAACCCCTTGTACACACGGTGTCCAAGATCAAGTTAATGATATTTGCTGTATTACAGGATGGTATCCTTTATATGTTCACATACTGCCTGGCAAAGTCACAAACTTCCTGGTTGCCTGTCTAGTAGCTTTTTGTTAGACAGGTCCTCTGCTGTACAGCAGATTACATAGAGTCCCGTTGCTAGGACCCCCAGTGGTTAGATGTAATTCTCCTGCAACACTACATAACAGGGTAAGAGACAGTTAGACACATTTATGGTGCTGGCTTTTTCCTTTCAAATCAACTGGTGCCAGAAAGTGCCAAAGATTTGTAATTTACTTCTATTAAAAAAAAAAAATCTCAAATCTTCCAGTACTTATCAGCTGATGTATGTCCTGCAGGAAGTGGTGTATTCTCTCCAGTCTGACATAGTGCTCTCTGCTGCAACCTCTGTCCATGTCAGGAACTGTCCAGAGCAGTAGCAAATCCCCATAGAAAACCTCTCCTGCTCTCCAGACTGGAAAGAATACACCACTCTCTGCAGGGCATACAGCAGCTGATAAGTACACGAAGGCTTAAGATTTTTTAATAGACGTAAATTACAAATCTCCGGCACTTGCTGGGACCAGTTGATTTGAATGAAAAAAATATTTTGGTAAACTACCCCTTTAAGATATTTGATCAGAGATATCCTAAAAACCTTTTACAGCAGGAGCACTGATGCCCTGTAGTAAACCTTACAATATTACCTGCTGTTTGTTTACCCATCAGACTACTTGTCTTTTGTAAAGGAGAGGCTAAGCATAACCTTACTGGGAATGCTGCTAATCAGGACAGGCCCGAGTCCACTCTTTTTGAATGGAGTAGTCAAGCATTTGTGCATAAACTAGTGACAGTAATACTGAACAGATCAGTGTATTACTTGCATCATTCAGTTCAGCTGTTTTTCTAATATGCAGGAGAATAGGATTCCTGCCACACCCCTCCCCCTGCCCTCCAGCTGCTGATTGATAGTTGACTGTCTATACACAGCATGGATAGATAACTGCCAATCAGCAGCTGGTGGGCGGAGTTTCCTGCCTCTCATGAATATCCAGGACTACTGAGCTCATGCACATAGTGGAGAGGACTACTTATTGTCCATGTTATTTAGAGGGATATCTCTGGATCAGCTGCACAGAACAATGTAAGTGATACATCATTCTGTTCAGCTTCTCTGCTGTGAGTTTATGCTACTCTTAGATGGGGCACCATAAACCCACTGACAGAGTCTCTTTCAGCTATTTAATGATAGCACCATGTAATTTTTTGGGTTGGCTAGTGTTTCTTTTGAAGATAACCAAGTAAAGTTGAGTATAAATGACTAGAGCCCCCCCGTTCCCATGAAAGGTTGGGGTCCCAGCAGTAAGGCCTTCACGATCAGACACTTATGACCTCTCCCGTAGCCGCACATTATAAGTCTTCTTTATAGGCAGTGTCCTTTAACTGATCTGGTTCTTTTATATTTGGCACCAGGCATGAGTGTATAGTATTATCCTCAGTATAATAGCTGTAAACTTTACATAGAAGTATAGCCGTGGTTTTCCTGCATTAGAAGGTTACTACTATATTGGCACACAGTAGATCAGTGCCGGCCTTCCTGAATGTAAATAAGCCTGGGCTTCTGCCCAAAATATAAGTGTCCTTAGCTACGGTCAAAAACAGACCTGGAAAGACCCATTGTGTAAATGTATCTAAGCATGAAGCAACTTTCTGAGCAGCTATGGGTCTACAAGAGGCTAAAGATTCTGGTTTATGGGTGAGTGTCTCATTGGTGGGGCCACCTGGACATAAGGACAACCTCCAACCATAGCACATATGGACTACCTGCAACCATGGCACTTGCTTCTTTACAGTCTAAGGTTGGGTATTTGCAAAAGAACGGCTGTTGTTTACGCAAATACGACCGTTGTTATGAAATACGGACGTGTTTTTTTTTACGTAGTGTGAACATAGCCCTTAGGGGGAGATTTATCAAACATGGTGTAAAGTGAAACTGTCTCAGTTGCCCCTAGCAACCAATCAGATTCCACCTTTCATTCCTCACAGACTCTTTGGAAAATGAAAGGTGGAATCTGATTGGTTGCTAGGGGCAACTGAGCCAGTCTCACTTTACACCATGTTTGATAAATCTCCCTGGGGCTTTTATGCTGCGTCACGAATACACATGCAATGGTCATACAGACTCATCAGCTTCTGGAGATCAATATGATTCAAGTGGCTTCTAGCTTCAGGAGCTGTCTCACATTCTATCTCTATAGCCTTTCCTGGTGGTAGCTCAGGTTGTACCTCAGTCTACCAGTGCATCCCTCATTGGCTGACAAGGCCGAGACCTCCTCTCAGTGTTTTAAGTGTCTCTCATGTGCTCACCATGCATGCACTTTATAAGTAGTCTTCAAGCGCTTATCAGCTGCTGTATGTTCTGCAGAAAGCGGTGTATTCTTTTCAGTCTGCCACAGTGCTCTCTGCTGCCACCTCTGTCCATGTCAGGAACTGTCCAGAGCAGTATAAACTCCTCACAGAAAACCTCTACTGCTCTGGACAGTTCCTGACATGGACAGAGGTGGCAGCACTGTGAGCACTGTGTCAGACTGGAGAGAATACATCACTTCCTGTAGGTAATAAGTAGTAAAAGATTTAAGATTTTTAAATGGAAGCAATTTTCAATTTCATGTCTTTCTGGTACCAGTTTATTAAATTTTTTCTTTCTTGGGAGTACCCCTTTAAGTGATATTGACCCATTTCAACAGAACAATGTTTTTTATTTAGAACCCATCCAATAAACTATGCTTATTGAAGCCATATGGATATCATAGAGCATATGTATAATAGGCTGTGTTAGTGGCTAAAAGAACATACAGTATATTAGTTTAACGTTCTACGTCTCATTCCATCTTCTGCCAGATTGATCCATTTAAATAGAGAAGAATCTGCTCTATTTGCGTTTCTCAGCCTGGACCGGACCCAATAGCCATCCGCTGTAGCTTTTTCATGGCAATTACAAAGTTTTACATTTCAATGAATGTCCTTACAACCCACTTATGCCATCATGTAAAAAGATTCTGGAATGAGCGCTTGTTTCTCCTCCATGTATAGCTGCACCGTGTGAGATCTCCCCTCTCAACGCGTTCCGCCACACGTGCAAATCCAGAAGCAAAAATAGCTAAGCAAAATCAATCTCTTCTCCGGCCAATTATCTGGGAGGCCGTGCGGCCTGTGCGTAATGAATCAGAGGGTGGGGGGAGCTGGGTCTGCCAGGAAGGCTTTAGGAAAAAAAAATTAAGGGGGGGGGGGAGTGTTCTAATGTAAAGTCTTAGGGTATAGACCATGAATCAAACTCTATAAATATATACTAAGCCAAGCACTTCAATGACATATTGATAAAGCTTTTACATTTGTGGGCTCACCAATCATCTATCTATCTAGCTCAGTGACAGGCCATTGAGTAAGTGTGTGGAGGGCAAGGGGTCAGGTGGTGACCGTCCTACAATGAGACACATTCTGGGGTCATTTTCATATCAATCACCGGTAGCCTTTTAACAGCTCACCGCCCTCACTCTAGATATGAAAAAATCTACACTCAAATGATCACTGTAATTTCAACTAACTTTGCACAATTTAATAGTACAAGAAACTTGTAACTTGTAATATATCTTACCAGAGAAAACATGTCTTCATCCTCTTAATGGGCTCATTTTAGTGATCATTTACTGATAAACAGCTCAAGTCAATCTTGTCTTTCAAGACTGACTAGCAGTTCACTGAAGGAGCAGGTTACGCGCTATACATTTATATAATAACTGACAATTGTTTGGCCGTCAGTTATCTCTCCTGTCTGCTGCCCATCCTCTCAACACATAGGAATGTTTACCACAGCTGAGTATTCCTGAGTTCTCTAGGTGATAGGCTAAGCCCTGGCGAGAGAGCTCTGTCGGTGGTCATTTGGGTAAGCCCCATACATCTCCCAATGATGGACAAATTTGCCGTGAGAATGCGGCAGGTACAGCCAACTATCGTTTAAGGTGTATGGGAACCTTTAGGCAAACAGAATTTGCATAGAAACTACAGGAGTTTATATTAGATCTTACCATAGTGCTGGATTGCCAGAACTGCTCTATGATGTCCTCCATGTTTCTGCTCCTTCAGAATGTGTATGCTATAGACATATAGAGGAGCAGGATCCCTGCTATTCTCTCTTTTTATTATATTTCAAATACAAACAGCTTGAGAAAGCCTTTTCGAGTGTTTATACGATAGAATTAAAGAATGATTCCATGTATTTGGAAGCACAGACAGATATACGAGAGGTACTGTGTGTCACCTTGACCTATCAGCTATAACAGTGTCAGCAGTTTGTAACGTGAAGTACAGCAGAAAGATTTCCTGTAAGTTCCAGATTATATGCAACATAAGGGGGGGGGGGGGAGGGTGCCTTGAATGGACAATGGCATTAAAAAAGAAAAATCTATCTGTCTATTTATCTGTCTATCTCCTATCCATATATTATCTCTCTCTCTCTCTCTCTCTCTCTCTCTCTCTCTCTATGTTTTTAATGCTTCTAAACTCTAATGACATGACAAGTAGATATACTGTAAAAATGGATTGGGAGGGTCTACGCCATAGGACCGCCAACATTCTGGTTCCTGGTTCCACATTTTATAGCAGAATGCTGGCTGTTTCATGTGATCAGTCTCCATAGAAGTGAATGGGAGGCACAGCTGAGTATGTGAGTGCCCCAGCTGTAGATATAGTTGGGTAGTGCCATACCACACAACGTTCTGTCCTTCATTAGCTTATTTTTTTCCAATTTGCCTCAAACCCTAAACCTTGTGACTATATACTCGTGTGTGTTTTAGCTTGTGCAGAATCAGTAAACCTAGACTTATCAGCTTATCGAGGTGCAGTGCTATAAAGTATTCTGGCCTATTATTGCTGGAGAGAGCTTCCCTGCCGTGTACTGTATGACTGGACTTTTGATGAGGACATGCCTAGCAGTCTATGAAGGGGAGCAAATTGCCCAAACCTCTTGCTGCATTTGTGTGTTCTCCTTCTCCGTGAATGACTTTTATTACTAAGCACACTACATGCATTGCCTGTGCCGGTGAGGTGTGCAGTCTTTATATAGGACACATACGGGGGCACCTCAGATGACCTGGCAGTCAAGGCTACTGAATAGCACTATTAGTTTATATATTAAATTGAGTTTTTATTTCATCGTGATATGTTGGTATTAGGTAGATGGTCATTGTCTATGTCAGGACGGGACAAGAGACAATGGACATTTGCACCCACCCCACAGTCCCTGCTTACCACAATTGTCCTAAGTGGCAGCGGATAACTGGGCGACGATCACTAGGTGAAACACAAAACGCGGTCAAGACGACCAAACGCAATAACTGAAAGTCAGCTAGCAGGGTCGGTATCAAACAGTCGGTGCTGTACAAACTAGGTAGTCAAGGGGGAAGGCAAGAAGTAAAAACCAGAATCAGGAAACCAAGGAATACAATCAGGATAAAAACTTGCTTAGTCACTCTCACAAGGAGTCTCTATTGCAGGCAGGAAAGGACACACATGGGAGTGATTAGGGGTATGATTAGGGCTGAAACTCCAGCTCCAGGCTAATACTAACAGCTGACTGGCAGTGCCATCCACCAGTCAGTTAATATACTTGCAGAACAGGTGAAGCCCCAGCCGCGGCTACAACAAAATCAATGCCACTGCGCTCCTAGCAACTGGCCTGGCCGCCGTCCACTGTTGAAAAAGGTAGGAAGGTGGCTCTTGACAGTCCACCAAAACATGCCCTGAAGACATAGTCCATAAAGTAATCCAACAGCATCAGGTAGTGTGAAACTTCAGTCAATTCTATTCATACGGCAGCATACAGGAAAGCAATGTTTCAACCCAACAGGGTCTTTGTCAGGCCTAGGCTTGACAAAGACCCTGTTCGGTTGAAATATTACTACCACGTATGAATAGAATTCACTGAAGCTTCACACTACTGGATGCTGTTGGATCAGTTTATGGACTGTATTACATTGTCCCCATTTGGCATGCATCCACCATCTAATTTTTGCAGGCAAGTTGGACTTTATATAGGTGCTGTTGGACCCCCATTGTATGGTTTGCCCTAGAGACATGTCAAAACATTTGATCTGGGCCCCGGGTCTAGACCTCCAACCATTGATAGATAGAGCTTTACTCCCTGGCTCACTGCCTTTTCTATCTTGTTACAGGACATAGTCTCCATTGTACGTCTAGAGCAGTCATGTCAAACTCTGGCCCGCAGGACAAATCTGGCCCGCAGTGCCATTATTTTTGGCCCGCTGAGCTTTTTCATTGCTGTATTAAATTTGGCCCGCCTGACATTGCAGCAGATTATAATATGGGTGGTCCGAACAGCCACTCGGTCTGGATACTATATTTGGACTATTTGGAGGGCTCGCTACTATATAAGACTATTTGGTAGGCTGGCTTCTACATAACAGACTGTTGGGGAGAGCTGGCTACTTTATAAGACTATTGGAGAGAGCTTGCTATTATATAAAACTATGGGGGAGGGCTGGCTACTACATAAGAGACTATTTTAGGGACTGGCTTCTATATAAGAGACTGTTGGGGAGGGCTGGCTTCTACATAAGAGACTATTGTGAGATCTGGCTATTTTCTAAGACTATTGGAGAGAGCTTGCTATGATATAAAACTATGGGGGAGGGCTGGCTACTACATAAGAGACTATTTTAGGGGCTGGCTTCTACATAAGAGACTATTGTGAGATCTGGATAGTTTCTAAGACTATTGGGGAGAGCTGGCTAATATATAAAACTATGAGGGAGCGGTGGTATTGTATAAGAGACTATTTTAGGCACTGGCTTCTATATAAGATACTATTGGAAAAACTGGCTATTATATAAGACACTATTTGGAGGGCTGACTACTATGTAAGAAACTATTGTGAGGACTGTCTACTATTTAAGACACTATTGGGAGGGCTTTCTACTATATTGGGCACTATTAAAGGGCCGGCTACTATATAAGACACTATTGGAAGTGCTGGCTACTATGTGGGGCTCTGATAGTAGGCCTGGCTAGTATGTGGGGCACTATGGGAGGGGGGGGGGGCTACTACATGGGGCACAATTATGGAATTACCTACTGCTTGAGGGAGATAATGGGTCTAGAGATGATTGAACCGGGTTCGGGTTCGAGTCAATCCGAACCTGAACGTTCGGTATTTGATTAGCTGGGGCTGCTGAACTTGGATAAAGCTCTAAGGTTGTCTGGAAAACATG
Organism: Dendropsophus ebraccatus; assembly: GCF_027789765.1. NCBI lineage: Eukaryota > Metazoa > Chordata > Amphibia > Anura > Hylidae > Dendropsophus > Dendropsophus ebraccatus. The sequence continues at coordinate 70,823,022 of NC_091465.1, forward strand.
GATACAGCCAATGACTATAGCCATGTTTTCCACATAGCCTTAGGGCTTTATCCAACTTCAGCAGCCACCGCTAATCAAATGCCAAAAGTTCGGGTTCGAATCGACTCGAGCATGCACGAGTTTCACTCATCTCTAGTAACTACCATGTGAGGACGTTTACTTTAGGATAGGCAGTGCCAGGAACGCTGCATGCAGTCTTCATTAAATATTAAGGTTGGCCTGCGACTTTCTCCAATTTTTTTATTTTGTCCCACTGTGTATTTGAGTTTGACACCCCTGGTCTAGAGACTGTTTCCTACAGCAAGGCAGAGGTCGTAGTGAGCCTGGGACTGAATTCCCTCTCCCGGCTCTATGTAATGATCAGTGGTGGTCTGAACACCCACACTGTATGGAGGTGAGATTTGGCGATGTATGGAACTGATATTTTGGCACAGGAAACTATAGTTACTTGTCTGATAATATGTGCAGCCAAGGTGGACAGAGGATCCAACCAGAGACGGGCAGCATGCACATGTGTTTCTGATGATGATGATGTTTCGGAGGCATTGTGGAGAATCGGGTTGGAAAATAAAAGAAGCACAATGCTGGAAGTCAGGAAGATGGAAAGAATTAGATTACTGTCTGTGATCCTCGAGAAGACAATAAGACACAAGCAAAGAGATTAAAATGGAATGAGACAGAGTAAGCTGAGAACAATGCGGCCGGGATGGCGGTGCTCTATCTACAACATGACTGCATATCATCCCCAAATGAGCCACAAGGAGATTGTCACAATACATTGGGCCAGGAAATAGTTCTTCTCTGACACAACTGACATGAATCATGTTTCTGGCGTGTTCTGGTTGGCAGCCTTTGCATTGTGCATACATTGAGCTTCATGTATCAAGCTGTCTCGGAGAAATAGTGACCTTGTTCTCTATAACAACCACTTTAGTTAGTTTAGTCAAATTGACATGTGGGAAGAAAAATAACACCCAATGTTTAAAGGGATTATCCAGCAGGTTCCCCACCACTAGATGAACTCTGGTATAAGGGTTTCCTTTAAAGGGGTTGCCTAACCCTCCAAAAACTTGGCCACTTTCTTCTAGAGGCAGCACCACTCTTGTCTCCAGTTCAGGTGTGGTTTACAATTAATTTCCATTCACTTTAATGGAACTTAGTTACAACCCCCCCCCAAACTGGAGACAAGAGGGGTGCTGTCTCTTAAAGAAAGCACCCATGTTTTTTCTAATGCTGGCATTGGAAACCATCAACAAGGTGGTCATCAGCTGGTTAGCGGAGCTTCTGTTTTTTTTTTAAATTAGTGTAAAGATTTCACTTTTCAGAATGCAATTCCCAGAAAGAGCTGTGCGCAGGCACTGAATTTGCAGAGAACTATGGGAGACTTCAGCTCTGAAGGCAGAACAATTGTAACTTACACTTATTGATAAATATTATATGTTTAATACACATACACACACATTGTATGATGAATGCAGTTAGTATGTGTAGCTCCTTCCTAACATTATGACTGATTAACATTTTCATATTAATTATTTTTTGAGTAATCTTCCCAAATTTAAAGAGTTGCCTATGTGCTAGAATGCCCACCTTGTCTATGGCAGGACGCCCAGATTAATACTGTAAAATGGCCCTAATCAATTCCAACATCATCTTCATCACCGACTACTAAAACTTTCTATTAGGTTTTCTGCTCACTATCTCCAATTTGTCCTTATTCCTCCTGCCAGACTAATTTTTCTTCACTGCCGATCCTTGCCCCAGATGTCTCCTAGAATTACATTGAAAGTTTTTCTGCTTATGTATAAAGCTGCTATTAGGCTTTTATCACTCTAAGGGAATGGTCTTATCTGTAAATACTCCCTTGTAATGTGTCTGCATCACAGTCATGATCTTCTCTTCATGTTTTATAAGTACTGACTGTAATGGCTTAAAGGGGAAGTCTTCCCACAATGGGTAGGGGCAAGGGAGCTCAATGGAAATCAGTGAGAGTGATTAAACAATGCTGATATGGACCCTTCAGCCAATAACACCAACTTTTAAAAAATGGACATCTTGGAGATTCTTAAAGGGGATGTATAAGGCCTCAAGGCATTTTAAATCCAAAGCAGCATGTTTGCCCCTCTTTATCTCACTCCAAAATTAATATAGACTGCCTCCCCCAGAACAAATAGTCCCCAGATCAGACCCCCTTATCAAATACACATCCCAAACTCCCACAATATATACAAACCACAGATCAGACCCCCTAAACAAATATACATGCCAGACCCCTAAACTAAATACAGACCCCAGATCAGACCCCCTAAATAAATATAGATTTGTAAATATATACATATTTCAGACCCCAAAAATAAATACAGACCACAGATCAGACCCCCTAAACAAATAAATATTCCAGACCTCCAAAATAAATATAGTCCCCAGATCAGACCCCCTAATGAAATACACATCCCAGACCCCCAAAATAAATACAAACCACAGATCAGACCCCTAGTCAAATACACAATCCAGACCCCTATATCAGATTCCCTAAACAAATACACATCTTAGACTCCCAAAATAAATACAGACCCCCTAAACAAATACACATTTTGAAATATATGCATTTTCCAGTTTTCCATTTCTATTTTCCTAACTCTGCATACATACAGATCCTTTCCTGAATGAATACAGACCCCAGACCAGGCTTCCCCTTAATACAGACATCAGATTCTTCTTAAAGGGAAACCTCATACCAGAGTTCATCTAAGATAGTGGTGAGGAACATGCAAGTTAAAGACCTCAGATTAGAAATTTCTCAAAATACAGACCCTACCCCAGACTATCTTCAACATTTAAACCCCAGACCAGATGTACAGATACTCACCTCTCCCTATTCCTGCAGTTCTCCTCCCCCTTTGATGCAACTGCAGACACTATCAAGACTCCAGGGCTACAAGAAGAACCCAAGAGTGAGGAGGACTGTAGAGGCCCAAGCATTATTCAGCCATCAGTGTAATAGGACATGTGCGGCCAATTATTTTTTAACAATTCAAAAGTAAGTGATCAGCCGATGAGTAGATCACTGGCCTATTATATGGGGTGATATTATCACCTTCTGTTATAGGACCTTGAAGATCTTCTCTTTTTTCAGTAACCTCTTGAACATTCCAGGAGGATTGGTAAGTATGGGTAGCGTCTTCCAAAATGTCACTTTGTATTATCATAATATTACTTTATGAGCTTTATGGCAGCCAATAAAAATCCAGCGCTCATTCTTCTATATAAGCTAGATAGGAGGCATCCGATTGGTATTATAGCTGTGCAATGTTATAAATGACTGTCTGGATTCACCGAACATCGGAGTGATTCACATATTAGAGACTCAATGGAGAGTAGAATTGTTAATGATCTGCTCCCCCCAGTTACCATGTACACGTCCTTGTACCCTGGACAGTAAGTATGTGTTGTATGTGCTGAGGGCCCATTTATACTCCAGTTTATTCACATGGAGTGTCTGCCGTGATGTTCTATCCTCTGAGTTGACATTTTAGTCCCTAGCATTATCTATTCATGGCAGAGTCACATGGCAGCCTGCCTGGAAAGGGGAGTTTTGATTTTTGGCAGAAAGATTCTGTACAGGAAAAAAAGCGCAATGGTCGTGACCTAAACTCTACGGGGAATCTCATTCTTCTGACCTAATTCACATTATTCGTGACTGTTCCTTGAATTTGTTTGTAAACTTTGGCCGCACCATTATGCCAAGAGGTCTACTGGACAAATATGGCATCTACAATGCCAAGACGTACTAGGTTGTAACTGTTTAGCGGATAAATATCCCAGAATCTATCCCCTGGCCAATCCTTTCTTTCAACTTCTTCTTTTAACAGAGGAGAGGGGGATAAGCAATTGCTGTCATTTTTAAAAAGACTGTAATGGGTTTGTTAAACTTGGCTGCCAGTATACTCGATTATAAACATTATTTCCAAAATCAGTGGATCAACAACAGGTTCCTCCTTATAGGCAGACAGAAGCCAACGTGACTGGATGGAGTACTCTCAATTAAAGGGAATCCATCACCATGAAGATGCTACCTTTAGTAAGCTATCAGCATCATGTTATAGAGCAGGAGGAGCCGAGCACATTGATATATAACTTTATAGGAAAAGATCCTGTATAACTTGTAATTTGTTGATAGAAATCTCTGATTTTTCAATAGTCAAGAGTCCAGTCATTTGAGTGACTCCGCCCACTGGACTCCTTAACACAGGGAGCAGGGATATTAACTAACATGTTACAACTTAGGCTGGGTTCACACAACGTTTTTGGAAACGGATGGAAAAAACGGATGCATGTGTGTGCATCCGTTTTCATCTGTTTTTCCATTGGATTCCATTAAAAAAAGAGGAATCCAGAAAACAGATTGCAAAAACGTAGTGTGGACCTAGCCTTATACTGAATAATTTCCTACAAAGATATGTATCAATCCGCTCAGTTCTTTCTGCCCTATAACATGATGCCGATAGTAGAGATGAGCGAATTAGATTCTTTTTGCTTTGTATGAATATGAATATGTATCCATATTTTCCAGGCGGTAAGGCATGGTGCACACCAAAGGGAAATAAGTCCAGAGGGTCAGGATTTGCAGTAAACCACGTGCTTTCTTACTAAAGAAATTTCAGGTGCAAAACAATACAGCACTGGGCTTCTCTGTTTCTGACCTGTAGCATAAGAAGGTTTTTGTGCAAGGGACAGGCCTAAGTGCGCAGTCTTCTTCTGTGCAGTTTAGCAGTGTCTTTTCCTCTCTGGTCTCCAGCTGCAGAACAACAGGCTACTGACTGACTCTTCGTTTCATAGTGTTTGGGAGAAAACTAGAATCTTCTAGTGGGTGGAGTGGAGAAGCACAACCCTTACAGATACAATGTTTTAACTTTAGCCATAGACTTGTATTGAGTTTCCATACGGGTCTATGGGAATGACAAAGCAGTTTTCTAGACATAAACAACTTTAAAGGGGTACTCCAGCGGGGGGGGGGGCATTTTTTTCCTGGGGACGGGGAGGAGGTGGCTGAGGGAAACGACGTCCACTCACCTCCCCTGCACCATACTCTGAAGGGGTTAATATAAAGCCAAGCTATGACACAGGAAGCTTAGAAGCCAGTAGTTTTCCACTGTTGCTGTCAGATAGTGTGCAGAGCTGAGTTTTTGGAGAGAAACTTTTGGAGGGTAAAAAACAGACATGTTGACCTTAAAGGGGTACTCCAGCGGGGGGGCATTTTTTTCCTGGGACCGGGGAGGAGGTGGCTGAGGAAAACGATGTCCACTCACCTCCCCGGTTCCAGCGGCGGGTCCCGCATTGCGGCGCTCCGGTCCCCGGCCGCTTCCTGGTGTCTGACGGCCGTCTCAGGTCCGCTCAGCCAGTCAGTGACAGAGGCGGGATCTGAGCGGACTTGAAACGGATCGCGCCTCCGTCACTGACTGGCTGAGCGGACCTGAGATGTCACGTCTCGGGCCCGCGTCAGACACCAGGAAGCGTCCGGGAACCGGGGACCAGAGCGCCGCGATGCGAGACCCGCCGCTGGAATCGGGGAGGTGAGTGGACGTCGTTTCCCTCAGAAACCTCCTCATCGGTCCCAGGAAAAAAATGCCCCTCCGCTGGAGTACCCCTTTAAGGTCAGCATGTCTGTTTTTTACCCTCCAAAAGTTTCTCTCCAAAAACTCAGCTCTGCACACTATCTGACAGCAACAGTGGAAAACTACTGGCTTCTAAGCTTCCTGTGTCATAGCTTGGCTTTATATTAACCCCTTCAGAGTATGGTGCAGGTACTGTGCAATTACTGTGAGCATAACAAAAACACATTACATACCAAACAAAGTTCAGTACTAAAACACAGTACAAGTGTGCACAACAGAACAACACAGTGCAAGTTAACCCTTGACAGTACAATAAAGTGAGATAGTGATGGCCTTCTATTATAGTGAATGTCCAAAAATGTCCATGATGGTACAACAGCTACAGAACAGCTTGTTCTCCTGATTGGTGAAATCCCGACCGATCAAAACTTTTTTTTATTGACAGGTATGTTTTAAGAGTTCTCTCCAGAGACAAACTAAGTACACAGTCTATAGACATATACACCTACAGACCACCCACTACCCAAAACCCTGGCTCATACTCCAAGAACCACTCACAGTCACTCTTGGAGATCTTCACATATGTGGTCTCGTAGCTGTCTCATTCTCACAGATTTTTTTTTCTAGAATTTTAATATTGATGATAGTGTTCAGTCCTATCGGTGAGGGTGCAGCTTCTAGGTTCTCCTACAAACATGTCCACGGTACATACTAAGCACAGTCACAGCGCCATTCATACAGTTGTGTCTGTGCCTGGTACTGCGTCTCAGTCCCATCCATTCTATTGATCGGGTCCTCAGGTGGTGGATCCCCATCAATCACATTTTTAAGGCCTGTTCCAAGGTATCAGAGCCGAACAAAGCAGCAGTCTTCAAGGTAAACAAGACACATGTAAATGGAGGATAAATAAGCTGCAACCAATCTAAATTAAGATCTTTACCGTTGAGTGACCACAACTAATTTGCCATTTGTCAATGCAGTTTTTTCCTCTAAGGACACATTGTAACTTGTCACCATGTAAAGCAGAGACTTATGTATACAGGCCGGATCTGGGGCAACATGATGTGACTGCACGGATAACACAGATTGTGAGATGCACAGACATCCAGCTCTCTGCTTTATAGAAGATCAGATGGCTGTAAGCTTATCCCAGACTATAAAGCAGCATTGATCTCATTCCCCAGCCCTTGTTAAATGCTTATATGAGAAAAAGCAGATAAAACAAGGCTTGTTACCTGGCAATATGAACTCCTTCTCTAACCTGTGACCCATGTTGTCACAGCAACTGCATCAAGTGAAGTATTATACTGTATACACCACCCGCCTGCCCGCCGCCAACATGGGAATCACTGAGTTGGCAACTGTTGACATTTTTTGTCTGTTGACACTTCAGCTTCCACCAGGCAGAGTATACAGCGTATATGGCTGGTGATAGGAAGGGAATCTATCTATCTCCTATCTATCTATCTATCTATCTATCTATCTATCTCCTATCTATCTATCTATCTATCTATCTATCTATCTATCTATCTCCTATCTATCTCCTATCTATCTATCTATCTATCTATCTATCTATCTATCTATCTATCTATCTCCTATCTATCTATCTTATCTATCTTATCTATCTATCTATCTATCTATCTATCTATCTATCTATCTATCTCCTATCTATCTATCTATCTATCTCCTATCTATCTATCTATCTATCTATCTATCTATCTATCTATCTATCTATCTATCTATCTATCTCCTATCTATCTATCTTATCTATCTTATCTATCTATCTATCTATCTATCTATCTCCTATCTATCTATCTATCTATCTATCTATCTATCTATCTATCTATCTATCTATCTATTATCTATAATCTATCTCCTATCTATCTATCTATCTATCTATCTATCTATCTATCTATCTATCTTATCTATCTCTCTCTCTCTCTCTCTCTCTCTCTGCTGTAAGCCTGATGCTTCTCTCCTCTGTCTAGCTCTTTATCCTCCCTCTCATCTACCTCTCTCTATCTCTTTTATCTATCTCTCCCCTATCTATCTATTATCTATCTATCTCCTATCTATCTATCTATCTATCTATCTCCTATCTATCTTCTATCTATCTATCTATCTATCTATCTATCTATCTATCTATCTATCTATCTATCTATCTATCTATCTATCTCCTATCTATCTATCTTATCTATCTTATCTATCTATCTATCTATCTATCTATCTATCTATCTATCTATCTATCTATCTATTATCTATAATGTATCTATCTCCTATCTATCTATCTTATCTATCTTTCATCTATCTATCTCCTATCTATCATCTATCTATCTATCTATCTATCTATCTTTCATCTATCTATCATCTATCTATCTATCTCCTATATATCTCCTATCTATCTATCTATCTATCTATCTATCTATCTATCTATCTATCTATCTATCTATCTCCTATATATCTCCTATCTATCCATTATCTATCTATCTATCTATCTATCTATCTATCTATCTATTTATTATCTATCTATCTATCTATCTATTATCTATAATCTATCTATCTATCTATCTCCTATCTATCTATTATCTATCTATCTGTCTATCTTCTATCTATCTTCTATCTATCTATCTATCTATCTATCTATCTATCTATTTATTATCTATCTATCTATCTATCTATCTATCTATCTATCTATTATCTATAATCTATCTATCTATCTCCTATCTATATATTATCTATCTATCTTCTATCTATCTTCTATCTATCTATTATCTATCTATCTATCTATCTATCTATCTATCTATCTATCTATCATCTATCTATCTATCTATCTATCTATCTATCTATCTATTATCTATCTATCTATCTCCTATCTATTTGTTTATCCATCCTTCTATCAATGTATCTATTTTTAACTATCTCCTCACCTAAGGACCATACTTGCTTAGCAGGGACAACTCTTTAGCTTGTGTTGTGTTCACTGTGGATACAGATCAGCCCCTCCTTCATCTTTTTCCCCTTCACAGAGCATGCTCACTATGCTTTTCTTTTTTTTTTTTTTTTTTAAACACAAGGCATTAGGTTGCTTTTTTATATTCACATGCATGCTGTAAAGATACTTCTGTGACTTCTGTCCACAGTTTAATGTCTCTTCCCTCCCTGCAGTAATTACTGTACCTGACACAGAGCATGCTCACTACACTCCTTTGTAGTCAGTACATTGCCATTGAGCTATAGCTGCGGCTTTTAACTTTTCTCTCTTTGCACAACTACACTATATGATGCACGGCATGCTCACTATATTCTCCCTTGTACAGGAAACAGTGAGCATGCTCAGTACACTTTCTGATAGAAGTCAATAGATTGTTTTGTAACTTAGTTTTGGTATATTCAGTTACTTGCTGAAAAAAACTCTCTGCAGCTCAGTCCATTTTCCTATCCTTGCTCTGTAACTGCTGTATATCATACAGAGTATTCACACAACAGTATCCCATAGAAGTCAGTAGATTTTTTTTTTATGTTTAGTATCAGTATCATTACAGTATCTCTGCAGCTGCTGCTCTCAACCCAGTTTCACTCAATTTTTAAACAGCAGCTACTGTCACATACACAGAGCATGCTCACTACACTCTCCTATAAAAATCATACAAAAAATCATACAAGAAAAAACTATATCAATGTAACATATTCCCTTGCTCCATATGGGCCGCATCATTCTCATGGATGCGCTTTATCAACATGAATGTGCACAATTTTCCAGCAATTCCTTCCCTATTTATTAGTTATCCCTGTGTGACTCACAAACATTTATATACATGTTAATGTCATTATGCATTTAAATAGCAAAATTGTTGTTTCTTATCTCTGGTAAGCCGGCTCTGGATTTCTGCCAAGAAAGAATTGTTCTAAGTATAATTGAAGATTAACGGATGTATTAGAACTAAACTACCTGTTGTAAAAACATGCATCCATCTTCACATTGATTTAATAGGAATTCCATTACAGACATGTTATTCCTGTATTATTATGGGATGCTCGTAAACCTTTGATGGAGGGAGGTTTTATTAGCTCTGTAGTTCACGTGTATGTTATTCGCCAGATGGCTGATTTAAAGGGGGATTCTCACCTGTTTAAGAAAATAATAGGTCATTTTTTTCTTGAAAATGTAATAAAATTTGCTATTAAAATTAAATTATTTATTTTAATTAATGTAATATTATTTTTTACCTCTTTGGTTCTCCATGTGCTGCTTTCTCCAGAGTCATATACAGTAGCTGACCAAATCTGCCATAGTGTTTGCTGTATTGTGTGACTCCTGGGACTTTCTGTATTGTGTGACTGGCTCATTCTGCTTGTATTGTATACAATATAAAGATTATTCTGGTTGTGAACAATAGATTTTTATTATGTTTGATATTGCTGCCATGTCCCATTTAAGTGAATTGGACTATGATGCAATACTAGACAAGAGCAGACGATGAAAGCAGCCTTTTACATTAAGTTACACTAACACTTTCAGGAAAGATCTATATTATACTTATATATACAGTCCTGATATACAGGGATCAGTGCTGGAAGCCAAGCAGGTAGGGGTGTGGACGCATGCAGAAGCTCAGCACGCTTCTATCATGCTTGAGACAAGAACATGGCTTGCATGGGACACATTTGTAGACATGCTCTGTAACCTCTGTGACTTTTGCAAAGGTCATTCCACAAGGAGGAGTAGGCTGACCAGGAAGTCTTAGCTTAGTATTAAGTCTGATGGCCAAAATGGAAGATTAGAAATAAAAATCACCAAAATATGTTCAATTTTATTTAAACAATCGGTTATTTTCTGATGACATGTTCCCTTTAAGGATCCTTTTAAGAATGCAATTGTCATAGCTGGTGGTGCTGCAAATGGAAACACAAAATGTAGTTTCTGATGGGAGTATAAAAACAGCCTTAAAATAAAAAAGCCTGTCTCTGTAAAAAAAAAAAAAAAACAAAAAAAAAAAAAAACCTTCTGTCAAAGCAATATGTCAGAGGTTTTGATTGGTGGGGGTCCAATTTTCTCCAAAATGAATGGGCAGCAATGTTCTGTTGATCGTTCTGGCCATTTGTTCTTCTTCGGTACAACTTGACTCTCTGCTCATGGTGAATGGATTGAAGGTGGACGGCAAGAAAGTGTGGGTAACCGTCAATCACCACATGCTCTGCTACAGGCTGACATAGCTGACAGGTTCCCCATATGTCATTTTTATTGTAAGGATAACATGTATTACAGCAGACAAGACAGTTTGTCTTGTTTTGTCTTCTTTTTTCATGTATACAGGCCAGGGACCGCCGCCCAGTTGCCCACTGCCACTTTTAGGGCAGATAGTGGCAAGTAGGCAGGGACAGTGGGCGGGGCTGAGCTTAGGGCTCACTGTGTGTTTGGTGCGACTGGTCCTGACAATAGACTTGTAAAAATTAACTACTTAGCTAACACTATGCTAACCTGTCTGTGTTCCACTGTCGGGGTGGGTTCACACTACGGAATTCTCGCGGACAATGTCCGCGGAATTCCGCAGTATGTCCGCACGCCTTTCCGCCGATTCCATAGACACCATTTTTTGGGCCGGCATATTCCGCTATCCGCCGAAAGAAGTGGAATTACGCAATATTGCGTAATTCCGTGGAGTTTATCCGCGAGAATTCCTCAGTATGAACCCACCATCGCACTCCTGCATGCTTCTCTGGGTCCATTCTCAGTGATAGCTCGCTCATCCAATCACTGGCTGCGGTGGGAAAGCACAGTGATTAGCTGAGCAGGCTGTCAGTGTGCGGGAACCCAGAGAAGTATGCAGGAGCGTGCCAGAGGAACACAGACAGGTAGGCAAGGTCTGGGGAGCTAAGTAGTTATTTTTGCAAGTTATAGGAAAATACGTTCTTACAGCGGAATGAAAATCCATTGAAGGAATGGAGTGCCATAGACTTTAACTGAAATCAGTATCGCAGCGGATTTCACTGTGAAACTTGCATCGTGGAATCCGCTGCAATGTGGTATGTGTGAATTTACCTTTAAGGGTTTAATTTTGGAATATGTTTTTCATGTGGTGAATGAGGGAAAAGAAAGAGGGGTTTTGGATCATGGTTTCTTATGTAGGATTATGAATTTGCGTTTACACCTACAGGATCCGCAGCAGATCTGCAGCTTCAAATCTGCGGCATCAAATCTGCTGGATCCTTTACGTGTGAACGCACCCTAAGGCTATGTTCACACTACGTAAGTGTCCGGACGTAGTCTCCGTGAATAAGCGGCCGGAGACTTACATAGTTTGCGTACAATGGAAAGTATACGATGTACGGCGGCACAGTTCACACTACGTAAGAACTTACGCGAGGATCGTACGCGGCGCCGTAAAAGATGAACCAGACCATTGTTTGAGGACGAAAATGCCGTAACTTATGCCCGTAGCGTTACATGCGGTCCCGTACGGAGTGGCGATTTCTTCATTTTGAAGCTTTTTGTTCTGACCCAAAAGGTTCTGTGGGGTGTCCGGGGCAAGCCGAAGATATCCAAGTAAAAGTCCGCTGTCAGATCGCTACGTAGGGCGCTCGGGAAGCGTAAGTAGACTTCGGGCGCACTCCGTACGACGTCGGCCGCAACGTAAATCCCCGGCCGGAGTTTACCGCGTATATATCCGGCCGCGAAAATATGCGGCTGGACATATACGCAGTGTGAACATAGCCTAAGGCTGGGTTCACACACAGTATATTTGAGGCAGTATTTGGTCCTCATGTCAGGTCCTCATGGTAACCAAAACCAGGAGTGGATTGAAAACACAGAAAGGCTATGTCCACATAATGTTGTAATTAAGTGGATGGCCGTCGTTTAATGGCAAATATTTGCTGTTATTTTAAAACAACGGCCGTTATTTACTGTTATATGGCGGCCATCCACTCAATTTCAGCATTGTGTGAACAGAGCATTTCTGTCTTTTTAATCCACTCCTGGTTTTGGTTGCCATGAGGCCCTGACATGAGGAGGACCAAATACTGCCTGAAATATACTGTGTGTGAACCCAGCCTAATAAAGATTTACCTTTGTGTGCCAGTCAGTTTCTATGTATTCCTTTTCTTTTTGCATTTGTAACCCTAGGGAGTCCGGGAAAACATGGATATAGCTATCTCCCATGTTAGCTGTTGTTTGGACTGGTAAGGATTCAGGAATATAATACGAGACCAGTAAAATCTAAGATATAGTGCAGAAACTATGTACTGAAATGCTCCCTGTATTCTGCATCCGTCAGCACAAAGTCATAAACCAAATCTGGCCTCTCCCCATCTCCCGGAGAGCGGTATAAAACCTATATGAGATTGATATCAGCGGAGAAGCATTGGGTGAATAGATGCAGATTTATTCCCTTTACGGAGGACTGATTGAATTGGCTTCTGTAGAATCACACCAAGTCTCGACAATTTGACTGTAATGAGGAGAGCGGGACAATGAGAACCCGATTTGTACATGAGATGACTGGTATATCTATTCCCCATAAATGATGTGCACTTAGGATAATTCCAGCTGAAAGCCTTGATAATTTCACCTGCACTTGTTATCAGACAATATTATTTCTGATCGGGTAAATATAAGCTTAGTGATACAGTAACACTAAATCTGTGGAAAGCACAGCGCACCTCACGGAGCCATACTGTCTCCTTGTTACTATGGAAACCATTCAAAAAATCATTCCATACCGTTTAAATAATTAAAGGTGAAATCTCATTGGTTGATGGGAATCATTATAATATACAAGGCCCAGGGGGTCCTGATAAAGAAGACCATGCGCGGTAAGTCTTGGACAGTGACCCATAATGATAAGTTTGCCAACAGGGGGTGAAACCACAAAATCCGGATAGTGAGATCGGTGCAGACGTGCCGTAAATTTCTTAGTGCTGTCACAGCTTTACTATACCATGCCAGTGTGCAATGGGTTCAGGGGCTTTTTAGCGTGGTGGGAGGTAGAACCTGGGTGGGTGAGAATACCTGATAGATGTCAGGGGTAAATCCAGACCCTGTTACACCATCCCCATGGCTATGGCAAAGCGTGCCAGCACTTCTGAGCTTTCTGGGACTCTCCTTCCGGCTGGAGTTATCCAGCACTACACAAATGCATACCCTGTGTGACACTGTGATTTCTAGCCTGTACTGTATATAAGGGGGCACTCTGGCACTCTAAAAGCTTAGTGGGTATTGTCTGTGTGACACTTTATAGGGTGTTTTTCTCTGGCATTGATCATCGGGGGCATTCTTTATCTGACACTGTTTTATGGTGGCGTTCTGTGGATGTTACTTTTGATAGGGGGGAATTCTGCACATGTCATTAATCATGGGGGCATTCTCTGACAGACACTGTTATATGGGGGCATTCTCTGACAGACACTGTTATATGGGGGCATTCTCTGACAGACACTGTTATATGGGGGCATTCTCTAACAGACACTGTTATATGGGGGCATTCTCTGACAGACACTGTTATATGGGGGCATTCTGTGGATGGTACTGTTATATGGGGGCATTCTCTGACAGACACTGTTATATGGGGCATTCTCTGACAGACACTGTTATATGGGGGCATTCTCTAACAGACACTGTTATATGGGGGCATTCTCTGACAGACACTGTTATATGGGGGCATTCTCTGACAGACACTGTTATATGGGGGCATTCTCTGACAGACACTGTTATATGGGGGCATTCTCTGACAGACACTGTTATATGGGGGCATTCTCTAACAGACACTGTTATATGGGGGCATTCTCTGACAGACACTGTTATATGGGGGCATTCTCTAACAGACACTGTTATATGGGGGCATTCTCTGACAGACACTGTTATATGGGGGCATTCTCTGACAGACACTGTTATATGGGGGCATTCTCTGACAGACACTGTTTTATGGGGGCATTCTCTGACAGACACTGTTATATGGGGGCATTCTCTGACAGACACTGTTATATGGGGGAATTCTCTGACAGACACTGTTATATGGGGGAATTCTCTGACAGACACTGTTATATGGGGGTGCGATGCCCTGGCCCCTGGGGGCCACTTCCGCAGTGCTGGTGTTATGAGCGGGCAATGACCGGGGCAGCTGCAGGGGTTATACTTGTCACGGTATAGGCCTGAGGGCAGCACAGCTGTAGGGCCGGTCTGTGGAATCTGCGGGTGATGATGGGCATGCGATTCTTCGCTGCACTTAGTCAGGGCACCAGTTAGTGGACACCAATGCCGGGGTTCAGTAACAGCGGTTTTATTATAGATGAGGAAACTAGTAGCAACAGTTCTGTCCGGATGCAACCGGGTATATAGCAGGCTTTGACAAATAAAGCAGGAGTGGTGCTGCATAGGCTGTGAGAATACGTGCCGGATGATGGGAGTAGGAGTATGAGAGAAATAGCGTTGCTGGGTGGATTAGCTTGAGAATAATACTTGCTGTGAATCCTTGTAGCGATGAGGAGAGATAACGGAATGACACCCAGATGAGAGAGAAGACTCCGGACACTTGAGCAGGCAGATACAGCCGAAGACTTGAATACTGCAGAGCACCTGATCCACACTTCTAGTGGTGGAGTGGGAGCTGCAGAAAAGAAGCCCAACTCCTCTGAGGCAGGAGAGGGACGACACACATCCTCCTTGCCTGGAAGCAGGGGGAAGACTCACTTGTCAGGAGGAAGTGGGAGGTCACATGGTTGCTCCTGGCCAGAGCTAGTCGGCCATTGGAGGAACCATGGTTACAGGTCACGTGATCAACAGCCTTGCATACCACTGTACAATGCAATAAAACACAGGAATACATGAGAATACACATGAGAATGCACATTACCAGAGAATACTAGGGGAAAACCAGCAGCAGTTGCAGTGCAAACACTTACCAGAACAGGCATTGACACAGCAAGAGAAATGGCCATAATAGGAGTAGTAGTCTGCATGTTCTGGGACACTGCATACCTCCCTAGCAAATTTGAGCCGACCTCGGCGAATCTAGAAGGCAGCAAACATGAATAGACTGGACAATCAAACAACAGGAATGAATGATGAGAGTGAGTGTGAGGAGGTGTGTGTTTCCCACGCCCAAGGCACAGGTGAGAAGAGAGAGAATGAGAAACCCTAGTGGCAGGACTTCACCTAGGGGTGCCTAACGTACTCTGGCGACCAGGTAGCTAGTGCGTGAACCATCTGACGTGTAAGCCAGGACAACTTAACTGCTGGCGGGTGACCCTCCATATTCCAGCCAGTTAGACAGTAGGTTTTCTGTTAAATGTGTTACCCTACTGGAAAAGAGAACTGTGAAGACCTGTGTACTACCTTGGCGTGTCTGAGTAGTGTCTTGGATACCTGGAAGAGAAAAGAACAAAATAATAAAAGCAAACATACATGGGGAGCTCCTTTTCATACCACTCAATCACACACACAAGCACTCCACAGGCCAAACACACGAAAAGGTATCCAAGGTGCCATATGTATGGACAAGTGTGAAGGTTAGGTATGACTATGTGTGATAACTACTGTGTTCGGACAAGACAGAGGCGAACAAATACTGGAAACGAAAGGAAGGGGAACACAAAGGACAACAAATACTGCGAGGTCTTGAGGAGAACTGGCTCACATGAATCTGAATGAAAATCTGAGAAAAATCTGAATGAAAATCTGAGGAAAATCTGCATACAAACTGGCTCAACTAAATCTTTCCAGCTATAGATACGATAATAATACACAATACTGAGACTGGATGAGAAAATACACTCCTACATAAACTGGACTTTCTCTGAGGTATATGTAAACTGACTTCTCTTACTCAGAGGAGGAGCTATCTGACTTAGACACTGGAAAATATACTGTTTTACAAAAGAGGCGCTCTACTCTGAGGCAATCTATGTAACCTTGTGCTTACTCAGAGGAGGAAATACAAAGACTCTGATAACACTGGAATGCAATAGTAGAAAAAAGTGCAATAATGAAATAAGTGCAATAATACCCTGTGTGGAACACACAATCACAGGAAAGTGCATTAGGAAGGAATGGGTTAAGTGTCTCTGTTAGGTAGAGTCTCTTTTAGGCAGTTAGACATCGTCCATGTAAAAGGCTCTGGGACAGGCACTAGAGAACCTTTTGTTATTGTAAGTGTCCATCAGCTCATGGCTGGTTAGTACAGGGAACTTGGTCAGGAGGACCAGGCACGAACCTTGAACGTTGCAGGAACTGGAACAAAACAGTTAGACAACAAAACAGTTTAAGGGCTCTGTTCTCTGTAAGGACACTTAGCAGAAATGTCCTGGAGGACCCTGAGTAGGCTTCTTCTTTTTCTTCTTCCACGGATAGCAATAGCGTGAAGGGCCTGGAGCAGAAGCATCACTGGATGCCGTAGTGACTACAATGCTGGGCGTCACCGTGGTGATAGGAGAGATGATGGGGGCCACATGATAGGTGACGGTCGTGGTAGAAGAGGCAGCCTTAGCCACAGCAGTGGGAGCAGTAGAGTGGACTGCGGTAGTAGACGGGCCCGCTGTAGTGGAAGCCGCAGGAGTAGCGCTAGGCATAGCGATTGCAGCTGTAGTGGCAGGCGACAGGGCAGCGAGGGCCTGCTGAATGTCCTCGATCAGCTGCATAATCTTAGGCCCCGGCCCGAGCATCCATTGCGGCAGGGGCGGCGAATCACGCCCTGGAGGCCGCCACAGACCCGGGGATATGAAGGCCTTAGCAGAGTTCTCCCCTTTAGGGCCAGGGACTGAGGACAACAGAGTCGGTCCACTTACAATCTGTTCGCTGTCCGGTGATAAGGACCCTCCGGTACGAGAAGCGAGGTCAGCGGTGCTGGAGTGACCGGGTCCTGGAGAAATGCTGGTCTCAGGTATGGGCCCCTCATTCTGATCAGCAGAGGCCGGGATGAAGGCCCGGCGAAGACTTCCGTCGTCCGACGGGGCAGCGGCCCAGCTGGTGTCGCTGTAGGATGGGAGCGGTGCTAGCAGGCAGGCAGGATTGCTCTCCGGCAGCTCCGGCATCACTGGTGCTGCGGCTGCAGGCAAATGTTTCACGGGGGCCGCCATCTTGTCACGCTCTGGCCGGAACTTGTAGCAGGAAGGGGAGGAGCGCCAGGCTGGAGGATCAGGTTCCAGAATCTGCCCAGCAACAGTGACGTCATCCGGCCCAGGCAGCCAATCAGGAGCAGCCAATGTAAAGTCTATGGCGCCGGACGATTCCCGCGCTTTGGCAGCATGGCGGTTAACCCCCTCCTCTCCGGGGTATGGCGCAGCCAGAAATTGAAGAAGACGGCGGCCATCTTGTGTACTGTTTAGGGCCCGAAACACTTCAATCACCGCCATAGTAATCGGCAAAGTCTCTGGGGGGGGGGGGGGGTAGCAGTACAGTTCTGGGGACACTGACAGTTGGCACAACACAGTCTGTATCCTGTTCGTATAGGGTAAAAAAGTAAGGCGCACACTTGTAATAACAAAATATAAATAAGCTTTATTAGTACCGGCTACACAAAAAGAGATTAAAAACATTAAAAACCAAAAGACGGCATCCTCCTATGATGTGGGAGGTTGCTACCTGCTACATAGATAGGCTCAATAAGCCATGAAAGGACTACAAAAAAATATATATAGATGCATAAGCAAAAGGGATGACAAACAATTTGAAAAATAAATAATACCAACTGAGAGTGTGAAAGTCCCTATGTGGCAGGAAAGATGGTAACCCCACGCGTATCGCCGCTCCGGGCGGCTTCGTCAGGAGTGGGTGACTAGTGTGAATAAGCCGGCATATATACCTGATCTAATGAGTGTCCCATGACATGATTGTCAGACCGTCCGGGAATCGGCGTGCGGAAGTGCAGACTGCGGCTGCGCAACAAGGCGGGTAGAGCGACAGCCAATCAACAACCACGCCGTGCTCTGGAAATGAGTCACGTGGTGTCGACCAGCATGTAATGTCATGTGACAAGCCATGGTGACGTAACCAAGTCTCGCGTAATCCCATGTGTTGTCATGTAACATGCCGCAAAAAACGTAGTAAGATGTAGAGGGGCGGTATTGGGACTATATACATAACCCGCCTCCCAATTAAGTAAGAGCGCAGCAGGAACAAACATTATAAACCACAATCAGGGAAAAAATACCTAAACAAAACACGCCACCTAGTGGCAGTCACAAAAATAATAATACTGGAGATAGTTACGCTGGCCATACACAAAATAAGACTAAAATAAACACATATTGCAATACCCCACAAAAATAAACTAGACCATACACATTAAGAACAGTAAGCATATATAATATGATGTAATATATATATAGGGAACCCAAACCATGTATTAGCATAATAAAAATAAATAAATAAATATTTGTACAAAATATATATAACACAATATAAATGAATATAAACTAATAAGGTGCACAAGTGAGAAAGTGCAAAGTGCATAAGGTGCAAAGTGTAATGGTGAACATGCAAAAATATATGTATATTTGTGATAAAATGAAATGAAATAAATAAAAAGGTGATAGTGCTAAAACTAGGAAAGTTAAAGACACACCATGCCCCATAGAGATCAATATATATATATATATATATATACAAATATAACATATAAAAAAGAAACACGTGCTCGCATAAAATGTTGGTCTAGCAGCGTCAAAAGAAGTTACTAGTATCCCCGCCACGCAGCCACAGATAAAAAATATTCCTGCAAGAAACGCAAATTGGAATGAAGAAAATTAGGACAAACCCCCAGGGATTTCACAATGGACCTGAACTGATGGACATTATTTCTTTCAGATTACAAAAAATATACAAGAAATATATATACAAAAATGGTCGAAAACCTTCATATGCTATCAAAAAAACAAAACCTATCTCCACAGGAGTACGTGGGGGGGCAAATTTTATAGTTTCACAGCAAAGTTTATCTCGATATGAAGAAAAGAACACTGGTTAGGGCTCTTCTACGCTTGATGTAGATTTATTCACGGAGGAACAAGCTCATGATATAGACGGATGTTGTACTGTATACGGCTTTCATGGGACAATTGCATCGTCCAATCCGGGATAGAAAAAGAGGGCCATATATCTAGGGTAATTCAAAGATTAGTAATTAATAATAATAAAAAAAAAAAAAAAAAAAAAAAAAAAATTTTTATTAGTTATTTTTAAATAAAATTGTATGTATAATTGGTATGAGGTATATTTTAGTCTATGTTGTTGTTTATTATAAAAACATGACAAAAGAGATGGTGATATGAGTGCATGAGGTGTATAAAGTGCATGAAGTGTAAAAGTGCATGTAAACATAGCTGAACACATGTGGTGTGTGAATATGAAGTGAAAATGCTGAAAGAGAGAGAAAAAAAAAAAAAAAAAAAAAAAAAAACCCACATCAGTGAAAAAGAAGCAATGAGTGAAACAAAAAACACACACAGAAAAAGCCCACACAAAAGCCGAGCGATAGAAAAAAAAAAAAAAAAAAAAAAAGCAAAAAAAAAAAAAAAAAAAAATTATATTATAGATGAGCAAATGCGTGTAGATGTGTGTAAAGTGAATGACACTAGAAGTGAGAGTGAGTGATGTATGAATCAAGAAGTGAGTTGAGGAATGGAAGTGAGAAAAACGTGGTGTGCCACTTAATTAAATGTGTATAAAGAATCCATAATGAGATGCATAAAATAAGTCACAACATACATACGGAAAAAAAAAAAAAAAAAAAAAAAAAAAAAAATTATTTATTTTTTACCCTAAAAAACCTGTGAATAGCAATTCCTCATTTAGGCCAATGGGACTCACCGAGTTCAGTAAGAAGATCCAACGTGACTCTCTTCTTAATAGTTGATTAGCAGCATCACCGGATCGAATGCCTAGAGCAATCTTTTCCAGGCCAAAGACTCGCAGACCCTGAGCAGAACCACCATGTGCCTGTAAAAAATGAGAGGCCACAGAGGTAAGTAACTTACCCTGTCGAGCATCTCTAGCTGCTAAATTAACAGTAGAGATGTGTTTTTGGATACGTTTCCGGAGCTCTTGTGTAGTCTGACCGACATATGCCTTATTGCAGGGACAGGTGAGTGCATAAATCACCTGTCTCGTTCGACAGTTGATGTAATCCTTCAGATTATATCTTGCCCCATCCGAGGGGTTCACGAAGTGGTCACAGTTTGACATGTATTGGCAGATATTGCATTGGCCGCAAGAATAGCTACCGGTTATACGTTGTCCAGTGCCCAAAGTGGTTTTGGGTCGCACAAAGTGACTGCGTGTCAGTTTATCCCGTAGGTTTGGTGCCCGTTTGGCAGTAATCACTGGTTTGATGGGTATATTGTCCGAAATCCTAGCATCCGCCCGTAGTATTTTCCAGTTCTGTCCAAGAATACGAATAATATCCTGCCATTGATTGTTATACACTGTAATGAACCTCAAAGAGTCATCCTGATGTCTATCGCGTGGTTGGAGAAGGTCGCACCGTTCTGTATTTCGCGCTCTTTGGAAAGCTGATGAAATAATTTTATGCGGATATTTTCTGGCCTTGAATCTGGTCGTCAAATCCCGAGCATGATGTTGAAAATCTTGCATACTAGTGCAATTGCGGCGGATTCGTTGAAACTGACCCACTGGGATGCCTCTCCTGGTATGAAATGGGTGGAAGCTGTCAAAACTTAGTAAACTGTTGGTAGCTGTTTCCTTTCGATGCAATGATGTCTTAATTCGGCCGTCCTCCAGCTTCAACTCCAAATCCAAGAATTGGACCATACTGGTCGAGATGTGGTGGGTCAAGACAATGTTATGGTCATTGTTATTCAGTTCCCGGATGAAGTCCTCTGCTTCTTCTAATGTACCTGACCAGAGGAACACAATATCGTCAATGAAACGATGCCATTTCACAACCTTTTCCTGAAAACGGGGGCAAGGGTACACGTGCGCCTCCTCCCACCAACCTAAAAAGAGGTTGGCATAGGAGGGGGCGCAGCGTGCACCCATAGCCGTGCCAGATGCCTGTCTGTAAAACTTACCGTCAAACGTAAAGTAGTTGTGTTTCAGGATGAAGGACAGTAATTCAATAAGGAACGAATCGTGTCGACGGTCATGTTCCACCATTTTATCCAAAAAGTAGGTAGTCGCCTGGATACCATCCTCATGTAATATATTTGTGTATAGTGCTTCCACGTCGCATGTAATGAGGAGAGTACCTGGAGAGAGGGAACAATCAGTAAGGATCTGTATCAGGTGCATAGAATCCCTGAGATAGGAGTCTAGTTTAAGAACCAGTGGTTGTAAGAAGAAGTCAACATATACACATGCCTTTTCAGTGAGACTACCAATTCCCGCCACTATAGGGCGTCCAGGTGGTGATATCAGGTTCTTGTGTATTTTGGGTAACATATACAATGTCGCCACCACTGGATGTTTCACCCACAGATAATCAAATTCACGCTGCAGAATAATCCCATGATGTTTGGCTGTGTCCAAAAGGTCATAGAATTTGCGTTGGAAAACTGCGGTGGGATCAGAGGGCAACAGTGAGTAATACCTGGTATTGGTAAGTTGCCGCATGGCTTCAGTAATGTACATATGAATTGGCCACAGCACCACGTTGCCCCCTTTGTCCGCCTCCTTCACCAAGAATTCCGACTGTGATTGTAAAGATCTGATAGCCGCTCTTTCCCCAGAGGAGAGATTTTGTGCCATGTGTCTGTCGGTTGGAAGACATTTAACGTCCCGGCTAACCACCTGAAAGAATGATTGGATGGCAGGGAATAGGGCAAAGGAGGGTATGGACTTAGAACGAGCTCTGTGTGGAAATGAGTGATGCTCAACCATACCTGTAGGGTTTTCATTTTCCTCAAGTAGCTCTAACAAGTCCTGTAAGACCCGTTGGTCTGTGTCCACTGCTCCTGTCCTCACCGAGGGATATAAATGTAACATGCGGAGTGTAAGTTTCCTGCAAAAAAAGTAGAGATCTTTAATGACCGTGAACTTATCCAAAGGCTGCATGGGTGAGAATGTAAGACCGCGTTGTAAAACTGACCTCTCATTTTCAGACAGCGTGTATTTGCTTAAATTGATTATCTGTAGTTGGTTGGCATCAGGGTCGTGGGTGGCGGTTAGCGGCGTTTGTTGCGTTGGTATGGTCCCGGAACCCGATGTGTGGCCACACGTTTTTTTGGATTTACGCCTCCCCCGTCTTGGCTTGCGTCCGTATCGCTGGATAAAAAATCACTGCTGCTCTGATCCCTCGGTCTAACTGTGGTCCCTATTGGCTTCTGTGCTCCAATTTGGCCCCTAGGATTACCAGTATGTTTCCACTTGAACACAGTTTGTTTGTCATAATCTGATTTATCCCGATGGAATTTGGATCTCTTGCCCGAAATAATGTCCTTCTCATATCTATCAATTGTCTCCTTTAACCGTTCCTGGAATGGCAACACCTGGGTATTTATATCAAATTTGGTCAGTTGTACCTCTAAATCTTTTAGTTTTTGTTTCGTAGTGCCCAATAAACTCCTGTCGTGTTCAAGGAGCATATCCACAATAATTTTAGAGCATTTATATTTTGTTATTACAAGTGTGCGCCTTACTTTTTTACCCTATGCTTTCCCTCTCCCTTTTTCTTTGCATGTATCATTATTACATAGGGTAGTAGGCTGCACTCCACTTTATCAGATTCATTATTGTAGTGCCCACCCCCCCCCCCCCTACTAGTCTCTGTATCCTGTTCGTGACGCCAAAAATGCGATGCCCTGGCCCCTGGGGGCCACTTCCGCAGTGCTGGTGTTATGAGCGGGCAATGACCGGGGCAGCTGCAGGGGTTATACTTGTCACGGTATAGGCCTGAGGGCGGCACAGCTGTAGGGCCGGTCTGTGGAATCTGCGGGTGAAGATGGGCATGCGATTCTTCGCTGCACTTAGTCAGGGCACCAGTTAGTGGACACCAATGCCGGGGTTCAGTAACAGCGGTTTTATTATAGATGAGGTAACTAGTAGCAACAGTTCTGTCCGGATGCAACCGGGTATATAGCAGGCTTTGACAAATAAAGCAGGAGTGGTGCTGCATAGGCTGTGAGAATACGTGCCGGATGATGGGAGTAGGAGTATGAGAGAAATAGCGTTGCTGGGTGGATTAGCTTGAGAATAATACTTGCTGTGAATCCTTGCAGCGATGAGGAGAGATAACGGAATGACACCCAGATGAGAGAGAAGACTCCGGACACTTGAGCAGGCAGATACAGCCGAAGACTTGAATACTGCAGAGCACCTGATCCACACTTCTAGTGGTGGAGTGGGAGCTGCAGAGAAGAAGCCCAACTCCTCTGAGGCAGGAGAGGGACGACACACATCCTCCTTGCCTGGAAGCAGGGGGAAGACTCACTTGTCAGGAGGAAGTGGGAGGTCACATGGTTGCTCCTGGCCAGAGCTAGTCGGCCATTGGAGGAACCATGGTTACAGGTCACGTGATCAACAGCCTTGCATACCACTGTACAATGCAATAAAACACAGGAATACATGAGAATACACATGAGAATGCACATTACCAGAGAATACTAGGGGAAAACCAGCAGCAGTTGCAGTGCAAACACTTACCAGAACAGGCATTGACACAGCAATAGAAATGGCCATAATAGGAGTAGTAGCCTGCATGTTCTGGGACACTGCAGGGGCATTCTCTGACAGACACTGTTATATGGGGGCATTCTCTGACAGACACTGTTATATGGGGGCATTCTCTGACAGACACTGTTATATGGGGGCATTCTCTGACAGACACTGTTATATGGGGGCATTCTCTGACAGACACTGTTATATGGGGGCATTCTCTGACAGACACTGTTATATGGGGGCATTCTCTGACAGACACTGTTATATGGGGGCATTCTCTGACAGACACTGTTATATGGGGGAATTCTCTAACAGACACTGTTATATGGGGGCATTCTCTGACAGACACTGTTATATGGGGGCATTCTCTGACAGACACTGCTATATGGGGGCATTCTGTGGATGGTACTGTTTATATGGGGGCATTCTGTTGATGGCATTCCATAAACTAAATGGACCTTAGAAGAGGAATGGATCCCAACTGAGCCCAGCTAATCATAATAGATCCTTCATATAATGGATTGTGATGATACAAAATCTATCCATGATACCATTCAAGAACCCTGTACGAATAGAAGCCATAACTTTGATGTTAAAAAGCGGTATTCCGCTCAAATTTGTCAAATGTTGCTTCCATGGTGAGATTAACAAGTCATTTCATACTTATATATCTATTCAGTCTCCTTCCCTTAGTTCTGATCCTACTGCTATTTGCTGAAGACAAAGAAATCTGTGTCTGAGCTATTCTGTCCGTCTTTGCTCTGAAGCCCCTCCTCCCCTCTTAGCTGTCTCATGTAAACAAGTCCCTGGCAGGCTGTATCTGCCACTTTGTAATGCCGGGAGGGTTAATCTGAGGTAAAGTTCCTGATGAATTCACTGTGATTAACCCTCCCGACATTACAAAGCCACTAGAAAGTTTCAGATACAGCCTACCATGGACTTGTTTGCAATCTCTGAAGGGAGGGGGAGGAAAGGGAGAGTGAAAATCCCACAGACAGATTTCTTTGTCTTCAGCACAAAGCAGCAGGATCAGAACTCCGGGAAGGAGACTGAACAGATAATAACAAAAATGGAATGAATTGTTAGTCTCACTATAGGCAGCAATGTATGAAAGGTTATATTTGAGCGGAATACCCCTTTAACACAGCCTTAGATTTATTTGAATGTTTTTCAACCTCCAGAAAATACCAACAGGTCACCTGCACCTCTAGGGGCCATAGTAGGAGAGATGCAGTTAAATATTTGTAAGGGTGCGTTCACACGTACAGGATCCGCAGCAGATATTATGGCGCAGATTTGATGCTGTGTTGTTATTTAGTTACATTTAATCTGCGCCATCAAATCTTCTGCGGATCCTGTACATGTGAACGCACCCTAAATATCCTTTTTTTCTGAACAACTGAATAGTATAATTTATTTTCATTACTGATCTTTTGATTCTTTTTACTTGGTTGGTTTTATAATAAATGAGGTTCGCGCACCTCGGCCTGATCCTCCGTACTATGGGATGAACAGAATCTGCTGTAAGATTAGCGACTTCAAGGTTGGGAGTCTTGACCGACCTTCTATTTGATGTCTGAAAATACCAAAGTGCTTTAATGTGGACGGAACATAATTACATCAGACATTTCATTGTATTCCTGATGAAAAGCCAACATTTAGATTAGGGAAACCGACGTATTGGCTTTTAAAGGTAATTACAGTGATTTTTTCCCCAATAGACAATAGCACGGGATCACGTCTTTTTTTTACAAGGGGTAGGACCATGGTCTCGTTTTTAAAATTGGAAATAGCTACTTGATGTAAAACAATGTAATGGGTATAAGATTTGGTAGATGATCTATACTAGCCTTTGCTAATAGACATGGCTACCAGCGGTTTCTGTATTGGTGGCCGGCTATGAATAGGTCACGTCCCGCTCTACTTTTCCAGGGCTTTCTATGTATCGTGTTGTGCAGAATGAACAAAGGCTACACAAGCCGTCCTCCATAGTAAATCTATAGTTGGTTCTGAGCATTCATGATTAGCTAGAGAGAGGAGATAGTATCCAGCCTTGCTAGACCTCCTAAGATGTAGAAGCCGGAGAAAGAATATTGGGTCACGTAAGGGCAGGTTTCAACCCTCCCCATAAATCTGGAAGTATTTATGGGCTCTGTGATGTTAACTGAGATAATAGGAACTCAAACTTTCTTTTCTTTCAAATAAACTGGTGCCAGAGATTTGTAATTTACTTTTATTAAAAAATCTCAAGTCTGCAGTACTTATCAGCTGCTGTATGTCCTGCAGGAAGTTGTGTTTTCATTTCAGTCTGATATGGAACTCTCTGCTGCCACCTCTGTCCATGTCAAGAACTGTCCGGAGCAGTAGCAAATGCCCATAGAAAACCTCTCCTGCTCTGAACAGTTCCTGACATGGACAGAGGTGGCAGCAGAGAGCACTGTGTCACAATGGAAAGAATACACCACTTCCTGCATGACATACAGCAGCTGATAAACAGTGTGAAATGTGAGATTTTGTAATAGAAGTAAATTATAAATCTCTGGCACTTTCTGACACCAGTTGATTTAAATTATTATTTTTTTTGCTTGAGCACCCCTTTAAAGAGGACTCCCAACCCCAAACTAGATCCCCTTATACTGACCTCATCTCGCCGAGTCCCGCTCCCAGAGCAGGTCCCGGGACGGAGATATCCTGGTCAGAAGCCGGCGCACGGCTCCATTCATTCTCTATGGCCGCCGGACCTATCTCCACAGCGTGCCCGTCGGCTTCTGACCAGGATATCTCCGTCCTGGGACCAGCTCCGGGAGCGGGACTTGGCGAGATGAGGTCAGTATAAGGGGATCTAGCTGGGGGTCGGGAGCCTGTCACCCCGACACGGGGGGTGACAGGTCTCCTTTAAGAAAGGAGGTATTGCCAGCAGAGAGGCAGAACACTCATTAAGAAGAGTTATGGAGACTCCTTGACCTGGAGACCCTTACTCTGCAGGCCTTGAATGTAAGTGTAATAATGGAGGGTGGCATGTCTATGCTAAGGGTATGTTTCCTATGAAGCCGTAGAGCGCTATGCACATCCTTGGAGAAAAAGTCTACTGTGACCAAGGACCCTATCTCCACTGGATGAATGGAAAAATGTGAATGAGTCAGGTTATATATAAAAAAATCAAGAAAAAGATAACTGTTCATGGTGTTCTATGTGATTCACCAGCTAGCTAGACGAGCCCCCAATGGTTTAAATAACATCAAGGCTAGAGAATGTGCGAGGGAGGGATATCATAATGTTAATGTTACTATTCTGGAAATGCATGACTTTATAATGTTTTTCCTCGCAGTTAAATATAGACACCAAGAATTGTTGCCACAGCATTTCACAAATCATATTCTGGGAAAATCGATGTTTGAATCACTATCTCATCGCCACCGACAGCAAATTATAAATTATGGATAGTACTTAGTGGCAATAGTCATTTTTGCCAATGGGTAGCAAGGGACAGGGTATTAATACCAGGGGGTGAGCACTGGGCCACTAGGGAGTAGGGAGGTGTTAGCAATTGCAAGTAATATCCTGTGTTTTTGTCTTATCCTGTCTATTACTTTGTTTAGTTGTTGTGATGTAGTTGTCTCCGAGCTGATCTATCAGTTGGCATTGGCCGATCCTGTCATTCAGCTCATTGCTGGTTTGGAATAGGAGTTTCTGATTGGTTAGTCCCTCTTTAATCATACCTGGCTTTTGCAGGGAGGTGAGGATTATAGCGTAAGCTTTGTATGTTAAAACCCAGTATTCCTTGTATTTTTTTACGACCTTGTTCTAGCCTAGTTTTTGTTTACTCTAGTCTAGTTGGTTCTTGGTTTATTCTTGTGTAGTTTGTGATTTGTCCGCATCTTCCCCCCAAAATTTTTTTATCTTGTTACACTTATCCTTAAAGGGATTATCCAGCATTAGAAAACATGGCCACTTTCTTCCAGTAAGAACAAGCACCACCAAACTCCAACAACGGGGATCCTAGCGCAAGTCAGACTAATGGTGACCAAATGAATAAATGTAAAACTATAAAAGTTTAACAATATAAAGACCCAACTGTACCGGTTCCTTTTTCAAGAATCATTTCGGTACCGGTACAGTTCAAAAACGTGTTTGGTCTATAAATTATTAAACTTTTATAGTTTTACATTTATTCATTTGGTCACCATTAGTCGGACCTGCGCCTGGATCCCAGTTGTTGGAGTTTGGTGGTGTTTTTCCTCATTATTCCCTTGGTGGAGTCCGGGAGGGGCTGCGGTTCGCAGGTTTATACTTTCATGCTATTCTGAGAGTTGTTCCTCCTTATTCAGCAAAACTCTATCAGGTGAGGGTTACCATATCCTATCCTTTCACCCCTTTTAGTCCAGCTGATCTGCGCCATGGAGCGATGTCCCATGTTTTTCTTTTCTTTTAGATACTTTTTTCCAGTGACAGACCCACTCTTGTCTCTGGTTTGGGTGTAAGTTTTACAACTCGGTTCCATTGAAGTTAATGGAGCTTAATTGCTCACCACACCTGACCTGGAGACAATAATTGTGCTGTCTCTGGAAGAATGTTTTTCTAATGCTGGATAACCCTTTAAATACAGTACTGTTCAGCCTCAAAAGAGCGTATCTTGGACATAGGATCCTCTTGTTCAAATTACAATCAGTTTTGCAGACTAGGAATTTCATTAGGGATATTTTCAGGGACAGGGAGGGTCAGGGATGTTTGGGTGAATCTTTAGGGATAGAACTAGGGAAAGATTCAGGGAAAGCTGTTTAGCGTCAGTTGTAGTTTGTTTCCATTCATGATGCATCTGTCAGATCGGGGAGGTACGGACACAACCAGACAGTGGGCCCTGAGTCTGAACCCGCCCACTGTCCCTACCTACTTGCCTCAGTCGACCCTAGGCGGTCGTGGACAACCACTAAAATGTTCCCTACGCTGTATATGTGGCACACAAAACAGGACAGACAGACAAACACAATGGAGAATGGTGAACAAGCCAAATCAAAACCACACGGCCAACACAGCACAAAGTCAGCAATACAATTGGGAAGTCAAAAGCCAAAGCCAGGGGGTCAGGTAACACAGTCGAGCAAACAGCGAGCGTTAGGACGTAAATAACAGGAAAGACACAGGGAAGCTGGGAACAGGAGTTAACCTAAATAGCCAGCGCTGGGACTCTGCCTCAGCTCTGTTTTATGCTGACCAAGAGCCAGGTCCAGATCCTGATTGGACCGGTGCTCTGATCACCCAGGCTCCAGAGAAGCAGAGGAAACTGTCAGTCAAGGAACACCACTCAGCTGCAGCAATCAAGGCCAGTAGTGAGCAGTGTAACCCTTGCACTGCCAGAGACTGAAAGGAATGCGAGTGTGTCAAACAAAAGGCAAAAACAGGTCCAGTTCACACCAGGCTCAGTGCAAATTCCTGATAGCATCTTCTTCCATTACTGACATCATGATCATTATTTACGGCCATAATGATCAAAATACAGCCGTATTTTCTGTGATGGATGAAATAAAAAATAAGGACTTTATTGGAATACTTTTTATACACAGCTTTTAACATTCAGCATTAATTTGTGAATGAGATTCGGGAACTGTATCGCATATTTTAATACTGCTGAGTCAGGTTTTTTTTCCTTCCCCGCTTTCCATGTTGGTTTATCCCTTCTTATGTATACTTAAAGTGTAAGTGTTTGACTAGCTGAGTAATTACTTAGATGTGCAAATGCTCCATATTTGTTTTCTATATCACAGGGGTACAGAGGCACATTAGGAAGGTTAGCTCTGCAAAAGGTCCTACGGGAGCGGAACATCTGTTTGCTGGGACCATGTAATATGCTGCATTGGCAATATAAGAAAATCTGTAGTGTTATAGTCACCCATATCAGCAGATTTAATGGAGGACTAACAATCTGTGCATGGTGGAATGCAACACTCTATAGGTACTAATAATTTATTTTCATAGTGCCAACATGTTCTGCAGCACAGTACAGGAATTGGCAGAACTAGTACTTTTCGGGTGGGGAGAAAATCCACACCAACATAGGGGGGAAGATACAAACTCCTTGCAAATGTTGTTGTCCCCGGTAGGATTTGATTCCAGGACCCCAGTGCTACCTGTATAACATTAAAAATTCCTCTAAATGCAATTTTCTTGAACAGTTTTTGATCATGGACCATCATTCACTTCAGAAAAGGACATTTACCCATTTGGCCAGTAGAAAATTATTTTTGAATTAAGTTTACTTGCTCGGTTTACCCCTAGACCAGGGGTGTCAAACTCAAATACATAGTGGGCCAAAATTAAAAAAATTGGACAAAGTCGTGGGCCAATCATGATATTTAATGAAAAGTGCATGTGGCGTTTCTGGCACTGCCTATCCTAAAGTAGTTACCCATAATATCCCTCAAGCAGTAGGCAATCCCATAATTGTACCCCATGTTGTAGCCCCCCCCAATAGTGCCCCACATACTAGCCAGGTATGCTATTAGAGCCCCACATAGTAGCCAGCCCTCCCAATAGTGACCCATATAGTAGCCAGCACACCAAAAAGTGCCCAATATAGTAGCCAGCCCCCTAATAGTGTCTTATATAGTAGCCCCCCTCCCTATAGTGTCTTACGTAGTAGCCAGCCCCAATAGAGTCCTATATATAGTAGCCAGCCCTCCCAATAGTGTCCTATATAGTATCCAGCCCTTCCATTAGTGCCCAATATAGTATCCAGCCCTCCCAATAATGTCTTATATAGTAGCTAGCCCTCCAAATAGTCTCTTATATAGTAGCCAGCCCTCCCAATAGTCTCTTATGTAGAAGCCAGTCCCTAAAATAGTCTCTTACATAGTAGCCAGCCCTCCCAATAGTCTCTTATGTAGAAGCCAGTCCCTAAAATAATCTCTTATATAGTAGCCAGCCCTGCCCAATAGTGTTAAATAGTGGCCAGCGCTCTTCAATAATCTTATAAAGTAGCCAGCCCTCCCCAATAGTGACTTATATAGAAGCCAGTCCCTAAAATAGTCTCTTATATAGTAGCCTGTGGCCTATGAGATTGTAATATGGGCGGTCTGAGCGGCCATCCAGACCATCCATATTATAATCTGCTGCAACGTCAGGAGGGCCAGATTTAACACAGCAATGGAAAAGTGTGGCAGGCCAAAAATAATGGCACCACGGGCCAGATTTGGCCCGCGGGCCAGAGTTTGAAATGACTGCCTTAGACTATGTTCACATGACCTTTTTTCTTCCCGTTTTTCCTTTTTTTTAAATGACGTCCATCATTTTTAGTTCAAAGTTACGTCAGTCATTTTGTGTTTGGAACGCCCATCAATGCAATGACGGCTGTTGGTACATTATTATACTTCAGTTGGACTGATGGCCCTTTGCATGCGTCTTTAATTAAAAAGTCCATTGAATTTAATGGTAAAGACGGTGAAAGGACGATGAAAAAAGAAAAACTGTGTGTGAACAACTAAAAAATAACACCAGCTGTTAAAAAAAAAAATTGTCTTGATCATTCGGTACTGTAGGTACTGTCCATTGTGTGAACTGACATGGCTGTCTGTTGTTGCAAGTTGATTTATGTAAAACATACGTTGTGTAAACATGGCCTTCAAGTGCAAAGAACTGAAATACAGTAAGGAGTGGGATTGTTCATGGGAAAATAGCAGCTCTGTCTTTCCCCTTCTGCACAACTTCTTCAATTAAAGGAGAGATGCGTGTCACGGCCGCGGCGGCGTCCCGTGCTCCGGGTCGCTGCCGCGACCTCTCCATGCAGCCGCCGGGGTCCATGTGCAGGGACCCGGCGCTGCTACTAGTTCGGCCCCGGGGGGGCGCCTTACCTTGCCCTGCTCCTGTCACCCGCTGTGCCGGCCGGAGCGCGCGTCCCCGCCTCCTAGGGCGCGCGCGCGCCGGCTGTCTCAGTTTTAAAGGGGCAGTCCGCCCCTAATTGGTTGCTGCACATCACACTCTCCTATAAATTCCAGCCCTGCCCCACTACAGGTGTTGGAGCCTCTACTTGCTTCCCATAGCGTTTGGCCCAGCTCTCTGTTGTTCCTGACCTCAGTCCCTGTTCCTAGTCCCTGTCCGCTGTCCCGGTCCCTAGTCCCTGTCCGCTGCTTACCCATTGTTCCTGAGTTCTGTCTGCCACCTGCGGTTAAGCCTACAGACCTCTGCCTGCACTATCTTTTGCCTACTGCTCCTGCCACGCCTCGCCTGCTGTCACTAGCAACCAAGCCAGGGGTAGCGACCTGGGGGTCGCCTGCCGCAGCTAGTCCATCCCGCCTTGCGGTGGGCTCTGGTGAAAACCAGCGGCCCCTTAGACTCCGCTCCCTGGTGCGGTTAATACCATCGCTAGTGACGATCCAGTGGATCCACGACTCCAGGCGTTACAATGCGTCCATTAAAAAAAAAAAAGGTCTGCCGAAGAAGGAATGTAGTAAGGAGTCCTAATTTACCTCTCCCCATGCCTGAGATGAGCGGCGGGAATGGCCTGGGACCCCGCCAGAAGGCATTTCACCTGGAGTTGTGATGACATCATGACTCAGGGAGAAAATGCCTGTCCTGGCTGATGGATGCTCCATCAGTCAATCAGTAACTGGAGTGGCACCCCCCCCCCCAGTCACTGACTGGCTGAGCGGACATGTGCAGCGCTGGAGATCCCAGAGCCCAGTGGGGGCCCCAAAGTGGCCCAAAGAGGCACTGTTAGAGGTGGGTTAATGCTCTTTGTTACTTTCCCCGGTGGCCCTGCCTTAAAAAAAAAAAAACAGGGAGGCCGGACTTCTCCTTTAAAGGGATTATCCAGTGTTTTTGTTTTTGTTCTCAGTCAGGCTGAGATAGAAAAAAAAAGCAGTACTCACCTGCCTCCAACACTCCATGACTACTCCTTTAATGATATGTCATGAGAATAAGGCAGTAAAGGGCTGTTAATTCAGCAGGCCCTGTTGCGGATGCCAGATTAACGGAATTTCTACTATGATCATTTAGTCCTTCTCATCTGTGATTTAATCTCTGCAGCACTGAAAGTAAACTATTTCTGCTTCGTGTCCTAATCTATTATTTAGCAATAAACAAGTATAGCCTTGGAGAAGGAATATTTTAAGGCATGAAAAATATAGCTGTAAAACTTAGTTCAACCCTTTGATGTGTGGTAAAGCTCTTACTGGTTTGGGAGATTTTAAGTGCATTAAAAAAGACCAAAAACAAGAAATGCACAAAGTCATAAAAAGAGAATTCTTACCAATAAATGTGTGCATATACTGTATGTATAACACTGAATTAGGTTACACAAATAAGAGACCAGGGTGCCTCACATATAAAAATACAGTATATTACATAAAAGGGCACACTGTGGGCAGGCAAACTTTCTTCAAAGATCACTTGACCTTAGGGTAGGCCATCGATATTAGATCAATAATGATCTGACTCTGTGCATCCCCAAAAGCCATCTAACTGAAGGGGCTGCATTGCAGGTAGTCAGCTGCAGTACCAGTGATGGCCACTACTAAATGTATGGCTTGGGACTTGAACACAATGAAGAGGTAGCAGCACTTTCAAATACAGTACTTGTAGGAAGTTGTTGGAAGTCAGATCCCCAGCCATGAATGCTCTATGCTAAAGAAAAGGCATCATTGTTAAAGGGGTATTCCCATGTCAACTTGTTTTCCTCTATGCATAAGAGCGGGATAACAAGTTGATCAGTGGAGGTCCGACTGCTGTGACTGGGGATGAAAATATCCTAAAATGAATGGTGCACATTAAGGGGGGGACCAAGTGGTCTTTTCATTCTCTACGGGGTCACCAAACATTTCTGAGCACTGAACTAGAGAATGAATGGGGTGCTAGCCATGCATCAGTTTTTCCATGTGCGATTTTGCCCCCATTCTCAGGATCAGTGGGGGTCGCAGTGGTCGGACCCCCACCGATCATGCCATATTCTATTGAGAACAAGCTGAAGTAGGAATACCCTTGTAAAGTATGCTGTACTTTAGATAAATATTGACTAAACCTGCCAATTTTCCTATGACCATCTAGTGTGTATGTGCACCTCTCAATGTTGATGGTAGGTGGTAAGGAAGGTTGAGTAGTTGAATTTCAATGTTCAAACTGCCTGATCCTTATGTTTCCAAGGGGGTGTCTAGAAGTGGGGGTGTCCCTCTCTTTATGGAGAACACATGAACACTTGGGGGAGAGTGCAGATATCTGGGACTGGAAGAAATAGTATGTATGGCTGGACAAAAAGAGAAAGGAGCTGCTGCACCTCACACCTGGCTGACACTATTGCCTCTCGGCTACATTTAAAAACCAATACCAGGAGGAGTGCTAACACTCAGAAAAGAGAGAAACGTAAAATACAGACAAAAAGAGAAAGGAGCTGCTGCACCTCACACCTATGGCTGACATTAATGCCTCTAGGCTACATTTTCTTAGTGGCTAGCACTCCTCCTTTGTAAGACCCACGTGACCCCAATTAGCAGGAAGCACCTGTGCATACATGACAAGTACCTCCTATTCTTCCCATTCTACTTGCAGGAGCAATGGTGAGTAGTAAGAACATGTTCACACTTGTGTTGCTTGGTGGCCTCTTTCTCTGCCGCCGGCGCCTGCTGGGTTTGGGGGGCCCTTGGGGTTTGGTCCTGTGACATTGGGATCACAGGGCCATTCCATGGTCCCCCTTCCCTGCTTGCGCTCTCTTTGCGGTGTTAGCGGTCGCTGACTGACACAGTGTTGAGGTAGTGTAGGGACTCATGTGATCCAGGGGACTTGCACGTGGTACATGAGGCGATATGGTTTGATCAAATTATATACCAACATCCTTGCGTTGGTTTTTAGATGTAGCCGAGAGGCATTAGTGTCAGCCATAGATGTGAGGTGCAGTGCTCCTTTCTCTTTTGGTCCGTATAGTATGTATGGCTACCTTTAGGTCCGCCTGTAACTTCTGTGCCTATAAGTTTGTATGAGATGCTACAGTATATAAAGCAGCTACTATACAGCTTACGCCCCTTCGTCTAGACAGAAGCAAATATGTGGATAATAGCAGGATGAATGCAAAGCAAAGGTATAGGAATAAAGGTGCAAGAAGAAGGAGGATTTTAAGTGCTGAGCACTCAGTGGGAAGCTTGGGGGAAAGCATGGTGCAGCCGACTGTGGGAAACCATCTGTACAGTTCTGTAGCTTCAATAACAATGACTGACAATAGGATAATAAAGAATAGCAGTTTGGGAATAATAGCATGCTGGAAATTGTTAAGACCTATGAGAATGACATGGTTATTTGTGCGGCTGCTTTTACAGGAAAATACATTGGATACAAGACCGTAGTCATTTTAATCTTTCAGGATTACATAAACAGAGATGTGCAAAGCCGTTCCTGATAAGAGGTGGTCGGGCGTAAACTTTATTAGCCAGAATGGAAGAACAAATATACATAGCTGCTCCAGCTGGGATGGCCTGATCATGTATAACATTCATTCAACAGGAATACTTTCCCACAGAGGTGATTTTCAGGGGGTTCTCAGAGACTGGACATGCTGGTCATTGGGGAAGCTTTCTCTTAAAATCCTTCAAAGGGGTAAAATCCAATAAATTACCTTTATTTAAAGTAAATGTACCACCTTAAAGGAGAAAATTTTTATTAAAGTATTGTATTGCCCCCCAAAAGTTATTTAAATCCCCAATATACACTTCTTACAGGAAAAGTACATAAATTGCTTTTTTCCTGCACTTACTACTGCATCAAGGCTTCACTTCCTGGATAACATGGTGATGTCACTTCCTGGATAACATGGTGATGTCACTTCCTGGATAACATGGTGATGTCACTTCCTGGATAATATGGTGATGTCACGGCCCGACTCCCAGAGCTGTGCGGGCTGTGGCTGCTGGAGAGGATGATGGCAGGGGGATGCTCAGTGTCCCTCCAGTGCCCTGGGTCCCTCAGTGTCCCCCTGCCATCCTCCTCTCCAGCAGCCACAGCCCGCACAGCCCTGGGAGTCGGGTCGTGACATCACCATTTTATCCAGGAAGTGACATCACCATGTTATCCAGGAAGTGACATCACCATGTTATCCAGGAAGTGACATCACCATTTTATCCAGGAATTGAAGCCTTGATGCAGTAGTAAGTGCAGGGAGAAAATTGGGCGAGATTTATCAAACATGGTGTAAAGTGAAACTGGCTCAGTTGCCCCTAGCAACCAATCAGATTCCAGTCTGTGAGGAATGAAAGGTGGAATCTGATTGGTTGCTAGGGGCAACTGAGCCAGTTTCACTTTACACCATGTTTGATAAATCTCCCCCTTTATGTGCATTTCCTGTAATAAGTGTATATTGGTGATTTGTATAACTTTTGCAAGGGCAATACAATACAATTACAAAAATTTTGCTGGACTTCTCCTTTAAGGGCAATAATTAGATTTACATACTACATTATTGGCACCGCTGCGGTGAATCAGCTGGTGCGGATCTTTTTTTTTTTTTTTTTTTTATTTAAATTTTTATTAAAGAAATTTATAATTTTTTACAATACTAACAAACATTGGCTGATTACACAATCAGCTCCAAAACGGAACATGACAAAACAAAACATTACATTTACACAGTCCATACTGAGGTAATTAAAACATAAGACACAGTGAAGGTACGTAGGCTCACAATGTTTTAGCACTGTAACACAACTAGTTATCTAACCAATGAAGTTATGAGATTCATCTCCTAGACACCACCTAATCTAGCCATGATACAAATACAGAGCATCCCTATCTGTAAAACTCTTTCCATTTATCCCAACATTTATTAAATTGTACAACCTTAGGTGCGGATCTTTTTTGAATCGGTGGGCTGGTTCCTGTTATCTTTGCTGGTATTCCTTAATGTACATGAGGTCCATTGTGCAATAGAGGAAGGCCTGGCACTAGAAATTCAAAGATATAATCAACCCCTACCCCTCCGGTGCCGCATGAACTGCATATCAGACCCGCCCCCAGTATCCTGCCCAACCCGACCTGTCATTGCCCCTGAGCGCAGCCATAAGAGCTGGGGTGTCAGTGCTTGAGATCAGGGCACAATGACAGGCCAGGCTGGGGAGGAAACTGGAGGCAGGTCTGAATATGCAGAAGAGTTTGTGTGTCACCGGGGGTGGAGATATCTTGGAATAGCTTGCATCGGGCCGGCCTCATGTGCATTTAGGAATACCGGCAAAGATTTCGGGAACCAGCCCACCAATTCAAAAAAATATCCACACCAGCTGATTCACCACAATAATGTGGTATGTAAATCCTATTATTGCCCTTAAGGTGGTACATTCGGTTTCAGAAATCTCCAGTCTTTCAGTTTGTCAGCTGCTGTATGTCCCGCAGGAAGTGGTGTAAATGTCCAGAGCAGCAGCAAATCCCCATAGATAATCTCCATTGCTCTGGACAGTGCCTGACATGGACAGAGGTGGCAGCAGAGAGCAGTGTGTCAGACTGAAGAGAATACACCACTTCCTGTAGGACTTACAGCAGCTGATAAGTCTGGGAAGGATTAAATTCCCCCTTTAAGTATCCCCATAGAAAACCTCTCCCGCTCTACCAGACTCCATTGCAGATTGGGGCTGAGTGCTGTGGGCCTCAGCATTGAGACCACCTCTAAAAACCTATTTGCACAACCCCTTAAATTGTAAGAAATGATGACCAGGTCTGCCATCAGTTACATTAGGCCCTCCCAGAACGCTTTCTACTGTCTATTTTAAAGCATTATACTAGCAATGAAAGGATCGCCGATTCAATTTCCCTAATAGGACAGAGTTTTATAAAAGCTCCAATCCCCCCTTATAATAATATTATTATTCTTTATTTTATAGTATTGTTGTTATTATTTTTATTATTACTACTACTATAACTAATAATAATAATAATAATAATAATAATACCTTTAGTCAATTAAAATTATTCTATATTTATCAACATGGTTTATCATAAAAATGA
Source organism: Dendropsophus ebraccatus (assembly GCF_027789765.1). Lineage (NCBI taxonomy): Eukaryota > Metazoa > Chordata > Amphibia > Anura > Hylidae > Dendropsophus > Dendropsophus ebraccatus. The sequence continues at coordinate 70,861,206 of NC_091465.1, forward strand.
CTATTTGCCACCCCAGCAATGATTCTAAATCCCCTATATTGTGTATTGAGGAAAAAAAAGTAATGGCTTTATATTTGAAAATATAAATAATAATAATAATAATAATAATAATAATAATAAATGGGTATTGATGCATAAACATGTCTGGCCAATAAGGGGTTAATCTCCACAATCATATTTGCATTTGTAATTTATCTGCGCAATTGTTTCTGGCAGTCCGCTGTCAATTCTGTGAGCGTCAGCATGGGAGATAATTTGCACGATTAAGCGCATCATTATATGTGTTTTCAGCCAGCATGGGTTTGATGATTCAGTTAAATTACACAGCTAATACAGCATTTACATGTATATTTAGTGGTATATATATATATATATATATATATATATATATATATATATATATATATATAGTAAGTTTGTAATAAACTTAACCTATGCTAACTGGAGATTTCTTTTTATTAGTTATCTCCTTTTAGGTTTCTGGTCCTAGCCTTGTGGGATTTTGCAGTTTTTAGGCCAGACAGCCTAGTTGTGAACTACTGGTCTACATATACAGTGTATATTGACAAATGTAACACATAATGATGGCTAAGACCCCTACCAGTCATGAGATTGAAGGTCAGTGGAGCTGCACTGTGTATGGTCGACCACCAACCAATTAATTCTCTACTGGACCTTGCAAAATTGGTGGTCCCACCATTCAGCTGCTTATCTTCCTGTGGGTAGAGGACAGCATTTAATCTTGGGTTTACCCCTTTAAGACGATACAGAATTGTTGCTAGATTCCATAATTTGGTAATTTGGAAACCTCTTCTTTCTGCTGTGTCAGTACGTTCCCTTGTAGATTAAAGAGTATCCAGTACTAAAGTCTCGGTATACAAGGGAAGAATCTCTGGAAAACAAAGATTAAGCAACATAGCCGGCTTCATTAATATGGTAATCCACAGTCAAACAAAATGGGAAGGTGGCAAACAAACAAACAACATATTCAGCACAAACTGAAGGAGAACGTAAAGATGTCAAAACATTCTCCTTCCAAGAATACAGAAAGCCTCTTTACCATAGCAACAAAAAAACAGAAAAAAAGTGATGGTACTCACAACGATCGGCGCTGTCCCAAGAATCCAAATGCCACATGTAATATAGGATAAAGATGTTTAAAGTGTCACTGTTGTTTAAATGTTTTGCATAAATCAATTGTACCGGCAATTTTAAGAAACTTTGTATTTGGCTGAAAAATGAATTTTTATCATGAAAAATCAGTTTGAAGCTCTCCCCCTGTCTTCACTGTTCTCTTATGGAGAGGGGAGAGGTGGAGGGACCAAAACAGGACAACAAACAGTTAATTTACAGCTACATCACCGGGCTATCTCCTCTGAAGTCAGAGACAGGGCTTGACTGATGTAAAAGAGTCGAGATTTCCTGATAATGAACAGTGAATGAGAGAGAAGGGAAGGGGGGGTGGCCTAAGGGAAAGTCTTTTTGAATACAGATAATGGCGTATTTGCCTAATAAACCCAATTAAAAAGTTGCCTGTACTATTGATTTCTGCAAAAAACAAAAAAATAACAGTGACACGTTAATCCTAAAAGCACAATGTTTACGCGTTTCAGGGGTTACAATCTCCCTTCATCAGAACAGGTGCACCTGCTGGGGGGCGTGTCCCTGCACACTCTGGCACTGCCAGCTCTGATTGGATAGTGTCAGACACGCCCCCAGCTGGTAACACCCAGTTGGCCATTTAGTCATACATTTCTAGTAAGAATAACAGATTAACGGCACATCACAGAGCTATAAGAGAAGATGTTCCAGAATTATTATTTCATGGGCATTACATATATTTGCTAACAGGTCCTCTTTAACTGGAAATCTTGTTATAGATGACTCCACTCTGACCGTCAGATGAATACGACCTAGTTAATATGGAAGAATAGATCTTGGTCTAGCTTTGGAAAATTGACAATTTCTCCTGGTACTGGGACTTTACTACTTTCCAATACATGTCCATGGCAGTCTGCCAGCTATTATGTCCCTTGTAGGGATGGTCCGAACCTGCCGAGGTTCGGGTTCGTATGAACCCGAACGCTCGGCAGCACATTCCTGCTGTCTGCCCGCTCCGTGGAGCGGGTGGATACAGCGGGAGGAACGCCTGGAAAACTGGGATACAGCCTATGGCTATGGCTGTATCCCAGTTTTCCAGGAGGTCCTCCCGCTGGATCCGCCTGCTGCACAGAGCGGGCAGACAGCGGGAATCATTACCGAGGGTTCGGGTTCGTACAAACCCGAACCGAACTCTGTTCGGACCATCCCTAGTCCCTTGTATGGATCTCAGGAATATGCCGCTCACCTCAGGCTGCCTCTGTAGGCCGCTATTTTTCACTTAGCAGCGAGTTTCCGTGTTGGAGCTCCTCTGATCCGTGCAGTTACTAAAGTTTCTAATTTCAAAATTCTGCTATTAAAAATTCATCTCATCTGAGAGCTGTACCGCATCCATGAATCGGAATCTGTGTCAAATCACAAAGAACACTTCCAGACATTAAAGCAACCGTTCCACCTTCTTCTTACTGCTCAAAATCACAACCGTGACTCACGGCACTAGTCTAATGTTCTGCTATCTGCTTCCTTGGATACCGCTTCATTTTAATCCCACATCACTGTGCAATCCATTAACTTAAAGGGAATGTATCATCCCTATATAATATTCTTTTATGTTAAAGGAGAAGTCTGGCCATCTTCATGAAAAATGGCAGCCAGCAGGGCCAGGGGGGAATGTAATAAGGAGTCCTAACTTACCTCTCCGCGGTGAGAGGGGGACCGTAAAAAGATGTCCGTTATTGCTGCGATGTAATTTACTTTAATGCAATGCTTTAAAGTCAATGGAATAACAGATGTCCAATGCACACTGTGTATAAAAGTACGGATGTTGTCTGCGTGGATGTCAAAATAATGAGCATGACAATTATTTTTGGACGTCTTTTGCAAACAACGGACATTGTTTTCTTAGTTGTTCATACACAGTTTTTTTTTTTTCACCGTTCTTTCACCATTTAAATACTAATAAATTTAATGGACTTTTCAATTAAAGACACACCCAGGGGCGGAACTGCCACTGTAGCAGCCGTAGCGGCTGCTATGAGGCCCTTATCATCAGGGGGCCCATGGCCTGGGCCTCCCGGGTGCTGCTACAGCTTGGGGTCCAATCGGTGGTGGGGGGCCCCCTAAGGGTGTCCCGTGGATTCCTGGGCAGCAGAGGCTCAGTGACCGCCGGGCCGTTACTTCCGGCAGAGGAAGCGTCTCTGACACAAGCTCCCTATGCCGGAAGTCCATGCCGCCGGCGCAGCACAGGCACCAGTGAGCCCAGTGTGCGCCGGTGCCCGGGACTTCTGCCACAGGGAACGCGTGTCAGAGATGCCACCTCTGCCGGAAGTAACGGCCCCGGCGGTCACAGCCTCCACTGCTGGAACACCACCAGGGAGCTGCACATCAGCTGGAGACAAGAACCACGGGGGAGCGAGTTTTTTTTAAAACTGCGTTGCAAAGAGGGGCCATCTTTAAGGGGGGACATCTAGCACAGGGGGGGAATCTGTAAGGGGGGAGGCATCTAACACAGGGGGGAATCTGTAAGGGGGATGAATCGAATACGGGGGGAGGCATCTAACACAGGGGAGGGCGAATCTGTAAGAGGGGGAGGCATTTAACATGGGGTGGGGGGTGGCATCTGTAGAGGGGGGAACCTATAAGGGGGCCACAACACACAAGGGGCCATCTATAATACACAGAGGGGGGCCACCTATAAGGGAGAATACATAGAGGTGGGCCTCCTATAAGGGAGGATACATAGAGGGGGGCCTCCTATAAGGGAGGATACATAGAGGGGGCCACCTATAAGGGGGAATATACAGAGGGAGCCAGGTATAACAGGGAATACACAGAGGGGGGCCATCTATAAGGGGGACTACACAGGGTGGGGGCGTATACTATAGTGGACTACACAGAGGGGCCATCTATAAGGAGGGGCTACAGAGAGGAGGGGCATATACTATAGGGGATGCACAGAGGATGTCATCTACTATAGGTGAACTACAAAGGTAGGGCTCTCGAAGAGATGCACATGGGGTCATCTATATGGAAGACTAAACAAGGGGCCATCAATAAGGTGGCTACACAGAGGGGGGGCATATACTATAAGTGGCTACCCACTAAATGAGGGCACAAAGGGGCCAATACAGATGTGCAGTTTGTAGAGCGATGAGGATGGTGCCAGAGTGAGGAGCCTAATATGTTTGTCTACCAGGTACTGTGGATTCATGGCCCAGTTCTCATATTGGCCCAGGACAGGTGAAGAAGAAAATGAAAAGGGAAGAACTCTGATCACAGAAGATGTCCCCTGTGTCACTTAATATAACTGCACTGCAATTAATATGGAGAACCTGTGTAGAACTGCGTGTGTTGATGGTGTAGTGGTTGGTTGGTCGGGGGGGGGGGGGGCAATCAAAGTTTGCTATGGGGCTCAGCCATTTCTTGTTACGCCCCTGGACACACCTAAAAGCCAATCAGTCCATCTGAACTAGAATAATGCACCAGCAGCTGTTATTGCACTGATGGGCAGCCGAACAGTGAAATGATGGACATAATTTTAAACTCAAAATGATGCACTTCATTTTAAACGGAAAGGAAAAAAGGTTGTGTGAACATATCTTTTAGGGATGGTCCGAAACTGCCGAACGCTCGGCATCAGATTCCCGCTGTCTGCCCGCTCCGTGCAGCGGGTGGATACAGCGGGAGGACCGCCTGGAAAACTGGGATACAGCCTATGGCTATGGCTGTATCCCAGTTTTCCAGGAGGTCCTCCCGCTGTATCCACCCTCTCCACGGAGCGGCCAGACAGCAGGAATTATTTCTGAGAGAACTCGGTTTTAGACCATCCCTAATATCCTTATTCTGCTGGATCTTTCTTGATCATGCTAATTTGATTTACAGGTTTTAGCTATTTATATTGGTTAAATCCAAAACATCAGCAACGTTTGTAATATCAGAGCAGAGGCAGTGCTCAAGTGGTGGTAAACTTAAAGTGGACTAGTCTGCAGCTTTTTGCTGGTTATAGTAAACGCAGTGCACAATAGGGCTTTTTACATTATTTCAGGAGATATAACTCTTATTTCAATCCATCACTCCAGCGCTGAGGTATAAGGTTTAGACATTTTCTGCAAATAAGGATATAAAACCCATGGGACGTTCCCTTGGAGCTAACCCAGCAACATTCAACCCCTTTATCTTCTATGCCTTCATGTTAATGCCCACTCCATAAACATTGCTGGGCTTTTGCAGCCCAGGGTAACACCCCATGAGCTTTATCTCCCAATTTACATAAAGCCTCTAAAGCTTTTATCTCTAATCCTTCCTGCTTTGATTGATGTCTACTTAACATAAGGATATAGTTAAGTGGTTGGTGGAGGCCCCTAGACAACTGCCCCTATTGCCTTACCTATAACTCACCTCTGCAATGTATTCTTATCATATCAGGTAACAATTCCCTTTAAAACAAAAGTTGCAAGGCCTGCAGATCATAAAGCAGGGGGAGAAGAGTGATAAGCAATGCTGATGTTTCACTCGCTCTCCAAGGATGTTGCAATATTAAATTCCAGGCAATAACTGCTTTGCACTTACTTTTTCTCATTTGAAGATACCGTATTTATTGTCATATGGATCTGAAACGTTTTTTGTTTTTTTTTTGCCCGCGGCCTGAAAATCTTCAAATTCTTTCACTCAGGAAGGAATGTTCATTTCAAATAGTTATCTCTTGTCCTAGTTTCCTATCTGATGTATAACTATGTCAGTCTTCCAGATAGTAGCAAAGGAAGTCGTTCCTCTCTGTATGTGACCTGACCCCATGATTGCTGAAAATCTGTTTTACCGAAATCAAACAGGTTTAGAAGAATGTGCTTTATGCTTGTGCAGTAAAGATTATTGTAGACACTTCTTCTTCTTCTTCTTCTAAGTCTAAGTAGAAAGTCTTCTACTGACGGGAAAAATCTTATAGGTGTTAGATTATTAAATACTCCACAATAACAGTGGTCAAAATAAAGAAGTACCCCCCCCCATACACACATTTTCTTCAAGTTTTGGCCTAGAGAATCTTCTATTGATGCTTCTTTCTCTCCCTTTAATTGACCTTTTTATGCCATTGTTCATGCCATTTCACAATTCAAGGTCATGTTCTCCCAATGTTGCATCTGTTAGAATATATCATGTAATAAAGTTATGGATGTACTTGCAGCCTTTAAACGGGTACTTGGCGGTAAAAAAAAATATATATAATGTTGCAGTATATATCAAGTATATTGCATTACTTACCTCTCTGATCCAGGACTGTAACAGGACTGTAATATGTTTGTTTTGTGGGTATGTAGTCTTCTCCCCTACCATGTCTTTCCACTACTTCCCAGAATACACTGGGAATACCAGAATACCAATTCCCAGAATACACTGCTTACCCTCAGCTCTCTATCATGCCCACCCATCCTGCCGACCAGTTCCCCACCCAGGGTGGCTGCAAAAAATTGTATAACATGGCAGAACATTGCACATGCTGTATTCATTGCCTCTCTGCAACTCTGCTTGTGGCATTGTTCAGCAGAAGGCAACATGCTGTAGGTAAATAAATGTGTGTGTTTATATATATATATATATATATATATATATATATATATATATAACAGGGAGGAACCAGTGATGTAGGCCACAGGGGTTGGTTGGAGGAGATGATCTAACCTCAGCACAGACATGATCCAGCCTCCAAGCTTTTTGAGACAGCAGAGAATAATGATGTGTTTTCTTGGGAAGGAAGGGGGAGCTGCTGAGAAAACACCCCAAGAAAATGAAAAAAACTACACAACTTCCTATCTGGAGTAATTTAAGCAAAAACAAGTCAGTAAACTTTATGATAACACTAAATTGGTAATGTACAGCATATAATTTGATCGTTTTATTTAAATAATAATCTGGTACCTTTTTTTAACGTACCCAACAATAAGGTCAAGTACGTTTTTGTGTAAGTTAAATAAATGTGTTTTTTTGTTGTCCCCTTTTTTTTTTAAATGGAAGTCAATGGAAAAACGGAAGCACACTAACACATACCATTTTGCATCCATTTTTTTCATCCGTTTTTTGCAAGAACGGATGAAAAAAAACGATTGCAGAAATGTAGAGTTAACCCAGCCTTATTGTCCAAATTGTCAGATCATCAATAGCTAATTATAAAATGTATAACATCTTTTCCAATGGCTATAATTAAGAGGTCCAGTACTGATTATATTATTACTGTCAAATATGTACATAGGAGATTACATGGAATAGGCCCCTCGCTCTCCAATGGCCTTCTGTCTTACTATGCACAGACCTGTAAAAGATCTGCAGAGCTGTTGGAAAAAAAAAAAGTACAGAAGAGCACTTTGTTAAATTCTGAACCAAAAAACACAAAACTATGAGGGACATTTACTAAGGAGTCTAATGTGTGCAACTATTCTAATGAGGATTGGTGTGTATTTAGTTCCAATATCTTGTGACTGATTTATTAACATGTAGCACTGCCATAGTAAATGTATCTAAGTAAAAAGTCGCAAAAAAGTCGCACAAAAATTCGCAAAAATTGCGCACGCTAATTCACCTGGTAATGACCAGACATAAGCCTGCACCTGTTTGTGCGAATTTTTCAAAAAGTCGCAAATTATAAATTGGGCGCTAATCCCAGATTATGCGAATTTTTGGGTGAATACTAAAAACAGGCTAAAAAAAAAAAAAAAAAAAAAAAAAAAATTTGCCTGTCGAATACTGGTTCATAAATAGAACTTAGACCAAAACTGGGCAAAAAATCCAATTTTTCACTTAAAAATAGGCGCAAAGCCCTTGATAAATTTTCTTGCTATATCCCTTAAATAATGCAGAGCTGGGTGCACCTTTGATGGCACGAGTATCTACGTGTTTTTGGCTACAGTTCAATGAACTACTGTTCTGTCCTTCGAATCAAGCTTTGACTTTCGACCACAGCTACTTCCGTCGACAGATGTTTGTTTTTTTTCCGTAATTTTTTTTTTTTAGTGTTGTGCTCAATAAACAGAAGACACCACCTAACACTCATCAACTCTGGTGAAAGATGCCCCAACAATCACTTCTTTTTGATTGATTTTGAGCCATGGATAGACGAGACAGCGCCGCTGTTTACGCTGGGAAATAAATATATAGAATGGAACAAAATCTTGGATCATTTCTAATCTTAGTATCTGTGTCAGATGTAATATCATCCTTGTTCTGCATATGTCATTGCTGTATTACCGCGTAGACACCAGCAGAAGCGCTAATGATCTCATTACAGGATATCATATACAATTTTTATCGTGTTTTCCCCCACTTGTTTGCGGTGACATTCATTTCCATTGAAATTGAATTTGTTGTGTCATACAAATATCCCGGGTATGATAAATGACTTAATCACATCATCCTACCACCGTTATCAATGTGAATGCCTTCATATTCCACCCAGGCTCCCTATGGGGATATAGTGTGTTCCCCAGTTTCAGTCTTCTTATTAATCTAAGTGGAAGTGAGAGATAATCCATATTCACACTGTGTTTGTGCTGCATGTTTTGCTAACAGCTTCAAAGAGAATTGTACAAAGGAGTTGTCAGTGCTTTCTGGAGGATGATGGGTTCCTATACAGTGATCTCTTTCAAGCGTGTCACAGCTGTTAGTCTTCCCGGTAGTGCCGCTTATAAGGGTTGAGTGTGGGCATGTAGCTAATAGGGCTGTCTGTGAATGAAATCATAGGATACCGTACCTCGAAGGAGAGGAATTTGGAGTTTTTGAATGAAAAAAAACCTAACATCCAGAATTTTTTAAAATTTGTTTTGGACCTTACACTATGGTGTTGTAGGTGAGGCATGCAAAAGAACATTTACACCAGAATGTAAAAAAACTAGTGAGAAACACTAGAAGTGAGTAGGTAAATCCCAGCGTTTCCATATGTAAAATGTATAGGACCCACTGACAATGCTAAGAGGGAGATTTGAGATTTATCAAACATGGCGTAAAGTGAAACTGGCTCAGTTGCCCCTAGCAACCAATCAGATTCCACCTTTCATTTTCCAAAGTGTCTGTGAGGAATGAAAGGTGGAATCTGATTGGTTGCTAGGGGCAACTGAGACAATTTCACTTTACACCATGTTTGATAAATCTCCCCCTAAGTTTCTAACAGGGCCCCCTCACTTACCATGTACCATTTATAAAAGCCCATTTACTTCATGTTTCTAGAGCATGTTGGAGCTATAGGTCAGAATAAATTCTTTTGGCTGGTCCATTGTATAGTGTCTATTAAGCACTCATATGAACAGAAGACACACCACTACATAGTGGTAGTATATTTGGGGGAAATGGACAATAGTCACTAGGAGAATGGGAAAGCCAATGGACCCGTTGGGAAGTACTCCAGCATATACCCCTGAAATGCAATAGAAAACGTAATGTGAATGGGTCCTGATACTGGCGTCTTGGGCCTTTGGGCCTTGTCAAACACCATAGCTTGGGTGCAGTGTACCAGCCCTCCTCATAACCTATGCTACACCCATGTCCAGGGATCCTGTGTCATTCCTCTTAATATGTTCCATGTCTGCACAATAGGTAATATATAATCGTAAATACTATGCTTAGAGAATTAGTAGTCACAAAGGGAGTAGTCCTGCAGTTGCTAGGCAACTAGAAATAGCAATAATAGATGAATATACCCAACGGGAACGAAGATATGGAGATCTGAAATTCTAAGTAAATTAGGTCAATGTAGTCAGGGAAGACGTGAGACATATTACTGACTATAAATCTGTTGTGTGTTTACAACAGATCCTTTCTGTTTTCTCAATACGCCATATAATTCATGTTTAGTTCCCGATCTACTGATATTATAAGCCAAATTATATCCATGTACCTCCATGACTATTATATTACACTGTTCTATCTATTAAAATGATGGTGTGAGTGCCCCCTACAGACAGGGAAGGCACCACCTTGGGTACACATAGCATCTGTTAAAGGGGTAGTGCGGTGCTAAACAATTATTCACAAAATAACACACATTACAAAGTTATACAACTTTGTAATGTGTGTTATGTATGTGAATGGCCCCCTTCCCCGTGTTTCTCTCCACCCACGCTAGACCCGGAAGTGTGGTTCATTATACTCACCGCATCTCGTGTCGACCCCCGTCCGCCATCTTGGGACAATGACGTAGTCTACGGGAGACCGGCCGAACCACTCCATCCGTCCCTCATGCCAGCCGCCCTCTGCCGCGTCATAACTGTGCTCAGCCGTGATTGGCTGAGCACAGTTATGCTCAGCCAATCGCGGCTGAGCTGCTGATGACGCGGCAGAGGGGGGCCGGCATGAGGGATGGATGGAGCGGTTCGGCCAGCCTCCCGAAGACTACCTCATTGTCCCAAGATGGCGGACGGGGGTCGACACGAGATGCGGTGAGTATAATGCACCACACTTCCAGACCTACCTTTGTCTAACTTTGTAATGTGTGTTATTTTGTGAATAATTGTTTAGCGCCTCACTACCCCTTTAAAGGAGGTATTCAACATTAGAAATATATTCTTGCATTGTTCCAGAAACAGCGCCACTCTTGTCCTCAGTCTGTGTGCGGTATTGCAGCTCTGTTCTATTAAAATGAAAGCAGAGTTGTAATACCAAACACAACCTGAGGACAAGTGTGGCACTGTTTCTGAAAGAAAAAGTGGTTTGTTTTTCTATTCCCTGATGACCCCCTTAAGAAAAAAATTATATATATATATATTGCTCATATTCTCCGACTTCATCCTTTCTATAACTGATTTACTATCTTAGCAGATATTTTATATACTGTGTATGTCTTCTTTTAGGTAATGGTTATGATTCATGACTTCCGCATCTCAGCTGTATTGTATAATGGCAGCCTCTTATCCTAGGCTCAGGCTTTTGCCCCCACTACCACTTTGCTTGTCCGTATTGACTGCTGTGCATAATCCTCACCAGGAAAGTGCAGGGAAGTTGATAGAATGATTATAAACTACAGGCAACCGTACAACCGAGGAGAAAATCATGATCACTATGTATGTGACACACACGTAAATGAGCATCCACGGGGGGCACCTATTCACAGTATCTAGCTGGAGTCACCGACCTACGGCGGCTTATGAAAGTGCCTTGTTAGCACATCCGGCAGAAATGATTCTCAGGTGTTCTTCACTAAGGTGAGAGCTCTTATAATATAAGTCTTTCCCATGTGAATTGTCTGTGTATAATTATATTTGAAGTGGGCATCTGTAGTGTTAATATGGCACATGAATAATCTCTGCACAGATTGGCTCAACTTCCCATAGCGCTCCATTAAATTACTATGGGCAGATGATTATGTTCTTTTTCTTTTTTTCCCTATGGGGACACCGCAGCAATAAAAAGCATAGACAACCTGGATTGGTGGTTGCAATCAGTTTACTGTGGGATGGGTTGCTTCTGCGAAAGGGGGTGAACGCTACGTATCTATCGTCAGGAAATACCCATATGGATCAAGTTTTTTTGTGCAAAAATATATTTTCGGAGCTTTCTACGCTATTATCTGTATGAAGCAAAATCTTTGTAATTGGGGGGGTGTAGTTGACAAATGATAGAAGCAAAGGGCCACGTGAACAATCCAGCAGCACGGGCCACACAATAGTGTAGCCATATAGGCTCCCTAAGTGAGTGCCGATCTGCAAGGTTAGAACCATATAGAGTGCCTCATACCATCTATAATGACCCTTAGAATGTGTAATCTGAGTTTATTCACTGCGTCCAGAAAGATCATCTGGCCGGTACTGCAGTACCGGCGGCGGGATGATCTTTGCAGAGACCGGCTTGGTCACGGAATGGCCGGTCATATACGCCGTGTCAACATGGCCTAAAGCTGGAAGCAGATAACAAAGAACCCACCAATGATCGTAGGTGATGGTCAAAGATCTGCTCCTCCTCCTCTTTCCAGTGATAGAAGTCCAATGAAACAAGTGTAGAAATGGAAGACATCAAGGAACTCTGCCGTGTTCCAATCTGAAAGGTCTTTATTGTTACACAGAGTCCTTAAGCTAACATGTTTCAGACATGCAAGTCCTTAGTCATGGCATTGCTAAGGACCATTGATGCCATGATAAGGACCTGAGTGTCTGAAACATGTTGACTTGAAAGGGTTGTCCGGCGGTCAGCCTTTTTTTAATATATTGCTGCTGGTGCATATAAAACAATAAACATGTTATACTTACCTATCCGCACTCCCTCTGTGTCCCCCTCTTGTGTCTCCGGTGTCCCTTGCTGAAAGCAGAACCTCCACTTCTAAAACTTGTCTCTGGAGTGACAGCCTGCTCAGCCAATCACTGACTAAGATGGGATGAGCAGGCTGTCCCTCCTGTGACAAGTCTCAGAAGTGGAGGCTCTGCAGTCCTCAATTACTCCTCATATGCTGGAGTGGACAAAGAGATGCTCTGTCTCCCCCTGGAGACCCTGCACTTCTAGTAAGCATATGGACAGTTCCTTAAAGTGTCACTGTCGTTAAAAGTTAAAATCTAAATCAACAATATATGTGAAATAAAGCAAGTTTGCAATCTACGTTCATTATTTTTTGCTGTTATCATGCTGTAAAACAAAGCTGAACTTACCAGAAATCCAGGTCCAGTCTCCAAAATTTCTGACTTGAAAAAAACAGACTAAACACAGGAATTCCGGCCAGTACAGAAAGTCACAGCTCAAGGTGTCCATTGGTCACATGACTGCCTTCTCTGTGAGCGCTTAGATGGCCTGGAAAACGCAGGACTTCCTGTTTTCTGACTCCTTGAGAAAAAAAACAGTCAGAAAACAGGAAGTGCCGTGTTCTCCATGATGACTAATTGCATGATGATGACTTGCTTTATATCACATCTACTGTTGATTTAGATTTTGAAAGTTATAACGACAGTGGCACTTTAAGTTGGTGCCAATGTTTAGTTGATCAGTAGCTTCCAGGTTCTCTCGCCACCTTCTGATTTCTGGATGCAGCGATATATTTCTTAAGGGATACAGACAGCTAAATGGGTTTCTGTTCTGTCTGGGTTTTCCGCAACAAAGATTGTAGGCACTAAAAAAAAAATTCATAAAGTCAGAGCTTCCTTCATTGAAGAACTTCAAAGTAACCTCCTTGAAGGTGCCTTTATTCACAGACAGACCGATGATACAGTGTGTAACCTCAGTCACCCCTTGCAACTTGCAGTACTAGTTACACAGCTGTCACATCAATGGCGGGATATTTTTTCTATATATAGTCCAATAATTTTGCCCACAAAAGCAATAGATCATGCTCTGAAATGTATTATTAGCCAAAGTGTCTACTAACCTCTGTCCATAGAGCCAATGCTTCTGATACCATACAATGCGTGAATACATTCACATCAACATAGTTGTGGTTTCTACCTTGCTGGTTCTTCATCATTCTTTTGTTTGTGCAGTTAGAGTCATGGACATAGACAGTCAAAGCTAAAGGTGTCTCTGGATGTTTTTGTAGGAAATGTCAGGGTATGGCTTTGGGTGTTTTCAATTATGGGAATATTAGGTTTGGCATTGTTTCCATTTCTATCTTCATGGAACAGTGTTCTTCTAGAAACTTCTACATTTCACTCATGATTAAAGGAGATGAAAATTTTTATTAAAGTATTGTATTGCCCCATCAATATCATATCAATATCATCAATATACACGTATTACAGGAAGTGCACAGAAAGTGCTTTTTTCCCTGCACTTACTACTGCATCAAGGCTTCACTTCCTGGATAACATGGTGATGTCACGACCCGAGAGGAGGATGGCAGGGGGATGCTCAGTGTCCCTTCAGTGCCCTGTGTCCCTCAGTGTCCCCCTGCCATCATCCTCTCCAGCAGCTACAGCCCGCACAGCTCTGGGAGTCGGGTCGTGACATCACCATGTTATCCAGGAAGTGACATCACTATTTTATCCAGGAAGTGAAGCCTTGGTGCAGTAGTAAGTGCAGGAAAAAAAGAACTTTATAAGCATTTCCCGTAATAAGTGTATATTGGGGATTTGTATAACTTTTGGGGGGCAATACAACACTTTAATAAAATATTTTTTTGCTGGACTTCTCCTTTAAGTTTAGAATGTAGTTGGAGGTCAGATATATCGGGGACATAAAAAAATGTATATCTTATGGAAGATTTTGGTTTCAGTTATTGTAGCTAAAGGTGTTGCCACCAGTTATTAATTTACATAGGTAATATAGGTGTTAGATAACTGTATTTTCTGAATAGGCATTGTCACTTTAGAAAAAAAAAAAACTTTTTTTTTTTTTTTTTTTTTTTTTTTTAGAAACAAAAGTTTTAATCGGTCAATGTCTGGGTTATCAGACCACCAACGATCGCTAGAAATGCTTATCTAAGCACTTCACTCCTTGACTCAATGTACTCCCTCTTTCTCTGCAGGAGATGGGCCCCATTGTACGTCTATAAAGGCTATCTCCTGCATTGAAATGGAGATTGTAGAGAGTCACCTGCACGCTCCTCCAGGCTGTATCTATTGATCTCTAGGACATATCAAAAGTTTTGGGGTTTTTTTGACAGAGAAACTTTGATGGCATTATTCCACGATTGTATCACCTATTCTTACAATAGATATGTGATCATTGGAGGCACTACCACTGGGACTTCCAATGGTAAATGAATATAGTAGTTGGCTATTTCAGCAGTTCCACAGTGTTACAGAATGAATGGTTGACCTCTTCACCTGGGGACAGGACACCCACACTTATTTGATATCACCTTCAGATGTGTCCACCCTTACCTTTCTCATAGTTAAGTTAAGGAAAGGAATTTGTTATCACCAAAACATCCTGACATGTTAGAGGCCTCATTTAGGTAACAACAGTTAACATAGTGTTTATACTTAGCAAGAAAAGGTCATGACCTTGTCACTGTGAAAAGCTGGAAATCTCATAGAACTAAATATATTCAGTTTAAATAAGATGACAGTGGACACATCCATATTCTGTGATCTTGTAATCCTCGGAAAACCCCTTTAGACAAATTTAGTAGCAATTCTCCCACTCTCTTTCTCTGAAGCATATAAATATTGGAACTATCTATAAGGGGGTGAATACTTTCCCCCTCCCCTGTATACGCCGCACTTGGCTAGTAAAAAGCAATGTGCTCAATAATTGCACCACGTCGTGATATTCTATTTAAGCGCTGACATATTTTCCATTAAATGGTAATGACCTTTGGTACCAGCTGAGTCTATTTGTCCAGGAAAGGTTGGATTCCTGAACATATGTAGCTGCTTTCAGACAAGACAGATTTATTGAATCCTCTGTGATTCCGTCTTGGCAGCTGACATCTTATTGTGCGGCCGTAGCTTCTGTTTCTGCTTTCACTGAGCGGTGAAACGTCTTCTGATTTTATTCTTAATGAAACAGTTCCTTTATCCTTTATCCCGGCCTGTTTGAAGCCTCGCATGTTTAATCTATGTGAGCATTGTGCAACACATCTGCAGGAAGCATCAGAGCAATGGGGCAATTACACTTGTTCACGCTCCATAGCTGAGTCTATTTGTCAGAAATCTCATAAGATGGACATTATACTATAAGAAAACTTATTAAGCTTAGTGCACATTAAAGGGACTGTGCCATTGTCTAATGGGGAAATGGATATGATAGGGCCCTCTGTTCATAATCACCTCTATCAGAGCAGAGAACTATTCTGGACCATTATTTTTTCCCTGGAGGTTGCACTGTAACCTACAATTTTTCTGTATCTATAACATGACTAATTGTCACCATGTTGTGGGGGGGGGGGGGGGGGGGGGGTGTTATAAAAAATGTTGCATATGAAATGTATGATGGTACTTAAGTTGGTTGATGGTGCATTATGTAGATGTGCATACTCCCACTAATAATATATCATGTAGTGTCCAAATGTATCATTATACTTCAAAAACTAAAGGTTTAGACACCAAGGGCCCTTTTACATGGCCCAACATGGCCAGGGTAACATCCACCGATCAGCCTTCTTTTTGAGCAAGTAAGCTAGTGCCTAAAAAATTTAAACAATTTTCTACCAAGACTTAAGGCTCTATTACACGAAATGATTATTGGCCGTGTTTGGGCGATTATCGGCCATTATGGCCAATAGTCGCTTGTTGTAATCGAAGACAGCGATCAGCCCACATGAACGATGTTGGTTGGTCGATGTCTTTCAACATGTTGAAAGACAAACAACTAAGATGGCAACAATCTGCTGCCGTTGCTATGTTTATTTGGAGCGGCGGTAGCAGACCACCCCTATCTCCTATGGGCTTCACACACCCCCACACTTACCCGGTCGCTGTCGGCGGCAGCGAGCGAGAACAAGGAGCAAGCGAGCGTTGACCAGGTCAGCTCTCGCTTGTTCCTGTACATTGCCCCATGTAAAAGGGGCTTTTTTAAAAAAAAAAAAACATCGATAAATGGTTGTTCATTATCAGTGTTCAAGATCCAGGGTTCCAGATCATCAGAACTAGAGATAAGCTCCCCTGGAGCATGCTTGAGTCTGTTCGGTGGCTGAAGAAGTTGGATGCAGCCCTAAGGCTTCCTGAAAGACACTGATACAGCCTATGGCCTATGGCTGTGCCCATGTTTTCTCAGGCTCCCTAGGGCTGAATCCAACTTTTTCAGTCACTGGTAATAAAATGCCAAATGATCCGACTCGAGTATGCTCCAGTTGCACTCATCTTGTTCTCATCTAAGAACCACTAGCACTCACCTTAGTAGTGACAGTAAATGCACGCTGTTTGACTGCACAGATCAGACTGGTCCTTGAGTTATACCATAAACTGACATAGACATATTGACAATAGAGTGCTGGATAGCTTTGGCTTTATTTGGCACCTGCACAGTAAGGCTAAGTTCACACTATATATGATTTCATTAAACAACAGCCGTGTCCCCACAGACATTATTTATTTAATGAAATTGCTGATCACACTGATTTTAATGGAATTCCAGCTCTGTATACACTCCAGCCAGGATTCCTGACATGTCAGTTTTGTGCTGCTGCTATTCAATGAATAGCAGTGACACAAGACTGACTGAGCAGGCAATGTAATGTGTGGCTCCAGCCACACTTTACATTGTTGGCTATGGTGATTTGGAATGCGGGCACACTTGAATGCCCCCACATTTCAAATCAAAAGAAATTAGGTTCATCCGGCTGGTACTGCAGTACCAGACGGGATCAACTTCACTGACACCGGCTGCTCTGTGACACAACCGTGTTACAGAACGGCCGGTGTCATACTGTGTATGAACCCAGCCTAAAAGTCCATACAGTCTATTAATTTTTGAGCTGTCACAGGTAGGCCACAATCGTTGGCCTTACCTTATACTCTTGCAATGCATTAGATGTGAAGAAGACGATATTTCCTATGCAAATCATAAATCTTTTATTTTTTGCTTTTAGCTCCATATTTGTGTGACTCTTTTAGTAGTGTCCCTCGGAGTGGTTTTTAGCCTTGCATTTTTATAAAACACTCACCGATTCAGGAATAATAGATATTTGCCTCAACACGACTGAACAAAGAAACACTTTAAAATACTTTTTCTTTCCCTTGCTGATACAATAAAAATTTTATTAGCATCTCTGGCAGCACTTCTCTTTCTTTGGTGAATAGTCGTAGCGGACAATATGTTTGCAATAGAGATTTGAGTGTTAAAAATATCCATATTTTATATTACGACAGCAGGAAGTTTCGGAATTAGGGGAGGGGACCATTCTAAGCATTTATTATGGATCATGTCATCTGATTACTACATTCTCTTCTTTTTGTGAAGAGGTTTTCCATTTGGGGCAGCCAAGGTTTATAGACTATATACTGTAGATGGCCATACACCATCCAGACCATCCAGCTTCCCCATATACACACAGTCTTGGCTATTTAATGGGTAGAGGTATACAAAGAATGACTGACTAGTCATGGAAGCAGTTTACCTCCCATAGGAACAAAGGGTTGGTCATGTTAAAATCCAAAATGTCCAATATTTCCTACCACCGACACCTGTCATTGGGGACAAGTAAGGACTAGATTGGCCAGTCCTGCCAAAATCTCTGGGCTTGGCTGACATTAATCTAAGATGTATGGGCATCTTAATAGCATTCATCTTTCAAGTTCTTGTCACAGAACGGCCAGTGTCATACTGTGTGTGAACCCGACCTAATTGTGCAACAGGGGCCGTATGATTTACTGTGATAGAATCCCGGCAGTTTCATAGTATAGGAAGCTCTGGCTAAGATGGTGATTGGTGACCTCCTTAGGATTAGTGATGAGCGAGCATGTTCGTAAATGTTCGTATTTTTGTACAAAGATGCCGCTAATTGTTCGTGAACAATTTGTTCAATGATCGGAATGGTTATAACGATCACTTTCAAACATTTTCGAAACTACGTAAGTTTCCTCCCACCAATTTGAAAAAGCCAATGAACGTGTGGGGAAGGAAGGGGACATCAGGTAATGTAGTAGCCATCTTCACTACTGGCATTACTGTGATTGTTACGTATATTACGTACATGCTATAAAAACGTGACTCTGAGGCAAATATTCTCATAGTCTTTCCTGATTTTTGTACCGTTCAGTAGGGAGAGTGAAAGGAGCAGGAACAGAACCTGAATTTAGTTAGTCAGTAGTGATTAGCGAATACTGTTCGATCGAATAGATATTCGATCGAATAGTGAGATATTCGATATTCGTACGAATATCCCGTGAATATTCGATAAATATTCGATAAGCGTTCATATCCCCCAGCTTCCGGTTTCACCTTCCAAATGGTCAAATAGATGTTTTTCACTAATCGAATACTTGTTCCCATAGACTTTAATGGGATCGAATATTCGATCGAATATTCGCCGGATATTCGTACGAATATCGAATATTCGAATATCTCACTATTCGCTCATCACTATTAGTCAGTGTAGAGAGGGAGAGCTCACCAAGTAAACTTAGGGCCCTTTTACACAGAAAGATTATCTGACAGATTATCTGCCAAAGATTTTAAGCCAAGGCCAGGAATGGACTATAAACAGAGAGCAGGTAATAAAGGAAATCCTAAGATTTCACCTCTTTTCAAATCCAGTCCTGGTTTTGGCTTCGAATCTTTGGCAGATAATCTGTCAGATAATCTTTCAGTGTAAAAGGGCCCTTAGAATGTTCTGAAATTGTCAGTGTAGGGAGAGAGACAGAATCCAGCATTTTAGCACTATAAGGATTAATTTCTTAACTCTGTAGTGACCAGACGTCCTCTGGGAAAAACTTAAGATATATATATATATATATATATATATATATATATATATACATATATATATATATACATATATATTTCATGAATCTTCCTCTATGCCTCTGCTGTGTGCCAGTGATTGCAGAGTGTAATTAATATACACAGTAGTATATAAGTCATTAATGAAAGATACACTAATGCTACGTATTTGCGTTGCTATTACGTATTTTACGCTTTGCACCTGACAATCTGTACTCATGTGCGTAATGTTCGGGAATGTTCAACGAACTGATCACAATCATTTTTTTTTTTTATGTTCGTGTTCAGGATCGGAACTGAACATCGGGATGTTCGCTCATCACTACTTAGGAGCAGAGGGGTCACCACGAGATCACAGGACCCAACTGAAGGAAAAGACTCCAGGAATTTTTAGATAGAAAAAAATAAATCAGATCATACTAGGTGATTTATATATAATGGCTGAATTACGGCATAATAAATAATATATATATTTTTTTAGAAGTTCTTCTTTACGAGATAACTAAAGGTATGCCTTTACAAACCTTTATCTTCCTACCATAATTCTCCTAATATAAGCACAAAAAACATGTAGGAATTCAGCATGAAATAATAAAGGCATGCATATACGTTTTCAATGATTTAGAAGATTTTCCCAGCTCCTTTCTAGGTCCTCTTCTCTGCTCTATCAGTCTTCAGATGACCGTTCTTTCTCTGGCTCATCCTAAATTCTAGTACATCCTTTATTGCTCAATTCTGAATGTTGCTTTTAGCTTATGACCCCCTCTTCCCTTAACATTAATGATCGTCTCTATTTTTTTCTTTTTATTATTGATACAAAGTAATATTTGATGTTCTCTCCATATGAGAAACAGCTAATTAATTTTGCATTGACACTGAAGCCTGACATGTAGTGTGCATTAACACATCCTATCTGCAGGGCTGACTCTTCCACAGAGCCATCATCTTCTCTCTGCAGAATTGTTACTATTCCATTATTTTTCCCTGGTTTCCGCAAGGTCCATATTATATGCAGTTATACCAGGTAGCGATTAGCTTTTTATCTGTCCATCGGAAATTAGACAATTAAAGTAAAGGAGGAATGAGATCCCTGTAGAGACATTGAAACCCCCCACCCTTTCATGTGTACACCTCTGGAGGATCCTAAGCTAACCCCTCTGTATCGTCTCTTTCATTAATGTCCATACCCACAGTCCACCACCCCCTCCCCAACCAAAACACCAAAGCACCAGCTCTTGGGAACGCTATCTTTTATACCTCAGTCTTAGGTCAGATTCACAGATCCGTAGAGCCATTGGTGGCCACAGACCTGCAGCTACGGACTTGCCTACAGGGTATAGGCAAAGGTTTTTAAGTTAATTTTTAAACCAACCCATAAGAATTGGTGGTAAGTGATTGGCCCCAATGACCCTTGCAAATAGCGATGTCTTCTGCCGGATCCTGCCGGGTTATTATGTCACAGCCTGGGTACGCTAAAGGTCTCTATCCTCATCTGGAAGCCCAGTCCAGATGTAAATATTTGGGTGTTGCTGCTTGAAATCAAGATTTGAAACGATGCCTAGCACATGATAGGTGAATAAAAAAGACTATTTTATTCCCTTATATTGGATGCAACCTACTTCGTTTGATTTTGAGCGTCACTTTAAAGTGACACTGTCGCCTCCTTTTTGCATTATGACTTCCCTACACAGGTGTAAAGGGGAAATTTAGCAGTTTTCACACCCTATTTTATATCATACGTCATGGTGCTTGTTCCAGTAATAAGAGATCTTTTATTATCTGGAAATTGTGCTATCTGGGCGGGGCTTCACAGCAAGGCCCACAACGCCATTGTTGCCTCCGCCCCATGGCATCATTGCTGCATAGGCCATGCCCCTCAGTGGCCATTGGTATGGGCCACACTAGAGGGGGTGGGGCCTAGACATTTAGGCTAGCCTGTTCCAATGGTTGTCTAGAGGCGGGCCTATGCGCCAATGATGTTGTGGGGGCAGGGCCAACTGTGGTGTTGTGGACGGGACTAAGTGGCGCTTCGGCCAATCTACAATCCGTAGATTATAAAAGATCACTTATTACTGGAACAAGCACCATGACATATGATATAAAATAAGGTATTAAAAACTGCTAAATTTACCCTTTACACCTGTGTAGGGAAGTCATAAGGCAAAAAGGGGGTGACAGTATCACTTAAAGATATTTCAGAATGAACTTTATGGGTGAAAACACTCGACCAGTTGCAGTTGCATCAAAACACAATGTGCTATCACGGCTATGATCATTAATAAGTAACTGTGCAATCTCAGAATTGTACCCGATTGCGTGTTTTCCCCCTAACATATGTACAAAGCACAACTACATCACTCAAACCCTTCTGCCGACCGAAACCATCTATCTGCAAATCACTGGCTTAGTAAACTGAACCTCCGGAGCTTGTTTCTGTGCACACTGAGGAAGGTCAGCTAATGAATTGTCCCCCGTGAGCTCGCGGCACAATCGAACACGATCAATTCTATGCTCCGACTGAAACCCAGGTCTCTGTTCCCACACAGTAATGTTTCTGCTTTATTTCTATTGAGATCCAGTGTTTATGTTTGTTTTGAATGCCACTTTGCCTCGCAGGGTTCAATATGGCATTTTACCACAGGAATCGAGTATCCTGCGTCGTAGAGAGTGTTGTCTAACAAGAACGTATACTGGGGACTGGAATCCACCGATAAATAGATCAACACGCTGCTTGCAGATATGAAAGAGCAAGTGTAGCTATCATTTTCGTGTATTTTTCATAAAATTCTGGGCAGATTAATTTCATCCCATAATTTCATAAGGGAGCTCAGTGTTTCTGGTACAGAGCTCTAAATCTTCAGCTTCCCTCTTATCACCATTGCGCTAAATGATGAAATTCTAGAGCTCTAAATCTCCTGATTTCCTCCCCATAACCATTGCACTAAGTGATATAATTCCCGCTACCTGCAGCCGCCTATAGGAGCAGCAATGAAACAATTACTGAAGAAGGATTTATTATTGACGTCTATGGAAGTTATATACATATGTCTGTGTATGATAAAGACTGATGATATAAGACAGATGCTGGAATAAATCTGCATAGAATAGTAGGCCTATTCAGGGTTATGCTAGATCACTGGTGGGTGCACAGGGGTAAGAGTTGTTCAGTCAGTAGGCCAGAGCAAGCAGAGTTCTTGCAGGTATAAGACAACAGGTCAGGGTAGGAGGCTGATCACAAGCACAGGTCAGGACAAACGGCTGATCACAAGCACAGGTCAGGACAAACGGCTGATCACAAGCACAGGTCAGGACAAACGGCTGATCACAAGCACAGGTCAGGGTAGGAGGCTGATAACAAGCACAGGTCAGGGTAGGAGGCTGATAACAAGCACAGGTCAGGACAGGAGGCTGATAACAAGCACAGGTCAGGGCAGGAGGCTGATCACAAGCACAGGTCAGGGCAGGAGGCTGATTACAAGCACAGGTCAGGGCAGGAGGCTGATAACAAGCACAGGTCAGGACAGGAGGCTGATAACAAGCACAGGTCAGGGCAGGAGGCTGATCACAAACACAGGTCAGGGTAGGAGGCTGATCACAAGCACAGGTCAGGGCAGGAGGCTGATCACAAGCACAGGTCAGGGCAGGAGGCTGATCACAAGCACAGGTCAGGTCAGGGCAGGAGGCTGATAACAAGCACAGGTCAGGTCAGGGCAGGAGGCTGATAACAAGCACAGGTCACGGCAGGCAGCTGATAACAAGCACAGGTCAGGGCAGGAGGCTGATAACAAGCACAGGTCAGGGTAGGAGGCTGATAACAAGCACAGGTCAGGGCAGGAGGCTGATCACAAGCACAGGTCAGGGCAGGAGGCTGATCACAAGCACAAGTCAGGTCACGGCAGGCAGCTGATAACAAGCACAGGTCAGGGCAGGAGGCTGATAACAAGCAGAGGTCAGGGCAGGAGGCTGATTACAAGCACAGGTCAGGGCAGGAGACTGATAACAAGCAGAGGTCAGGGCAGGAGGCTGATAACAAGCACAGGTCAGGGCAGGAGGCTGATAACAAGCACTGGTCAGGGAAAAGGACTGATCACAAGCACAGGTCAGGGCAGGAGGCTCATCACAAGCACAGGTCAGGGAAAAGGACTGATCACAAGCACAGGTCAGGGTAGAAGGCTGATAACAAGTACAGGTCAGGACAGGCGGCTGATAACAAGCACAGTTCAGGGCAGGAGGCTGATCACAAGCACAGGTCAGGGCAGGAGGCTGATCACAAGCACAGGTCAGGGCAGGAGGCTGATAACAAGCACAGGTCAGGGCAGGAGGCTGATCACAAGCACAGGTCAGGGTAGGAGGCTGATAACAAGCACAGGTCAGGGCAGGCAGCTGATCACAAGCACAGGTCAGGGCAGGAGGCTGATAACAAGCACAGGTCAGGGCAGGAGGCTGATCACAAGCACAGGTCAGGGTAGGAGACTGATCACAAGCACAGGTCAGGGTAGGAGGCTGATAACAAGCACAGGTCAGGACAGGAGGCTGATAACAAGCACAGGTCAGGGTAGGAGGCTGATAACAAGCACAGGTCAGGGCAGGAGGCTGATCACAGGACAGGTCAGGACAGGAGGCTGATTGCAAGCACAGGTCAGGACAAATGGCTGATCACAAGCACAGGTCAGGGCAGGAGGCTGATAACAAGCACAGGTCAGGGCAGGAGGCTGATAACAAGCACAGTTCAGGGCAGGAGGCTGATCACAAGCACAGGTCAGGGCAGGAGGCTGATCACAAGCACAGGTCAGGGCAGGCAGCTGATCACAAGCACAGGTCAGGGCAGGAGGCTGATCACAAGCACAGGTCAGGGCAGGCAGCTGATCACAAGCACAGGTCAGGGCAGGAGACTGATCACAAGCACAGGTCAGGGTAGGAGGCTGATAACAAGCACAGGTCAGGACAGGAGGCTGATTACAAGCACAGGTCAGGGCAGGAGACTGATCACAAGCACAGGTCAGGTCAGGAGGCTGATCACAAGCACAGGTCAGGGCAGGAGGCTGATAACAAGCACAGGTCAGGGCAGGAGGCTGATCACAAGCACAGGTCAGGACAGGAGGCTGATAACAAGCACAGGTCAGGGTAGGAGGCTGATAACAAGCACAGGTCAGGGCAGGAGGCTGATAACAAGCACAGGTCAGGGCAGGAGACTGATCACAAGCACAGGTCAGGACAGGAGGCTGATAACAAGCACAGGTCAGGTCAGGAGGCTGATCACAAGCACAGGTCAGGGTAGGAGGCTGATAACAAGCACAGGTCAGGGCAGGCAGCTGATCACAAGCACAGGTCAGGGCAGGAGACTGATCACAAGCACAGGTCAGGGTAGGAGGCTGATAACAAGCACAGGTCAGGACAGGAGGCTGATTACAAGCACAGGTCAGGGCAGGAGACTGATCACAAGCACAGGTCAGGTCAGGAGGCTGATCACAAGCACAGGTCAGGACAGGAGGCTGATCACAAGCACAGGTCAGGACAGGAGGCTGATTACAAGCACAGGTCAGGGCAGGAGACTGATCACAAGCACAGGTCAGGGCAGGAGGCTGATAACAAGCACAGGTCAGGACAGGAGGCTGATTACAAGCACAGGTCAGGGCAGGAGGCTGATAACAAGCACAGGTCAGGGTAGGAGGCTGATCACAAGCACAGGTCAGGGCAGGAGGCTGATAACAAGCACAGGTCAGGACAGGAGGCTGATTACAAGCACAGGTCAGGTCAGGAGGCTGATCACAAGCACAGGTCAGGACAGACATCAGAAAGGCCACTGACTGGTTGAGCAGGCCTGACATGTCACGACCCAGGTCCCCACTTAGACCTAGAAGCAGCCGAGGAACGGGAACCAGACCAAATGCAGTGGAACCCAACGCAGGAGCTGGGGAGGTAAGAGCATGTTGTTATGTTCACCCACCTCCTCCCCAGCTGTTTGAAAAAAAAAGGTGTGAGCCCAGTCTTAGTTCTGTGGTTACTCTATTTCGCCCTCCCTACTTATACCCTAGGCCTATATGGAAATGGCAATTTTCTTAATAGCAGTAATAAGTGAACTTTAGAGTCCACAAGATAGGTTATCACCAGTCACTGAGCGGCGGGGTGCCAACACCCTGCAACCCCCTCGCTCAGTTGTTTGGCACCCACAATAAACAGCAAACTGTGAGCAGCTTAGCTGAAGTTACAGTTTTGGGGAACTTTTTATGCACAGTCTTGCTGGAAAGGCTGTCAGTCAGTAACAGGAACAATTAACGGGTGTAAGAAAGTTATATAGGTTTGTAATTTAAAATTCTCAAGCCTTCCGGTAGTTATCAGCTTCTGTATGTTCTGCAGGAAGTGGTTTATTTTTTCCATTCTGACACAATGCTCTCTGGTGCCGCCTCTGTCCATGTCAGGAACTGCCCAGAGCAGAAAAGGTTTTCTATGGGGACTCTCTATGAACCATATTAGATAAAAGTACCCCTTTAAATTCTGTTCTTTATTCATACACAATGGGGGAGATTTATCAAACATGGAGTAAAGTGAAACTGGCTCAGTTGCCCCTAGCAACCAATCAGATTCCACCTTCCATTCCTCACAGATTAGTTGGAAAATGAAAGGTGGAATCTGATTGTTTGCTAGGGGCAACTGAGCCAGTCTCACTTTACACCATGTTTGATAAATCTCCCCCAATAACTCTAAGGAATGAAAAGCTGTGGCTATTTCCTATCTCTTCTTCCTCTCTCATCCTCGCCCCCTCCCGCTTCATTCGCTCCATCCCCGGTCTCTTCACCTCTCAGCACCACGGACAGCGGCAGCTGCGGCTGCTCCACTAATGGATGTTTTTTTTCCTTGCTTGTAATATAAATGCTGGTTTTATTATTATTTTTTTATTCATTACTTACTAGCAGGCCATGGATTGTTGCAGATTTGCCTCCGAGGGAAATTAAAATGACTGCAGCTTTTTTCTAATACTGTACACAGAAGTTGCTATGGCGATGGCCGATAAGTAGTACCAACACAATATATATTTTTTCCTGAGATATTATTTAGAATTAAACGCTTTGTATTTAAGCTTTATTCGCTTTTTTTATTATTTTTATTTTTTTGCATGAAAACCTGTCTGCAGGGTATGTAATGGATCATAAGTAGAGCTGTTCCAAGCAGCCGAAGAGGAAACATTTACATCAGTAAACCTTCTCACAATTCCATACACTGGAATATAGCATTGTTCATCCTGATCCTCCTGATTCATGCAAATGACACTTTAACATGCAGACTTAAAAATTTGTGCAATTTTTTCACGTTCACCGTTTCCATTGCCGTCTTCTAATTCACAATAAAAACTGCACAGGACTCATTTTATGGCTCTTCTGCAGAATAGTTTTTTATAAGCCATGTGTGAACTCAGCCTAAGGATATTGTAATAAATAGATATATTCTAAATTACAACCACATGTAGCACATTTAATGTCTTTCTCCGCAGGGGATCTTATACACTACGTGTGAACCCAGCCTAAGGATAGTATATAGTTGATAGCACACAGCAGGGATGTGTCCATTAGTAGTACTACGCTAGTGCTTGTTCTCAGCTAGTTCCTTCAGAGTCATGATATAGCGGATTATTACATTAATTCTGTTACCCCATGTCACCCAATGATGAGCATTTTGACATGCAGAAATATTGCTGGTATTCTACCAATATAGATACAAAACACCGATTACACTATAAACCTGCTTGTAATAGTCTCAGATTCCTTATGATACCAACAGGGCGGCGATCATACAGCTGTCTACTGCCATAATTAGGAAATGCACCTAGTGGTGGCCTGAGGTACTGCAGAATTATGAATTTGAGTTTGTAAGTGGCATAGAGGAAATCCGCTGCGGATCCAGTGCCATTCATCCCTATGATAGCACATACTTGCAGCAGGATTGACATCCCGCTGTGAGTATGTGAGTTAACCCCTGCCACTCACAGCCCCGCAGCCCACAGCCGAGAGCATACATTACCTGCTCGGCGACACAGCTGCATGTGAGACTCCCAGCTCCCATCAGTCCTGCTGCAGCCAATCAGTGCACGGCAGCACTGACTGGCTGAGCAGGACCGGACTGGGAGCCTCACAGGCAGCCGCGTTGCCCGCGGGCGGCGGGGGGTTAACTCACATACAGCGGAATGTCAATCTCGCTGCGAGTATGTGCTATCATAGGGATGAATGGCACTGAATCCGCAGTGGATTTCACTGTGAAATCCGCTGCGGATCCGGTAGGTGTGAAGGCACCCTCAAGGGGTAAAATTTTCTCTGGAGTATCCCTTTAAAAGGTTTGTTTTTAAAGGGATTGTTCACAAAAAATACTTCTTTTAAATCAGCTGGTGCCAGAAAGTGCCAGAGATTTGTAATTTACTTCTATTAAAAAATCTTAAGTCTTCCAGTACTTATTAGCACCTGCAATAAGTGGTGTATCCTAGTCAGACACAGTGCCACCTCTGTCCATATCAGCTGCTGTATGTCCTGCAGGAAGTGATGTGCTGCAGTCTGACACAGTGCCCTCTGTTGCCACCTCTGCCCATGTCAGGAACTGTCCAGAGCAGCAGCAAATCCCTATCGCTAGTACAGTCTCCTTCAATGCTTCAGTTCCCCTTGCAATAAGTGACAGATATGACGTGGGAGCTCTTAGTGGTGAACCCCCCCACCATAAGCTGTATAATAAGTCTGGATAAATTCCTCAATAATAAATGATGCCTTATTGCGTTCACCATGAACACAGTACAGCCCCAGAAGAAAGAGGTCCCCAGAAGGTATGGAATCAATGCACCATATGTGCAAGACACAGGCCTGTCATCTTCTCCTTTGCATACAGTATGTTCCAGTTCTGTCAATGTGGCCTGTCTCTTCATTATTGACAGCAGAGGCCTTTGCAAGTAGCAGATCTCCGCGCCATAATGCTACAGGGACTCTACTCCCATGCTCAGACGGGCTGTGCTTGTTCACGTTCTCATGCCATATGTGCGGAATTATCTACATATGTGAATAATAATCGAAGAACACTTAATGAGATGAAAGCGGGTCATGTACACCCCTCTCTCTAGACTGGGCAATGGGAAAATTGAATATGAATATGAATATTAAAAACTTCCTTGTGGTTATGAGTAACCTTCTAGGGTATGAGGTTTCTGGGCTCAATGTCCTTATCTCATTGCAGCATGGAGAAAAGTGTATTTCATTCTGGAGGATCTGTCCTGTCCGTTATTACACAAAAAGCTCATTGATTTGAATGGGCACAATAGTAGTGCTTGATTTTTCCTGTGGTGGCGCTGCAGAGAAATTCAATAGTAACAGTTCTCCCTACAGATTACAGCTTACTGCTGAACTCTGATTGGGGAATTTTTCATAATTTGTTAATAATGTGATTACTTTTTAATGATGAGATGACTCTGCTGCCTATGCCCAGTCTATACAGTAAAGCTCAAATGAAGGCTGCAGAAAATAAAAGCCTATTGTAACTGCTGTAGTAGCCAATCTCTCCCTGGGATATTATGTCCTCAGTGTCTCTAGGGCAGAATAAATCTATGCGAAACTAGAACTTTATATTAAAGGAGAAGTCCAGGCAAATTAATAATTACACTGCGGGGAGGGAGTGGGGGGACATAATAAATATTATATACTTACCAGTCCTCGTGCCCTCACAGCGCTGCATCACAGGGCTCCAGAACCATCATCTCCTCCCCATTTCTTATTATGTCACGACTAGGCTTGATCGAACATCAGAAAAAGCTAGGTCTCATCAAATTCGAACCTAGCCGGACCTTCCGCATTTAATTGCTGATGTCTTACGGTCCGTGCAGAAGGAGGAGACATCCCGGGGACCGCCTGGAATTCCGGGATACAGCCTATTACCTAGGCTGAATCCCAGAATTCCAGGTGGTCCCCAGATTGTCTCCTCCTTCCCCATGGACTGTGAAGACATCAGCAATAGAGATGAGCGAACCAGGTTGGGGTTCGAGTCGATCCGAACCCGAACAATCGGCATTTGATTAGCGGTGGCTGCTGAACTTGGATAAAGCTCTAAGGTTGTCTGGAAAACATGGATACAGCCAATGACTATATCCATGTTTTCCACATAGCCTTAGGGCTTTATCCAACTTCAGCAGCCACCGCTAATCAAATGCCGAACGATCGGGTTTGGATGGACCCGAGCATGCTCCAGGTTCGCTCATCTCTAATCAGCAATCAAATGCGGAAGGTCCGGCTAGGTTCGAGTTCAATTGAACCTAGCTTTTTCCGATGTTCTATCAAGCCTAGTCACGACCCGGCAGGAAAGGGTGGGAGACAGCCCGCTCAGCCAATCAGTGACTGCAGGGGTGTCTCGCCCCAGTCACTGCCCGGCTGAGTTGGGCATCCATGTCATGATGTAGCGCTGAATGGTGGTGGTGGTGGGTTGTTAGATTGAAAATCCCGGCGGGGGTCCAGGAGCAGGATGCAGACAAGGGGAATAGTGAGTATATGGTTCCTTCCACCCTCTGCCCATTCTGATTATTTTTTATTTGCTC
The DNA here is from genome assembly GCF_027789765.1 of Dendropsophus ebraccatus. Taxonomy (NCBI): domain Eukaryota; kingdom Metazoa; phylum Chordata; class Amphibia; order Anura; family Hylidae; genus Dendropsophus; species Dendropsophus ebraccatus. The sequence continues at coordinate 70,891,138 of NC_091465.1, forward strand.
AGACCTCTCCAATATATTCACACTAAGACTAGGTTGACACTACATTTTCACAACATGTTTTTTTTTTCATCCGTTTTTGCTAAAAAAAAAAAAAACAACTGATGAAAGAACGGATAGAGAAACGGATTTATTAGTGTACATCCATTTGGATGCATTTTTCCGTTGACTCCCATTATGAAAAAAATCAAAACGGATCAAAACGCATCTGTTTTTTTGTTTTTTAATGTACACAAAGACGTAGCTGACCTTATTTTTTTGTATGTTAAAAAAATGGATGTGTTTTAATCTGTCTTTTCATAGTGAAAGTCAATGGAAAAACAGATGCACACAAATTCATCCGTTTTTCAATCTTTTTTTCAGCTGTTTTTTTTTTTTTTTTTTTAAACGGATGAAAAAACGTAGTATGAACTCAGCCTTACTTGTGGGCTTTGAAGGAGGCCGGGAGACCTAGGTTGGATTGCTATGAGATATTAAAGGGGTTATCCAGCGCTACAAAAACATGGCCACTTTTCCCCCTCTCTTGTCTCCAGATTGGGTGGGGTTTTAAACTCAGTTCCATTGAAGTAAATGGAGCGTAATTGCAAACTACACCTGAACTGGAGACAAGAGGGGGGGAAAGTGGCCATGTTTTTGTAGCACTGGATAACCCCTTTAAGTTTGAGGCAAAACTTCTGGACTTGAATAAATAGACAATGACAGACCTGGGGAAAAAAAACAGAACTCTAAAGCCTCTTTATACTCTTTATGCAACATGTACTGGACAGATTGAGGCGGTCTACCATGTTCTGTGTGACAACCTGTGAAGCGGTAATGAGTCTCTGAGAAGGAGGATTACTGAGTATTGTCCTGCAGGTTATCTGCTGCTGTCACACATCTCCTGGCTGAGCCCATAGACACATGTGCGCTTGGCATCTTCCCCTTAGGAGAAGCTTCCCTTTCCCTCCGACACTCACCCTGGTTACTTAGCCAGCTGCAGATTGACAGGATTCAGGAAGCCTTGGGCAATGCTGTGAGATGTAACATGATATTAGAAGGAGCCGTCACACCTCAGCCACTACTTTAGATCGCAGCTTCTGGATGTGAAGATCTTTTTTTAAACATTCACAAGTGGCGTCGTAACCGCCGGTACACAGGGGCTTTTAGTTTGCACTTGTGATACTTTGTTTAAAGCAATTTCACGCTAGAGTTACCTACATGGCGATGTGATCAGCGCTCAGGCATCACTTCAGCATTGTCCTAAGGGTACAGTCACACCATGGATTCTTCATGCACATTCCCTGTTAGAATCCTCAAATTGATTTCAATGGGAATCGGTGCCAACTGACACGTCAACGTCAATTTTAGAGCAGGCTCGAGTCCGATTGGTTTAGCATTGGAAAAGTGGTGGGTGAAGAAGTTGGATGCAGCCTAAGAGAGTCCAGGAAACATGGATACAGTCATAGGCTGCCGATTGACTCTCAAGTTGCTCTCATCTCTACTCACTTCTTGACAATGATTCTTTGCCCATTCTTCTTTTGTCTACAGTAGGCAAATAACATAAGGATGCAGTGAACGGGGACTTAAAGGGGTTATCCAGGCTCATGAAAACATGGCTGCTTTCTTTCAGAAACAGAACCAGTTTGGGTGTGGTTTTGCCCTTAAAGACGTTCTTCATAGCCTGGATTTAGCACCCCGTTCAAAGCTGATCCAGCATATAGATAAAATTGTGAATTTCTCACTAGGGTCTATCACTATGGCCAGAGGAGCTTACTTTTTAAGGTGTCCATACACTTTATACTAAAGTCAGCTGAACCTGACACTAGCTGGGGGCCTCCCAACTCTATTGGCAGATGATGTTGGTGGACATAGGGGTTGGGTGCAATGGATTTTTTACTACTGGACTTTCTTGTTCTCGGAGGGACAAGCTGCTGCCATAACTGTCTATTTATGACTTACCCCTCCCTATAAAGAACACACGAACATTCAGCTGTACTTAACGTTGATGTGCATGGGGAGAACAGTAGAGATAACTATTGGTTGAAGGGTTGTATAGTTGACAGCTATTGTAGGTGTATAGGCGCTATCTCTGGGCCACACTGGGGTGTGTAATATACTGGGGACCTGACACTGGGGTGTTTAATATACTGGGGACATGACACTGGGGTGTGTAATATACTGGGGACCTGACACTGGGGTGTTTAATATACTGGGGACATGACACTGGTGTGTGTAATATACTGGGGACCTTACACTGGGGTGTGTAATATACTGGGGACCTGACACTGGGGTGTGTAATATACTGGGGACATGACACTGGGGTGTGTAATATACTGGGGACCTGACACTGGGATGTGTAATATACTGGGGACCTGATACTGGGGTGTATAATGCTCCTTTTGTGTAAAATTCTAACAGGAAAATTTTGAAAAGAAAAAGAAAAAAAAAAAACACTTGACAAGCCACACCCTGCAAACCACACCCACATTAGGCCACATCCACCGAGGCCACACCCCTTGCTGTCAGCGCTAAAATGTCCCTGGAAAAAAATTTCAAATGTTGGCAACTATGCAATTACCGTGGGGAGATACTCATCTCGTAGTGGGGATTGTATTGTATGACATTGTTTCCATGGTATTCCTTCTACAGAAATATTCTCCCCTATATGTATTGCTCCTAGAGGGAAATCCAGAAGCACCATATGGAGACACACATGGTGCCTGGGGGTCCATAATACAGACTCACATACAATACAGCAGATTATGAGAATAGGAGAGGGACTAGATGGATATATATATATATATATATATATATATATATATACTGACGTCGCTACAACATATACATGAGAGTGGACGCTTAGCCTTCCTGGCACCTTTTTAGAGGAGGCGGACAGATACCTGCGGTATGGGGGTTACACCGGGATGAAGTCACATCACTACCTGAAGCCACGGCCTGCTATCTAGTGTGGCCGTTGCCCTGTAGGAATGTACGGCTCGGTAAACAGCACCCGGAGTGTCATTTCAGATTCTGTTTGAAACTTTTGGTGCATCTGCAGCAAGTTAGACGAGATGAGAGGAAAGCTGTTCCCATGGCAACCATGGAAGTACTACACTATCCGATTAAATATGTATGAAATAAATAGGGGTGGTAAAGTACTTACACACGGCGTTATCTCACAGTATTGTATGGTGTCTGGTGTGGGGGGGATGGGCTGCCGCTATACAGGTTATATAACCATATAATGTGCGTAGAATATACCTTTATATCCATCTGTATCTAACAGAAGGTTTTTAGTATACTGGCAAGTCATTTGCGCCCACGCTATTTTCTCATCAACTATATAGCGGTAACAGTATAATTAGTTTAGCGGTAAAAAAAAATTAAATGATCTATTTACCTTGTAGAATGAGTAACTAAAATTGTTCCATTGGACCTATAGCCCTTATCTGTGATATCATTTGTGTTGTGTTGTTGTAGTATGTTATACATGTGCTGTGTATGGCAGTATTTATATGGTTATGTACTGTATGGTGGTATTTTTTGGTTATTTATGCCAGTAATTTGGTTATGTATGCCAGTATTATGCGGTTATGTAATGTTTGGTGGTATTATATGGTTATGTGTGTAGCGGTATTATATGGTTATATATGGTGGTATTATATGTTATTTATGGCAGTACTATGGTTATGTATGCCAGTATAATATGGTTATGCACTGTATGGTGGTATTATATGGTTATATATGGCAGTATTATATGGTTATGTACTGTATTGCGGTATTATATGATATGTACTGTATTGTGGTTTTATATGGTTATGTGTGGCGATATTATATGGTTATATATGGTGGTATTATATGGTAATGTGTGGCTGTATTATATGGTTGTATGGTGGTGCTATATGGCTAGGCACTATATGGCAGTTTTATATGATTATGTACTTTATTGTGGTATTATAAAGTTATGTGTGGCAATATTATATGGTTTTATATGGTGGTATTATATGGTTATTTATGGCAGTATTATATGGTTACGCACAGTATTGTGGTATTATATGATTATGTACTGTATTGTGATTTTATATGGTTATGTGTGGCCGTATTATATGGTTATATATGGTGGTATTATATGGTTATGCACTGTATGGCGGTGTATGATAATGTACTGTATTGTGGTATTATATGGTTATGTGTGGCGATATTATATGATTATATATAGTGGTATTATATGGTAATGCACTGTATGGCAGTATTATATGGTTATGTATAGCAGTATTATATGGTCACGTATTGTATGGCGGTATTGTATGATTATATATGGTGGTATAGGGGACCTGAAATCATTTGTTGCACAGTTCTATCCTGGATAGATGGTATTGTGTATCATTAATGGACGACAAATAAGGAAAAATGTGATTTACTCAGTACAATAAGAATAGTAATAAGACACATGATTACTGCTCATAAGCGACGCCACCTGGAAGGCCCTTTAAAGATTTCAGGATAATCTATTTTTCCGTCAGATGACACGAGAAGGTGAATGTTTGTCTTAGAACGAGTCCTTGTATACCCAGCAGTAACTCTTCTATATCCTCCGTGTCTCCAATGAGCTTGTTCCAAAGGCTTTTTTCTATGATTTGACCCCCAGAGAGTGAGTGATTGATGCTCTCTTGTCACTCACATTCTACTAGAGGGCATGAATAGGAAATAGAGAAGTGTGAATCTATTTGGCAATGCTACAATTCCAAGTTTGTTACCATAGAAACAATAGAACATCTGACTTCTCATCCCCAACTTCACTTCTCTCTCTCTATGTTCCTTCCCATGTAACATGTGTTTCCTCTATGAGGCTTATTAGAATAGAGACATGACAGATTTCAGGCTTCTGATTGCTTGGTGTCGTCATGGAAACGGAGAAAATCAACCACTTTTTTTTTTTCTCCTAATGCCAAAAAAAGAGTCTACACGTGAGTTCACGCGATATATATCTGGGTCTTATATAATATTCAGCAGACGCTTCACTTTGGAGGCACTAGGAATACTATAGGATTATGGGTAAGAGGAGGTTTATAATATTGAATTACATGGTTTATCTAAGTATTGCATACAGGCAATGCAAATGCTATACATATATATATATATATATATATATATATATATATATATATATATACATATAAGCCTGGATACAATAAAATAAAGATGTGGTGTGACTATCACCTAGACATCCAGCCAGAAATATAAAAAATCTACAAATTTTCTTTAGATAAATGCTTGGAATAGTAAGAAAAGTGTGCAGTCACTTAGTAGGATCTCATACCCTATGGGTCAGGGCACCTTCGGGCCACCACTCAGGGGTACTTGTGCACCTTAAATTCTCAGACTACTTAAGGCCCTATTACACAAAGCGATTATCGGCCGTATTTGGCCGTTACAGGCGATAATCCTCTCATGTAATAGAAGACAATGTTCAGCCGACATGTACAATGTCAGCTGATCGTTGTCTTTCAACATGTTAAAACATACATGATGAGGATAGCAGCGATATCCTGCCGTCGCTTTCCTGCAATAGGGGTGGCTGCAGCAGACCGCCGCTATCTTCTATGGGCTGCCTGGATGATCTAGTGATCACCCGGGCAGCCCCCCCCTCCCCCCAGCAGCTCCCCGCTTGTTTCCAACACATATAATAGCGATATCAGAGAGTGGGGAACAAGGAGCAAGCGAGCACTGACCTGACAGGCCGGCGCTCGCTTACTCCCTCATGTTGCCCCGTGTAACAGGGGCTTTAACCAGCATGATTTTGATTGACAACTCTAAAATGCCTACAGGTAGCCATTGGTCCAACCTGCATACAACTAACCTCTCTGTGTAGTAAAGCCCTGGATTTGCAACTAATTAAGCTTTACTAGTAGAGATGAGCGAACCGGGTTCGAGTTCGAGTCGAGTCGATCCGAACCCGAACGTTCGGCATTTGATTAGCGGGGGCTGCTGAACTTGGATAAAGCTCTAAGCAGGGCCATCTTAACAGTATTATGGGCCCCTGGGCAGAGGTGCGAATTGCCCCCCCTCAACCGCCACCATCAAATCCCCCACATCTTTGCATATAGTGCCCCCCATAGTAGCCAATCCCCCCATAGTAGCCAATCCCCCCCATATAGTGCCCCCCATAGTAGCCAATCCCCCCATATAGTGCCCCCCATAGTAGCCAGTGCCCCCCATAGTAGTCAGTGCCCCCCATAGTAGTCAGTGCCCCCCATAGTAGTCAGTGCCCCTCATAGTAGCCAGTGCCCCCCATAGTAGCCAGTGCCCCCCATAGTAGCCAGTGCCCCCATAGTAGCCAGTGCCCCCCATAGTAGCCAGTGCCCCCATAGTAGCCAGTGCCCCCCATAGTAGCCAGTGCCCCCATAGTAGCCAGTGCCCCCATAGTAGCCAGTGACCCCCATAGTAGCCAGTGCCCCCATAGTAGCCAGTGCCCCCATAGTAGCCAGTGCCCCCCATAGTAGCCAGTGCCCCCCATAGTAGTCAGTGCCCCCCATAGTAGCCAGTGCCCCCCATAGTAGCCAGTCCCCCCCCATAGTAGCCAGTCCCCCCCCATAGTAGCCAGTGCCCCCATAGTAGCCAGTGCCCCCATAGTAGCCAGTGCCCCCATAGTAGCCAGTGCCCCCCAAAACAATAAACCAGTTACTCACCCGTCCGCTGGCCCCAGCAGCTGATGTCTCCCGGCAGCGCGCACTCCCGACATCCTTCGGCACAGGCAGCGGGGTACAGAGACTGCCTGTGTCGGAAGTGACCTGCTGCATGACACATCCAGGACACAGGCAGCGTCTCTGTCTCTGTATAAAGCTAAAAATACAGGTCACAGAGGGCAGGGGCCCCCTAGGACGCAAGGGCCCCCGGGCAGTTGCCTACCCTGCCCAATGGATAAGACGGCCCTGGCTCTGAGGTTGTCTGGAAAACATGGATACAGCCAATGACTATATCCATGTTTTCCACATAGCCTTAGGGCTTTATCCAAGTTCAGCAGCCAACGCTAATCAAATGCTGAAAGTTCAGGTTCGGATCGACTCGAGCATGCTCCAGGTTCGCTCATCTCTATTTACTAGATATGTGGTCATAACAATGGAAACTGCAGTTCAATATTTCCAAATATAAAAAAATGCACTTGGGGTGGAAGAATCCTCTTTCCGAGTATGGTATCAGCACTTCTGTGTTAGCAAAGACTTCAGAAGAGACGGATTTAGGGATAGTGATTTCTGACAGCCTAAAAATGAGTCACCAGTGCAGCCAGGCAGTAGGGAAAGCAAATTGTATGCAGGGCTACATGTAATCGTATACTAGGTTGTATATATAATAGTATGCTGGGCTGTACATATAATAGTATGCTGGGCTGTATATATATATATATATATATATATATATATATAATGGTATGCTGGGATATATATATATATATATATATATATATATAAATATAATGATATGCTGGGCTGTATATATATATATATATATATATATATAATGGTATGCTGGGCTGTATATATAATGGCATGCTGGGCTGTATATATAATAGTATGCTGGGCTGTATATATAATAGTATGCTGGGCTGTATATATAATGGTTTGCTGGGCTGTATATATAATGGTATGCTGGGCTGTATATATATATATATATATATATATATATATATATATATGTAATGGTATGCTAGGTTGTATATATAATAGTATGCTGGGCTGTATATATAATGGTATGCTGGGCTGTATATATAATGGTATACTGGGCTGTATATATATATATATATATATATATAATGGTATACTGGGCTGTATATATATATAATGGTATACTGGGCTGTATATATATATAATGGTATGCTGAGCTGTATATATATAATGGTATGCTGAGCTGTATATATATAATGGTATGCTGGGCTGTATATATAATGGTATGCTGGGCTGTACATATAATGGTATGCTGGGCTGTACATATAATGGTATACTGGGCTGTATATATGTAATGGTATGCTGGGCTGTATATATAATGGTATGCTGGGCTGTATATATATATATATATATATATACAGTTTATAATGGTATGCTGGGCTGTAGCTGATGAATTCAGTGACATCCAACTACGCCTCTCTGTAGAAGAAAGCTGAATCGTTCCTCTGTTGGAAGATGAGTACCATACATCTCCTGCAATCGTCGTGTGATGTCTTGCTTTCCCATCACACTTCCCTTAAGGAGAATACCAGCTACCACCATGTTAGGCCTGAGGCCCATTCCTGCTAGATGTTGCCAGCTCATTACAGGTTCATTGGGAATACATGAAAGAGGAGAAATAAGGACACATGGGAATACATGGATTTGGGTAAATTTCGACATATTTTTAATTAGGCCACCATTAAACAAATGAACGCACCGTGTACTCTTTGAGTACAGTTTTACCGTATAACATGATTAAAAGTTTGTCTTTGAATGGCATTTTACCATTTGTCTAATGTTTTCTATAGTCACAGCAATCTGCATGAGCATGTGCAATTTTCCAAGTCATCCCCAAAGACTGTGATGTAGATGCGGCCTGCATAGGTTGTTAAATTGTCTACGAATTACCTGGTGATATTTGGCCATTCTGTAATTGACCTTCCATATAGTGTGGTTACTGTGCTGGTGGATATGATCAGTCATGTAGTAAATCATCACATCTATCGGGGGCGTTATTTGGGGAATACAGACTTGATGTCAGAGATGTACACCTCTGAGGTCGGAGGTTTATTAAGCCAAAGATCAAAATTTTAACATTTTAATTCTCTGGAAAACCCCTCTAAGGGCCCTATTACATCATTCTGTATAATTGCAGGCAACAATCGAAAAATTGTTTGTATGTCGTTGATCGTTGATATAGATCTGAACCTAAAATTATTGTTAATCGTACGCTAATCCTTCGCTGTAATTCCACGTTCGTTCAAGTTCCGCATTTGTTCACTAATCGTTCAGTGTAATTGCACATTGTTCATTGTTTTTCTGAGATCAGAAGGAATAAACGATCATAGTAACGATAGCAATAACGATCGTAGTAATGATCATAACTAACGATTATCGTTCTGTGTAATATGGTGAACAATTTCAGGTTAACAATACACAATCTCGTTTGCGATCGTTTATCGTTAGTCGTTAATCGTTAAAAATTGCTCAGCATAATAGGACCCTAAAACTGGTGAAAAGGAAGGATGAAGTTGTTCCCTATGATAACCAAAAGATTTTATCTGACCACTTTGCCATGAACAGCTACTCCCCATTTCCTTTGTAATAGATTGATACACCCTGCAAATGTTTCTGATGCTTAGGATGGGTCTATATACTGTTAGGCTCTGTTCACACTACGTAAAAGTACAGCCCTTGTTGCCATCGGCAACAACGGCCGTACTTTGTACGGGTGAACAATACCTATTGTTCTATGGGATCCTATTGTTCGTATGCGCTCCAGCCGTCATCCTGCACGGGGCCGCAAATAACTGACATGTCAGTTTTCTGCGGCCGCAATTCAACGAATTGGGGACGTAGAAAACCCTGTTAGTTTCGGCCGCTTGCTTCACTGTGTGCTATGGGAGGTTCTGATGCGGGCGCGCGCTAATGTGCCGCATCAGAACCCTGCGGCCGAAAGATCATTTGACCGGTACTTAACCCCTTAGCGACCCATGACGTATCTGATACGTCATGGTGCCGCTCGGGGTGTTCAGAGCTCTGAACGGCGCTGATCCCGGCTGACACGTGCAGCCGGGCAGTGCCTCTATTAGCCGGCGCGGGTCCCGTTGCCGTGCCGGCTAATTAAGCCTCTAAGTGCAGCTGTCAAACCTGACAGCTGCACTTAGAGGCTTCAGACCTCACGTCCCTGGTGTCTAGGGGGACGGATCTCCCCCCCGCGATGCGATCGCGGGGGGGAGATCCGTTCTTCTGCCCGTGCCGGGCCTCAGCGTCGGAATGACACTGATCCCGGCTCGGCAATAGATTGCTATGGCCTGCAGCAGGCCATAGCAATCTATGACCGATCTAATGGATCTTTGCTGTGTATATACACAGCATTGATCTCTATGAGAGATCAGTGCTATGTATATACAAGCCCCCCAGGGGGACTTCTAGTTACAGTAAAAAAAAAAGTAAAAAAGTGTTGTTATTAATAAAAAATCCCCTCCCCTAATAAAAGTCCAAATCACCCCCCTTTTCCCATTTTATAAATATAAATTAATAAATAAATAAATAAATAAATAAACATATTTAGTATCGCCGCGCGCGTAATCGACCGAACTATTAATTAATCACATTCCTGATCTCGCACGGTAAACGGCGTCAGCGCAAAAAAATTCCAAAGTGCAAAATTGCGCATTTTTGGTCGCATCAAATCCAGAAAAAATGTAATAAAAAACGATCAAAAAGTCGTATATGCGCAATCAAGTTACCGATAGAAAGAACTCATCATGGCGCAAAAAATGACACCTCACACAGCCCCATAGACCAAAGGATAAAAGCGCTATAAGCCTGGGAATGGAGCGATTTTAAGGAACGTATATTTGTTAACAATGGTTTGAATTTTTTACAGGCCATCCGATACAATATAAGTTATACATGTTATATATCGTTTTAATCGTAACGACTTGAGGAACATGCATAACAAGTCAGTTTTACCATAGGACGGCGTAAATGCAAAACTCCCCGAAATCAAAACAAATTCGTTTTTTTTTCAATTTGACAGCGCAAATGATTTTTTTCCGGTTTCGCAGCATATGTTATGGAAAAATAATGCCGGTTATTGCAAAGTACAATTGGTTTCGCAAAAAATAAGCGCTCATATACGTCTCTAGGTGAAAAAATGCAAGCGCTATGGACTTTTAAACTTAAAATGGAATAAGCAAAAGCGCAAAAACGAAAATAGGCTTTGACCTTAAGGGGTTAAGTACGGAATGGGTCATGGAATGGCCGGTCTCTATATGTTGTGTGAACATAGCCTTAAAGTGTATTTCTGTTATGGGGGTCACCTTAAAGGAGAAACACCTTAAATCAAGTGGTACCAGAAAGTTATACACAACTTCTGTTCGAAAACCTCAAGTATTCCATTATGCTACTTAATGTCTTACAAGAAGTAGTGTATTTTCTCCAGTCTGACACAGTGCTCTCTGCTGCCACCTCTGTCCTTGACAGGAACTGTCCAAAGCTTGTGAGGTTTTCTGTGGAGATTTGCTATTGCTCAGGACAATTCCCGTCAAGGACAGAGGTGGCAGAAGAGAGCACTGTGTCAGAGTGGGAAAAAAATACCACTTCCTGCAGGACATACAGCAGCTGATGAGCACTGAAAGACTTGAGATTTTTAATATATATATATATATATATATATATATATATATATATCTGTTACCAGTTGATTTGAAAGAAAAAAAAAAATCGCTGGAGCTCCTTGCTTAAAATGCTTCTCTAAATAGGGTGGAAATGATGGCGTTCAGCTGATATCATTGGGGTTATTTAAGGCCAGCTAGTCATTTCCTCTGTACTTATCCATAAAAAACTTGGATCACGACCCGTATAAAAATCAATAAAGGTTATTTAGCATATAAAATCCATAAATAGACTCCAGTGATTCATATATACTCATATATCTTGCTTAGACTCTAATATGCACCTTATGTAACTATCAATGATGTACTTGACCACTGATTTTAAAGCCTATTTTGTGCAGTAATGTTGGCATTAAGTCTCCTTTTTAATGGTGTCTATATATGTATTTTATATGCTAAATAAACTTTATTGATTTTTTGTATTGATCCAAGTTTTTGTGCATATGTTAAGTAGTTGGATCCCCATTAAAATAAGTGAACAAAATAGGGACAATTGGCTTTAAAATGGGCTAGCATGCCAATGCTGTCTGTATATTGTCTGCTGGAATTTGTGTACATAATCATTTCCCCTATAGTGGCCACTACAGGTGAGATTTGGTATTACATGGTGACCATTCAATTAAGGCTATGTTCACACCATGTAAGTTTCCGTCCGTAGTGCGTTCCGTGAATAAGCGGGCGGAGATTTACGTAGTTTGCGTACAATGGAAAGTATACGATCTACGGCTGAACAGTTCACACTACGTAAAAACTTACGCCCGGATCGTATGCGGCGCCGTAAAAAATTAACCAGACCATTGTTTCAGGACGGAAATGCTGTAACTTACGCCCGTAGTGTAACATTCGGTCCCGTACGGAGTGGTGATTTCTTCATTTTTGCTAGCCGAAGATATCCAAGTAAAAGACCACTGTCAGATCGCTACGTACGGCGCGGGAAGCGTAAGTAGACTACGGGCGTAAGTTCGCGGACCGTACGTAGCTGGCCGCAACTTATGTAAATCCCCGGCCGGAGTTTCACACGTATATGTCCGGCCGCATAAAATATACGGACGGATATATACGTAGTGTGAACATAGCCTAAATGTGTGACCATGTAATACATGATTTGGTTGAGGGTTTTGTTCCTGAGAAAACCTCTTTAAACCTAACACGTATCTGTTTCCAGAATGGCTCCATTCAGTAGTGGGAGCGATATAGACCACAGCAAAGAATAGGAAATCAATTTACCCTCTCAGCGCTGTCAATGGAAAGCAGAACCATTTACATTAGTCATGTTTCTGGGAAAGTCACATTGCGACTGTCAATAGTAGCCCTTTCTGGCTGTCTTGCAGTATTTTATTGCACACGTAACATACACATAAAACTGGATTCTAAGTATCATTATTCATCTAAAACCATTATATGTCATTGTTATTCCTCCAGGAAATGCAGCAATAAATTGACAACCAAGTTGTCAGGACAGGGGACTGGTGGATATGAGACAGGTGAGCCCTATCACTGGCACCCGCCCGCTGTCCCTGCCTAATCACCTTGACTGCTCTAACTGGCAGCGGATAACTGGTCGACGGTCCTTAACCTGCACAGGTGTGACACAGAACGAGGACAAGACAGACAAAAACACGAGGGTCTCAGGGTCAGAAAGCTAGGTCGGCAACACAAGGATGGCGCAGAACAGGAACGTAAGTCAATAAGGGAAGTCAGAAGCCAAAAATCAGGTAACCAGAAACAGCAATCAGAATCAGTGCTAGGTCAAGGGACGCCCACAAGTGAGGCACGTGAGGCACAAGTGAGGCACAAGTGAGGCATGTGGGGAACAACCCATACAGGGGAGGATACGTATGGAATGATTGGGGCTGAGATTCCAGCCCCAGACCCAAACTACAGGCTGACTGGTGGTACCAGCCACCAGTCAGTTATTTACCATATAATGCAGCTTTTCCGCTCAGCCAGGGGCAGTTGCCAGACGCCATCAGCAAGGGTCCAGCCGCAAGCTCTGGCAGTGCCAGGAGCCAGCCAGCTCCTAACACAAGTGTAACCATTCCCCCTGTCAATAGGCTGGGTCTGTACACAGTTTACCATTGTCAGGATCAGAGTGTTAGGGACACGCCCCCATTGACAATAGGAAATAGTAACACCCAGTTGTCAATCTATGCATACATTTCCAGGAGGAGTAACAGAAGACTGCCAGAATTCAGAGCTCTAGGAGATGGTGCTCCAATAGAGACATGTCAGGAGAGGGGACAGATGCTCTCTGGGATGCCAGCATTAGTCACACATCCAGGCTCTGTATACTGACAGCACAGCATTGTGTAAGTAGCTGGGGTTTCGCAGAGTGCTAGACATGTAGGCTGCGAGTGGTAATCATGCATCTTAATATAGAAATCCGTTTTTAATGTATTTGGTTATCTACATATTCTCCAGCGGTTTTAGGAAGAAAAAAAATGATACACTGTGTATTCTCAATTTCCCCCTTTTGCATAATTCTAGATTACATTTCCTTTGAAAGTGAACGGCTCAGCCCAAGAGCCCAGTATGACTGGGAGATGAGCGAAATGAATAAATTGTACTAAAGCTTTTTAATCGCTTAAGAGGAAGACATGACTTTAAAGGGACCTTCTATTCCCCTGCACTGTGCCCAGCCTGGGATGGTGCCAGTCATCTGCACGTGTGAAAGCCGCACATTGTGCTATGGTGACTTAGGGGAGAGCATTGAAAATAGACTCTAACAGCTGGTAACTTATTCATGTGCTCCTCTCTGTTATCTGCCTGCCCTGCTTATTAGACATGAGCAGATGTTTTACATCAACTCGAAGATTCCCCGTTCATTCTTCTGAATCTTTAAAAACTGGGTTAATGATCTATACAGATTCAGCCAGAAATGCACTCTGCCATTTTTCTGCCAAACATAGCTGCTTAGGGAGTCATGACGCTGCAAAATCACTTATACCAAATAAAAATAAAAAAAAATTCTATCTATCTATCTATCTATCTATCTATCTATCTATCTATTTATCTATCTATCTATTATCTATCTATCTATCTATCTATCTATCTATCTATCTATCTCCTATCTATCTATCTATCTATCTATCTATCTATCTATCTATCTATCTCCTATCTATCTATCTATCTATCTATCTATCTATCTATCTCCTATCTATCTATCTATCTATCTATCTATCTATCTATCTATCTATCTATTATCTATCTATCTATCTATCTATCTATCTATCTATCATCTATCTATTTATCTATCTATCTATCTATCTATCATCTATCTATCTATCTATCTATCTATCTATCTATCTATCTATCTCCTATCTATCTATCTATCTATCTATCTATCTATCTATCTATCTATCTATCTCCTATCTATCTATCTATCTATCTCCTATCTATTAATCTATCTATCAATCAATGATTTGCACTTGAAAATGGCGATTGCACCGCCGAAACATCTTGTTTAGCTTTGAATAAATTGTTATGTTTTTTCACAATTTTTGGAGTGCAGTGGATCATCGTTACATCTATCCATCTCCTATCTATCTATCTATCTATCTATCTATCTATCTATCTATCTATCTATCTATCTATCTATCTATCTATCTATCTATCTCACAGTATAAAAAAGAAGCATAGAAATGCTACTTATGGGATACCATGTTACTTTGGAATCTGAAGCTGGCTATACACACATATGTGTGGGCCAAACCCACAAATATCTGCAGGACCAGCAAGGAATCTAATGTGTATCATGTGCTTTAAAAAGAAAGATCAGGCATTTTGGATTTCGCCCAATCCCTTTGTTATAAAGGGGATAAGGTGCCACTAGAGGTTCCTGGCGGCAACTTACTGTACTTTCATCTCCTCATAAAAGACACACATGCACTTGACCAAGTTTGTTTATGTGAAATACATGTTGGCTGAACAAGCAATTGTAACGCCTGGAGTAGTGGATCCACTGGACCGTCACCAGCGATGGCACTAACCTCACCAGGGAGCGGAGTCTAAGGGGCCGCTGGTTTTCACCAGATGCCCGCCGCAAGGCGGGATGGATTTGCTGCGGCAGGCGACCCCCAGGTCGCTACCCCTGGCTTGGTTGCTAGTGACGGCAGGCGAGGCGTGGCAGGAGCAGTAGGCAGAAGATGGTGCTGGCAGAGGTCTGTAGGCGTAACCGCAGGTGACAGGCTGAACACAGGAGCAATGGTGTAACAGGGGAGCAGGAACCAGGAACAAGGACTAGGGACCAGGTAGCGGATAGGTATCAGGAACAAGGACTTGGGACCAGGTAGCGGATAGGAATCAGGAACAACAGGGGGCTGGGCCAAACGCTATGGGAAGCATGTAGAGGCTCCAACACAAGGGACAGGGCATGCTGGGATTTATAGGGAGTGATTGGTGCAACTAACCAATTAAGGGTGGACTGGCCCTTTAAATCTGAGACAGCCGGCGCGCGCGCGCGCCCTAGGAGACGGGGACGCGCGCGCCGGCCGGCACAGACGGAGACAGGAGCGGAGGAGAGGTGAGGCGCCCCCCAGGGGCCGAACTAGTAGCAGCGCCGGGTCCCTGCACAAGGACCCCGGCGGCTGCATGGGGCAGGAGGAGGTCGCGGCGGCGGCGGCCCGGAACACGGGACGCCGCAGCGGCCGTGACAGTACCCCCCCCCCTTTGGCCTCCCCCTCTTTCTTGCCTGCAGAAAGAGGCATCAGGCAAATCTTGGTATTCCGCCGGTAGGCCGGACAAAGGCTTGGCGGGCTTGGGTGACAACATAGAGTGTTTGGGCTGAGGTGACCTCAGACACTGGTTGGAACAGTCCTGACCCCAACTGAGAATCTTCCCGGTTCTCCAGTCCAGTTTAGGGGCATGTAATTGCAGCCAAGGGAGTCCCAGGAGGATGGTGGAAGAAGAATGGGGCAGGACGTAGAAGGAGATCTTTTCCAGATGTGAAGTGCCCACCTGGAGGACTAGAGGTGCGGTCTGGTAGTGCACATGGTCGGTAAGAATCTCGCCCGTGACCGAGGAGATAGTCAGGGGTCTGGCTAGTGGGGTCACGGGTAGCCGCCATCTCTGGACCAATGTAGCTGCAATAAAATTGCCTGCTGACCCAGAATCGAGAAAGGCAGTAGTCTGGTGAGTTTGTCCTGAGGGTGTCTGGATGGAAACTGGCACAGACAAACTTGGAGAGGTGGCATTCACACTCAGGGAGACCTCTCCCACCGGACCTAGGTGCTGGAGTTTCCCAGACGCTTGAGGACGTTGGGGACATCTCAGCCGAAAGTGATCCGAACCACCGCAGTAGAGGCAGAGATTCAGCTCCAGACGACGAAGTCTTTCATCAGGCGTCAGGTGAGCCCGTTCCACCTGCATAGGAATCTCAGGAGTCGACTGGGACTCCGGAACGTCAGGATTCTGGAAGACCGGCGCCAGCTGGTGATGGCGACGGGACAGGCCTAGTCGCCGTTCATGCCAGACCTCCTCCTCTCTCTCAGAAAAACGAGTATCGACCCTGGTGGCCAGTAGGATGAGTTCGTTCAGGGAGGTAGGTAGGTCTCGGGCGGAAAGCACGTCTCTCACCCGACTGGACAGGCCCCTCTTGAAGGTGGCTATTAGAGCGGCCTCATTCCAGTCTAATTCTGCCGCCAGGGTGCGGAACTAGATGGCGTAGTCACCAACACAGGAGCTCCCTTGAGAGAGGTTGAGGAGAGCAGTTTCAGCTGAAGAGGCACGGGCAGGTTCCTCAAAGACGGAGCGAAACTCGACTAGGAAGGTTCGGAGATTGGCAGCAACAGGATCATCTCGGTCCCACAGCGGCGTGGCCCAAGCCAGCCTCCAATAGGCTGATGATGAAAGCCACTTTAGAGCGCTCGGTGGGAAACTGACTAATTAAAAGTTCAATATGCATGGTGCACTGAGTCAGGAATCCTCTGCACAACTTGGAGTCACCAGAGTATTTGCTTGGGAGAGCCAGTCGGAGTGTAGAAAAAGCAGCAGGAGGTGGTGTGCGCTGGGCTGTAGTATGCTGCTGTAAGGCGGCAGTGAGTTGCTGGATCTGCTGCGACTGTTTCTGGATTTGTTGCTCCTGTAGGGCGACTACTCGGGCTACTTCGCGGCTATCAGGCACCTCGCCGGGATCCATGGTTGGAGCCTACTGTAACGCCTGGAGTAGTGGATCCACTGGACCGTCACCAGCGATGGCACTAACCTCACCAGGGAGCGGAGTCTAAGGGCCCGCTGGTTTTCACCAGAGCCTGCCGCAAGGTGGAATGCGGCAGGCGACCCCCAGGTCGCTACCCCTGGCTTGGTTGCTAGTGACGGCAGGCGAGGCGTGGCAGGAGCAGTAGGCAGGAGATGGTGCTGGCAGAGGTCAGTAGGCTGAACACAGGAGCAATGGAGTGACAGGGGAGCAGGAACCAGGAACAAGGACTAGGGACCAGGTAGCGGATAGGTATCAGGAACAAGGACTTGGGACCAGGTAGCGGATAGGAATCAGGAACAACAGGGGGCTGGGCCAAACGCTATGGGAAGCATGTAGAGGCTCCAACACAAGGGACAGGGCATGCTGGGATTTATAGGGAGTGATTGGTGCAACTAACCAATTAAGGGCGGACTGGCCCTTTAAATCTGAGACAGCCGGCGCGCGCGCGCCCTAGGAGGCGGGGACGCGCGCGCCGGCCGGCACAGACGGAGACAGGAGCGGAGGAGAGGTGAGGCGCCCCCAGGGGCCGAACTAGCAGCAGCGCCGGGTCCCTGCACAAGGACCCCGGCGGCTGCATGGGGCAGGAGGAGGTCGCGGCGGCGGCCCGGAACACGGGACGCCGCCGCGGCCGTGACAGCAATCTTATGTGTATTACCAATTTAAAGGGAATCTGCCACTAGGTTTATGCCGCCTTAAATAAGGGCAGAATAAACTAGTGACAGAAATGCTGAATAGAATAATGTATTACTTACATCATTCTGTTTAGCCGTTCTCATAATATGCAGGAGAATGGTATTCATGCCGCACCCCTCCTCCCACCCTCCAGCTGCTCATTGACAGATGACTGCCTATACACAGCATGGATAGCTACTTACTTTTTGACACCAGTTAATTTGGAAAGAATGTTTTTTTTTTCTCTGGCCTACCCTTTTAACAGAAAGGCATATATCTCATAACTGAAAAACACTGTGGGGGTAAAAAGGTATGGATGAAATCCTGGTGAGAAGCCCCATCTATCTATGGTCCAATTTCTTGTTTTCGTGCTTTCATGTCAGCCCTAAAATAACATTTTGAAGCACCTTTTCATGAAGCTCTGTTTTGAGCAACCCCTCTGTTAATCCTCCAGGAAATGTCTGAATAAACTGACAACTGGGTGTAACTATTACCCTTGTCAAGAGGATGTATCCATACAGTCTGACAGTGTAGTGCTAATAATGCCAGAATATTCAGGGACACACCTTAAAGGGGTTATCCGGGTTACAAAAACCATATTCCAAACAATCCCCCGTCCCAATACCACCCTATGTCTAATATACATGTATAACCTATCTTCCACCCTTTCCCTGTCTTTTTCTCATATTTATATGCTCTGGATGTCTAAAATCATCTTCTCTGTATCCTCTCTGACAACTCTCTGCTTCCACTTCCCCCCTTCCTTTGTAGACACAGGACATGTGATTTCCTCTCTGGGGGTTGGCTTAGCTGTCTATTGACTTGGTAACCCGACGTCCAGGAGACATTATCTGCATCATCTCCATGCACCTGTGCTGCCTCCATAGACTTACATGTGTCCCTGAGCCTAGGTTTCCATAATACGAAAAGTTATATTTCTATCTCTGCTTGCTGACAATGAATGCAGGCATATGTAACTGTCTTTGTGTCTCAGCTCTGCATATTGTAAGTGTTATGGATGTTCTTAGAGTTTGGATGGAACTAGAATGTTCTCTTTCACAGTCAGCAAGCCGAGATCTAAACCCAAACTACACCCCTGGGTAAACAGTTGCCCATTATGCAGCATATAGCTACATCATGTGTGCATCAGCTCAGCTACACCATGAGCACATTAGCTCGCTACATCATCAGCTGGTATGGAATATATACTGGGTTGATGTAACGCAAAGTCAGTGAAAAAAACAGTCCTGTGTTTACTGTGTAATAGTAATGAAAGCCATGTGCAGGAAAAAAGCTGAGGGGGCGAGTATGCAAACACACCAATCAGGGAGATGCATGATGGGAAATGTAGTTTCCTTGTCGGCGCCATCTTGGATATAGATCGGCTTTTAGAATAACTTGTAACTCAGGAATGGCAGCAGCTAGAAAGACAGGAGACGGCTCAAAATATTCAGGGGAACTTGGTGAGTAAGAACAGCTAGGAACATTTAATCTTTTAGCTCTTAGGTGGATAACTCCTTTAATGACAAGAGTAATGGAAAAACCCAGTTGTCAACTTATTCCTACATTACCAGGAAGAATAAAAGGAACAACACAGTACGCCTAAGAAAACAAGTTCCAGCCTTGATATTTCATGGGGAATACAAGTATTTACTAGGGCAGACCTGTGGGGAGAACAAGCAGGTCCTCTTGGTTAATGGCAACAGAACATGTAGCCGCATTGAAGTTTTTATTTAATCCAGAGCGGTCAAAGTTTGTCACAGACTCTGAAGTGGATTCAACAATTCCTTGTAATGCAGACGCAGCAGCTATTTAGCTCTTCTTTGGTGTTTAAATAGCTTGTTATAGAGGAAAACAATGAATGCATCTGTCTTGTTTTGTAACAAAGCAGTGGATTGCAATGAGAATCCAATTCCCCGATGGACCTCACACTTCAGGCTGTTTAATGAGCTGCATCAGGGCATCGAGGTGAGTGCATAATCCTGCAACTTTTACTGGGGAAAAAGCCGCCTAGCAGCGAGCCCAATAACCAGAAAGTGCCGGGACCCAGAGGACACTCCAAGGCTTAATTAGTGCACTTAAAGCAGAAGCCGGTTGTGTCATCAGCCGCCGAGCAGAGACGGAGCCTCCGCCGCCGCACTCGCAAATGAGAAGAGAAAAAAACAAGTCACATCCAATGCAAGCAATTTGTCTCATATCTCACCTTTTGTGAAACATTATAAAAAAAAACAAACCTGGACGTAGCAAAAAATTCTGATGGTTTATTTCACTGCTGGCAATTCCTATTAGCTTCCCAGATATGTGTCTGTGTTGTCACAGCATCTGAAGTGTCTTCATTTCTCGCCGCAATGACTTTCAAATCTAAAATGTATCCTTGTGTATTTATAGCCAAGACATCAGTCAGGCAGAAAAAAAACGCAAAATTAAAAATCTTTTAAGTTTTTGTAGGCGGTCCAGCTAGAATTGAAAACTGAGTTTAATTGGGTTATTCCAAGAAATAGAAGAAATACAGCTCTGCAAGAATATACACCAATGTACTAACACTACCCTCTGTAGCCTTTTTCTTTAATGCTCTCCATCTCTGATCTCTTCACCGCTTTGCAGCCCTGTTCTCTTTACCCTCTCTGGGTGGTGACCACCAGGTGTACTGTAGGTACTGGTGTTTGTCAGCTCAGTCGGAGGTGTTAGTTGTCGTGACGCCAGTACTAGTCCAGTACACATGTGTTTTGTTGGTTTCTGCTTTCTGTACGGCTTGCTGTGTTTCCCAAATGGTCGGTAACCTGCTGGGTTGTTGCGGGTTCCTTGGGCTCTTGTCACAGTAGTCCTAAATGACAACTGACCCACCCAGACAGTCGATATCGCCACCCACAGAAGGAGGAAAAATAACCCAAGGTGTGCGGTGGTGTGTGTACAGGTGCAAACACAAGATGACAGAGTTCCGTGCGTAGCATAAAAATATAACAGCTTTACTATAGAACTTTGCAGGCTATAGTACACTGTTTCACAAGTAATAAATCTTGACACACTTGAATGCTTGACCTTAGTGCTTGAGGAAAGTGAGAGAGGTAGTTGTAACAGTGCTTGTAGAGTGAAGAGTAGAGCAGTGGAGAGGAGTTTGCCAGAAGAGCCCTAACCCAGTGTAGCTTTGTACTTCACTGGAACTTGTATCTTGAGTGAAGTGATACTTGTACCCACATCTAGACACTGTATGACTCCCTTCTGCCCTCTGGTATAGTAGAACCTGTCCCAGTAGAGTAGTACGAGCCACAGCTGTGGTTATCTGGGTGTAGCTAGGTGTCAAAATCTTCCCGGTTACCTGCGCTGTGCAGTAGGATACATAGACCTTTATATACCAGTTGCTTTGTCCTACTGAGGCTAGTTCCTATCTTGTTCAGGATACTACCCTGCTCTGTTTATACGTGTTCCTGGTGTGGGTCAAGGTGTTCCTTGGTGACTTCTTTCCCTATTGTGTGCTTAACACTGCAAAGTAGATATAGTGGTTTGACTGAAAGAACTGTTTGGTCTCTAGTTGTATCTGTTCAAACTCATGGCTAGACTCAACTGAACTGCGTACTTCCTCCCACACTGAGCTAACTAACTCCTACTACATGGGTGAGTGTGTGTATAGAGCATAGGTTGAGAGAGAGAGAGAGAGAGCACCTCCTATTGGTCAGCACAAAACATATGGCACAACATAAAACATTAACCCATGACTAACAGTGGGACACCACATCTGTAGCTCTGATTTCTTTACCGCTCTGCAGCTCTGGTCTCTTCACCCTCTCTGTAGCTCAGATCTGATCACCGCTCTGCAGCTCTGGTCTCTTCACCCCTCTACATCTTTGGTCTCTTCACCCTTTCTGCAGCTTTGATCTCTTCACCTCTCTGCAGCTCTGGTCTCTTCATCGCTCTGTAGCTCGGATCTCTTCACCGCTCTGACCTCTTCACCACTCTGCAGCTCTGGTATCTTCATCCATCTACATCTCTGGTCATTTTACCACTCTGCAGCTGTGATCTCTTCACCTCTCTACAGCTCTGATCTCTTCACCTCTCTGCAGCTCTGGTCTCTTTACTCTCTCTGCAGCTCTGGTCTCTTCACCCTCTCGGCAGCTCTGATCTCTTCACCTTCTCTGCAGCTCTGGTCTTTTCACCGCTCTGCAGCTGGGGTCTCTTCAACCTTTCTGCAGCTCTGATCTCTTCACCTCTCTGCAGCTCTGGTCTCTTCACCTTCTCTGCAGCTCTGATTTCTTTACCCTCCCCGCAGCTCTGGTCTCTTCATGTTTTTAGCTCTGATCTCTTCAACCTCTCTGAAACTCTGTTCTCCTAACCCTCTTTGCAGTTCTGGTCTCTTCATCTCTCTGCAGTTCTGGTCTCCTAAGTTTCTGTGGGTGGCGCCAGTGTGATCATGTGATCATCATCTGTATTTACGGGCCATGCCCAAAACATGTGCTAAAGCTTTCTGATACCAAAGGTAGTTGCAAAATTATGGCTTTGACTCCCTCCTTAATCTTTTCTTTTGATCTTGTTTTATCACAATGAGCACTAATCAAGTAGGGGAAGACTTTATGATCAACCTATTGTCAAGGACCCCTTCTAACAGATAGATGACCTACAATGACATATGCATTAGGGCCCTTTATGTATAAGGTGTTGTGGGTGTTTACAAAGTATTTATTGCCGGCTGCTGTCATCTGTATAGAGATCTTAGCATTCTTCATCCCTTTCTATTAATATACATACCTATGCTATTAGTTTGCCATTTTTGTGCCTTTACTATATATGGACTTTTGTGGTTAATTTGATCTTGTAATAGTGTGTGATAGTGGAGGGGAAAGTGGAACATCGGATCCCTCGGCTGCGCTGCCTTTCTGGGACGTTGTGTACTTCAGATAAAAGAAGGTTGTAAGAGACTGGAATATGTGCTAAACTGGGACAAGGAGAAGCTCCTGAGGTGACCCGCTGTTTGTGGAGAGAATTGCAGAGCACCAACACATAGCTCTGCACTTTAATCCACTGGTTATATCTATTGGTTGTTGGAGTTGGTTGTTATATCGGAGGTTGTTGGTGATACCAATAAAGAATAGAAAAAGTTACGAGCCATGGCTACAAAGATATAAAGGTCTTTTAAGTTGACATTTCCACTTCCCTTGAATTGTAACAGACAAGGACATATCAAATGGGAACTTTTCAGAAAGGCAATGGAGTGTGGCCCATCCCATAATTGCTTCTATCTCACATTTCAATAACATTTCTATTACATGGAGAGAGAACCTGGCCAATTCTACCCCGATTCGGCAGATTGTTGCTCGGTTTGATAAAGACATTAATCAGTTGAAGAAACGATAATCGGCTTATTGTTGAAAAATCACCGGCCGCTGACGTTGTATTGCTCCATGTGATAGCGATATGCTGCCGACGGCTGATGATTGTGTAAAAAAATAATAAACTTTATACATACCTGTCCCCGCTCCCTGGTGTTCTGGCTTCTACCCGCTCCTTGCAGCTGCTGTTGGACCGCCTAAGTCGGTCTCTGAAGTGACAGGCTGCTCAGCCAATCACTGGTCGCAACACTGTCCCATCTAGGTCAGTGAATGGCTGAGCCGCCTGTCGCTTTAGAGACGAGTGTAGAAGCTTCAGCAGTGACTGCGGTCACCTGGGAAGAGGCAAGTGTACATTGGGGAGAATGGGCAGGTAAATATGTATCTTCTTTATTTTCTATATACAGTAAGGGCTGGTCAGATATTGTAAACTATATATATATATATATATATATATATATATATACTGTATTTAGCCCAAGCTGCACAATAGTTAAGCCGCTTAATAGGCTCTAAAAGTGCTTATTTGGCAAATCGGTCTGTTTAATAGGGCCTAAACCATTTACCGGCTTCCAAAATGTTTCTACACCAATGAGACTTGGTCCCTTCCCAGTTGGGTTACTTCTTGGGATTCGCAGTAATGTTTGAGGCGCCCTGAACTTGGATGGCTTCTACATATATGATGGCAGTGCCCCAGGGTTCTTTTATTTTGTGCACAATCTGTGGATCATGAATCATTTTGGACGCTCCTTTAGCTTTATTAAATATAAATGCAGACTCATTCTCACTCTCTCTATTATTCTACATACAAGACAATGCCATCCAATGCCAAATCATAATGAAAGTATTAACGGGATCCATTCCAACTGTTGGCATTGATATATAAAATTGCCATCTCTCAAAATAAGTCTGACCTATTCCACTCCTGATGGGACGCTCGGTTGAGCAGTCGTTTCAACACTGTTCTAATTCTAATGTGATTGTAACCCTGTATCTACAGTATGTCTATCATTGGCTATAAGACTCACATATCCCAGCTCACCCTATTTTTCTTTTTCATACTTTTAGACCCCTTTAACACATCTGTGGCCATTTCCGGAGGCTCCAGGAAACCATCAGTGTTTTCGGACTGTGTAAACGGAGGGGAAAAAAAAACATACTCACCTGCTGCTTCTCCTTTTCTTTGGGGGAGAGGGGCCTCTTGTGACTGGAGGCACAATGCTTCTTCCAGCCACAAGAAAGATTGACAGGACTGGGAGCCAATGACTCCTTGTCCTGTCAAAAACTGTGCTACATTTAACTGCATGTGCTCCAGATTAAAGGCATGTGAAGTTAAAGGGCCAGCCTGTACAGTTAAAGGGCCCGGGGTCCCAAGCAGTGCGCTCAGAATTGTGGACAGTTTATGGATGCATATGTGCTGGAATTTCTGACAATTATAGGACACATTCTACAATTTCTAGGTCTATTTTTTCGGCATGGACACCCTTCAGGAAAAATCCTGAAGGGTGTCCCTGCCCACTAGAACCGTATGGGTCAGGAAAACTCTCAGGAAAAATTTTATTTTCCTATATGGAATGAAATCATAAAATGATGCTACAAACAAGTATAATGAACAAATGATGTCACAACATAATAATAGTGCAGAAAACTAACTGAAAAGAAGGGGTAAATGACAAAGTGGGGTTTATATGTGGCATTTATTGATTACTATGCATGTTGACACACTCTAAGTTTTACTAAGAAGTAGTAGTAAACCATATGTAGTGAGATGGGTCCCATTAGTTGTTAGGCCCAATTATATCTTCCTCCCTGGTAGTTATGGTGGTTACTCTCATACATACCGGCTGGCTTTGAAAATAACTCCCTCGCTTTTGCAGTACTTTGTTTCTGTGACTTCCTTCAGTGATTCCAGATACAGCTGTGGTATAAGCTGTCTAAAAAAATACAACCTAGACCTGAAAATATTCAACTCAAGAGACAGACAGATAACATCGTTATCGTATACGCATCGTATACGCTCTGGCCGTGATCCCATGCGGACCCGCAAATAACTGACATGTCATTTCACACAATGAAGCGAGCGGCTCCGGCTCCATTGTGTGCTGTGGGAGGTTCTGATGTGGGTGCGCGCTGATGCGCTCACATCAGAACCCTGCGGCATGAAAGATCATCTGGCCGGTACTAAAGGGATGATCCATGCAGAGACCGGCCGTTCCGTGACCCGGCCGAGGTTACAGAACGGCCGGTCTCTCACGTTGTGTGAACATAGACTAAACAAGTAAACTCACCCCTCCTCATGCTTTGTAGCGCTGCTCCGGGGTCCCGTTCCCAGCAACTGGGATCCTACAGCTTTTCTAGCTGCAACGTCTCAGCCAATCAGTGACTTAGGCAGGACACCGCCCCAGTCACTGACTGGCTGAGGGGGCAATTGCTCAGTCGAGCCATGACGTTGCTGCTGGAAGATCTGGGTACGTGACGTACTGGAGGAGACACAGGGACGGGTAAGTTCACCCCTCTGCCTGCTGATTTAAGTGCTTATGGGACTTCCTCTTTAAATGTTAATATATTCAGTACAATAGATAAAGAGGTGATACATAAAACAAGCGAAAGATGGAAGACAGAAGAGAGACAGAAAGCGTGAGGCTGTAATACGCCACATTTCTTTGCCTGCTTAATGGTCGAATGTGCTGGCCCGATGGCAGGTTTAATGACCTGAACTAACACCATCACAGGGATCTATGATGCTGTTAGTTCAGGTCATTAATCCCTGGGTTGGGTTGAGACCTTCGACAGTGGAAATACTGTATTATGCATGTGCCAATCTAGCCTACAAGAAAGTGCGTTGTCTCAAGAAAGTGGGAGGAGCTGGGGACAATAAACATTCTTAGGTTCTATTCTCTATTTCCTGTCAGTGATGAAGCAAACAAAACCATACTGAAGCCAGTACTATAGTGATAACACTATATTAGTAAGTTATAGATGTTGGTTTTATTTAAATATATATATATATATATATATATATATATATATATATATATATATATATATATTTTATACCAGATGACCCAGCACCATCTCCATCAGGGGTATCCCAAGGTACCAGCAGATGGGTGCTGAATTCAGGGGTACCTGTTATGGCTGCTAGAGGGGTGCCCCAGGGTCAGAGCCATCTGTGCTCGTGTGCCGCACTACAGATCCCAGCTTGGATTAACACCTGCGTCCTCTCTGTAGAACGCTGCACAAGCCTAATGTCAGCTGACATCTATACATTCATTTCCTGGCCCCATCCCTCCCTAATACCCCACATCTTATTTACCGCTCTCTATAGAGACCTTCAAAGCTGTAGACACCATGTCTGTGATACCGCTGTATTACTATAAGTCCACTATTATGATCAAAGTCTTTCAGAACCTGCAGCGATTCTTTGTGAAGGACTTTGATGGCAATGTAAAATCCAGTAGAGAAAAGCTCCTCCAGCCGAGGCACAGACCATTGCTTCTATTAGCGATACCCTGTGACGGCAGGACTGGCATTGGGCACTGAGACTCAGGCGAATGTCATTCCCACTGCTGACGCCCCACAAAGTCTAGTGGTAATCTACTGTATCATATGGAAGTCATGGCTCCCCTGAGGTGATGAGTTAGGAAAGGCACAAAGGTGATTTTATATATAGAGATATATATATATAGAGAGAGAGAGAGCAGTTCTTTTGCATCTGCAATACCAAACACCAACTACAGACAGAAGTGGCACTGTTTTCTGTAATTAAAAAAAAAAAAAAAAAATAGCATTGTGATCTTTTAATAATGAAAATTAATCCGACTTTTTTTTCTAATATTTTAAATTTTATTTATAATTTATTCTAAATCCTCATGTTGTCAGTGAATGGAAATATTCTTGCTAAGGGTGGGTTCATACTGAGGAATTCTCGCGGATAATATCCACGGAATTCCGCCGGCTGTCCTCGCGCACGGCCGCGCGCCTTTCCGCGGGCTCCATAGACACCATTCTATGGGCCAGCATATTCCGCTATCCACCAAAAGAAGTGACATGTAACAGTACATGGATGATTGGTGACTATTGGTGACTTGATACATTGTTTGTTACAATGTATCAAGCTAGGCGGCCATCTGTAACCTACAGCCAGTCTCTAAACAATCACTACCTGTTCACTTTCGGCAGATACCTTAAAGGGGTACTCCGGGCTATGTGTATTTTTCGTGTATTTTGTGTATTTTTCCCGTTCTCCCATCCCACACCAAAAATACATAGCCCAGTGTACCTCTTTAAAGACTTGTTGCATATTTTCCTAGCTTAAAGGAGAGGTCCAGGGCGGGCTAAAAAAATCACTATGGGAAGGGGGTGGGGGGGAAATAAAAAAGCCAATATGCTTACCACTCCTGGAACCCGCACTGCGCTACTACATCACTACAGCACTTAGCTTCAGGATCCTGACGGCTGTCATCTTCTCCCTGTTTCCAGGTACGTCACTACCCGTTCAGGGTCAGACGGGTGGGAATTAGCTCGCTCAGCCAATCAGTGACTGCAGTGGTATCCCGCCCCAATCACTGGCTGGCTGAGTGGGGCATCCATCAACCCAGTGGGAAGCTTAGAAGACAGCCAGCAGGGTCCAGAATCACGACACAATGCTGGGTGGGCACCAGGACAGGTAAATATGACTTTTTTATGTTCCCCCACTCATGGGCTAAAAATTTTTTTTGGGCCTAGCGCTAGACTTCTCCTTTAAATAGGGAAGGTAAACAATAGAGATGAGTGAACCTGCAGAAAGTTCTAATCGATCAGCATTAGAATCCCACTGTCTGGCTATGGCTGTATCCATGTTTTCTAGGCAGTCCTCAAGCTGCATCCATCATCTTCTGGCAGCAGGATTCAAAAGGTGATCGTTCGGGTTTGTGCGAACCGAAATTTTCGGCAGGTTCATTCATGTGTTTCCATTTTCCTGCTTCATTGTTTACAGTTCAGTAACAAATCCCCCAAAAGTTCACAGTGTGCCGTTTTGTGTATACAGCTCCTATGCCAACCTATGTTTCTCCATGGTTACAGACTACAGATAAGTCTGTGTAGTCTGATCCTACATCCATGGTCCTTTTCATCTGTCCATAAGACGGTAGTATTCTCCCAACATGGCGGCGGAGGAGTAGGGTGATCTTTTATTCTATTTATATGAAGTGATACAGCCGGCGTCTGCCGAATATGTATGAATGAAAGAAAAGGGTTTTAATATTAATGATATCATCGGAATCCACTGAATGTGCACATATTTTATTCATTCCAGTTCATCGCTTCCTATGCTGCTCTTTATCTCCCGTACAACACAATGGAAATCAGACTAGGTAAAAGTTGTGTGTGCACCCGCTGGGTGACATTTCCTCCGTGTTGCAGCTGCAAGAATTTTTTTATTTTTTTAAAGAGTCATATAACATAAGGGAAAAATTTCATTCGAAACCCTCCGAGACTGAATTTAAAGGAGTGTATTATAATGGTTCTCCAGTCACCCCTATATGAATATAGCAATCATTGCTTGGCACTATGTGGTCAAAGTATAATACTGTGTTGGTAATGTTTATAATGGATGACACTGGGAATGGTATGCGCCATATACAGTATATAAACAATAAATTATATTAAAGGGGTACTTTCTGGTGTCAGAAAGTTATACAGATTTGTAAATTACTTCTTCTTAAAAAAATCTCTTCCAGTACTTATTAGCTGCTGTATGTCCTACAGGAAGTGATGTATTCTCTCCAGTCTGACACAGTGCTCTCTGCTGCCACCTCTGTCCATGTTAGGAACTGTCCAGAGCCGGAGAGGTTTTCTATGGGGATTTGCTGCTGCTCTGGACAAAACTGTCACGGACAGAGGTGGCAGCGGAGAGCACTGTGTAAGACTGGAAAGTATGCACCACTTCCTGCAGGACATACAGCAGCTAAGTACTGAAAGACTTTAGATTTTTAAATAGAAGTAATTTACTAATCTCTATAACTTTTTGACACCAGTTTGAAAATGTATTTCTTCTGAGTACCCCTTTAAGTGGGCAATGTATGTACCCTATGTGCTGGATTGCACTGGGCACCATTTTGTACAATGTGTGCAGAATTTATTCATTCACACAATATGGTACAATTAGAGTATGTTCATATACAGATATTATATGTGTATATCTGATTTTTTTTTCTGATTGTAATTTTTATATTTTTGTACTTTTTTTATTTATTTATTCTTTTTGCACATTGTGCAGTATATACTGTAAGCACTTGCACCTGTAGGTTGCTGTTGCACTTTTTGTTTTTTTGTCTGTACTTTAGCTACATGCGGCATGCAACCTACTGTGTGAACAGAGGCATAGAGGTGCTTCCATTTTCAGATTTTTTTTCTATTTTAGTCCTAGTGGTGAGAATAAAAACTGCAAGATGTCAGGGTTATTTTATAATAGAGACAGTTAAATGGAATATTAGAAGGAAAAAAATCACCAAAAATTCCTAAAAAGTATGTTTAACATAAAAACTTAACAAAAGGTCATTTTCTGATGACACATTCCCTTTTAACTGGTTATTAGGTAGATTAAAAAAAACAAAAAAACATAGCCAAAGATGAAAGCTCTCACATACATAATGCAACTTGCCTTGAGAACTTTTGCATAAAGTACAGCTAGTCAGTAGAGAACGCAATGTGTCTAGAAGGGACGCTAAAGATGTCTGAAAATTCATCACATTTTTCCCTAGGAACTCATCAGAATGTTTTCTCTACTATTAAATACATTTTAAAGATCAAGAAGGAGTTGACTGATAGCAGAAACATGTGTGCTTCCTTCTAGCAACAGCGCCTCTTCTGTCTGACCTGTGTGTTGGTACTGCAGCTAAGCCAATTCTAGGGCTGAGCTGATGAGTTGTGCTGTTTCTGAAAATGAGAAGCCATGTCTTACACTCCCTGCAGTCAAACGAAAGATAGAGTCATTTTTAAAGGGAACCTGTCACCAAGACAATGCTATCTAATCTATCACCATCATGTTATAGAGCAGGAAGAACTGAGCAGATTGATATATATCTTTGTGGGAAAACATTCAGTATAACTTGATATATATTGATTAAAATCCCTGCTCATTCTGTGATAAGGAGTCCAGTGGGCGGTGTCACTCAATGGTCGGGACTCTTTACCATGGAATTATCAGAGATTTCTATCAATAAATTACAGGTTATACTGAATCTTTCCCTATGAAGATATATATCAATCTGCTCAGCTCCTTCTGCTCTATAACATGATGCTGATAGCTTAGGTAGCATTTTCATGGTGACAGGTTCCCTTTAAAGAGGTTTCCAGTTACATAAAATATATAACAATAACAAAGTAAATGAAAAGTGTCATAAAAATTCTCTAGTATTCTACTGAGCTGACAATGCACTTACCCCCAGAAGACATGGGGACTGCCTTAGGGTCCTATTACACGGAGCGATTTTGAACAATTAACGACTAATGATAAACGAGATTGTTTATCGTTAACCTGAAATTGTTCACCATATTACACAGAACAATGGTTGTTAGTTACGATTGTTATTGCGATCGTTTATTCTTTATGATCCCAGCAAAACAATGAAAAATGTGCAATTACACTGAACGATTAGAGAAGAAATGCAAAACTTGAGCGAACGAACGTGGAATTATAGCGAATGATTAACAATAATTTTAGGTTCAGATCTAAATCAACGATCAACAACATAGGAACGATTCGATCGTTGCCTGCAATTACACAGAACGATTATCATTTAAATTCGAACTATATAACTTTTTTTCGCACAAAAATCGTCCCGTGTAATAGGGCCCTTAGTCTCCTGCGCTCCCCACCCGACCCCCTTCGTCTTGGATTGGGGCTTGGTTTATTGCAGGGACGGCTCCTAAGCCGCACCTCTCACTGTACTACTAACTGGGAGCCAGGCCCCTCTGCTTAATGTGAGA
Organism: Dendropsophus ebraccatus; assembly: GCF_027789765.1. Taxonomy (NCBI): domain Eukaryota; kingdom Metazoa; phylum Chordata; class Amphibia; order Anura; family Hylidae; genus Dendropsophus; species Dendropsophus ebraccatus. Next base: position 70,922,657 of record NC_091465.1, read on the forward strand.
CGGATCGTGCACCAGAAAGGCTACAGAGAAACGTAGTCTGACTGTGGCCCACGGGAAGAAGGACAGCCAGAACTCAAGATAACAGCAACAGAGGAGCAAATCAAGGGAGAAAGATCATGAAGAGGGCCAGAATACCCCTTTAAGCCATCTTGCAGCAGTTTTGAAATCTGATCCATTGCTGAGGGGGATGTAGCTCTAAATAGATTAAAAAGATAGCATTCAAATTTTCTGCCAAAATTTTCTGTTTTTCTATTTCTCCTGCCACTTTTATTTTGCTATTTCTTTTTGCCAAAAACTCTTATGAATTCTAGCAGTATTCTACTCCGGCTCTTAGCTGCTGTAGATTACAAGTTATGGCATATGGGCAGCTGCTGATGTGACATATTTATCGAGAGCCATTCCTTTTAATAGATTAGGCAGATGTTACTTCACCAGCCCCCTGTATGAAAAAGGCGGTATTAATAAATCTCAGAAGCAGCTTTACAATTGCCTCAAACTACGGTGGCCATGTTGTTATTAAGACATTTCATAGCCAATTCCTTTTTGGTGGAATTATCCTTTTAAAGGGGTATTCCCATCCCGACTAACACAGTTATACTTGTAGGACTCATTGAGTTAACCCTTTAAGGACATGGCCCATTTTCGTTTTTACGTTTTCGGTTTTTCCTCCTTGTGTTTAAAAGGTCATAGCACTTGCATTTTTCCACCTAGAAACCCACATGACCCCTTATTTCTTGCGTCACTAATTGTACTTTGCAATTACAGGCTGAATTTTTGCATAAAGTACACTGCGAAACCAGAAAAAAATTCAAAGTGTGGTGAAATTGAAAAAAAAAACGCATTTCTTTTATTTGGGGGAAATGTGTTTTTACGCCATTCGCCCTGGGGTAAAACTGACTTATTATGCATGTTCCTCAAGTCGTTACGATTAAAACGATATGTAACATGTATAACTTATATTGTATCTGATGGCCTGTAAAAAATTCAAACCGTTGTTAACCAATATACATTCCTTAAAATCGCTCCATTCCCAGGCTTATAGCGCTTTTATCCTTTGGTCTATGGGGCTGTGCGAGGTGTCATTTTTTGCGCCATGATGTGATCTTTCTATCGGTACCTTGATTGCGCATATACGACTTTTTGATCGCTTTTTATTACATTTTTTCTGGATTTGATGCGACCAAAAATGCGCAATTTTGCACTTTGGGATTTTTTTGCGCTGACGCCGTTTACCGTACGAGATCAGGAATGTGATTAATTAATAGTTCGGGCGATTACGCACGCGGCGATACCAAACATGTTTATTTATTTATTTATTTGTTTACTTTTATTTAAAACCTGGGAAAAGGGGGGTGATTCAGACTTTTATTAGGGGAGGGGGATTTTTACTATTAACAACACGTTTTTTTTTTTTTTTTACACATATACTAGAAGCCCCCCTGGGGGACTTCTAGTATATACACTGTGATCTCTCATTGAGATCTCTGCAGCATAGATATGCTGCAGAGATCCATGAGATCGGCACTCGTTTGCTTTCGGCTGCTGCAGCCGGAAACAAACGAGTGCCGAGCCGAGGACGGCGCCATCTTGGACGCGTCCCCGGCCGGCATCAGTAACGGAGATCGCTCCTCCGGGACAAGGTCCCGGAGGAGCGATCTCCCCCACTAGACACCAGGGAAACGTTGCCTCCGGTAATCGGAGGCAGCTGTCAACTTTGACAGCTGCCTCCGATTAGCTAATTAGCGGGCACGGCGATCGGACCGTGCCCGCTAATAGCGGCGGTCCCGGGCTACACGCGGCACCCGGGATCGCGGCACTTCAAAGCGGGGCCGCCGCGCGGCCCCGCTTTGAAGTGCTAATGAGGACATAGGACGTACCGGTACGTCCTATGTCCTTAAGAGGTTAAAGCGTAACTGTCATGTTATTTTTTATTGCAGAAATCAGTAGTATAAACGATTTTAAGAAACTCTGTAATAGGTTTCATCAGCCAAAAAAGCCTCCTTCTGTACTCAAGAAGCAATCTCCCAGCCTCCCCCCCTGACTTCTTATCTGTGCATTATCAGGCAAACACGTCTTCATTACAGAGAAGCCAGTGAAGACGGGTTCTGCTCTCTCCATTGTAAGCCTATGAAGGGGGGAGGGGCCGAGGGAGACAAGGGGGCAGGAAGAGGTGACATGAAGCTCAGCTGTTTGTAGACTCTCTGGGCACCTAAAACGCTAAATTCAGGTGTCAGAAAGGTCAGTGCTTATCTATGAACTTACTGAGAGAAGATTGCAGGGTGTTGTGCTGTGCAGGACTGCTCCGTGCTCAGTCACTCCTAACAGCCCCTCCCCTCTCCATAGCCACATAATGGAGACAGAAATCCTGCTTCATTTGATGGGAGGGGGGAGGCTGGGAGATTGCTTTTTCAGTACAGAAGGAAACTCTTTTAGTACATAAAACCTATTACAGAGTTTCTTAAAATCGCTTGTACTGTTGATATTTAATGTTTTCAGAAAAATGGCCCTGAAATGACAGTTACGCTTTAAATATTTTTCAAATGCATTCATTTAGCAAACTTATCTCCTTCTCCTGATATGCCGCTTCCATTGTTGACAGCTCATTGTATAAGTCCATCCACTGCTCTGCTCTAAAAGCATTGGTCTGGCTGGTACATATAGCTATAATGTAAAAGTATAGAGATATTGGGGGAGATTTATCAAACATGGTGTAAAGTGAAACTGGCTCAGTTGCCCCTAGCAACCAATCAGATTCCACCTTTCATTTTCCAAAGAGTCTGTGAGAAATGAAAGGTGGAATCTGATTGGTTGCTAGGGGCAACTGAGCCAGTTTCACTTTACACCATGTTTGATAAATCTCCCCCATAGTGTATATACACTGAAGATGTATATATATATATATATATATATATATATATATATATATATATATATACACACACCAGCCACACCACTGCTTTGAGAGCAGAGCAGTGGACAGTTACCTAGACAATGAGCTTTGAACAATAGGGGGAAAATAGCGGTATATCAGGGGAAAGAGGCTGGTTTGATAAGAGGTCTGACCCCTTCCAATTAATGTGTCCCCTTTATTCTCATAATAGGTGGGAATCCCAGGGGTTGAACCCCGACCAATCATAAAGCAATAGCATGTCCCCAAATAGAACCCAAAACATTTTCTGCACACACTCACTCACATATAACATCCGTTCGGCTCGTCATTCCCATCTGTAATGACTTAGTAAGGTCCGGTGCGGTGATGAGAAAACGTGCAAAAGTGAAAACTTTTGAGTGGCAATTCACTCTTTGTAAATGACCCATCAAGGCTTATAAAGAAGATACTAAAGGCAAATATTAGTGTCAGAAGCACATAGACAGGATCAGCAACATATCCTGAGGCTTAGGATACTACGTTTTTGCAATCCGTTTTTTTTGTTTTTGCAAAAAACGGACGTAAAACTGATGAAAAAAAACATGCAATTGTGTGCATCCATTTTGATCTGCTTTTCCATTGACTTACAATATATATATAAAAAAAAAAAAACGGATCTTTTTTTTTATAACGTACACAAAAACATAGTCTACCTCATTTTTGTGTCCGTTAAAAAAACGGATCCTTTTTAAAAAATTTTATAATAGAAGTAGTGATGGTCCGAAACTGCTGAGGTTCGGGTTTCGTATGAACCCGAATGCTCGGCATCAGATTCCCGCTGTCTGCCCGCTCTGTGCAGCGGGTGGATACAGCGGGAGGACCGCCTGGAAAACTGGGATACAGCCCACGGAGCGGGCAGACAACGGGAATCATTACCGAGAGTTCGGGTTCGTAGGAACCCGAACCGAACTTGGTTTGGACCATCCCTAAATAGAACTCAATGAAAAAACTGATCAAAATGGATGCATACAATTGCTTCCGTTTTTTTGTCATCATTTTTTTTATCCAATTTTTGCAAAAAAGGATGAAAAAAACAAAAATGGATTGCAAAAACGTACTGTAAACTCAGCCTTAGATCTAATTATTAGCAACAGCTCTCTGCTAAATTCCCACCATAGTCTGATTGGTCTCTATGGACAACAATACTGTTATTAGAGCGGAGCCCTAATTTAATCTATGAGTCACTATGACCAGTTATTAAGGTGACTGGTGTCAGTGAATCACAGTTATAATGCTTGTGGGTATAATATGGGCATCATGCAGTATACAGTATTCTCTATAATAATCATGTTTTATATTGGGTTGTTCATAAGTAATGCTGCTAGTGTCATTTGGATTATTCATGTCCCTGTAGGGGTATAGCTTTGAGGCATATATAAATAACAGTGGTCCCGGACCCCCTAAATCTTATGAACACTTTGGTGCATTTGTTATTCTTCCTGCTATTTTTGCTTACCTTATTGGTTCATATCCACTGTCTCCAGATAGTCCTTTAAAGCCTATAGCAAAATATTGTAAAGTCTATATATACGCATCATTTTGTTTTTTTGCTCTTTGTAGGATTTTTTTTTTTTTTTCCTTCCTTTTCTTTTTTTTAAATTTTTATTCAATTCCAAAAATAAAGCAACACATCTGTTACTATACAAAATATAATATACATGTACTCAAACCCTTATAGCCCCCCTCCCCCCAATCCAACCCCCCCCCCCCCCCGGCAGACAAGGGAAGGAGGAAAAGAAAAAAAAAAAAAAAAAAAAAAAAAAGAACCCTCTAAATTTTCCAATACCCCCACACCTTCTGAGATCTCCTAAGAGCTTTCCCCGAGGCCATCTTAGCTATATTCATTTCATATGACCTAATTTTGTTCACTAGTCCATTCCATTCTTCCACGTGTGGGGCCTTATCACTAAACCAATGTCGTGCTATGATCACTTTTGCTAATACAAATACTTTGTTTAGGAAGGATCTCACTCCACCATCGTCCACATACCCTGAAAGCAACATATCCGAGACCTTCTCTCCTACTCTAGGTCCCACCAGCCCCTCCAAGTACCTCCTCACCTGAACCCAGAATGTCTGGATCTCTGGACACTCCCATAGCATGTGAAGAAACCCAGCATTCCCTTGCAGACATTTAGGGCATTCAGACGAGCCTCTACAACCTCTAGAGTGAAGATCACGTGGAGAGTAATATAATCTAAGAAGTATTTTTAATTGTATTAATCTAAATGGAACATTAGAAATAGAACTAGCGATATTCCCAACAATAATACGCCATTCATCCTCAGATATAATTCCAATCCGTAGCTCCCATTTCTGTCTTATCCTCTCCAAGAGAACCCCACCCTTTTCTAACATAACCACCTTATAAATACGAGCCAGATTTTTTTTTGCCCCCCCAGTTAAACTCCTTATATAATCTATAACAAAATGTGAATTAATTTGGAACAAATTTTTATTCTCCGTGCATCTATAAGCATTTCTTAACTGTGCATATCTAAACACATGGCCACCAGATAGGCCGTGAGAGTGCTGAATTTCCATAAATGAGAGCAATCTACCCTCCTCCAATATATCTGGTATATTAGTGATACCTCTATCTTCCCAAAAACCTGTATCATTTATTTTGCAGAATTCAATAAAATTTACATTTCCCCATAATGGGGTGAAAGAAAAACTACCCTTAATTCTACATATTTTCTTAAGTGCTTCCCATGCCTTTTTAAACATACTGGCTTGCGAAATTAAATTATATCCCCCAAATCCAGCTTCTACTGCTCTAAACACATCTCCATATTTATACCCAACCAGATCCATAATATATTTAATCACCGGTGCTCCTTCTCCTTTAACTAAATTTTGTATAATAATTGCATAAAAATATAACTGAAAATCTGGGAGGGCCATACCACCTCCATTTACCAGGAGTGTCCAGGCCTCGTACCCTACTCTAACCCTTTTTCCTGCCCAAATAAAAAAATTCATAAGCCGGTTCAGCTTCTTAAACCAAGCTTGCGGAATCCAAATAGGGCAAGCATATAGGTAATACAGCACTTGGGGGAGAATGGTCATTTTAATTATGGCCATTCTATCCGCCATAGATATAGGGAGTTTATTCCAGAACTCTATTTTCTTTCTCAATTTTACGTAAAAAGGATACAGGTTCAGCTCCATATAACTCCCCACGTTCCCAGATATTTTAATGCCCAAATATTCCAAAGATTCACCATCCTTTACCACTGTAAAATTCCCCTCGAAACTAGATGTATCAATATTCATAGGGAGTAAAACCGACTTTTCCCAGTTAATTTGGAGCCCTGCCACCGCTCCAAACCCCGAAACTAAATCTATTACTTTATGGACGGACCGCTCCCCACCCCTCAGGAACAACAAAATATCGTCTGCATACAAAAGCAGTTTTTCATTAGAGCCCTCCAGACCAAATCCCTCTATCTCTTCAGACTGTCTCACCTTAATTGCCAATGGCTCAATATAGAAAGCATATAACAGGGGTGAGAGAGGACATCCCTGCCGGGTTCCCCTAGATAGGTCAAACCACTCAGTCATAGTGTCGTTATACAGGACCCGTGCCCTTGGCTGAGTATAGAGTAACATTATCCATCTGACGAAGTCCCCTCCCAACTCAAATGCTCCTAAAACCCTCCAAAGGAACCCCCACTCCACCATGTCAAAGGCCTTCATGGCATCTAGGGACATGATGGAGTGGGGGCCCCCCTCCCCCAGCTGAATATTGGCAAAGACCCTGGCTAAGTTGTCAAATATAAGTCTGCCGGGTATAAACCCCGTCTGTTGCTCCCTAATAAGGATCGGAGCAACCTTAGCTAAGCGAATAGCCAGGACCTTCGCCAAGATTTTATAATCAGTATTAAGCAGCGATATTGGTCTGAAAGACTCTATTCTATTGGGCTCTTTATTCTTTTTTTCAATTAAAATAATTCCAGCCTCCCTCATGGAGCTGGGGAGCAATCCATCCAAACAGGATTCATTAAACGTATAGGACAGTGCCGGGAGGAGAATATCTGCAAACTCCTGATATATCTTAAAAGGGAGACCATCCGTCCCAGGGGCGGACTGTCCAGAGCAAGCATTTACTGCCTGTTTTAGATCGCCCACCGAGATCGGCTTGTTCAACTCCGATCTCAGTGAGGGATCCAATTTCGGAAATGGAATTTGCTGCAAAAAGCTGTCCACCTCTTCAGGTGTTATCCTACTATTAGAAGCGTAGAGGTTACTATAGAAATTATAAATAATAGATTGAACTCTATCCCTATCCCCTGTTAATTCCCCTTGCTTATCATATAAACGTGATATAAAGGTTTTATTCTCCTGCGGGGAAATATTACGTGCTAGCCATCTACCCGGTCTACCCGATTCCAAGAACTGAGTTTGGCCTCTAAAAAAGTTTTTTTGCTGAGCTTTCTCCCTCAGGAAGTTGGAGTACTCTCCTTGAGCTTTTTCAAGCTCTACACCTAACTGCCTCGAGGGGTCTCTGCTAAACTGCTCTTCAACTTCCAAAACCTTTCCCTGTAACTTATCCTCTTTTTCCCTAAAGATCTTTTTACAATTTTTAACTTCCCGAAACAAGAGTCCCCTCAGGAACGCCTTCATGGAGTCCCAAACTATTTGAGGCTTAGCGGAGCCCTGATTAATCTCCCAGAAACTTTTTAGCTCCCTTTTTATCTGTTCCTTATTATCAATTATATTTAGCCAATGGGGATTGAGCCTAAATGGTTTCCTGGGACCCAATTGCATCCAGGGGCCATTCAGGACCAAGACCATAGGTGAATGATCTGAAATGGACCTTGCTTCATACCCCAGTCTGTGTACCCAGTTAAGTAATAACTGATTACAGAGAGCAAGATCTATGCGGGAGATAGACTTGTGGGAGCTACTAAAACAAGAGAACACCCCTTTTTCCCCATATAATTCCCTCCATATATCCAACCACCCTGCTTCTTCCACCATTTTAGCCAAAAGGGTACGTTGTCCAACCTTCTGGGGCTTTCCTCTTCTATCAAGGAGGGGGTCCATCACACAGTTAAAGTCCCCACAAATAACCAATGGCAGGGAGCCCCTTCCGTCCACAAACTCAGTTAACTGAATCAGAACATGTAGGGAAAAGGGAGGAGGGATATAGAGACACGCCAGAATCATTTCCACATTAAACAACTTGCAATGCAAAAAAATATATCTTCCCTTACTATCTATCTTTTTACTTATAACACTAAACACAATACTTTTGTGTATATAGATAGATACTCCAGACGAGAAGCTGGAAAAGGTGGAGTGGAACTCCATAGCTGCCCATCTTCGCCGAAGTTTATACAGGTTCTCTCGAGTACAATGAGTTTCGAGTAAACAAACTATGGCAGGTAAATGCAGATTGATCCTATCAAATATAGCGCATCTCTTAGATCCCTCCCCCATCCCCCTCACATTCCAACAATAAATTTTACAGCTCGTCATATTCTAAAAAAAAAAAAAAAAAAAAAAAAAAAAAACTCCTTCCCTCATCTGCCATCGCTCTCCACCCCCCCTCCCAATACCCTTATCCCTCCCCCTCCCCCCTCCCTCATCTGCCATCCCACTCCATCCCCCCCACCCAAGACCTCCATCCCTCCCCCTCCCCCACCCAAACCCCCAACCCCCTAATTGTCTCTCCGTGCTCCTAAAAGCCAGAGGGACTCTTCCCATTCCGTATACCAACTCCCCACTCCCCCCCCTCTCCTCCCGTTCTCCACCCGCCTCCAGCAGGATATACACTAGGATATGCAAAAATAGCAATTGTAATACAGAATCAATAACCCTCACTATCTAGCCATTTAAGAGCTTCACTAGGATCAGAAAAGAAATGAGTGACATCCTTATGGATAATTCTAAGCTTGGCTGGAAAAATCAAGGAGAAAGAAATGTTCGCCTGATGAAGTCTTTTTTTTATATCCCGAAATGCAAGCCTCTTCTTCTGGGTAGCCCTAGAAAAGTCCGGAAAGAAGGCGACCTTCGCCCCATTATAGGTTATTTGTTCCTGTCTAGCCAGCTTAAGTAATACATCTCTGTCACCAGAACAAATGGTTTTAAAAATCATAGTCCTAGGGGGACTTCCAGGTGGCAAAGGCCTAAACGGCACTCTATGCGCTCTCTCCAGCGCAAAAAAACGTGAGAAAACGTCTCTGCCAAATGCCTCTTCCAGCCAGGTTGTGCAGAACTTGATAGGGTCACTCCCCTCCGCCCCCTCAGGGAGGCCAATTACTCTCACATTTGACCTTCTAGAACGGTCCTCCATTTCATTAATCCTGTCTTGAGAAGTCATCAACTGTTGCGAGATATCTTGGACCTTTTTCTGTAAATCCACAACCCCTTTCTCCAAGGGGGAAATAGCTTTCTCACAGTCCACAACCTTCTCTTTAATTTTAATCATGTCCCCTCTAATAAGACCGATATCAGATGAGAGGGCCCCAACTGTTAAAGATAAGTCCGACACCGCTTTATTACAAGTTCTTATTTCATCAAAGATTTTATCCAACGTAATTTTTGGCGCCTCATTATCCGGCTCCAGCGACCCCTGGGGCTCCTCCCCCTCCTCTTGCAGGACGTCAAACCTAGACCCTGTCTTAGTAGCCTTTTCAACCAGTGGGGAGGCAAGTGGGTGATTGCGAGTTTTCCCACCTCCAACTGGGGAGTTCAAAAATTTATCCATTTTAGGGGAGACACTGCTCCCTATTTTTTTTTGCGCCATTTTAGGGGCCATTGTAACTAGGCAGATCACTTTCCCAGCTGTTCTATCTGAGGGAGCTGAGGGAGGACAGAGAGATATCACTCTAGGACAGGGATGTCCTGCACCACAGAAGACCAGCAGAGTCCCGAATAGGAGAGAGCGTGACCGAGGAGAAGCACCTCCAGGATGAAGACCGCACACGCAGCCGGAACAGGGGACCTTCACACTCCAATGAGCGGTCACGTGCTTTTAGCTGTCCTATACCGCGCCTGTCCGGCCGCGCAGGTTAATACCTCTATCAATGAATGTCCAGCATCAGTCGGTCTCCACATGCCGCAGTGCTGCATCTTACTTTATTTCCACCTTCAGACCGGCTTCATCCAAGGCAGCCCAGCCGAAGGGGCCCTCTCATGGTCAGTCAGGCAAATCCAGAGCGGCACATAGGGAGGCAGACAGAGTCCGGAGGAGCGGGGGAGGAGCAAGGCGCCGTGCGTCCTACCTCATGACGCACCGGAACCCCCACTTTGTAGGATTTTTACTAGTAATGAGCGAGCATGCTCGTCCGAGCTCGGTACTTGATCGAGTAATAGGGTTCTCGATGGTACTCGTTACTCGGACGAACATCTCACAATACTCGAGAAAATCTCATCATCCGTTTCCTGTAAGTTTGGGCGCTATTTCTCAGCCAATAAACATGCAGGAGACTCTTTGGTTCATCCTGAGATCACGTGGGACCCATACATGTCGATAGCAGCGATTGGTTGGCCAGATCAGATGACCCTGCCATATAAAACTCGGCGCCGGCAGTACTCGCTTCAGACGTGTGCTGGAAGAGACCAGGGACAGAGCTGCTGCTGGTCATGAAGAGTGTTAGGGAGGGAATTAGTGTTCCAGTAGGCAGGGAATACTAGCGAAACAACCAAACAGCTCTTGTAAGGGCTTCAAATTGTTTTTAAATTGTATTACTACAGACTGCTGGCTGGGACTTGCAGTGCTGCTACCACGATTTCAGCAGCACACTGTGGTGACCGGCTGCTGGCAGAAAGGGGACATTAGGTGTTGCATACAGACCCCTAAGAAGTGCTCAGTGTACTCGTTTTTTATTTTGGGGCTGGTGATGCTGCTGTACTACATTGGATTGCTGGGATTTGTAGTACACCTGCATAGAACTTCACCGCTCATTTGAAGGGGGTGTCAGAGAGTATGTCTAGGTCCAGCCACTACCAGATTGTACCGTACAGCCCCCCCCTAAACTAGTGGGTACTACACTGTATTGCTGGGATTTGTAGTAAACCTGCATAGAACTTGACTGCTGATTGTAAGGGGGTATCACAGCATGTGTCTAGGTCCAGCCACTACCACATTGTACCATACAGCCCCCCCCTAAACTAGTGGGTACTACACTGTATCGCTGGGATTTGTAGTACACCTGCATAGAACTTCACTGCTCATTGTAAGGGGGTATCACAGAGTGTGTATCTAGGTCCAGCCACTACCACATTGTACCCCCCTAAACTAGTGTGTACTACACTGTATTGCTGGGATTTGTAGTACACCTGCATAGAACTTCACTGCTCATTGTAAGGGGGTATCACAGAGTGTGTATCTAGGTCCAGCCACTACCAGATTGTACCATACAGCCCCCCTAAACTAGTGGGTACTACACTGTATTGCTGGGATTTGTAGTACACCTGCATAATTTGTAGTACACCTGCTCATTGTAAGGGGGTATCACAGAGTGTGTATCTAGGTCCAGCCACTGCCACATTGTACCATACAACACCCCCCCCCCCCCCCCCCCCTAAACTAGTGGGTACTACACTGTATTGCTGGGATTTGTAGTTCACCTGCATAGAACTTCACTGCTCATTGTAAGGGGGTATCACAGAGTGTGTATCTAGGTCCAGCCACTACCACATTGTACCGTGCAGCCCCCCCTAAACTTTGGGTACTACACTGTATTGCTGGGATTTGTAGTACACCTGCATACAACTTCACTGCTCATTGTAAGGGGGTATCACAGCGTGTGTCTAGGTCCAGCCACTACCACATTGTACCGTACAGCCCCCCCTAAACTAGTGTGTACTACACTGTATTGCTGGGATTTGTAGTACACCTACTTGTTGACTACTGCTGTGCCTGCCCTTGTTGTTTTTTTATTTTTTATTTTATTTGTATAGCGCACACAGATTCCGCAGCGCTTCACCTATCTGTATGGTTTTGGATGTGGGAGGAAACCGGAGTACCCGGAGGAAACCCACGCAAACACGGAGAGAACATACAAACTTTTTGCAGATGTTGTCCTTGGTCGTATTTGAACTCAGGACTCCAGCGCTGCAAGGCTACAGTGCTAACCACTGAGCCACCATGCTGCCCTCCATGTTGGCTACTGCTGGGCCTTTACTGGCATCCATGTTGGCTACTGGTGTTCCTGCCCTTGCCTCCATGTTGGCTACTGCTGGGCCTTAACTGGCATCCATGTTGACTATTGCTGGGCCTTTAGTGGCATCCATGTTGACTACTGCTGTGCCTGCCCTTGCCTCCATGTTGGCTGCTGCTGAACTTGTCTGGCCTCCATTTTGACTACTGTTTCTCCTGCCTGGCCTCCATGTTGGTTACTGTTTCTCCTGCCTGGCCTCCATGTTGGTTACTGTTGCTCTTGCCTGGCCTCCATGTTGGCTACTGCTGCTCCCGGAAGTTCTCTGTGTGCTCAATGCCATGCTGTGTCTGGCCTAATTTTTGGGAGGCTCACTTGCTTCCTCACTCACTTTTAATGGTTCTCTGTGTGCTCACTGCCATGTTGGTCTGGTATAATTTTTGGAAGGCTGATTGGCTACTGCTTCTACCTTGTTCACTCTGTCCTCACTGCCATGCTGTGTCAGGCTGAAATATTTGGCTGGTTCATGCTATGCTACCTCTGTTTTCATGGTTCCCTGTGTTCTCACTGCCATGCTGTGTCAGGCTGAGTTTTTGGGTGGTCCATATGCCTGCCTCTTTTTCAACCAGGCTGTTGCACAGAATTAGGCATAATGATGCCATTAGACAGCCTTAGAGGCAAGCATACATGCTGCCCATGCTGTTTCCTGTCCATTTCCGTGGTATTTCCATCATTTTCTGAGGTTGACAGGTTTTCACCCGGCCTTTCCCCTACCGAACTTGGGTCTCCTGCAAAAATGCTTGAGTCTCCCATTGACTTCAATAGGGTTTGTTACTCGAAACGAGCACTCGAGTATCGGGAGATATTCGTCTCGAGTAACGAGCACCCAAGCATTTTAGTACTCGCTCATCACTAATTTTGACCCAAATTTTTCTATAGTAGTTGTCTCCTTAGGCTTCCCTGGAGGGATTTACAAACACCAGGAAAATGTCTGTACAAAATGTCAAAAATAAAAAACAAACACCTAAGACCCTTACAGGAAATCCATTAAAAATGCATGAGACGCAGAGCACATTTTTAAAATGTATCTGTCATTGGAAAAAACGGTCAAGGTCTGTCACATGACCTAGATGGCTCCGAAATGTAAGTCTATGGAGTTGTCCTACTCACACTGACACAGAGAGGAACACATGGCAGCGCGGTCATCTTCCCGCTGGTTCTCCTAATAGATCGTGGTCTGAACACTCACAAGGAAAATACAGGTTTATGCATGAAAGTAAACATAGCTGGTCATTTTTCATTTAAGAATACTGTTAATAGTAGATTAACTGGAAACTTGGGCTGCAGTGGGTAACAAATCTACCTGAAGTAAACTCAGTCAAAGACCAGACTCTTCTTCTGAGGATCTTCACAGTTTTGCTGACTGTTGTTCAGTAGAAACATTCGTATTTGCAGAATCTGTCTCATGATACCTAGAGGGATGTATGCTGGAGCATGATCACCAATGTGGAATCTGGTCAGCACCATCTCTGACTGGAAGCCTATTAACATAACAAAACATGCCAGGGGGCCCTTAAACAGAAGATTATCCAACCCTGGACTCTAAAAGAAGGTTGTAGAAACGTTATGCTATCCTTGCAGCATGGACCTGCATGTAATGACTTGCTTGTCACAAATCGGGAAAATGTTGAAGTAGACTCAGAAGCTCTCAGAGGCAGTGTTTCTTATTTTTCATGGAATTAAGTGCGCTTTATAAATAAATAATAATAATAATAATAATACCCAAAAGGAACAGAAGGATTCAGTGGCAAGGTCTCTCTGCTTGTAGTTTGTCCATCTCACAGGCACTTGACTTGAAAAGCAGGTGCAGGGGCAAAATCTCCTTTGGATTGACCATTGCAGACTGGAAACTTTAGGCTCAGAGACCTTGGAGGCAAACTCTTCTTCCTCAGCTTGATCTATATAGTCTAGAAACTTTGTGGTCTGGTTAAGCTCAGTGGCAGGAGAAGGGACACTTTTGGTTTTTAAACTATATCCATGTCTGTGAAACTAATGTTGCACACTAATACTGAGAAAATGTATTTAAATAGCCATGTGCTTTGGCCAATGCCACTGGTTTTAGGTCTGCCCTTTTCCAAGTTAACAAGGGGCTGGACTAGGGATTGCCCATAATGGCTGAGAGAACCATGTGACCTAAGAAGATTTATGTAATAAAGAGGAATTGTTATTGGCTTTTATAGCATTATGGCATCTTTTTGTGAATAGGTATAAAGTTTTTGTATGTTGCTGTTCTTGAGGAGAACAGACCTAGTGTTGAGCGAACCTGTCAAACTGTTTGGGTTCTGCAACATTTCTACACCCGAATGTTCGGCATTTGACTCCTTGCGGCTGCAGAAGTTAGATGCAGGCCCAGGGCTGCCAGGGAAAACATGAATCTAAACAGGGCGGCATCCAATTTCTGCAGCTGTGTGAATCAAATGCTGAACGATGCTGAATTCAACACTAACAACACTAAACACAGCTCAACACTAAAGCCTATTCTTACCTCTCCAAGGTCCCCTGGTGTCCACCTAGGTCATTTTCGGGTTCCCGGCTGAACAATCCTGGATTAGTATGGCAGTGACTGTGCCCCAGCCAATCACCGACCGAGACTGAACCGCGCTGTGGCCAGTGATGGGCTGAGTGGGCTATCACTGCCAAACAAGTCCGTCTCGGAAGTGGAGGCGAGATCGTTCAGCTGGGGACCTGAAGATGACGCAGTAGGACAGTGGGGTAATGTATAAAGGTAAGAATAGGCTTTTTGAATACAGTATGCTATTGTTCTTAGGGAGAACATAACAAACTTTAAATGGAGTGTGGAATACCACTTTAAACAGCATTATATATATATATATATATATATATATATATATATATATATATATATATATATAATATATATATATATATATATATATATATATATATATATATATATATATATTACGCTAAGGGCAAGATAGAAAAGACAAAATAATGCTCACCCCAATCCTCTGAAGCTCCTTCTCCAGCTACATCCTGTCCTCCACTTGTTCTTACTTTAGCACGGCCATAAGGGACAAGGTAGAACGGGATAAGGTCCTGTGGTCCAGAAGTCCAGAGAGGCCCAATACAAAACTCAATAGTGCTGCGTTTACACTGAAGGATTATTGTGCGAATTTGCACGATAACGATCGAATTCAAACGATCGTATGTGTAAACACAGTGAACGATCAAGCGACGAGCGAGAAATCGTTCATTTTGCTTTTTGAACATGTTCTCAAATCGTCGTTGGTCGTTCGCAAAAAATTTACAGATCGTTCCGTATAAACAGTTGTTCACCGATTTAACCTACAGTATGTGCGCGATAGGCTTAAGCGATCGCAAAACGATTTTTCCGTACGATATATCGTTTTGTCTAAATGCTGATCGTTATAAAAAAAAAATCGTTACTTCGAAATCGTTAATCATACGATCGGGCGAATTATCGCTCCGTGTAAACGCAGCATAGGACTCTTTAATAACAGGGCCATGCAGTGTATATATATATATATATTTTTTTTTAATAGTAAAACTGATATGTTTCATCTTCCTGTATATTTAGAACAGGGATATATTCCCGAGGAGCGTGACCGATTCATCCCTGGAAGCGTCGCTGGTTGAGCTCCTTCTAATTCATTTAGCAAAAAGAAGAGACAAGCGTGACGGAACAATTAGCAGCAAATCCTCTACATATCTCTTCAGAAGGATAGTGAAGGCCGGCGTCCTTTCCTTCTCTTATAAATAGACATTCTATGATGGGCATCAGAATTTGTATGGTGTGTTTCTATCCCTACCCTTTAAAGGGAACCATTCACCCCGTGGCCCCCGGCAGAAACTGACATACAGTGACATAAAGGTCAATATACTTACCACATTGCTCCCGGTCCCATCCCGAATCCCGTTGTTGACACGGAGAAATTGGCGATTCTTCTTCTCGCGCCCATTATGGTAATGAGCGCCGCCGGGTCCGAAGTACAGCCTTCTCCCCGCCTCTGACACTTGATTGACGCCGGGTCCTCTTCCTCCTCGTCTTCTTTCTTCTCGCCGGATCCCGCGCAGGCGCCGTGACAGTCGTTTTCGGCGCATGCGCAGTTCACAATTAAGGCTGCTCCACAGCTTCACTGTTTACTGCGCGTGCGCCGAATGCCTCGAACACGTATCCTGTTTACCGCGCAGGCGCAGAGAGGTGATGAGACCATCGCAACGGCGCCTGCGCGGGAATTCGTCAGAAGACTGAAGACTGAAGACGTCAATCAAGTTCCAGGAGGCGTGGATGGGCGGCGACGAGGACCTCATGAATAAGTTGGACTCGTCCGTCGTTTCCTATGGACGTTGGACTCATCTCAGCTCATTACCATAATGGGCGGGAGAAGAAGAATCGGCGATTTCTCCGTGTCAACAACGGGATCCGGGACGGGACCGGGAGCGATGTGGTAAGTATATTGACCTTTATGTCACTGTATGTCAGTTTCTGCCGGGGGCCACGGGGTGAATGGTTCCCTTTAAGGGTGCGTTCACACGTATAGGATCTGCAGCAGATTTGATGGCGCAGATTTAATGGCCCAGATTAGATTGAAAGCAAATCTGCAACTTCAAATCTGCTGCAGATCCTGTATGTGTGAACGCACCCTAAATCAGCCATGTCCACAATCCGCAAAGTCCATGAGGCTGAAGCTGAGGAGACATGAGGCTCAGTAGAGACCTGCCACCTCCTCCTCTTCTTCATTTTAGTGACCAATAAGGATCTAAGCTCTTACCTCTCTAACGTAATATATTTTTGCATGTTCAAAGCAAGACTGACTGTTTAGTGGTTTGAGCCCTTTACCATTCACAATAGGCCTGATACATCTGGGTCACAGTAATGCATTACATTTGAGAAATATTCCTCTCTTCCCTCGAAAAGATGCTGGAGTGACATAACAGGAGAAATGAAGCATTACATAACGCACACTGAGATCAATGGGCTGTCCGTGTAATGCACGGATGAGCCGGTCCTCCATAGGGAGAGCCTATATGTGCAGTCACTTTCCGCTCTGGCCTATGGGGGGGATGGAACTGTATACATCACATGTATCTGCTCGTTCTTTCATTAACCAGATTCTGCTTATGTCTAAGCAGAGCAGGAGGCGTTCACTTCCCTGGTTCAGTTCAGTGCCCTTTTTCTATATAACTTGTCCAAGATATATATTTTTCTTGTTGGCCCTGTGCACTGTCCCATTAGGATCCCTATAAAGCAGTGTTTCTCAACTCCAGTCCTCAAGACCCACCAACAGGTCATGTTTTGCGGATATCCCATACAACGACCAGCTGTGGCAGTTACTGGTGCACTGACTAGAATTATGTCACCTGTGAAATCCTTAAAACATGACCTGTTGGTGGGTCTTGAGGACCGGAGTCGAGAAACACATGGTCTGGGGTCAGCCATAAGTTTCATGTCTTCTTTATATAATCATATTGCTCTACTGTAATTTTCCCATGTTTTGTACTCTTTTACTATGTTGTGTACTGTAACAGTATTATTCTAGGTGTGGCTGAGTACCCTAGGGTAGTAGCATGCTATCCTTCCTCCTTCTATGAGTTAAGTGGTAATTGATAATTGGCAATGCCTGTTCCAGCTGAGGACAGTGTCCTGGTCCTGTTCCCAGCTTGGTCCCTCCTGTGAGCAGTAAGATAAAAGAAGTCAGAGAAACAGTCAGTTGTACTACTTTTTGGAAAAAGCTGTACAAGGACCCCTGGGCATCACAGTGGGACCCCAATGGGTCTCTGGTCAGGCCTTTGACTATGTGGCTGCCAGGCCATAGAAAATCTGCTTCTGCACTCTGTAGTGGGGAACTGCAACTCCATTTGAGTTGAGCCTATTGCATTATCTGGGAGGCAACAAGGTAGAAACCGCTCCAAAGGGAGAGTCAGAAAGGAGACTAAGGTTCGACCTCTGTACCCCCCGCCGATCTCCGTATCGGGCCCCTGGCTTCTGTCTTATGAATAGAGCTGCGGGTACAGCACGTGAACCATGGTTCTATTCATTCCTATAGAGCGACAGAAAGAGCCGATTACAGCACTCTTCCAGCATACCTGGCTCTTTCCGTCACTCCATAGGAATGAATAGTCACGCGCCATACCCGCGGCTCTTTTTATAATACAGAACGGGGATACGGGGGGTTGGGGTATGGAGGTCGTACCCCCCACAGTTTCCTACTTTTCATTTTTCCTGCAATACCCCTTTAAGTCTCAATGGCAACACCTATATATACAAGAACATGACTTATAGAGGGGAACCTCATGGGGCATTATGTAACAGCTATATATAGCGGGTTATGGAGTAAATGCCAGGAATAATTCTTGAACGTCTTCCCTGGTGGTTTAGCGGTGTCAATAGTACATTTACAGGATCATTTGTCACTGCTCATCCATGTTGACCTGTTTGTCACTGCTGATCCAAGGACCTGTTGGTTTATAACACTGGTATATAGTACATAGGTCATCCGTGTGGGATATAATCAGTGGACATCCTACAATATTTGAGATCTCTTGTGTAGCACATCAGCTTTAGAGGGTGCTCCTTTTCTGTTGTTAATGGGGTGTCCCTGTAACTACTACAAGAAGAATGCCTGTCCTATTGGGGGAATTGAAGTCCATTCTAGTCATAGGGGTTTAAAGGGATTTTCTCCTGACCTCTCATCTCCTATCTACAGGATACAGTATAAGTGATTAGTTGGGGTCTTACCATTAGGAGCCCCACTGATCATCAGATAGTGGTCCCATGTCTTTATGGTTGAATGGATCAGCATTTTGGCAGAGAGATCCTCCTCTATAACATGGACAATAAGTAGTCCTGTCCATTATGCGCATAATCCCCGTAGTCCTCAATATTCATGAGAAGCAGAAAACTCTGCCCACCAGCTTGGCAGTTATCTTTCCATGCTGTGTATAGGCTGTCAGCTGTCGATCAGCAGCTGCAGGGCGGGGGAGGGGTGTGGCAAGAATCCTATTCTCCTGCATATTAGGAGAACGGCTAAGCAGAATGATAAAAGTAATACACCGATCTGTTCAGCATTTCTGTCACTAGTTTATACTCCGCTCATTTAAAGCAGCATGAACCTAGAGACAGATTCCCTTTAAAGATAAGTATGTGCAGTACTTGGCTGTATCTTTCTCAGGCCTATAAATTTGAATAGAATGGCAGCAAACATTCAACCAAGGGGACATGGGTGAGCGGTGTTTGTGGAAAACCCCTCTAAGTTTTGATACTGACTGCTGCCATCATGTAACCTTAGAGACTTTGGTTTTATGTATTTATTTTTTATTTATTCCACCTGCCTTATGTCATTTATAATACTACTGGTCAGGTGTAATAGCAGCCACTGCACCTTCTATAGCCTGCCTGAATGACTACCATTCGAGTACACACAGAGGTAAGGTCTATCTGCTATACAGTAGACTGCCGCTTCTTCCTGCACAGACTCACTATACTAGAACCATACAGCTTTTTTAGGTTCTCTAACAACTATACCCCTGAATAATGACATAAACAATGCTATAAATGTGCTATCTGTATCTGGGGGAGGCTCGGGGGGGCATGTTGTAGAGGAAATAATGGTCGTCTTTGACAGTGACTATGTGGGAGTTTTCCTCTTACAACCTCGAAGCCAATTATTATTTGGTTAATGCTTCTTGCTTCCTATTCACAGACGTGACCAAGGACCAGATTGAAAGATGTATTTTTTGTATTGAATTTATTTCTTTTATATTTATTTCTCTCTATCCTAGTTTACTTTCATCTCCTTTTTTATCCATAATGCTTTTCCCCATGAAAGGCTTGAACCAGCAAGCTGTAATTTATGTCCTCGCCTTTTACAGAACTATAACAACTAAATATCATAAATTTCACTGTCAGACGGATTCATAAATCTTGGAGGAAGTAGATATGTTTTTTCCTTAGGCTTTTTGTGTAGTACATCGGGTATTTAATCCTCGATTTTAGCTCAGCCTTGTCTTCCTGAATCAGGTTGTTTCTCAGTTAATAGGTGAGCACAAGACAGGTGCTTCCCATGCGTGAGTCCATGCAGTTTTACTTAAAGGGGAAGTCCTTCTTAATCTGTTACACAGGGGTGCTGTTTGCAATGCCTGAAGCTTCTATTACACTAAAATTATTGGCCGATTACCGACCGTTCAGGCAAAATACAGCATGGTGACTGTGAAATAGCGCATGTTGACTGTGTAATAGTGCATGTAGAAAGGCAACGATCAGCTAACATGCACAATGTCGGCTGATCGTGATCTTTTAACATGCTGACAAATCACAGTTATGTCAGTGACCGCTGCCCCTGGCTTCAATGGGCAGAACGAACAATCAAAGGATTGTTTGGGTGGCCCCTCCCACTGCTGTCTACTTGCTGTCTGTGTTTGTAAAAACATAGGCAGTGAGTGGAAAACATGGGGGAAGCTAGCACCAAGCTGACTGGTTGGCGCTTGCTTACCCTGGAAAATTGTGCTGTGTAATACGGCCTTGATGGCACGCTATTACTTGACACGGAGCTTAAAGTGGTAGTAGCCCTTCCTAGGTCTCAATACATGCCTGTTAAAAAGTAGTCCCTGGTGTTCCCTTGGTGTGATGTAGTGATACAGGTTATGAAAGCAGAGAGTCCAGGATAACTTAAACAAGTAATGCTTATACTCAACTGTTTTTTTTAAAGTGACAGTACAACGCGTTTTTCAAGGCTTAGTTTACACAATGCGTTTCTTGCGCCTAAGAGGAAACGTTGCTAGAGTTTTCTGGCTTTAGTGATTTTGTAGAGGGACTGTTTAAAGGGGTAATTCAACAACAAAAAATCTTTTAAATCAACTGGTGCCATAAAGTGCAAGAGATTCGTAATTTGAGACAAAAAGTCTCAAGTCTTCCAGTACTTATGAGCTGCTGTACATTCTGCAGGAAGCTGCATTTTTTCCAGTCTTGAGAGCAGGAGAGGTTTTCTATAGGGAATTGCTACTGCTCTGGACAGAGTACTGTGTCAGACTGGAAAACTATAAACCACTTCCTGCGGGACATACAGCAGCTGATAAGTACTGGAAGACCTGATATTTTTAGCAGAGATGGCACTGTTTTTGGAAGAAATCAGCTATGTGTTTTCTAACATAATAGCAAATATTGAAAAAAATTACGTGACAGGTAAGTATTACCTATAGGTACCAACTAATTATGGTATACAATTTCACAGACATGTTGCAATGGTATATAGTATTTGAGCTATAACAGGATATTACATACATACAGGCGGCACTGTATTTCCTTCTGGCTGCAGAACACGAGTTGTTCCTTTATTATAACACTCACTTGAGTCTTATAATGTAACCCTATAAATTATAGGGAAACCTGTGACCAGCCTGATAGTTGCATGGGGACTTGGTTATTATAAGACATAGATCATCTTCTGTCACTTGCTGATCCCGCTGACTGGCCGCGTGTAGCGGTGACAGCCTGGCTGATATCATATGTTTCCTTCCATATTAATTGTATCTTGATCTATTGTTTTGACTGATGAGACTGACCTCACATACATCCATATAAAACACCGCGTCTCGAGTACGTTGTGTGTAAATCAGTCTGCGCCCTCTTATTGCTTTTTATCCTTGAAGCTTATTGTCAGCATTTAAATTGCTTGGATGCTTTATGCTGGGAAATTACATTTAGTCCCAGTGTCAAGGAGAAGACACCAATAACATAGTTTTCCTACCTGTAATTCTCCAGTAATTGCATAATAGGAGTTGTACTTTTGTAACAGCTAGACACCCACAGGTTGGTGATCATTGCTCGAGATGTTAAAGGGGTTCTTGGAAAAAAAGACATTTAATCAACTGGTATCAGAAAGTTATACAGATTTGTTATTTAATTCTATTTAAAAAAAAAACTTATTTCTTCCAGTACTTATCAGCTGCTGTATGTCCCACAGAAAGTGGTGTATTCTTCTCAGTCTGACACTGTGCTCTCTGCTGCCACCTCTGTCCATGTCAGGAACTGGGACCCTTTATACATTGCTGCCAATTACCTTTGTATTGCTAAAGTATGGTAGCGTGGGATATAAAGGTGGATCAAATCCATCCTGTTCTGATTCAGGATCCTTGGGGCAGTTTGTTTTCATCCAGTCTGACTTCCTGCTTCTTTCCCACATTTTTTGAGACTCAATTACTTATGGGCACAACCAAATATTTCAATGACAAAAAATACAGTTATATATCGTTTAAAAAAAGTCTATTCAATTCAACCTATAACCCTACTGTGTTGATTCAGAGTAGAGATGAGCGAACCTCGGCATTTGATTAGCGGTGGCTACTGAACTTGGATAAAGCCCTAAAGCTATGTGGAAATCATGGATATAGTCATTGGCTGTATCCATGTTTTCCAGACAACCTTAGAGCTTTATCCAAGTTCAGCAGCCCCAGCTAATCAAATACCGAATGTTCGGGTTCGGATCGACTCGAACCCGAATCCGGTTCGCTCATCTCTAATCCAGAGGAAGAGGAAAAACTTATGAGGCAGATACCATTCGCCATATATCACAGTTAGGCTATGTTCACACTATGTATAAGACTGGCCGTTCCGTGACCTGGCCGGGTCTCTGCCTGGATCATCCCGGACGGTACTTAAGTACCGGCCGGACGATCCTTTCCGGCCGCAGGGTTCTGATGTGGGCGCTTCAGTGCGCGCCCGAATCAGAACCTCCCACAGCACACAATGAAGCAAGCGGCCGGAGCCGCTCGCTTCATTGTGTGAACTGACAGGGTTTCCTAGGGCGGCAATTCATTGAATTGCAGCCTCAGAAAACTGACATGTCAGTTATTTGCGGGTCCGCACGGGTATACGATGTGGAAAAGCTCCGGCCGGGATCCCATAGAAATGTAGGCAATGTTCCACACTGCATAAAGTATGTACGTTGTTGCCGATGGCAACAACGGCCATACTTTTACGTGGTGTGAACATAGCCTAAAAATTCCTTCCCAAAGCCAAATGTGGCAGTCAGAATAAGGGTGCCTTCACACTCAACTTTTGTGTGGCGTTTTTCTGGCCTTCAAAAAACACCATAAAAACTGACCAAGATTATTTTGACTTTTTTTCTGGTGTTTTTTTTAGTTGTGAATGGCTTTATTTTTTTTTTTTGCTTTTGCCGTTTTTTGAGACGAACAGAAGACATTCCATTGAACAGTTTGCAAAAAAAAAAAGATGCCAACCCCTTAGCACGCTGCATTTTGGATAAACTACCACAGAACCTCAAAAAACACCAGAGAGAAGAGAAAAATGTCACAAAAAAAAAAGGGCAAATATGTTTGGCATTTTATTAAATGTCATTGACTTACAGCTAACATCCGGCCGTAGGCGTTTTTTTTTTTTTCAAATAAACACCATAGCTTTTTTTGTGTGTGTTTTTGCAAAAATTTAAAGGGGTTATCCAGCGTTACAAATACATGAGACATGAGTCTCACTGCTCTTACAGTAAAGAATCCCCATCTGTGATAATGGTGAAACCTTCATACCTTGTAGAGAGACCTAAACCTGGAAAGAGTTTTTCAGCACCACTAAACTATTCCCCAAACTTTCCCTTATGAGTAGACTGAGCCACATACGTGACGTTGCCTGCATCTTACATAAAAGATCTCCTTCTTATACAAAATGTATTTTGTTTCAGAGATTGCGAGTTGAATGGCCTGCCCCTTTATCGGGGTTTCACACATCTTAAGATTTGGGCACCATGCTGCTAGATAACGTTTTATACAGGAAGGTATATACTCGAGGAATCCAGAAATGTTGCCATAAGAACAAGACGTTTCACAGAACATTCGGCTTTTGAAAAAAAAAAAAAAAAAAAGTAAAAGCCCAGGAACATAAATACAAGTATGATAATTTGATTTAAAGATATCCAGCCGAGCAAGATTTCAAAACAGATCATTGTCGAGGAGTTATGTTTTAATTTTTTCCTTTCTTCCATTTTTTCTTTGCAGCGCTGTAAAGTAATGGCAGGAGGAATGTGGGCAGCCGTCCCTATTCTTAAATTACTTTTACACAGTGAGACAGTCAGGAGTGCTTTAAGGTAGATCAGAATTTTCTAAAGAAATCTGAAAAAGGTGGAAATGGAAAAAGCTAATTATTATTTAATTTTGAATTGTTTTGAAAGATATCCATTTATCTCGATTTGTGTTTGGGAGTCGGAGACACGAAAGATTTTTAATGGGGTAAGAGTGGTGGATGAATTTGCGTCATCTCTTTATTGGGAGGCCTATGTAGAAGAGGGGTGGGGATGCAGTGCAAAACTCCAAATAGTTCACGCCTCTTAAAGTGGTTGTCTGGGGACTTTTTTTTTAATGTGGTGAACATAAAAAGAAGACTATATTTACCCATCTTGCTCCCCCGCTGCCACTTCCCTCATACACAGAAATTCTGGGATCAGTCTCAGAAGAAGACAGTGCCCACTCAGACTCAATGTCCAAGCCAACCCTGTTAACCCACGTCTTGTGCCAACCCTAAGCCCAGTGCTGTGTTTTAGGACGGAGGCTCCATGACATCAGTGGCAGTGGGGGAGCAAGGAAGATATAGTTTTTGTATATATATATATATATATATATATATATATATATATATATATTTATATATTTAGCACCTGTCTGAGCACATTTTCAAAAATTATTTCCTGGACAACTTCTTTATAGTGAATCTAACCCCCCCAAATAAATAAATAAATAAATAACAATGGTACCTTCCCATAGGTTGAGTGAACCCATGCCCGGTGTTTTTTTCTCCTGGTGATGGTATTGCAGGAAAAGACAGCTTTTATTATTGCGTCGCAGAGTCAAGGAGGCGGGATCTAGAGATTTTGTGCCCTAGGCCTGCAACGCCTCTCTTTTCTTACTGCTGTGCCCTTCTTTTTATCTGTGTCTCTGGGCTGCCCTTTCCTAATCTGTGCCGAACCAAATCACACAAATGCGTCATTGCAACATGAGGGTGGAAACAAATTTGCTTTAAAGGAGAAATCTGGCAAAATTTTTATTAAAGTGTTGTATTGCCCCCCCAAAGGTTATGCAAATGACCAAAATACACTTATTACCAGATATGCTTATAAAGTGTTTTTTTCCTGCACTTACTACTGTATCAAGGCTTCACTTCCTGGATAACATGGTGATGTCACTTCCTGGATAACATGGTGATGTCACTTCCTGGATAACATGGTGATGTCACTTCCTGGATAAAATGGTGATGTCACTTCTTGGATAACATGGTGATGTCACGACCTGACTCCCAGAGCTATGGGGGCTGTGGCTACTGGAGAGGATGATGGCAGGGGGACACTGAGGGACACAGGACACTGGAGGGACACTGAGCATCCCTCTGCCATCATCCTCTCCAGCAGCCACAGCCCGCACAGCTCTGGGAGTCCGGTCGTGAAATCACCATTTTATCCAGGAAGTGACATCACCACATTATCCAGGAAGTGACATCACCATGTTATCCAGGAAGTGAAGCCTTGATGCAGTAGTTAGTGCAGGGAAAAAAGCACTTTAAAAGCATTTCCCATAATAAGTGTATATTGGGGATTTGTATAACTTTTGGGGGGCAATACAATATTTTAATAAACTTTTAACTTTTGCTGGACTTTTCCTTTAACTTAGGAAACATCATCCTCATTCTGGCTCAGTACAGACTGGCAGAAGGGGTTATCTCCATCAAAAACAACTTCCTCTAAAAAAGAAGCCCCTAAGGCCACTCGCTCCCCACCCTACATCCCACCCCAGGAAAACAAGATCATGGGGGCAGGGAAACAACAGCTTAATGCTATATAGAAGTCCATATAATGCAGGTTCTCTGGAATTGAACTAGAGTTGTCTTCATGAAACCATGAAGACCACCCCCACTAAAAATGAAATGAGGAAATTTGGTATGGATTCCAGATTTCCTTATCCTTATTATGGGCAACATGTAGAGAGTGGACATTGCACATGTCTAGGCTTTGTACTGTATTGTGAGCTGTGTCCCTCACATCCTATAGTGAGTCACATGATTTGTTTTTATGGTATGTTCTTTTGTGCTAATTAGGTTCCTTGTTGTATATCCTATTCCTGTATAGTGTAGGTGTAGAGATATGGAACCAGTATGACCCCCCCCCCCCTCCAACTGGTTCCATATCGCTACACCTACTGTTTCTACTGAAATTGCCTTCTATTATCAAATCAGCCTCTAAAAGTCGGCGTCGTGTTACAGAGCGGGGAGAGCTAAGCAGATTGATTTATAGCTTGTGGGAATTTTCTCAGTATAACTTGGAATTTATTGATTTACATGTCTGATCCCTCCGGGCTTATGAGTCTAGTGGGTGGTCCGGACCCATGATTGACAGTGTTCTCTATGGAGTAGACAAAAATAGCTGTCAATCAAGACAATGTAAACCTATAAATGCTAAACTATACTGATTATTTCCCATATCACTACTAGTCTGTGTCCTACTTTTTTTTTTTTTTTAACTACTACTAACTACTAATTTTATTAACATTCTCTTTCTGACAAGTCCCACACTATACAGTTATCTCCTCCCATTGCCTGTGCGGCTTTGTACCCCAAGATGAGTAACACAAGATGAGATGGTTCTGTGTTAAAGTGACACCCTTAAAGTCTCCCCCTTTTTGCATTTTGACTGCTCTCCACAGGTGTAAAGGGTAAATGTTACAGGTTTCATTACTTATTTTATATCACACCTCATGGTGCTTGTTCTGGTAAAAAGTTGTTTTTATCACCTATGGGTTGGTATTTGTGGCTGGGGCCTTGCGCCCTATGTGCCACATCGCTCCGCCCCTAGCAACACTTAGCCCCGCCCATTTGTGATATCATCACCGCATAGGCCCCGTCCCCCTCAGCGGCCTAGAGCTTTAGGCTGGCCCTTCCAATGGCTGCTAAGGGGACGGGGCCTATGCGGTGATTATGTCATTGATAGGGGTGGGGCTAAGGGGCTAGGGGCGGAGCGATGTGGCGCACAGCCCATGAGGCCCCGCCCACATATACCAATCCACAGGTGATAAAAACAACTTTTTACCACAACAAGCACCATGAGGTGTGATATAAAATAAGTAATGAAAGCTATAACATTTACCCTTTACACCTGTGGAGTGTCACTTTAAGTAAAAATACCACATGTAACAGATGAATCCAGGTGATGCTATCCATTGGCCACCCATTATTTAAAGGCTAAAAATTCAATGTTTGTGTTAGATGCCTCCAATGGATGTCAGTTGTTGGCCATCTGTTACTCTTAGGTTTCAATGTTTAAGAAAAAAAATTAGATGATTAAAGGAGAACCATGAGCAGATTACACATATGTAAACTGTTGATATCCCCTTATTGTGCAGGAGGCACCGAGGAGGAAGGTATGTCTCTTACCTTTATCCTTGGCGCCACTCCGGTGCACTTTAGTCGTTCACTACTCAGCCCGGTAAGACCAATAGGAGCACTGGGGTACTGTTAAGAGCACTGTCCGCCACAGTACTTGTGAGGTAAAAAATGTTGTCCTGCAGGAAGTGGTGTATTATTTCCAATCTGACACAGTGCTCTCTGCTGCCACCTCTGTTCGTTAGTTTAAAATCGGTCTAATTTTTTTGGCATTGACTGAATTTTTTTCCTCTGGAGTACCCCTTTAAGGGTGGACACGTCTGTGAATTACTCATAAGGGAAATAGTGAATAGGGAATATTACAAAAATATGTTGAAGTTGAGCAGTAATATAGACAGGATAGGATTAAAATTCTCAGAAATTTTGAGTCCAAATGTTTCTAATAAGTAACGTATTCCTTTTTATTCCTCAGCTGGCCCTGTAATGCTGCTGTTGTTCCGCCTTCCTGACAATGCCCCAGAGTCCCGTATCAAGCGAGGAGGAGAGGAGGAGCATCTCCGAATATCCTGGGGAAGAGTCGGACTCAGACACCTCCAGAGAGGACACCGTCCCTGGAGGGAAAAACAACAATCCCACTTCTGCCACTAGCAAAATTAACCCCAACCCTCTTTCGGCATCCTCAGTAGCAGCAAGGAGAATAAAGGAGAGATCCATGTCGGTCCCTGACGATTCCAATTTCAGTATGATGGTCTTTCGCATTGGTATCCCTGACCTCCACCAAACAGTAAGTAAATTGGGAATGACATGGAAAGATAAGTCGGAATAATGTTATAGTCACACACATCGGAAGGAAAATCATGGCACCGAACTAGTTCATAATATCACAAGACGTGGCAATGGTTTGCAGGAATCCTTGGCTTAAAGGGGTTTTCCCGCCAACAAAACTCTAAATAACCCAGTGTTGAGTGTCTGATTGGTAGGGGCCTAGTTGCTATTAAAGGGGTTTACCAGCGCTACAGAAACATGGCCACTTTCCCCCTACTCTTGTCTCCAGTTTGGGTGCAGGTTTTGAAACTCAGTTTCATTAAAGTAAATGGAGCTTAATTGCAAACCGCACCTGAACTGGAGACAACAGTAGGGGGAAAAGTGGCCATGTTTTTGTAGCGCTGGATAACCCCTTTAAGTATGGGGGCGTCTTGAATGGAGCAGTGGTCTGTTTGAACGGAGCAGTGGTCGGACATGGGTGCTGCTGCCTGATTTTATTCTATGAGCCTAATAAAGATGAGTATAGAACTAGGATATTTATATAAGGGCCCATAAAGTTAAATGGAGCTGTGACACACATTTCTATCTGCTGCTTTAAGACACTGGTAAGACTCTCATTCAATACCCTGTGAATAGATGGTGAGTTTTATTGGTAGAAAAAAAAAACTTTAATGGACTATTTTAAATTGGTATTTCAACAAAACATTATATTTTTATTTATTTATTTCCTTTTTTACATTGAGTAGCAGCAGTAAGGGACAACATGGCGCCTTTGGTACCACCACTGGCTGTGTCAGGAACTGCAGGGCTGCTCAAGCGCTCGTCCTGGTACAATAATATATCGCTAGCTCTGATGTACGCAGTGTTACTTATACTGAGCCTCCCCTCATATATATTCTAATCCTTGTTAGCATTAGAATAGGCATTACATTTAGAGAAGCTGCAGCCATGGCACAGTGTAGCAGTGTATTCTCTGATAAAAGGACAAGATAGCAAACATTCTGCCAGGGTACGTAAACTTTTGAGCACAACTGTACATTTTCTTTAATAAAGTTATATTACAAAGTTCTAAAACCTTATTAAAGTAATGTAAATGTATTTTCCCCATCAGAATATATGCATGTAGGATCAGCAACTTTGCTGTTTGTAGTGCTTGACCAATATCCCTCCAATCCACAAGAAATTATTCTAAGGGTCCATCTATACAGAACATACGCTTGCCCTCTTATAATTGCACCATAACCTTTATAGTTACCATTGTACACAAAGAACATATAAATAAGGTCTAAGAAGTTAAAGGGGTTATCCAGCGCTACAAAAACATGGCCACCTTCCCCCTACTGTTGTCTCCAGTCTGGGTGCAGGTTTTGAAACTCAGTTCCATTGAAGTAAATGGAGCTTAATTGCAAACCACACCTGAACTGGAGACAACAGTAGGGGGGAAAGTGGCCATGTTTTTGTAGCGCTGGATAAACCCTTTAATTATGAATCATTAAGAATCATTCTCATTATGAATAGACAGACCCTGCTGACCATTGGTTCCATTGATCGACCAATGTGGTTATCTTCTGCTGGAACCTTGGGGTATTTTATTGTATCAGAGCCTGGCCTGACTGGTCGACTATCTGCACCAGTCTACTTTAGGTTGTAGGATATCTCTGAGTAATAAGACTATTTACATTGCATGTTGGTCCTGAGCCAAGTACTGATCTCTACAGTCACCATTTATAGACTATCGATCATAGGGCAACATAAACTTGTCATTTGCATCTGCTGATGTAGCCAGGCATAAGATATGCTTAAGCTTTGTTTGCCGGAAATGTACTCACTATTCCAATTTTCTCAGATTTACATAATTATTACCGGGGACTATTTCTATATATACTCTACTTGTCATTGTGAAGAGTGATCTATTTTTAAATTGATTCAAAGCGACCAGCTGAGACAGGGACGGACATGGCTTCACCGCTGCCAAGATGCTTCTCCTTCACAGCTCAGTATTGATCTGACAGTGAACTGGAGGAACCTGGCATTAAAAGGCTGTGGACATATTTGAACCCATTTTTAGTGCATTGCATGTAGTTTTACAAATTATAATAAAATTTCACTATTTTACACCTGCAGTTTGGCATGGCTTGGGCCCCTTCCCCATCTATGGCCTTATAGATAGGCTGTCTCCAGGCAGAATCAGTAGGGAGCTAAGTTCAGGTCCCTGTAGACTTATGTACCTGTGCAGGTCTGGAATTGTAATGTAAGTAATAAAACCAATTTATATAATAAAGCGAGTGGCTCTATTCACTGTGTAGTGGCCGGACCTGGTTACTGCAGTTCTGAATGAGAGCTGAGTTGCAGTCAATGCAAGCTGTACCGAGGTTTGGGTTTGTACGAACCTGAACCATTTGGCATTTGAGTCCTGCTGTCTTCCTGGTTTGTGGAAAAGGTGGAGACAGCTTGAATTCCATCTGGAAAACATGGATACAGCCTAAGTCATAGGCGGGACTCAGGCTGTCTCCACCTTCCCCATGGAACAGGAAGACAGCAGGATTCAAATGCCGAACCCCAACCTTGGCCTGGCTTGTTCGTCTTTAATGGCCGCCATTACACAGTGAATGGTGAAAACTGCATCCTAAGCTGTTCACTGTGTAGTGTGGCATCCAAACTGCTGATCGATGGAGGTGCTGGACGGTCGGCATACTAAGGATTGGTGAACGATGACATTTCCTGTAGATAGCTCACCAGTATGTTTTATCTTTAAGATAATTAGCAATTTTTAGGCTATGTTCACACAACATACTATGTTTTTTAAAAGAACGGCCGATGTTTCCTATTAAAACAACGGCTGTGTTATTCATATTGCAGTGACATGCATTGAAGTCAATGCAACAACGGCCATTGTTTTCACACACTGTATTGTGGCTGTTGTTCCATTGGCTTCAATGCATACCATTGCAATTTGAAAAAAAAAAAGCCGTTGTTTCAATGATGAACAATAGCCGCTCTTTTCAAAAATAGTTAGTTGTGTGAACATAGCCTGAGGCCATGTTCAGACCTTGAAAGAGACCGGCCGTTTCATGACCCAGCCGGGTTACAGAACGGCCGGTCTCAGAAAAGATCATCCCGGCCGATACTGCAGTACCGGCCGGATAATCTTTAGCGCAGCTGAGTTCTGAGCATGCAGCCAAAGCCGCTCGCTCCATACTGTGCACTGACATTGTTTTCTGCAGCTGCTATTAATTGAATAGCAGCCGCAGAAAACGGACATGTCAGTTTCTCACAGTGCCGCTAGGGAGTACCTTGCACATTGATCGTCCTCTGCATAATTCTGCTAATCGAGGGGCTTCTCTACTAACCGTGGTCATTGTTCAGAACGTTACTCCATTAACCTTTACTTATATAGATAACCTCTGCTTACATAACTAGCACATTTATTTATTTGTCCATTACTAATAATACTAAAATGATTGACTTATATTGTGGAAATACCTAGGAGAAAAGTCCTGGGGGAGTCCAAATATCCGGTGTCTGTGATATTCCATATTAGTCACGTGGCACAGAGCTGGGAGAAAACACAGTTAGCTGGCACTTCTCCAGGCTAGTTCTATTGACCGACAGGGTCTGAACACTTAAAACTTGAACTGAACGATTAAAACTTTTAACGTCTCTAAAAGTAAAAAGTTTTTTTTTTGTGGTAGTGTCCATTTAACCATTGCAACACACTATGAGCAGTGTTCCCTTTAAGCTGCATGGCCTGCAACTGTGCATCTTAAAGGGAAGCCTTTTTCATTGTTGCCAGCCCCCGCTCAGCTCAGGATCTTTGGGCGGCAGCTGACAAAGCTCACTGTTCCTACGTCCTCCTCCGGACACAGATACAGTGAAGTAAAATTGTGGAGTAGGCACTGCTCGTACTCACTCGACCAAGCATTAATGCAATCCTCATGTATTGGGCAGCATGATGATATGATGTCATCGTGTCTGTCAGGGACCAATGGTAAGGAGCTGCAGTGAAAGGGAATTACAGGTAAGCGCTATTTTTTTTTTGTTTATTATAATTAATTATTATTTTCATTGGGGAGGCTTATACTAAATGGGGGCACCCTGCACAGAGGGAGCTTGTACTATATGGGGATGACTTCACAGAGGGGGCCTATACTATATGGGGGGAGGCTGAACAATACTCAGTTCCTCTTTGGGATTGTTACATCTGGAAAAGCCTTTGACAATCACCCTCGTACTTAGAGAAAAGTGATGAGAGAACTTGCCAAACGTTCGGTATGGCCGGACCTGAACTTTCGGCAAGTTTGCTCATCACTAATAGAGAACAATAATGATTGTAGAATAATTTTCCTCTTCTCATATTTGCTTCTTATTAGTCACCGCCTGCCTGTCCACACTTCATCATCTGTCTAGCTCCTGTCTAGTCCTTGGCCTGCCAACTGCTATACATAATGGCCTAACAGTTTTGCTTACTTAGTTCTATGAAATAGTGTGACATCTACAAATCTTCCACCTTAGACAGACTCCGGGCCCATTTCATCAGGCACTTCTATATTAAATGAGCTAACGTCTGCTTAATAGCAACTTTCTAAAGGGAGGACTGCTCATGTGGGATAGCCAATATAGCTTTGTCTTCAATTCCCAGTCTCTAATTCTTCCTCTGTTTCCCACCTTATGTTATTGTGAGGTCTCCGGGGTAGTCATTACCCGTAAGTTATGATTAATCTCTTACTCAGCACAAACAAAATCAAATAAGCGCGGCGGCTCCCTTTGGCCCCTTGGAGTCAACCTCTCATTAAATCCTGTTCTTTACTGTACGCCAGGCGATACGGGGAGCCATCAGGAGATACAGCACTTTAGGACGTGAAGTTGAAAACTTTGTTAGGTGTTTAATTTCTACTGCGGGGATTGAGCAATTGGTTTCATTAGCGAAGTATTTTAGTCGCTCGTGACAAGTGATTGGATTCTGAATATAGAAATAAATCCCTCTAAGTGCCTTAAAATAGAAACTCATTATGTATTTCTTACATATAAGCTACTTTGTTGAAACATTACTGTGAATATAATAGAGAGCGCTAAAGTTTGTCTAAGTCTTAGCTCATCTTAGTATATTATACAATGGGTGAAGAGTAGAATGGATATACTCATACTATGCTGGTCTGCACCTTTAAAACGTGACTAAGGGCACAGAGCGATGATTTGGCCTATTATCGCTTTGTGTAATAGAGAGAACGATCAGGCAATGAAACAATCATCAGCTGATCGTTCTTTAGGTCCAGGCTCCGGGCGCACATGACTATGTGTAATAGTGATGTGCGGCCAACGGCTGATGATTGCAGTATAAGATAATAAAATATTAACTCACCTTACCATGTTCCCCATGTTCTTGGCCCTTGGGTGTCTGCAGCTCTACCTTCCATTCCGTTCTCTGCACTGACAGGCCGCAGCCCCTCAAGCAATCACTGTCCGAGACAGGCCACTGGCCCCTTAACCAGTCACTGGCCGCGGCCTTGTGGTTACTGCCCTGCTACTGGTCACCCTTCAGTAACCCTTGAATAACTACAGCTATGCAATATATACATAAATACACATAGCGACATCTTGTGGCAAAACTTATACATAACTTCATCACCACTTTACTTTCGAAGTAGAAGGCTTTCGCGAGGGGTGTTCAAAACAGAAACACCCATGATTGAACACCATAGCCAGTCTTGGCCAGTGATTGGCTTAGCGGCTGCAGCTTGCCAGTGTAGAAAACAGAACAGAAGTCAGAGCTGCAGACATGGGGGAAGGCCTCCGAGGACACCAGGAAACGTGGTAAGGAGAAATAATACTTTATTATTTTAAATTAAAGGCAAGGGTTGCATGGACATCACTAATGAGACTGCCGATCTAACAGATCAGTGTTTGTTTACAGTTTATGAACTGCCTGTGTAAGAGGACCCTAAGGTTCCTAGTGTACATATTTAACATGTTTCAACTGAACCTGCGATTTCAACAATGTAATGCGTATAGGGCATTTCTGACGGGAAAGAAGAGTTACGTTTGTTGTATTATAAAGGGAAACTATCAACATTTTAGACAAATCTAACCTGCTTATATGCCCCTATGGTGCACAGGGCATTGAGGATGCATTTATTACTAGAGATGAGCAAACCGGGTTAGGGTTCGAGTCGACCCGAACCCGAACGTTCGGTATTTGATTAGCGGGGGCTGCTGAACTTGGATAAAGCTCTAAGGTTGTCTGGAAAACATGGATACAACCAATGACTATATCCATGATTTCCACATAGCCTTAGGGCTTTATCCAACTTCAGCAGCCACCGCTAATCAACAGCCGAAAGTTCGGGTTCGGATCGACTCGAGCATGCTCCAAGTTTGCTCATCTCTATTTATTACCTTTATTGTCAGCGCCATTTCTGTGCAGTTTGTAGTTAAATCCGTAGGCTGCCCTCAGCCGGCCTGCTCTGCTTATTAGAAGGGCGGGCCAGCCATGGGTGGATTGGTGCCCTGGAGGTAGTAGTTCTGCCCCTAGTGCACCAAACCATTTTATTAGCATAGTGATTCAACGCAGAGGATGAAGGTAAGAAACTTACTTCTCTCCACTCTGAGAGAATGCTCAGCCATACTGAAGTGAAAGCATATGAGAGGATTAGGAGAAAGAACTGTAAGTCAAGTGAGCGTTTGGTCAACAGCTATTATGTATATGGCTAACATTAGCCTAGTCCGACCTACCTACAACAATGAACATGAGCTAAGGAAACCTATGCCCATGGCCAGCCTTAGGGGTGTAATAATATAAGTCGTTAGTCGAGGCGTAACTTCTATCTGTGCTAGAAGGTTTACCACTAATATCCTGTCACCTCGGGCTTAAAACTACCACATAATAATTTAAAGCACTGTTATATATAGAGGTGGGCGAACCTTTCAGAAGTTTGGTTCGGCCAAACTGAACTTTAACAAAAAGCATTAAAACAGCTAAACGCCTGCAGGTTTTTAGCTGTTTTAATGCAGTTTCTTAAGACCACTTCTTATACTTACATGTTCGCACTCCCTCGGGCGCCTCTTCTCCGGTCCTGTCCTGGTGTCTTCTACGGTGAAGGCCCACTCACTTATCAGCCAATCACTGGCTGATAAGAACAAGACAGCACCATGGCCTGTGACTCGCTGATCGGGCTGTCACTCTTGGCTCTGGAGTGACAGCCCGCTCAGCCAATCACAGGCTGACTAGGATGGGACAGCACCATGGCCTGTGATTGGCTAATTGGGCTGTCAATCTAGAGACAAGAGTGACAGCCCGCTCAGCCATTCACAGGCCATGGGGCTGCCCTATCCTAGTCAGCCTGTGATTGGCTGAGTGGGCCTTCACCACAGAAGATGCCAAGACCGGACCAGAGAGGCACCAGGAGACTCTGGGGCACCATGGACAGATGAGAGTATGTTTTTTTTTTTTTAAATGAGCGATGCCATCTTCCCCAACCCCTCCAAACTTTGCAGAAAGTTCGGTTCGGAAGCGAACCTTACTTTTTGCAAAGTTTGGAACAAATCTGGGTTCTGGTGGCCCGGTTTGCTCAGCTCTAGTTGTATAGACACTGACTATCATTGGGATTAAACTACAATATTTATTAGGTTCGCCATTTGCTTGAATTATTTAAGCACCCTATACTAATGTATTACATTTTATGGAAGTTATGAGAAGTGTTTTGGGAGAGTTATTGGTCAATGAATTACACCTATTTAAGCACCATAATACATGATGACCGATAACACTGCACAGGGCACCATTACATGTAAGGCCAGCCTTACCAACACAAGGCCTTAAAGGGGAACTCCAGGTAGAGGTTAAAAAAAATGAAACTTCTGCAGAAGCATAAAGTATTACTTACCTATCTATTCCAGTTTTGAAACTACCAAAAATCCATTTGTTTTGGGGGGTTTTGTTCTGTTTTCTGTCTCTGCACTTCCTGGTTTGTCATTTGTACACAGGACTACAGGTTCCAGAATGCATTGCTTTCCCCTGGCTGTTCATCACAGTCTCCCACCCTGCCTATTCCCCGCCCAAATCTATTGTAGAATATCTAGGCTGTGTTCACACATTGCAGTTTCATTGTGTTACTGAAGTATTTGCAGTACTTTAAAATTTCATTGCTGTCCCACTGACACAGCACACTGTATTCTCTACCTGTAACACCACACAGCACACTGTATTCTCTACCTGTAACACCACACAGCACTCTGTATTCTCTACCTGTAACACCACACAGCACGCTGTATTCTCTACCTGTAACACCACACAGCACGCTGTATTCTCTACCTGTAACACCACACAGCACGCTGTATTCTCTACCTGTAACACCACACAGCACGCTGTATTCTCTACCTGTAACACCACACAGCACCCTGTATTCTCTACCTGTAACACCACACAGTGCACTGTATTCTCTACCTGTAACACCACACAGCACGCTGTATTCTCTACCTGTAACACCACACAGCACGCTGTAATCTCTACCTGTAACACCACACAGCACCCTGTATTCTCTACCTGTAACACCACACAGCACGCTGTATTCTCTACCTGTAACACCACACAGCACGCTGTATTCTCTACCTGTAACACCACACAGCACACTGTATTCTCTACCTGTAACACCACAGCACGCTGTATTCTCTACCTGTAACACCACACAGCACACTGTATTCTCTACCTGTAACACCACACAGCACACTGTATTCTCTACCTGTAACACCACACAGCACACCGTATTCTCTACCTGTAACACCACACAGCACTGTATTCTCTACCTGTAACACCACACTGTATTCTCTACCTGTAACACCACACAGCACGCTGTACTCTCTACCTGTAACACCACACAGCACGCTGTATTCTCTACCTGTAACACCACACAGCATACTGTATTCTCTACCTGTAACACCACACAGCCCACTGTATTCTCTACCTGTAACACCACACAGCACGCTGTATTCTCTACCTGTAACACCACACAGCACGCTGTATTCTCTACCTGTAACACCACACAGCACACTGTATTCTCTACCTGTAACACCACACAGCATGCTGTATTCTCTACCTGTAGCACCACACAGCACACTGTAATCTCTACCTGTAACACCACACAGCACGCTGTATTCTCTACCTGTAACACCACACAGCACACTGTATTCTCTACCTGTAACACCACACAGCACGCTGTATTCTCTACCTGTAACGCTGATATTGGAATAAAGTAAAGAACTTTTTTTATTTTTCATTTCCACGCACATATTATGATCAAGCATCTGTTATCTTTGAAGTTGAGCCTCACAATAAGGTTTTTATCCTCTCTGCCGCTTAGCATTATTTACTTGTGTTACTGCATCATTTTTGTGAGTACGCTGCAGTACTGCAATGACACTCCAACATGTGTGAACACAGCCCTAATTTCACTGCACACTTCTGCACAATCAGAGAAATCAGTGCAACACCTGCTTCTGGCCTGTCAGAGATAGTGAATCACTCAGGGGATTGGGGGATGCAGCCAAGCCTCCTGGGACATCACACCCTGCCCCCTGTCTGCATCATCAGCCTGATCTCAGCAAACACACACAATGTGAGACAGAGGCATGGAAGATTTGTCTCCTAAGGGGGGATAGCAGAAGCAGCAGGAGACAATTTGGAATTGCACAGGGGCCATTTTTTCCACTTCCTGGATTTCTATCAGCTACCAGTGTGGCAGAACCGTACAGATACGATAATACACTGTATAGACACATATATTTAACTTTTAATGTACTTTTAATAGAAAACAAGTTCTTCTTATCCGAAGTTCCCCTTTAAAGGGGTTATCAAGCAATGACATGTTACCTCTTATCCATAGGATTGATAAATGTCTGACTGTTGGGTCTCAAGCCACCAGAGATAATGAAGAGTGTCACTTGGTCAGCACTCCATTTGTTCTCTATAGAGCTTCTAAATATTGTTGTGTACCGAGCTTGGCTATGTCCATAAGCTCCACCGAGTGATGGGTTCAGTTCTTCTAGGGGACATTTCTCTTCTGGTGGTATGGTAATATAGGTGGTATGGCCCAGGCCAGGTTATAGCTTTCAGGTGAGCAATGCCATGGCGTTTTTCCTATAAATCCAGGTGCCTCAAATCTGTTCTTTAGATAATACGGTTATATTACTTGTGTACTGTATGGCAGTTTTATTGGTGTATTATACGGCACTGTTTTTGGACATTGTAGAGTAGCTCTCCTTGGCCACTTATATGGTTATTTGTCTGCTCGAGGGCCTCATACACAAGTACCTCAATATACAACACCTGGGTATGGTGCGGCCACATACGCCTAGTTATTCCACTTCAAGTTCTCTCGTAGACTTTACTTGACAAGCTCATTTTTCTGGATAGCACTTAGTTGACAGGCAAACACAGAAATGTGTCTCCCCTTTCGGAAATACTTGGACAGCACTCGCTTAGATAATGTTACAATAATGCATTATTTTTTATACAGCACTTGTGGCTCCATTTACATCTACTAAGAGAACACTCCAAAAGTGGGAAATTACCTTGTCTAAACAGAGAAGACAATGTCAGCTTTCTTAAGAAAGTGCCGCACAAGTACCCTATTCTCCAAGGCTGTGTTAAAGACTTCAATAGAAGGTGGTGTAAATAGTTTTGCTTCTTCCATCAAAGATATTTTAAGAAGATTTTAAAATTAGGAAACATTAAAAATGAGAATGAAACGGAAAGTGAACTGATAGGAACTGATACATTAGGTGGATGCCCGATCCCATTGTTGTATATGTACAATGGGCTAATAGAGTGATGTTGGTCTATCAACCCAATTTTAGCGGGACTGGCTGACTATGTTATGTGTATATGGTTGTGCTGACTCTCCAATAGATGATATCATGGGACATAAGTTGCTGCCAGAGGAGGATGGCAGCAAATTATTCCTGTCTTCCTGGGCATGCATGTGTATGTTGAGGACAGGAGGAATAGCTGAATGAGCATTTAGTCATTGAAAGTGTGTTTTTATCCAGATTTGTAAACTTTGATGTCAAGATTTGTACTTTTATGTAAAAATCTCAAGCCTTCCAGTACTTATGAGCTGCTGTATGTCCTGCAGGAAGTGGTGTATTCATTACAGTCTGACACAGTGCTCTATGACACCTCCTCTATCCATGACAAGAACTGTCCAGAGCAGTATCAAATCCCCATAGAAAACCACAGTTCCTGCCTTGGATAGAGGTGGCATCAGAGAGCACTGTGCCAGACTGGAATGAATACACCACATCCTGCAGCACATACAGCAGCTCATAGGTACTTGAAGGCTTGACATTTTGAAAGAGAAGTTATTTACAAATCTGTATAACATTTTTAAACCAGTTTATTTGGAAACATTTTATGTATCCCTTTAAGTATGTTCCGTCCAACAGAAGAAATGAGAGCCAACCCTCCAGCTATATAGAACATGTGCCTGTCTACTTCTCCTTGTATTGCAAACTGTATCTTAAGTTAGGACTGAGCCCACCAAATGATCTTCTAGTGTGCCAAGCTCACCACCATAGAGAAAGAACATGCCAAAAGCATTGGGTCCTGAACCGGATATGCCCGCTCTTCAGCTGGTATTGGACTTTATACAGGCATCTTAGCTCTGCCTTCCAAAGGACAGCAGCTTCTATCATATTATACATCTAGGCAACTCTGTCAATTGGTGAGGAAATGGAGTAAGTTTAATAGGCTGTGCACCTGTATCCATATAAATCAGGGATGGGGAACTGTCTGGCCCTCCAGCTGTTGCAAAACCACAATTCCCATCATATCTGGACACCCTTTGACTGTCCAAGCATGATGGGAATTGTAGTTTTACAACAGCTGGAGGGCCTGAAGGTTTCTGATCCTTTATCCTTTAGATTTTGACAGTTATAATGACAGGTACACTTCATACAAGATGAAGAAGAGTTAAAGTTGCATAAAGTTTTATTACACAATTAAGAAGCTTCATTTGCGTTAAATAGAAAAATAAACCTCTTTAATAGATATCATAACTGCCTGGCAATAGAAATGCACTTTAATTCTCGCTCTCCTGGTAGATCTTTATTTCAGTATATACATTAGTTCCACATTGTCTCTAGATTCCTACATAAGGTTCAGTATACTTAAACCATAGTTATTTTTTTCTCCCTTCTTTTTCCAGACAATATTTGCTGGAAATCCAGCTTGGTTTGTTGCTGCTTGGATTTTGATTGACAGCTGCTTTGTTGTAACCCTACAGGGCTATGTGACTATTTTTACACAGCATATACTATAAAAGCGTTATTTGCATGTGTGTAAGAGAATCGTGTCTAGCCGGAAACTCACCAGACTTCTGGATGATTTGTAATGCTTTACTGTGACATGGGTATACGATAAAGATAAAGGGCACGGCTTTACATCATAATACTCCGATATTCAGAGGCAATGTGGTTGTTGCCCTCTTACGGCCCTATTACAGGGGAAGGTTATCGTGCGGAAAATCGTTATATTGTTCGAATTTAGATGGTAATCGTTTTGTGTATTTACAGGCAATGATCGAAACATCGCTTGCGTTTTAATTTAACCAACGACTATCATTCTGTGTAGTATGGTGAACGATTTCAGGTTAATACAATTTCATTTGAGATGGTTTATCGTTTATCGGTAAAAATAGCTTTGTCTGAAAGGACCCTTATATCTTTCATACAATAAATTGCTGGACCTTAGCTATTACTGTGGTGTAACCCTATGGTCAAACGGTCACTTGCTGTTGTGTGACGCCAATACTGTAGTGGTTGGTCGGAGTATA
The DNA here is from genome assembly GCF_027789765.1 of Dendropsophus ebraccatus. Lineage (NCBI taxonomy): Eukaryota > Metazoa > Chordata > Amphibia > Anura > Hylidae > Dendropsophus > Dendropsophus ebraccatus. Next base: position 70,963,706 of record NC_091465.1, read on the forward strand.
GCTCAGCCGGATAATAGATTGTTGTGATGCCAGTGCCGGTTGGGCACACAGGTATGGAGGCACACCTGCTTTTATTTTAGGGAGGCTGGCTATACCCTTTTCCCTGTGTTCGGTGACCTGCCAGGCTGTGAGGGGGTCCCTTAGGTACTTATCACGGTGGTCCGGAGTGGAGCTGTGACCCACCCGGACTATCGGTACCGCCACCCACAGAAACGGGAGGTGTAATGGCTGTGTAGGTGTCAGAACAATAATCACTGAGTCCTGTTACCATAAATAATATCCTCTTTACTTCGGAAATACAGTAGCTGATAATAGACTTCTGACTTAACTAGACTCAATCTGCGTTAAGAGCTTGAGGAGAAGAAGAGCTGTGCTGACTTGGTTGCGTGCTGAGAGGTAGCGTGAGTTTAGAGCAGTAGAGAGAAGTTTCTGCTAAAGGTTTAGTGTAGTAGAGAGGAGTCTGTGCTGAAAGTCCCATCCCAGGGTAGAAGTGTGCTCTGATGGAACTTTAGAAGAAGTAGAATACTGAAGAATACTTGAAAACAGAAGACTACTTGTGCCTGTGTTTCGACCTTTGTTGTAGCTGTACCACCTGTTGCTCTACAGTGTCGGATGACCCGTCCTCCTAGGGCGATACAAGCCCCGGACCTTGTTACCTGAATTGAGCAAGGTGGCCAAACTACCTGGTTACACCAGCGCTGCAAGATAGAGTACATAGGCTTGTAGCAACTTTGCTCTATCTGGATCAGTTCCTCTTGTTTCAGGATATTGTCCTGCACTGTTAGAGACGTTCAACGGCGTGGGTTGAAGGGATCTCTCACTTATCCCTATTATGCAGTGCTAAACCACTCAGGAGAGGACAAGTTTTGCTTTGAAGAAGAAAAGAGTCTCTGTGTTTCACATACATCTGTCCACTACCACACTCTAGACTAGACTGCAGGTGGAGGGACCTGGCAGAGCCAGGGCCCAGCTGGATTACAGCAGGGACCGGCTTGTTGTGCGTCCTCTGTCTACCAAGACTTAGATAAGACTCACTAACACTTCCCCTCCCCAACTTTCTACATGTGTAATACCTCCTGTGAGTGGTGGTGGAGAAGAAAGTGCAGAGAAAGAAAAGAGAATAGAGATAGGTGGAGAAAAGAAAAGAGCTCTCATTGGTGCGCAGATTACCAACAAACAATAACCCCTTGTTCACTACAGCTGTGCAATATACAAGTACATATACAAATAGCAGCGCTATCTAGTGGCAAAACTAAGGCATAACTTCATTACCAATTCACTTAGAGTACAGGTTTTTGCGAGGGGTGTACAGACCAGTAACACCCGTGGTGGGACACCATTGTCTCTTTAGTGCTCCAGTACCTTTTTCTAATCTGTAGGGTCTACTGTAAATAAATTTGCTAAACATGTCTTTGTATGTGTAATGCTGATGGGTCCCGTTACTCACCATTACAGTGCTGTTAGAGTTCCATTTCCGCTCCCTGTCGCTGCGTTCCTATCTGTTACTCTGCTGTGTTCCGTGTTGGTCCTGGGCAGCACGTCCTTTTCTCTTTTGGCGTCTTCTTAATACTTTGTATTACTTAATACTGCTGTAGTGACACCTACAGTGACACCTATGGCCACTACTAGGCACGTGGCCAACTGCTTTGGATACAGCCAACGAGCCACCAGCACCTATTTAAACTAGCTCCACTTGCCCTTCCTTGAATTGCTTGTGTTGCCAACTCTGACCTGACCTTGTTTTGAAGGCCCTGATCCTTTGCTTGTCTGACAAAGATTCCAGTCTCATCCCTGGAATTTTGTTGACTCTCAGGCTGACAACCCAGCCTGTTGACCATGTATACTTGGCCTTCTCCCTGTTGCCTTGCATCGGTTCTGTCTGGTTCTTGGGACACAGCTGTTGAACACACCAGGGCCATGCTTGAGGAGTGACTTGGTGTCCTCTAGTCGCAGAAGTCCAGCTTCCACATCCTGGAGAAGGATGAAAGGTGATGACTAGAGATGAGCGAACCTCGAGGATGCTCAAGTCCATCCAAACCCGAGCGTTTGGCATTTGATTAGCAGTGGCTGCTGAAGTTGGATAAAGCCCTAAGGCTATGTGGAAAACATGGATATAGTCATTGGCTGTATCCATGTTTTCCAGACAACCTTTGAGCTTTATCAAACTTCAGCATCCACCACTAATCAAATGCCAAGCACTCGGGTTCGGATGAACTCAAGCATGCTCGAGGTTTGCTCATCTCTAGTGAAGACCTAGAGGGCACATAGACTCCGCTCCCTGGTATGACCCAAAGCAAAACCGTTGAGCACAGTGGATCCCCACTCGTTGTGTTACAAATTGCTAATTCTCTAATAGATGAATGATGCCTTGCTCACATGACTTGCCCACATGGTTTCCCATTAAAACTTGCACAAGGCACTGTGAGAGGTAGTCCATGGTTCATCTCCTTAACCCAGAAGGCGTGGGCCTAAATCAATCAGTGCTATTCTAGCCCAAACCAGCGAAGTGATCACATTTAAAGAGTTTTAGCCCAGATTTTGTCAGAGCCACATGTCTGCTGGATCTGCTCCTGATAACTAGACCATTTAGTTACAGTAAAACTGTCATGACGCCCGCTACTGGATCAATGGCAAGTTCCTCTGTTAAACCGAAAGCTCAGGTCAACTTGGATATCAACAAGCAATAAGACCATAATGCGCCCAAACCCCATTTGATGTCAGCTGAAAAGAAGCAAAGGAGTTTTCAGATTGCCCCTTATTAGTGGGAAGACAAATTGATATGAGATGGCACAAGCAGCAAGTTAGCACTTATTCCTGGAGAAACTAGTGACACCACTAGTAACATCTCCAGGGACCCTGGATCAGTGCTTTTCAATTAAAGTCCTCATGGCCCACCAACAGGTCATGTTTTGAGGATCTCCTTAGTATTTCACATATGATATAATTATAGTCAGTACATTAGGTATTATCTTTGTATGGGAAATCCTGCGCCTCCCTTATGGATAAACCTGCTGTTTCCAGTAAAAGAACTTTGAGTCTGTTTAAGCAACCACTGTTTCTGGCCTCATCCTTGTACTTAAGCATCAAGGAAACAACAAATCACCACCATCAAGACACTATACAAGGTTAGTCCAGAGGAGACATCATAACTACTTTTGCCACCCAGCGCCAGCTCAAGGAATGTGAGGAATCCCACCTGAAAGTCTTGAAGCCATAGTAACCACTGAGCTACCATCTTTGACCAACATGGAGTAGGTACCTCCCTATAGGGTATCCATAGACCTATATGGGACATTTTACAACCCACCACCACCACCTCCTTTAAAAAATGAATTTGTACCATGTTCTATCAGGCACCACAATAGAGGACAATCCCTCAAGGCACTGCATCTAGGAGAGAATATGTCTATAATGCGTCTTCATACAACGGCCCTTGTCATACAGAGCCGCAGGGACTACGTGTACATCCCTACAAGGCTGGTACATGAGGCATTAGATGTAAATATGGTTTTATAAGCAGCAGGCTACGTCTTACGATACAGAACTGTTTCTGAAATGAATTATTTAGACATTGCACTTTAACAGACTCTTCAATAATCCGCTGAAGGTCTGTTAAGCAACTTCTTTATATAAAATGTACTGTAAATCAAACCAGCACCCAAGGCTATCCTCCACCATGTGTCCTCGCTATTAATAATTAACCTTTTCAAAAAGCAGCAGTTTCCAGACACTGTTCATAGATTTTTATTCTGGCGCTCGTGCCTGGCACGTACTTATGTAATATGTGATATATAACTCCTGGATCGTTCAAACACTGCCACCATTGAGAAGTTATTAGCTGGTAGCTGGTTTATCATCCATGATACAGTACCACCCTGGAGAGCCCTGCATCATTACTATATTCCCCAACCAATGCATAAAATAAATTCATTACAATCCCCTAATATATATCTTATACCTTGTAATATTTGATCCTCCAGGGAGGGACATTACAAGCCACACCCCCTACTCCGCCCATGAGGAGCATAGAAGCAGTTAACCTTGTGTAAATCTGCTAAGGACCGCTCTATGGGTAAATGCCACAAAATATGACTGCTGGCAGGTATGAGCATGATCTTGAAGGAGAAATTTAATGTTAAAGTTGCAAGAGCAGCAGGCATAGACAGTCATAAAGCAGCTGGATGGAAGCTATGGGGCACTTGCATACACAATGGCTTCACAGCTCTATAGTATTGAATGTTTCCACTTTTAGGCTAGGTTCACACTACGTATATGTCCGGCCGCATATTTTTCGCGGCCGGACATATACGTATGAAACTCCGGCCGGGACTTTACGCAAGTTGCGGCCGGATACGTACGGACCGCGAACTTACGCCCGTAGCGTACTTACGCTTCCCGAGCGCTCTTCGTAGCGATCTGACAGCGGTCTTTTACTTGGAAATCTTCGCCTAGCCCTGGACACCCCACAGAACCTTTTGGATCGGAACAAAAAGCTGGCAAAATGAAGAAATCACCACTACGTACGGGACCGCATGTTACGCTACGGGCGTAAGTTACGGCATTTCCGTCCGGAAATAATGGTCTGGTTCATTTTTTACGGCGCCGCATACGATCCGTGCGTAAGTTCGTACGTAGTGTGAACTGTGCGCCCGTAGATCGTATACTTTACATTGTACGCAAACTACGTAAGTTTCCGGCCGCTTATTCACGGAACGCGCTACGGCCGGAAACTTACGTAGTGTGAACCTAGCCCTAAAGGTTACGATTAGAATAATACAAATATATTCTTAGCCTACTTGGTATGACTGTACAAAAAAGAGAAATGAGCATATACACAGACAAAGATATAGGAGAATACAAAAATATTTTATAGGTACTGAAAGTAAAGCTACATACAGAGATAGATTTTTTAGTATATAAGATTAGGCTAATAGGCGGCATTTGGAATATTGGTCAACAAATCAGATATCTTCCGATATATCTATCTTCCTGAATATAGAGACTACTTATAAAAAGCCCTGAAATGAGTAATTAAAAAAAATCAATCATGAATATCCAGCTTGGAGTGTGCGGCATACAATTAACTGGAATCAAATTTTGCCTTTATCCGCGCTTTTAAGTCCCTCTTAAGTGTAAAGCTCCATAGAATGGATTGACGGAATGCAATGTAAAAGCATAATAGCTCCATAAAATAGGCTAAGATAACTGAAAATGACAGATGTGAATCTCAGTATAACTCCGTGGTGTCCAACGAGTGGTGCTTTAGCCGCCTTGAAACTACAGGGAGTTGCTAGAAGTTGTAGTTACATAACAGATCTAGAGATGTAGGTCGGAGATCACTGATTTATAGCATATGAAATCTGATTATAATTAAAGGAGTTTTCCACTTCTTTCTTGTTTGAAGGGCTTTCCAGCAGTAATAAGATCACATCGCAGATGCAGTGAAGTAGAATGACAGTGCAGGGAGCTATCTGCTCCTTGTTCCCCCGTTCACTATTATAAGCTGCAGATCCTTTAGGCCTAAAGCCTTATACCTATTTTCTTCATTGGTTTGACATAATGATATCATGTCATTGCGTCTGCCTGGTCAACCCTTCCCTGTGGCTCACAGACTGCAGGCCCGAAGACGAGGGGGGTTGCAAGAACTACATACAGTATATGGGGGCACAGGGGGCATTATAATTATATGGGGGGCAGTTTAACTGCAGTTTAACCCAGTTAAAAAGAAATTGCACTAATGTGAACACGTACAAAAGGGAAGTGGCACAAGATCTTGAAATCAGATCGAAACAGAGAGGATGCACTGGAGAGGAAGACCCACTGCACAAGAACGAGGAACAACCTAAATCTCCAACATACAATGCAAGGAAAGACGTTCCAAACCAGTACTATCTATGACTTACATGCCATTATTTCCTAGAGTGAAATCTATTATAGAGAAACACCTACACATTTTGAAGGAGGATGACAGGTTGGCGAATATTTTATCACAAGGTTGTGCAGTATTGCCTAAAAGGGCTAGAACGTTAGGGGATATTGTGTCCCCCAGTGTTATAACAGCTGGCAATAGTCAAAGAACATGGTTACAAGTTACAGCACATACAATATGGAATATAGCTTATTGATTTTATTGATGTGCTGGATTAATTACTGTATGGAGGTGCAGGGGACATTATTACTGTATGGAGGTGCAGGGGACATTATTACTGTATGGGGGCACAGGAGACATTATTACTGTATGGGGGCACAGGAGACATTATTACTGTATGGAGGCACAGGAGACATAATTACTGTATGGAGGTACAGGTTACATTATTACTGTATGGAGGTACTGGTTACATTATTACTGTATGGAGGTACAGGTTACATTATTACTGTATGGAGGTACAGGGGACATTATTACTGTATGGAGGTGCAGGGGACATTATTACTGTATGGAGGTACAGGGGACATTATTACTGTATGGAGGTGCAGGGGACATTATTACTGTATGGAGGTACAGGGGACATTATTACTGTATGGAGGTGCAGGGGACATTATTACTGTATGGAGGTACAGGGAACATTATTACTGTATGGAGGTACAGGGGACATTATTACTGTATGGAGGTGCAGGGGACATTATTACTGTATGGAGGTACAGGAGACATTATTACTGTATGGAGGTACAGGGGACATTATTACTGTATGGAGGTACAGGTTACATTATTACTGTATGGAGGTACAGGAGACATTATTACTGTATGGAGGTGCAGGGGACATTATTACTGTATGGAGGTACAGGAGACATAATTACTGTATGGAGGTACAGGTTACATTATTACTGTATGGGGGCACAGGAGACATTATTACTGTATGGGGGCACAGGAGACATTATTACTGTATGGAGGTACAGGAGACATTATTACTGTATGGAGGTACAGGAGACATAATTACTGTATGGAGGTGCAGGGGACATTATTACTGTATGGAGGTACAGGAGACATTATTACTGTATGGAGGTACAGGGGACATTATTACTGTATGGAGGTACAGGTTACATTATTACTGTATGGAGGTACAGGAGACATTATTACTGTATGGGGGCACAGGAGACATTATTACTGTATGGGGGCACAGGAGACATTATTACTGTATGGGGGCACAGGAGACATTATTACTGTATGAAGGTACAGGTTACATTATTACTGTATGGGGGCAAAGGAGACATTATTACTGTATGGAGGTACTGGTTACATTATTACTGTATGGAGGCACAGGAGACATTATTACTGTATGGAGGTACAGGAGACATTATTACTGTATGAAGGTACAGGTTACATTATTACTGTATGGGGGCAAAGGAGACATTATTACTGTATGGATGTACAGGTTACATTATTACTGTATGGAGGTACAGGAGACATTATTACTGTATGGAGGTACTGGTTACATTATTACTGTATGGAGGCACAGGAGACATTATTACTGTATGGAGGTACAGGAGACATTATTACTGTATGGAGGTACAGGAGACATTATTACTGTATGGGGGCACAGGGGACATTATTACTATATGGAAGAACAGGTAACATTGTTACTGTATGGAGGTACAGGGGACATTATTACTGTATGGAGGTACAGGTTACATTATTACAGTATGGGGGCAAAGGAGACATTATTACTGTATGGAGGTACATGGGACATTATTACTGTATGGAGCACAGGTTAAATTATTACTGTATGGAGGTACAGGGGACATTATTACTGTATGGGGGCACAGGGGACATTATTACTGTATGGAGCACAGGTTAAATTATTACTGTATGGAGGTACTGGAGACATTATTACTGTATGGAGGTACAGGAGACATTATTACTGTATGGAGGTACAGGGGACATTATTACTGTATGGGGGCACAGGATACATTATTACTGTATGGAGCACAGGTTAAATTATTACTGTATGGAGGTACTGGAGACATTATTACTGTATGGAGGTACTGGATACATTTTTACTGTATGGAGGTACAGGGGACATTATTACTGTATGGAGGTACAGGGGACATTATTACTGTATGGAGGTACAGGAGACATTATTACTGTATGGAGGCACAGGGAGCCTAATAACTATATAGGGGCACAGGGGATATTATCATTGTATGCACAAGGGATATTATTACTGTATGGGGCCACAACAGCCATTAAAACTACATAGGGGCACAGGGGACATTATTACTGAATTGGGCACTGGGGCCATTATAATTATAAAGGGGTACAGGGGATATCATTGTATAGGGACAAAGGGGACATTATAACTATATAGGGGTACAGGGAACATTACTACTGTATGGGGGTGCAGGTGATATTATTACTGTATGGGGGCACTAGGGTCATTATAACTATATAGGGGGACAAGGGATATTATTACTGGGGACACTATAACTATATGGTGTCAGATGGAACATTATGCCTACATAGGGACACTATACGTTATACCCATATGGTCATACTCTTAGATGGACTTTGCATTGTCTTGCAGGAAACCACAGGTAAGCACTGATTTCTGATAGTAAGGTAATGCTTTATTTCCCCTGTATGTCTTCTAGTAATGGCATTACCAATAGCTTTTGACACTGGAGGGCTCTTGACATCCATGCCCTTTGCATTCCGAGGGTTACCACTTAATGTGCCCAGTCCCGTATAGCTCGGAGGGCTGTCACAATGGTCTCCCAGGCAATAGCAGCTGATCCCAGCATGACTCCCCCATGATCAGCCTTTCTCTATGAAAACTACTATCTGACAAGTAGTTGTGCAAATTGTCTGTGCACAGACGTTATTGTTACGCAGCAGCTCCATATGTTATTTTCTCCATTTTCAGAAGTATTTCCACTTACTGGCGGGTGTATGGCCTCTGCCATCAAGAACAAAGCCTTCATTTTACACATAATCAAATGGCTGCCTATTAACTCGCTTTTCCTGAAATGTTCTGAAACCAATACCCTTCCATTTACTCCTGCTGGGTAAATATATTGTACAACAAACAGCAGGACTTGCTTCTCTCCCATTGATTTGTTATTTGTGCAGCTAATTGTACTTTGCAAATATATCTTCTGTCTGTACTGTTTAAGTTACAGCGCAGAGTGTTAGATATGCTATGGATACGTCTTCCATCATAAACATGTGGAATATATCAATGCTAATTTATTTTTGCTAAATTATGCAGGCAGCATTGAACGGCAAGGCGGGTTGTCAAGGCAAAATCGGAATAACATTCACGCACGCCTTTGCAAACCTTTTTTGTATTTCTTCAGTGAATGTAAACAACAAAATTATCCAACCCTGCAAATACTGTTTTGTGTATACAGCTTCTATGCAGGTGTTTTGTGTGTCTCCATGGTTACAGACTACAATATGTAGTCTGATAGTGTAGTTAAGATCTCTTCTATCTCTTCCATCTATTCAGATAAAGTTCACCCAAGGAATAATTTAAAAAACATGTCCTAGGAAGTAAAGATCAAAAACTATTGGAAATGAAGAAGTTTAGGGCCTCATGCATAATATAGGTGATCAACATAAATAATGTCCCTAATGTGACTATAGTGTATGTTTTCATTGTGTTTTCATAGAGGGGCTTTTGACTTCTATACCCTTTATAGTTGTGCTCTTGTGTCTTGGACCCCAACGAAAATATGTAAGAGGGCTCCCTACTTACCATGTTGAATTTGTAATATTGATGTCTTGGAAGTTCTGGAAGAATATTTGGGCCCTCTATAGGCATCAGGGACTGGGTATGAGTGCTACCTCTGCCCTTATACCTGACTTCCTGTCCTAGACCCTAAAGAAAAACCTTAACCTTAAATGAGCCCTCAACTACCAGGTGCCATTTATAAGAATGGTGTCTTATTATAGCGCAAATTGGCAAATTGGCCAGTGCCCAGGTATGGCTGCCAACTCTTCACCCTTTATAGTTACCCCACTGTCCTACAAAATCTGGAACAGGACCCCCCCCCCATGTTCTGGAGGAGCACTTGTTCCCTTATATGCACAAGGAATCAGGTGCGACTGCTACCTCTGCAACCTCTATAGAATAAAGGAAAAATTCCAGCACTTCTTACAGTGTAAAATGGCTTCTTTATTTACTTCCAGGAATAGATACAAGTACAAGAAAATACTATATTAAAGCGTTTCAGCATAACTCTTTTTCACGGCATCTCCAGCCGAAACGCGTCAACATAGTGTTTTCCGGTTGTTGTATCTGTTCCTGGCAGTAAATAAACATGTTGTGTCTACACCCCCTGAAGTTCTGGAATTTTCCCTGTATTCTATTGTTGAGTCTTCTGTGCATGGGCATGTGAGAGCAAATAGGTGGAGCTATCTGTAAGTTTCATTTATGATCCTAGACCCCAAAGCAAAACCTGTAATGGTCCCCCACCTACCAGGTGCTATTTATGAGACTTCTAAGGCACCAGGTCCTTACACTCAACCTGACCCAGGCTCATGATTTGTTCTTTTTTTGGAATATTAAAAACACCATCTTGGCCTTTGGTCTTCTTCACGATCTGCCCTTCTCCAGGGTCATTCATTATCACGCCGAATTTTCCTCACTGAAGGACTGCGTGGAGGAAACTGCCTCTTATTGTTAACTACTTTGCTGAGAGAGCAGCATATTAACTGCTGCTGTGAGTAGTTCTGCAGGAAAGATTAATGCACTGCCTCTAGCCATAGGACTCTGAAGATGTCTAGTATAAAAGCCAAAAATATCTCCATCAGCCAATGAAAGTAGAGAAACATGGATGAGATGACTTTTATTTTATTTTTTTTGGAACAGATTTATTCTTAAAATTAATGTGAATATTTTAGTTCACAGACATCACCATCATCCCCCCTCCCCTTCCCACTCAAATAAAATGAACCTGAACGGTTTTGCAGGTGCGTAATGCCCATCCTGGATAAGACCCCCAACAATCTAATTGTCATGGTATATCCAGTAAATATGCCATTAAAATCATGCATCAGGGAAACTCTTTAAATTTACTCAAGAAATACTCTGTAAGGCTATGTTCACACAACGTCAAAAAAAAAGAAAGAAAAAAAGATTGATGCTTTTTCTATTTAAAAAGACGTCCGTTATTGCTGCGATTGAATTGACTTAAATGCAATGCACTGAAGTGAATGGGATGACGGACGCCTGAAGCACATAGTGTATAAAATCTGTTTAAAGATTGAGCATGGCAATTATTTTCGGACGTCGTTTGCAAACACCGGACTTTTTTTTTAGTTCACACACAGTTCACCGTCCTTTCACCGTTTTCACTATTAAATTCAATGGACTTTTCAAATAAGGCTATGTTCACACTGCGTATGAGTCCGTCAGTAGTGCGAACCGTGAATATACGCACATAGTTTTGAGGTCGATGCGTTCGCTTGAAAGTATACGATATACGGCCGCACAGTGCACACTACGTATGAGCTTACGGCCGGATCGTATGTGGCGCCATAGAAAATGAACAAGACCATTGTTTGAGGACGGAAATGTTCCAACTCACGGCCGTGGATTTCCATGCGGTCCCGTACGAAGTTCTTATTTCAGCCAAATTGAACTTGATTTTTCGATCCAAAAGGTTCTGTGTGGTTTATTGGGCTGGGCGAAGATTTCCAAGTAAATGACCTGCCTCAGATCGCTTCGAATCAAGCTAGGGAAGCATAACTGTACTACGGGCGTATGTTCGCGGTTCGTACGCATCCGGCCGCATGTCGATTTTTCCCACGCCCGTAGTTTCAGCCGCACATGTACGGAGGCGTACGATATGCGGCTGGACTCATACGCAGTGTGAACATAGCCAAAAGGGGTACTTAAGTGGGGGGGCTATTTTGGGATCTGGCCAGGGAGGAGGTGGCTGAGAGAAAAGACGTCCACTCACCTCCCCGGATCCAGCGGCGTGTCCCGTATCAGAGTGCTCCAGTCCCCGTTTCCAGGGCTCGAGACGTGACGTCTTAAGTCCGCTCAGCCAATCAGTGACAGAGGCGGAATCCGTTTCAAGTCCGCTCAGATCCCGCCAAATAACAGACGTAATTTTTTCTTTTAAAAAACGGGGTATTGTGCATTAGGCTTGCACCACAGAAATGCTGAACAGACAGCATAGTACATCATTCTGTTTAGCAGTTCTCCCAATATGCAGGAGAATGGGCTTTGTGCTGTGCCACTCCCCCCTGCCTTTCAGCTGCTGATTATACACAGCATGGATAGATATGTGCCAATTAGCAGCTGGTGGGTGGAGTTTGCTGGTTCTCATAAATATCCAGGACTACTGAGCTCATGCACATAAAGTATAGGACTACTAATTGTCCATATAATTCAGGAGGCTGTGTCAGGTCTGCTCAGCCAGTCAGCGGCTGTAACGGGGTAGGGTTCAGCAGAAAGTTGTAACCTCTAAAATCTGCAGAGTCATCATAAGTAAAGTCAGCAGTAATTCCCGCTGACCACCAAACTCTTGAATATGGGGCCCTGACAAACAAATCTTTATATCTCAAGTCAACCTCCTTGAGCCCCATAGGAATAAATGAAGAATAGCGGGATACCTACAGTCATAACGGAAAGTTCAATGGCTTAACCGTGAATAAACAAGATTAAGGTAAGCGTTGGGTTTTGTTCAGGAGACTTCTCACTGATCTCCCAGCGCAGCGCATCTGTCTGCCTCCATTAGTCAGACCTTCCGGACTTTCTTGAAACCCTTTGCAGTAGTCTCTGGTGTTCTTAAGATTTCCATGGATACAGTAACCAGAGAGCACAAGCTGTTATCTTCTAAGAAATGATAAAAATTCTTTTTGCAGGTGCCTATGAAAAAAAAAAAAAGTCAATTCTAGTATCACATGACTTGTTAAAAAAATGTAAAAAAAAGAAGCGCATAAATATACTATATAATGACATACTAAAATGATTGGGGAGGAAGCCATATAATATAAAGCTGCTCAGTGCACATGTCATCTTTAAAGAAGGAGTTCAGGAAAAAAAAAATAATGGTACCAGAAAGTGCAGGAGATTTGTTATTTACTTCTATTAAAAAAATTTCAAGTCTTCCAGTACTTATCAGCTGCTGTATGTCCTGTAGGAAATGCAGTCTGGACAGCAGGAGAGGTAGCACCCGAGAAGACTGCGTCAGACTGGAAAGAATACAACACTTCCTGCAGGACATACAGCAGCTGATAAGTACTGGAAGACTTGAGATCTTTTTGGATAGAAGTAAATTAGAAATCTCTGTTGCTTTCTGAATTTATTTATTTTTTGATGCTGAACTACCCCTATTGCTATTGCTGGCATTTGGCTGCTGAAATGTCACGGCCTCGCTGATGGATTGCTCGTTCAGCTCGACTACATCACTGCAGCGGTGTACCGCCCCAGTCACTGATTGGTTGAGCAGGCAATCCATTAACGGCATATGTGACGTTGCAGCAGCTGGAGTCCAGCAGTGGGGAGATGACGGGAAGGCAGCGCTGAGGCGGCACAGGAACAGGTAAGTATACATTCTTTATTATGCTCCTGCACCCTCTGCCCTCTGTGATTTTTAAATTTCGTGGGACTTTTCCTTTAAGCTCTGTTCACACTTTCCTTAGTCTCTTCCATTTCTTTTTGACAACTGCAATAGCATAGAATATAGCACTATTCTATCTAGTTAGATACCCGAGGGCCCTATTACATATCGAAAAATGCATCATAACAGATGATAACGGTGCTGTCATGGATGCCGTAAAATGCAAACTGTGACCTCAGTGTGAACAGTCTCATACACCCAGACATAGATTTACTCCAACACACACACCACATATAGTGCCTGGAGGAGTTTCTGCTGATCTTCCACAGTCATTGTCACAGGAAACAAAGGATAACTAGCGCACCGATGACTGCTCTTCTACATGGGAGGATGATTGGCTGAATCAGCATTGTAAGACCACTTCTTTCCAATAATTGGCCTATGTCAATGATGTGTGGCCCACAATGATACAAATAAAAGGCCACACAAATGATCTGGTGATTGTTAGTGCCTCTCTGCTACACTTGATTGAGCCATGTAAATGTATCATCAGAAAACAACTTATTGTTTAAAAAATGTTATATTTTTCTTCTAATTTTTTTATTATTTTATCTACATTATAAAATAATCCTGATATCTTGCAGTTTTCATTCTCACCACTGGGGCTAAAACAAAGCTTAAACTTAGATGGAGATTTATCAAACTGGTGTAAAGTAGAATTGTCTTTGTTGCCCCTAGCAACCAATCAGATTCCACCTTTCATTTTTCAAAGAATCTGTGAGGAATGAAAGGTGGAATCTGATTGGTTGCTAGGGGCAACTAAGACAATTCTACTTTAAACCAGTTTAATAAATCTCCCCTTACTGTTGTATCTGTAGAGTTAAGAGGAGACTACTGTAAAGTGATCTGTACAGCATTACAGCATCAAGTAGATAGAGGAGACAATAGCAGCTCTCTGTGGAATGACCTCTTCACAGGTCACAGAGCACGCTCAATCATGTTTCACATTCATCTCAAAGGGGACTGTGTATTGTCAGCTATGTCTATGAGTGCTGTAAAGCATGTCACTAAATGCTGTTAAGAAAAGCTTAGGCAAGATGGCAGCCCCCATAACTATGTACAAAAAGTAAAATAAAAAAAAAATTAAGTCAGATAATAGAAACATATTAGAATAAAAGTTTAAGTATCTGCCTCAAATCAGTAATAGAAAATGTAGGTGACACTTTCCCTTTAAATGAGCACAGATCAGTGAGATTGCGGCTTGTCATGGTGCAGCCCCCAGCCCATGATAAAGGGAATTTAGTTTACTAATAATAAGGTAGTAGTGTACTGCTTGCTATCTGCCATGAAACCCTATAGTCAAGGATTTGGGTCTCAGGCATCGACTGCCTATTGCAAAATATATATATATCACTGCACTCACACATTCTGTTTCATCTTCGGAAAATGGAGCCGTATGACTACAGACGCACAGGATTTATAGAAACATGGCTTCTTTCTTCCAAGAATAGCTCCACACTAGTCCATGGGTTGTAGCTTAGTTGTACTGCCATGAATGGGACTGTAATGCAATACCACACACAACCTGTGAGCAGGTGTGGCGCTGTTTTCGAAAGAAAACTGTCATGTTTATCAGATGCTCTATGTAAAATCACATAGGGGGGAAATTATCAATGCTTACACAAAAAAAAAAGTAAAAAAAAAAAAAGCTAATTATTTTGTAGCAATCTTCAAGTTGTTTTTAGCAAATCAATCCAAAAAATATTACATAGAAGAACTGATTCCCCCCATAGTGTTTTATCCTGCGTAAAGATAGAGGTCTCCGGTTTGGCCTATAACCAGGGTCCTGCTTTAGAGCTGTATAAAAGATCAGACTTTTAAAGGGGTTTTCCAGTGAAAATCGTTTCCTTTCAAATCAGCTGGTTTCAGAAAGTTATAGATTTGTAATTTACTCCTATATAAAAAAAAATCTCAAGTCTTTATGATCTTATCGGCTGCTGTATGTCCTGCAGGAAGTGGTGTATATTTTTAAGTCTGACACAGTGCTCTCTGCTGCCACCTCTGTCCATGTCAGGAACTGTCCAGAGCAGGAGAGGTTTTCTATGGGGATTTGGACAGTTCCTGTCATGTACAGATATGTCAGCACAGTGTCAGACTGGAAAGAAAACAACACTTCCTGCAGGACATACAGCAGCTGATAAGTACAAGAACACTTGAGATTTTTAAATAAGTAAATTACAAATAATTACAAATATAAATAACTTTCTGAAACCAGTGGATTTGAAAGAAAAATATTTTCGCTGGACAATCCCTTTAACTTCCAGGGTAATTGTCCATAGGTGGCACTAGAGAGATTGTTTGTTTCTTCTGTGGGAGAGCCAGAATACATCCCAATTTTCCTCAAACACACTATTAATATTCTAAGCATCATTTTAGGTTGTGCTTTATGTTTTTCTTTTACAGAAATGCCTCCGATTTAATCCAGACGCCACTATCTGGGTGGCCAAGCAGCAGATACTGTGCACCCTGAATGAGAGCCTGAAGGACGTCCTCAACTACGGCCTTTTCCAACCAGCAACCAATGGAAGGGATGCCAAGTTCTTGGACGAGGAGCGTCTCCTTCGGGAGTATCCGCAGTCCTTTGAGAAAGGGGTTCCGTATTTGGAGGCAAGTATCACGGCTGCTCGACATTGAAGCATTGCTTTCCTGAGCGAGTAGAGAATATTAAACGTCGGGGGAGATGAATGGCTGTAATAATAAGAATTAGGGAATCTGCTGATTAAAAAATATCTCATGTGTTGGGAAATGTAATTGGTGTAATTCTTCTTGTATGAAGGGATTGGGCGCACTTTTAGTGTTACATTTGTTAGTGATCAGCAGTCGATAAAAAAGACGCAGACATCGCATCTGACCAGACATGTCCACTTTAAGGGGTTGTTCACCAAAAAAAAAAAAAAAAAAAATTCTTTCAAATCAACTGGTGCCAAAGATTTGTAATTTACTTCTATTAAAAAATTTCAAGTCTTCCAGTACTTACCAGTTGCTGTATGTCCTGCAGAAATTGGTGTATTCTTTCCAGTCAGACACAGTGCTCTCTGCTGCCACCTCTGTCCATATCAGGAACTGTCCAGAGCAGTAGAGGTTTTTTATAGGGATTTGCTACTGGTCTGGACAGCACTGTGTCAGACTGGAAAGAATACCTCACTTTCTGCAGGACATACAGAAGCTGGTAAGTACTGGAAGACTTGAGATTTTTTTTAATAGAAGTAAATAACAAATCTCTGGTACTTTCCGGCACCAGTTGATTTGAAAGAATTTTTTTTGTGAACTACCCCTTTAAGGTCCACCCCTCCAGTTCAGTAAATCATTTTCTTACTTTTCTGATTGCAAACCTGTATTGCACTCCAGAGCTGCATTTATAGTTCTGCAATTGTACAACTAAAAATGTGTGAAAGGACCCTCTCTGTCGCACTGCATTATAGGAGCTTGGTTAAGTTGTGGGGTATGTTTCTGATGACAGTATTGTAGCCGTTTTTGCACTTGCAAGCAGCAGAATTTTAAATACAGCTCTGGAAGCTGCATCCCAGTTCAGCATATTGATCAAAGTTACGTAAGTTACTTTTATAGAAATTATATTTCTATACAAACTATAGAAAGATGTTAAAGGTGCACACATGACTTAGATTAAGGCTACTGTGTTTTATCAAGGAGACTGCCAAACTAGGGTATGGAGACTTATACAGTCCATGCAATGCTCCATGGGTAAAAATGTTTTTTTAATATATATATATATATATATATATATATATATATATATATATATTTAGCAGTTCTCGACCAAAGGAAAAGAGCTTACCACCTATAGAAGGTGCAGCATTTCTTCAATCAACTGGTTTCAGAAAATTATATAGGTTTGTAATTTACTTCTATTTAAAAATCTCAAGTCTTCCCATACTTATCAGCTGCTGCTCTGGACAGTTCCTGACATGGACAGAGGTGGCAGCAGAGAGCACTGTGTCAGACTAAAAAGAAAACAACATTTCCTGCAGGACATACAGCAGCTGATAAGTGTGGTAAGACTTGAGATTTTTAAATAGAAGTAAATTACAAATCTATATAACTTTCTGAAACCAGTTGATCTGAAATAAAAAGTTTTTTCGCTGAAGTACCCCTTTAAAAAGCCTTGAAATATGATTGGGGGATATAGACCTAGCCAGAATCTCTCCCGGAAGGGAATGTTACCCATCCCTAGGCAGTTGCTTCAGTGTTCTTGCCCCTTGTCAGCAGATTAGGATGCATACTCACCTCTTCCCCTGCCCTGAGCTCTGTATCCCTATGGATCAGACCACCATCCAACCCCAGCTATCCAGTATCTGCATGGATGTGTACTAACCATAGGCCATAAGATGTATATTCATGGCTGCAATCTCATCTGTCCCTAATAATTTCTATTTTTCTTAGTTTCGCTACAAGACGAGAGTTTACAAGCAGACTAACCTTGATGAAAAGCAGCTGGCAAAGCTTCACACTAAGGTGAGTACTTTGTCCTGTATCCTCCTCACCTTCTACTCATACAGGTCTATGGTTAGGTAATATAATGGGAAGTGTATGAATGTATAGTCCTGTATATTTATAAAATCCTGTGTGTACTTCCCCAACTCCTCCTCTCAGCTCTGAGTGACAGCTCTAATGTCCAACCAGTAGGCAACTAGAGTTCTCACTCAGAACTATGGGAGGGGCCAGGAAAGTTCGGAGACCTTTGGCCACTCCCATCATAGCCCACTTCCCATGAGCACATGCAAAATCAGTCCCCCATTTTTTTCTGGTCATGCAACCAGCATAACCACAACTTTAGGTGCGTGTTAACTCCTCTTCCTCTCCTTAATATGGAACTATCACCAAACCTGACACAGATTCCCTAAAGAGAGCTCCTTTATATTGGAATAGACATTGTTCAAAAAAAAATCTTATTAAAAACCTAGAAGCAGGATCAACTGGTGTCAGAAAGTGCCAGAGATTTAAAATGTACTTTTATTAAAAAATCTCAAGCCTTCCAGTACTTATCAGCTGATGTATGTCCCACAGGAAGTGGTTGTTTTTTCTAGTCTCAAACTGTACTCTCTGCTGCCACCTCTGTCAATGTCAGGGACTGTCCAGAGCAGTAGCAAATCCCCATAGAAAACCTCTCCTGCTCTCCAAACTGGAAATAATATCCCTCTTCCTGCAGGATATACAGCAGCTGATAAATACTGGAAGACTTGAGTAAATTAAAAAATCTTTGGCATTTCTTTTGCTGGATTACCCTTTAAGGCTTCATCTCTGACAACCTATAAAGTTCTGTGAAGCTGATCCTTGTGTAACTTGTCATCAAAACCAGCAGCTATTTACTGCTTAGACCAAGGCTGCTTTTGATATAATGCCATCCTTACTTTAGTACTTTAGTTTCTCACCGTCATCAGCAGGAGTAGTAGATCCCTGCTTAGAGCAGGGATACTTATATAATGCAACCTCTGCTTTGCTGTGATGCTGTAACCATGTCCGCTTATACAGCATTCCCTCTTTACCAGCAGACCATCTATAGTAGTTTACTGTAAATCATCCACCAGCATAGTCTCAGTCTATTTAGTCAAGTCCAGTGTTATATCACGGCATAGCAGAGATGAGTAGGTCCTGTGCTATGACTATTTATACCAGAAAGGAAAGTTGTTCGTTTTTTCCGGCCCCAACACCTGCTCTTCTGGATACTGTAGAAGTGCTATACATAATGCATTACATAGCCCGATCACAGACCCTGGTCACTTTGATAAACCTTATTAGCATAGTAGCGGAGACTTGCTCTTCAGTTACCGCATTTACTGTAATTGTTTTGCATGCTTTGAATTGAAAGATGGCACCGTGAGGTTTCCCTGGCACCTGAGCCGTCTATACTCAGCTCTTAAAGTGCAAAACACAAATAAATCACCGGACTAAGTTGTTTAGTGGGAAATAGTGAGGATCGTTCATCAAGGTGTCAGCGGCTGCAGAGATAATAAAATATCAATGATTTATGTGATGGCACAGTTAAGGCTTGCTTTATAACCGCGCAGATGGAGTTCTCCTTAATAGTGCGACAATAAGTGAGATGCAGATTGTCATAGCGGTGTCAGCATGATGGTGCCTGCATGCTTCTATTAGCACAATATACCTCTCTCCCATAGCCACGCTGCTGTATATTATGCTCCTTCCGCTCACGGATATTCCTGGCGCTCGGCTGCCGTTAATAAATAAGTGGAAACCAATGTGCAAAATTTCAGGCTTGAATTAAGCCCTTGAATTATATATATACTATGCTATGTATCCTGCAATGCGGTGCTGGCTTCGATAGGATGGGGTCATTTGTAGCTTCTACGGGGTAAGCAGTGTGTGCATCAATTGTAAGGATATGGCACTTGAGTACACAGCAGCAGCGAGACTCATCACTTATATAGCTATAGGGGAGATGACAAACCAGGGCCGGCGTCAGCACAGGGCTTACCCAGGCAAGTGCCGGGGCCCACACTGCCTCTAGGGGCCCAGAGAGGAAGAGGGGCCCTGTGTTCTAATGTTTAGCTGCTCACTGTGGTGCAGGGTGAGCGCTTAACACCAGAACTCACAGGAGACTGTGCAGGACCTGCACAGTTTGAGAAAAGGGTTAAGGACCTGATCACATGACCAAAAGGTCCTTAACATTATAGTGTGGAGATCAGCCTGGCAGAGGAAGAGAGAACACTGAGTTATAAGTGTTGTGTGTCAGTGTTTGAATGTGTCAGTGTCTGTCAAACTGTCAGTCAGTCAATGTCTGTGTCAGTCAGTCAGTGTTTGGGTAAGTAACGTGTGTTTGTGTATGTTAGTGTTGTCTCAAGTGATCTAGGATAGTGGGTGCAGGGCCGATTCTGGGGTCTCTGCCGCCTGAGGCAAACCTCGGGCGGCCGCCCCCTGAGTGATAGCCGGCATCACGCCCCCCCCAGCCAGCCAGCCGGCCGCTCACCTGTCCCACGCCGCAGCCGGCCCGCGCTCTCCGCTGTCTCCACATCCCGTCAGGTGCAATTGGTTATAATTATGCTATATATTTTCCCATTATATACAAAACAATAACTGTGTTACATGCAGATTGGACAGAAAAAAACAACAACCTACGAGTCACATATACTGTATAAGAGCAATGATGAAATAATTCTAAAGGGCCAAAGGAAAAACTAGGATGCATTTAGAAAGATGCTTAATCATGCGTGTGACACCAGCCTAGCAGGGCCATTACAGGACCACCCGACCCAGAGGCTAATATGAGATATCTAGGATCTGATAATGTATCCAGTGTTATAAAGACTGACGTCCCTTCATTGTTATAGGACGTAACTAAAAATCCTGTACCTCAATGAAAAAACTGGGGCCTGCCTACAGAGTCATGTCTCATGTATAACATTTGTTTGATTTCCCAGGGGGCAATGTTCTAGAATACACTGATGTCGAGACACGTGATGGTGTCTCTGCGGTCTTTTGGTTGATCTCCCTGAGGTCAACTAGCGTCCTTTTGAATGCACTTACTAGGGATTGCTCCCACTAGCCAGAATCCTACTCCACACTGATGAGGGGCAAGTACCCTGAAACAGCTGTCTGTGGATGGATACCTTGCTCGGGTAGTTTCCTTGATTGGAGACATTCCTTGGCTTGGCTGTTCCTTCCAGGAGGAAGGTCTGGCTAGTTCACTGACGTCAAGACACCTGATGGTGTCTCTGCAGTGTTCTTTTGCATATTTCATGTATAACACTGGCATATTCCTATAAAGAATGAAAACATAGGTCCTGGTACCACTACAACCTGTGTTCCCTTACAGCGGGGATGGGGAACCTTCAGCCCTCCTGCTGTTGCAAAACTACAATTCCCATCATGCCTGGACAGCCAAAGCTTCGCTTTGGCTGTCCAGGCATGATGGGAATTGTAGTTTTGCAACAGCTGGAGGGCTGAAGGTTCCCCATCTCTGCCTTACTAGCAATCAGTGGACTGCACATCCAGGGTGTCATAGAATCCTACAATCTACTGACTTGTCCTCTTCTTATTATTATTGCAGGCTGGTCTGAAAAAATTTGTGGAGTATGTACAACATGGCTCAGCGGAGAAAGTGGCTAGGTTGTTGGACAAAGGCTTGGATCCCAACTACCATGACTCTGAGGGTGGAGGTAAAGTATAGAGTCACAAGGGAGACCTACAGTGTCATCGGGAATGGTTTATTATCATATGGTGCAGAGGGTCCTGGATTATTAGGTTAGGGCACTTACAGAATAGATGACCCCCCCAAAAAAATTGGGACCTGATGAGCGACAGCCAGAGATCTCTGATGCTGATTATTTTGACAGTGGGTCCCTTGTATTGTCTATGGTAGAGATGGGGAACCTTCAGCCCTCTAACTGTTGCAAAACTACAATTCCCATCATGCCTGGAAAGTCTTAGACTAGGACACTAAAAGTGCCCACAGTGGGTATATGGTCATCAGATCTAGAACATGTAGCTATTTTAGAAGGTGGCCTAGTCTAGTGCATCACATTTTACATCATGTGGACACAGGGGCGTATCTAGGATTCATGGGGCCCCATAGCAAGGAACTGTATGGACCCGACCCCCCCCCCCTTGCACATTCCATTCTTCCAGGTTCTTGGAACACAAGTGATGTCACTGGCACTCCTAAGCCCTGCCTAGGCCCCCGGCTGCACAGGCCCCATAGCGGTTGCGTGGTCTTCCTCCATGGTAGCTATGCCAATATGTGTACAGCTGATTCACTATAGTCACTAAGGTGACCATGGATGGGGAACCTTAGTGTCCATTTAATAGTCATTCCTATCTTATCAACTATCACAGCCCCCCCCCCTCTCCCCATAGACATGCAAACATCAGACTCTATGAGCTGATGCATTGAATTATTTTAACTTTAGTAAAACTTTATTGACAGGATTAGAAAAAAACACACACACAGTGGTGCACAGAACTTCAGAGGAAAGCTGCGGCTTATCATATATGAATATGTATTAGTAGATTTACACGCTCATCTTTCATGTGTGCCATGTTTGCTCTTTATACATTGCATATTACACAGTGACTGGCTAGGCTGTGATGTGTTCCCTTTAATCTGTATGATTTATAGGCTGCATGGTGTCATTTACTGTAGTTCACAGGTTTTTCACACGTTTACCATACACATCCAGTTCCCCTCTTTAAAATGCTATATACTAGCATGGATCAGCCAATACACTGGAACTATCTACCTAATATTCGGCAAGTGCCCTATGTGCTACCACTAGACCCATGGAGGCCTGGTTTGCATGTTATCATAAATTGTGAGGTACGGCCTCCATGGATTGAGATCTAAGGAATCTGGAGGCTGAATCACCACCTTGATCTCTTTAGCATGTTCATCAATGGGACTTTAGGGACTACCATTGTCACAGTAAGCAGAGCATTGCCCCGCATATTACATTGCCTTTACTGGGTTGTCTTTGCCCATAGTGAGTCTGCTGTCCGTGTGAGGTAAAATGTGATGTATCAGACAAGGCCACTTTTTTCATAGCTACATGGTCCAGTTCTGATGATCATATACCCACTGTGGGCACTCTAGCAGTAGTAGGGGTCAGCATGGGCACTATGACTGGTCTGCAGCTATACAGCCCCATACACAGGAGGCCGCCATGTTCACCTTACTATCATAGCAAGCCAGAACTTTTCTATGTCTAAGGGCCTGTTATACAGCCTGATCACTAATGTAAACGAGCGCTGATCTGTTAGATCGGCGCTCGCTTAATCTGCCTAATACACGGCTCGACTATCATTCAGCAAGGGCTGTATAGATATATGTATATATATTGTTATTATCTGTGAAGACCTTGCTGTACATAGTAATTGATAAACTATATGTTACCTCTCCATGCTCCCTCCCTGCTCTCCGCAGCTCCCGCTGGAACTTCTGAGCTGGTCTCTGAAGTGACAGACCGCTCAGCCAATCAATGGCCAAGATGGGACAGAGCCACAGTCAGTGATTGGCTGAGTGGCCTGTCACTTGAAAGACCGGTGTAGAAGAAACACCCTATAAGTTCTGCCATTCTGGAGATGCTTTGACCGACCTGTCTAGTCATCCCAGTATGGTCCTTGTCAGAGTCGATCAGATCCTCACACTTGCCCATTTTTCAGCTTCTTCAGAACTGACCGATCACTTGCTGCCTGCAGGGCCGATTCTGGGGTCTCTGCCGCCTGAGGCAAACCTCAGGCGGCCACCCCCTCGCTAGCAACAACCCCCCCCCCCCGCCGTAACTGAATCACCCGCGCCTGCACAACCCCCCCCTCCCCGGCCGGCCCTGCAGCCACTCACCTGTCCTGCAGCAGCCGTCCGGTCCCGCCGCCAACGCTCACCGCTGTCCCGCGCCGTCAGTCAGCAGCTGTAATCGCCGCCAACGCTCACCGCTGTCTTCCCGGCCCTGCAGCCGCTCACCTGTCCTGCCGCCGATGGGTTGTCCTGCCTCCAACGCTCACCGCTGTTCCCTTCCGTGCTCCCGCGCCGTCAGCCAGCAGCTGTCATTGTCCTTCAGCGAGTCGTGAGTGCCCGGGGTCAGCAGGGGCCATGATGCCCCCACTGACCCCGGGCACTCATGACTCGCTGGAGGGCGATGACAGCTGCTGGCTGACGGCGTGGGACAGCGGTGAGCGTTGGCGACGGGACAGCTGCGGCAGGACAGGTGAGCGGCTGCAGGGCCGGGAAGACAGCGGTGAGCGTTGGCGACGGGACAGCTGCGGCAGGACAGGTGAGCGGCTGCAGGGCTGCTGTCTGCCGCCCCCTGCAGGGGCGCAGAATCTGCCGCCTGAGGCGGAATACTCATTCCGCCTCATGGCAGAAACGGCCCTGGCTGCCTGATATATCTCATCCATTGACTGGAGCCATTGTCACTAGATAATGTTATTCGCTTCACCTGTCACTAGAGATGAGTGAACCTGGAGCATGCTCGAGTCGATCCGAACTCGAACTTTCAGCATTTGATTAGTGGTGGCTGCTGAACTTGGATAAAGCCCTAAGGCTATGTGGAATCATGGATATAGTCATTGGCTGTATCCATTTTTTCCAGACAACCTTAGAGCTTTATCCAACTTCAGCAGCCACAGCTAATCAAATACCGAACGTTCGGGTTCGCATGGACTCGAACCCGAACCCGGTTCGCTCATCTCTACCTGTCACTGATTTCAATGTCTTGGCTGATTGATGTATATCCAATGTTATTTGAGCTTCAGTGATGGAAAACATTGGCCTCATAGTCCACTCTCTGGTGTTATAGTGGCCTTTAGAGATCTGTATGTGTCTGTGAATTCCAGTCACATTTATACTTAGGCAGCTGCTTGGAATACAATGGGTTCTAGAACCGATTCTGTGGAGCAGTGGTGCCCAACCCTCCAACCCCCCAATGTCTGGATGGTTGTAGGTTGTGCACCACTGCTGGAGATAGTGTAATGGAGAACACATCAGAACACTAACTCAGGTACAATAGATTTTTTCTAACTTATATATTTATATAACATTTATATGTACCTTCCTGTTAGGCTCTGTTTCTACTTGTGTCATGGATTTCATTCTTACACAGTCCATGATAGATGGATATATCAGATCCAATATGATCTATCATGACTACTTATTCTTAACCATGGACTTACAATAGGTCAAGTAGGTTTCTTTTTTTTCTTTTACCGCCTGGAAGACTGTAGCATGCTATGCAACATGTGTCTTATTGCTGTGCTCAATCTTGCCATGGAGTATTGGAGTATAAGTTTGTAGCAGAGTTTGGCTGTTTCTCTCCCAGTGTTAAAGCCTCCTACACAGCTGTCTCAGTTAGAGTGGCCTTAAAGTGTGACTGTCATTTAATTTATCAGAAATCAATAGTACAAGTAATTTCAAGAAACTCTTTAATAGGTTTTATTAAGGAAAAGCGTTTCCTTCTGTACTCAAAAAACTGTTTCCCAGCCCCCCCCCTCCCTTTTCTATCTGCTTATTATCAGGCGAAGTCATCTTCATTACATAGAAGCAAAGTGAAGACAGGTTCTGCTGTGTCCGTCATAACCTATGGAGGGGGGAGGGGGCAAAGGGGGAAGAGTCAGCAGGAAGAGGACAGAGCCAGCCTGTGCAGTTTGGAGACTGTGTGTCTGAACATATAAACGTTGGATTCACAGGTCAGACTGATCAGTGCTGGTAAGGGAACTTGGTGAGATAAGATTGCAGGATATTGTGTTGTGCTCTCTGCTATACACCAGATGTTTGTCTCCTCTCCCTGCTCCCTCATCCCCTCAATTCTTCCTCTCTCCATAGACCATAATGGACACAGATAAGTGAGGGGGAAGCTGCAAAACAGCTTTTTGAGTACAGAACTCTTTTGCTTAATAAAACCCATTAGAGTTTCTTAAAACTGCTTGAACTACTGATCTCTAAAAAAAAAAATTAAATTAAATGACAGTTACACTTTAAACAGTGCAGTTTTAAAGTCAAAACCAGATGTGAGTCATAATATTATATAAATTATATAAAATAAAGGACAGACAGGGCTAATTCTAGATTTTCTGCTGCCTGAGGTGAAAATGCGATTTCTTTTTTTTCACATTTTGAAATGTACAACTATGGAGTAGCCAAGCCAATGCTAAAGAAGTTGTGCATCCTCATCCTTAGAATATATTGCATTGTACATGTGCACATCTACACTGATTGATGCCATTCGATCCTCTATAGAGACGCCATTGACCCTGGCTGCACAAATGGAAGGAACTGTGGATGTCATCAGGATGCTGTGCCTGGGAGGGGCCCACATTGACTTCCGTGCCCGTGATGGCACCACATCTCTTCACAAAGCCGTCTGCTCCCGAAATTACAATGCGCTCATGGTAAGACTAATACATGTGTGACAATAATGGGTGAATGTGGGTTATCTTATAGCTTGGAGCAATCTCTGTCGCTGTCATGTTGCCCATATATCTGGCTACCTGAGATCTACTTCATGTCATATATTTATTGCAATATGTTTGAAACAGTAAAACTAGGCTAGAGGCCTCACTTGAGGCTTCTAGACCCTAATGTTAAGAGATGGCAGCAGCAGGGAAGGGGAGAGGGTTATGCACAGCAGACAAGAGGGTGAAGAGTAGGGAGAGCATACATGGAGGGCAGCTCACGCAGTCTAGGAATAGGAAGAAAAGCAGACAAAAGACAATGGGGGAGATTTATCAAACATGGTGTAAAGTGAAACTGGCTCAGTTGCCCCTAGCAACCAATCAGATTCCACCTTTCATTTTCCAAAGAGTGAGGAATGACAAGTGGAATCTGATTGGTTGCTAGGGGCAACTGAGCCAGTTTCACTTTACACCATGTTTGATAAATCTCCCCCAATGTGTAAGAAGGAATCACCTGGCTAAATCTTAAAATAAAAAAAAATGCAAACCTTCCAGTACTTACCAGATGCTGTATGTCCTGCACATAGTGAAATATTCTTTCCTGTCTGACATAGTGCTCTCTGCTCCAACCTGCTGCTTAAAGAGACTCTGTCAGTAGGTTTATGGTGTCCTATCTCAGGGTAGTATAAACTAGTGACAGAGAAGCTGAACAAAATTATGTATCACTCACATTGTTATTTGCAGCTGATCCAGAGATATCCTCCTGAATAACATAGACAATAAGTAGTCCTCTCCATTATGTGCATGAGCTCAGTAGTCCTGGATATTCATGAGAAACCTGTGCCCACCAGCAGCTGATTGGCAGTTATCTATCCATGCTGTGTATAGACAGTCATTTGTCAATCAGCAGCTGAAGGGTGGGGGTAGGGGTGTGTCAAGAATCCTATTCTCCTGCATATTAGGAGAACAGTTAAACAGAATTATACAAGTAATACACCGATCTGTTCAGCATTTCCGTCACTAGCTTATGCTATCTTGATTTAAGGCAATATATACCTAGTGACAGATTCCCTTTAAGGAGTGTAACGGAGTGGAAGGTTACCCAGGTAGCAAAACATTAGAAGGGATAGTTTACTGTGAGGCGCTCCCACTTTATTTTTGTCATTTGTTATAGATTATTATAAAACACGTTCAACTTGTATGTTTTATGCACATAAACACCAACATGCCGGATTTTATCACTCACCGGTGCCCAAAGGGTGAAGAAACCATTTAAAATTGCAATCAAGGAGATAACTGGATGTGTTTTTCATTTTTCCGAGAGTATTTTCTTCAAAGATGAAGAGAGAAATAGACGGAATCATATATCACGTTCTGGAGAAATGCGCTGTGACACGTGGTGAGAAGGGCACAGAACACACATCTCTCATAGATATATCCAGAGTACATGTCCACGTCCTGGTGATTGATATTGGGGATCACTGAGGGACAGGATATTAGGAGTAATGATTAGAGTTTAATGCTTTCCATCTATTTCTCTGCCTCTCCGTGTGATTTCTACATCAATAACGAACAATCATATAAAACTGCTTGTTGCCCATACATCAAATCTATGGAGCATTGCAAGTACTGGACGTCTTATACAGGCCAGGAATACAGCCAGGGTAAAGACGGGTAAATTTATTCTGCTGGTTCCAGCTTTAATGACTGGCCTTGCATAGCCTTAATATATCTGATGTCTTTCAGGTTTTCTTAGTGGCACATCAATGGCAAGCTAACTTACCTGCTATATTCAATGGGCAGGAAAATTCGCAAATTGGGCAGGTTAAAGGGGTACTCCGCAACAATTTGTTTTTCCCAAATCAACTGGTGTCAGCCAGTTTAAGCCTTCCAGTACTTCAGATGCTGTGAGTCCTGTAGGAAGTGGTGTATTCATTCCAGGCTGACACAGTGCTCTCTGCTGCCACCTATGTCGATGTCAGGAACTGTCTAGAGTAGTAGCAAATCCCCATAGAAAACTTCTCATGCTCTGGACAATTCTTATCAGAATTGGACAGAGGTGGCAGTAGAGAGCACTGTGTCGGACTGGAAAAAATACTTTACTTCCCGCAGGACATACAGCAGCTGATAAGAACTGAAGGACTTACCTTTTTTAAATAGAAGTAATTTACAAATCTGTAAAACCAGATAATTTGAAAACATTTTTTTCTGAAGTACCCCTTTAAGGCACTGTGCAGATTACAGATATTTTGTACAGGAAAAATCTGTTGATACATTCCACATCAGAAATCCATTGCCATTCCCCTTCTTTTCTGATTCTGTAGATTTTGATGAGTCCCAGTGATATGAAAATATAACAGCTGTAATGTACAGTCTCAGGGTAACACAATACACTTTTGCGCTAAGGAGATGCTTGAGGAAGTATGGTAGAGTAGAGGTAGTTGTAGTGGTGCTTGAAGAGTTGAAAGTAGAGTAGAGTAGCGTACAGGAGAAGAGTTTGTAGAGGGAGTCCTAACCCAATATAGCAATGTACTCTGCCGGAACAAAGAAGAAATATATTGTAGTGAGAAGCTACTGGTACCTGTGCATAGACATTGATTCTGACCACCTACAGTGTCGAGAGACTCGTCCTTTTAGGGTGATACAAGCCCTAGCCGTGGTTACCTGGGTGAAGTTAAGTGTCCAGGGGTGTCCCAGTTACCTGCACTGCGAGATAGGATACGTAGACCTTCTGGTAGCTTTGTCCTATGCAGGCTAGTTTCTCTTTTGTATCTCTTTTCTCTTTTTAGACTGGTTCACAGTGTGGGCTAGGATGTTCCTAGACTCTTCTCCCTTGGTAGTGTTTAGCACTGCATAGTAGATATAGTAGAAGTAGTAATGAAATGGGTTATCTCTAGCTGCATATGCATACACGTGTCTTGGACTAGACAAACTCACTTACCGAACACACTGCACTGAACTGTTGTCCCGGGCAAGGGTACTGGCAGGCTACAGGCTACAGCAGGGACATTTTGCTCTGTGTGTCCTTCTCCCAAGAGAATCTGGATAAGAACTGACGCTACACCTCCTCCCACCAAGTGACAACTTCCTACAGGGGATGTGTAATCTACCCTGTGAGTGGTGGAAAGGAATGTTTGCAAGAGAAAGAAAGAAAAAGCTAGGATAGAAGTAGAGAGCATCACCTATAGGTTAGCAAAAGCACATGGCACACATAAAAAAGTAACCCATTCCTAACTTCAGCCGTGCAATACAAAGGAATACACATCTAAAAACACTGACATCTAGTGGTGAAACCTTAGAGCGCACTTCATCACCACTTAACCTAGAGTAAGAAGCTTTTTTGAGAGATGCAAAGGAGAGACCACATAACCAATGTTTGAAATATCTGAATATTCAGGTGTCCCCTATGAGGGGGAAGTGGTAAGTAGCAGCCAGACTGCTCAGGCCCCAGCTTATCTCTTTGAGAGCAAAGGGAGAGATTTTCGCCATACAGACGTAATCTGTTCATGGGTCAGGAGCCCTCCAAACATATTTTACCATTGGTGGCAAATTGACACAACTTTAGTATAATGTCAACAATCTTTAGTCGTCTGTGGCAGCAAATGAGTGCTGATCAGCAAGATCAGTCAGAAGGCCGTACGAATAATCACGGTTTGGTTAGTGCGGCCATTTAAATGTATTCATATCGGCCGCTCATCCCTTATTCACACAGTGAACATTTTCAGCTGATAGCAATATATTTTTCAGCAGTACAGAAGATGCGATCTAGGCTGGCTACACACAGTATATAGCAGAATATATGCCCTATATTTTTGGATCCCTATTGCAGGCACCCCCTCCCCCCTGTGTAGTTACATATGAACCCTCCACAGTCCACATGTTTCAGCATTTCTTGGACGACTTCACATGACCCCCTCCTGGCACCACATGTTTGATTGCAGCCCAGTTTTGCTCATCCTTACCACAGGGGTTAATAGCTTTGGGGGGGATGGGGGATCTGCTTCCATGGTAACATTTAAGTCATATGAAGCCCTCCTATTTTCTGGTGGAGTGTTATAATGAATATATATAAAGCCGTTCAATTAACAGACAATAGCATGAAAGAACGTACACCATAGATTTGTATACCCCTCCCTTAAACAATCACTAGTTGCCATAGAAGCAAATGAGAGTGGAGCATATTGAGGTCAATAGTGGTACAGCTATGGTACCCTACTGTGTCACACGTGTCTACCAAGGGCTATAATCCAAACTTGTAGAGAAAAGCATTTCAGTAATTTTCAGTATGTTTTTTTTTTTTTTAAGTGCACAGAGATGAATTTTACATAGGCGAGAAAATAGCAAACAGGCTAGCTCAATTCTTTACGGTGTATTTACCAATCCATCCGGACTAAGAACAGATGGCACATGGACAAGGCATGATCCCACATAGAGACATTCCAGATAGTTGTAGGAAAATGTAATATGTTCTGGACTCTTAGCATCTAATGCTTTTTGAGGTTTCATCTGGCTGATAGGGTCACTGGATTACTCCGGATCATAGAGGCATAACGTCAAACGCCTGAGCCAAGTGCAAAACTTATAACAAGGTCCCCACCTGCCATATCTTCTTTATAATTAGTGTTGAGTGGACTTGCCAAATCGTTAAAGGTGAAGTCCGGCCATTTTCAAAATCCGGCAGGGGCGAATTTGATTACAAGTATGAACTTACCTCCCCCGTGCCCACAGTGAGTGGCGGGACCGGCCCTAGGACGCCTGCCGGGCTCCAGGATCTTCAGTGCTGACACGTCACAACCTGGCTGATGGACTGGCCGCTCAGGCTGTCAGTCACTGGGGCGGGGCGCTGCTCCAGTTACTGGTTGGCTGAAGGGCCACTCCATCAGCTGGGTCAAGTCTTTCCCCCTGAGTTGTGACTTCATCACAACTCAGGGTAA
Source organism: Dendropsophus ebraccatus (assembly GCF_027789765.1). Classification (NCBI taxonomy): domain Eukaryota; kingdom Metazoa; phylum Chordata; class Amphibia; order Anura; family Hylidae; genus Dendropsophus; species Dendropsophus ebraccatus. Next base: position 70,995,067 of record NC_091465.1, read on the forward strand.
AATGCCTTCTGGCGAGGGTCCCGGGGCTGATCTCGCCGCTCAACGCGGGCACGAGGAGAGGTAAGTTCCTACTTGTAACAAAATTCCCCCCTGCCCCTGCCTCCTGCCGAATTTTAAAAATGGCCAGACTTCTCTGAACCTGAACGTTCAGCATTTGACTCCCTGTATGTGGAGAAATTGGATGCCATCCTAGGACTGCCAAGAAAACTTCGATACAGTCCACTCAACACTTTTTATAATACTTATAATACCTTCCAGTGCCATATAGAGGCTTTGGGATCCCTTGTGTAACAGCCTGGGTGTGATTATTACCTCCCTGCCACAGAATCCTGGCTTCGTCAGTGTCACAGAGTGGAGAGCGATGGGAGCGGAGGCACATGAGCCGTCCCATAGAAACACCGAGGCAGGCGTGATTCTGCATGTTTTGCTCAGTGTGAACATACCCTTAACCCAAAAGAAATAGTTCTGAAGTTTTTGCCAATTAGGTGTCTCCGTTTCCGACAATTTGTCATCCACTGCCGGTTGTTAGGGAAAATCTGTCTTTAGATCAGGACAAAACATAGGATGTAAGGTGAGGCTTAGTATGTGCTATGTGCAGGAGGGGAGCCTTTAAAAGCCTTGGTGTGGTATCCCACCACGGGTGTGTTGCTAGCCTATAAAACCCCTCGCAAAAGTCTGTACTTCAAGTCAGCTATTGTACTATTGTCAGCTGGTGTACTAAATAATCCTGCAGTAAAGAAGATTTCATTTATGGTAATCCTTGGGTCATCTCCCCTTTCTGTGGGTGGCAGTACCGATAGTCTGGACGGATCACAACTCCACTCTGGACCACCGTGATAAATATCCAAAGGACCCTCTCACAGCCTGGCACAGGGGAAAGGGTATAGCCAGTCACCTTAAAATAAAAGCAGGTGTGCCACCATACCTGTGTGCCCAACTGGCACTTGCGTCAAGACAACCTACCATCCAGCTTAGCTATTCTCCGACCAACCACCACAGTAGTGACGTCACACAACACCATCTGGCAAGTGACCAGTCGAGCACATGCCCCATTGGCAGTAACAGCAGTGGGAGCACCAAAATTGTCACCACTTTAAAAGGCAAATCTAAGGAACCCATGCAGGTTTTTAGAAGTCTTTTGAAGCCAACAGATACACAGATAAAGCCCAGATAACCCCTTTAAGATGCCACTTGTCTTTTAACATGCAAATACACGCATGATGCAACGCTAAGTGTTAAATAATAATTTCAGCTCTGCTACATCTGTTTTCTAGATTTCGAATTGCTTATTACTAGTAGTCAGGGGCGGAGAGGCAGCAGTCCAGACAGGGAACCAAATGTCATAAACCCTATGAGTAAGGGTCTGACGACTTGAAGCGTGTAGTTGGTTTTATATTTTTCTGTACCGCCATAGTTTTAACTAGGAAATAAAGATAGAACTTTAACCAAGATCGATGTGCTGTAACATACGACTTCGTTCCTGATATTATGAATGTCACATGATTAGAGATGAGCGAATTGGGTTCTGGTTTGAGTCCATCCGAACCAGATCGTTCAGTATTTGATTAGCTGGGGCTGCTGAACTTGGATAAAGCTCTAAGGTTGTCTGGAGAACATGGATGCAGCCAATGACTATATCCATGTTTTCCACATAGCCTTAGGGCTTTATCCAACTTCAGCAGCCACCGCTAATCAAATGCCGAATGATCGGGTTCGGATGGACTCGAGCATGCTCCAGGTTCGCTCATCTCTACACATTATAGATTAGGGGGCGATGGTATAGATTTCGTATTAGGGCCCGGGAGTTTCCGAGTTCTACTTGTAATTCTGACTATATGTTGCTTCCTCTAATGTTCTGTTCAGCTTATGTAAGCATTGGCTCTGCATTGCTTTGTTGGCTTTGCTTCTTTTTCCTTTATCAATAAGTAATATGACGCTAGCGGGCCCATACTGGGATAAATAATTTATGCCATGAGTCACCGCAGAATTTTATCATATATATATATATTTATATGCAGATATATAAGGTTTAACACCACCCCACTCCCCAATTCAAAATGACCTTGAATGTGGATAGTAGTGCATCCTAGCAGTGTAGTAACACAATGCTTTTTTCTTTGTTTTCTGATTCTTATTATAGTATTGGTGCATATAGCGTAGAAACTATTTCGAACTTTATTTCGAGCTCTCTACTTTCACCTCTGTCCATGTCAGGAACTGTCCAGAGCAGTAGCAAATCCCCATAGAAAACATCTCCTGCTCATGACAGTTCCTGACATGGACAGAGGTGGCAGTAGAGAGCACAATGTCAGACTGGAAAGAATACACCACTTCCTGCAGGACGTACAGCATCTAATAAGTACTGGAAGGCTTGAGTTGTACTGCAATAGGGTTTTCCATGGTTCCATTATGATTTACATATTAAAAGATTGTGAATATTCATCCATGTAATAATTTATTTTATATTGTATAATATACCTATTTTTTTTTTTTTTTTTTTAACAGACTCTCTTGGATCTCGGTGGTTCTCCGAATTACAAAGATCGTCGAGGTCTCACTCCTCTGTACCACACGGCCATGGTGGGTGGAGACCCCAGGTGCTGCGAGTTACTGCTTTATAACAGAGCATACATTGGCACAGTGGATGAAAACGGCTGGCAGGAAATTCACCAGGTAATAAGAGGCATATACTCCTCAACTTACAGCTCACAAGAATAGCAACAAAGTGGCAGGATGGTTCAAAACTGTAAAACAGTTAGCTGAACGATGAGGACATTTAGAGGTATTAAGAGTGTCTATACTGGTAGGAAATGGATGGGAAACCTTTGGCCCTCCAGCTGTTACAAAACTACAATTCCCATCATGCCTGCCAATGGCTGTCCAGGCATAATGGGAATTGTAGTTTTGCAACAGTAGAGGGTTAAAGGTTCCCCATGCCTGAAGTAGAGTATAGTGACTGGCTGTATAGCACCTTATAGCCGCCATATTAGTTGTCACCTAGCTATAGCAGGACTAGGGAAGGACCCCATATAACATGACAAAAAGTGCAATTCTCCATGTATGGAATTTCCTAGTAAATCCATATTTTAGCTGTTTTCTACAATGTGAGTCAAAAGTCTCAGGACACCCTTTTATTTTAGAAAATGACATATTGGAATACCCCAGCAAATAGGCCATGTCTGGAACATGGCCGCCATCTTGAAAGCCGCCATATTGGATCAAGGGAAAGTCCTTCCAATGGGAAGGTGGTCATGTAACATATCAAAGAAGACCAGCATGAAATAGATTGCCTCAATCAGATTTTTAATATCTCTTGTGGTTTCAAGAGTTATCAACACGAAAAATTTCTTTGTGTTCAGCTTCAGCTCTGTGTTCAGCACCATGGACAACACATTGGACATCACAGGGAATCACAGGAAATATATTGTAGCCGCATTCATCAATATTTCTACAATTATAACTATTACGGCTCTTGTAACCCCCGCGTTCCTATTAAAAAGAATAACTTCCCCTTTAAGTGAGTTAAAGTGATATTGTCTTCCCCTATCAATATGTGCAGTTCTCAGCAACATTTAGATGTTGTTAGATGTTTGTGATCAAAAATGCTTTTTATCATTGGTGGAAAGTGTCATCTGGGCGGGATTTCCCAGCCCCTGCAACATTCCCCGCCCCCTTTGTGACGTCATAAGAATGGGCCACCCCTACTGCAGTATAGGCCAGGATTCATGATCTGTGGGGCAGGCGCCGTTGGGCAGTGACATTGCCATATCTTTAGAAGTGACTGTGCCACAGAAGATGAATCCCACTGCTGTAGAGACGGCCCATCCCCATAACATCATGGAGGGGCAGGGCACATATCAAAAGGGGGTGGCAATATCACATTAACACTTTCCATTTTTTGCACAATTTTTTTTCCCCCACAAAGCTGGATACAACCTATAATAGAGACCATTAAATGTGTGCCGTGCCTTATTTATTAGAGTTGCCCTTTAAGCAGAGTTGTTCTATGCCCTGTGCTTATCATTGTTTTATGATCACTGTTGTGTTCTAGATTATAGATTTATCATAATGAATACTGATGTGTTTCCTCTCTGCCCAGGCCTGCCAGCATGGCCACTCACAACATCTAGAGCATCTTCTCTTCTATGGCGCTGACCCTGCTGCTCAGAACGCTTCAGGCAACACCGCTCTGCATATCTGTGCCCTGTACAACAAGGTCGGTGCTCCCGGGAAGTCTAGTTCTTCCATATTCACGTATCCACCCCCCCTCCATCTTCTTCGCTGTCATTATCTTTCCCGTCACCTCTTTACTCTTCTTTATTCCTATCTCGCTCTGTGACAGTTCCGTAAATAGTTTTCGCGTCCTCCCTGAAGCAGATGGGCCCAATAAATACAGAATAATTGCTTGATGTGGGCAGCTTGTAACCCTGGCTCCAGCTGTCTGTCACATAAAGACACAAGCGGCCATCACTGAGGATGCACTATATTGTGTTGATGTCTCGGTCCTTACACTTGGGTGGCTGGGTCTAGCATTCTGTGTTATACACTAGGAAAAGCCTATACCCTATAATGCGGCTCCACAATCTTCTCTGCTATCAGACAGACGTCTTATATGGTCCCAGTATTTTATTCCATCACTAAGGTGTCCTATAAATGTCACAGCTGTGCATTCGGAGACTTTGTGTGCTGCCATATGATGCCATTCTAGAAGAGATGGAATATGGCACGTTGGTTTATATAGTATGTATACAATGTAATGGGGCGGACACAGACGGTATAGGGCCCCTGTGCAAAAAATGTGCCAACCACAATACCACCCTCCTCCCCCACCTAGGCACATATGAAATTATGCAAACATTTGAGTGTATTGTGCAAAAATTTCCGACTTTTTGACACAGGTTATCTGCACTTGTATCATACAGCATGGCTTATGTATACGTGTATACATATATACACATATACACACACACACACACAGAAGCACTATATACTGTACATATATACACGTACACACACACAAGCACTATTTACATATATACACGTACACACACACAGAAGCACTATATACTGTACATATATACACGTACACACACACAAGCACTATTTACATATATACATGTACACACACACAGAAGCACTACATATATACAGATACACCACTGACAAACTATTGTATGACACTATTGACATAGACGAAATGGGGGACATTTATTAAGTCCGGCGTTTTCTGCGCCGGACTTAAAAATGTCCCCGCAGCTCTGGCACTACAGAGATTTATGTAGAGGCGGACTGCCCCTACATAAATCCCATGTGCGCTGGTGCGCACGGCAGGAAACCTACGCCAGCTGAGAGCTGGAGTAGGTTTCCTGCGTATCTTTAATACAAAACAATGATGAATCGCGCGGACTCTGAGCCCGCGCCCCCGCTCCGCCCTCTCTACACCCCCTTCCCGCCCCCCAGGCGTACTGGGCAGAAAGTGTCCATTTGCAAATATTTTATTCGCAAAACGGCCATTTGCGAATAAAAATATTCGCAAATGGCCACTTTCCGCCAAAAAAAAAGAAATTTGCCGCTTGATACATTTCCCCCTATGGGGAGATTTATCAAACTGGTGTAGAGTAGAATTGGCTTCAGTTGCCCCTAGCAACCAATCAGATTCCACTTTTCAGTCCTCACAGTTTCTTTGAAAAATGAAAGGTAAAATCTAATTGGTTGCTAGTAGAGATGAGCGAACCTCGAGCATCCTCGAGTCGATCTGAACCCGAACTTTCGGCATTTGATTAGCGGTGGCTGCTGAACTTGGATAAAGCCCCAAGGCTATGTGGAAAACATGGAAATAGTCATTGGCTGTATCCATGTTTTCCAGACAACCTTAGAGCTTTATCCAAGTTCAGCAGCCCCAGCTAATCAAATGCCGAACGTTCGGGTTCGGATCGACTCGAACCCGAAGCCGGTTGGCTCATCTCTAGTTGCTAGGGTTATTTAGGTTCCTATAGATGTACCAGACCGGAGTGTGTGCTGACTGACGCACACAAGGATATATGCATACACACAGACTGGCTGACACATATAGATACAGTAGATACACACGCATACTGACATATACATATACATTTACACACACAGCACTTACAGCTCTCAGTCTTCCCCCTCTTCCTCTCTGTAGTGGGCTGATCACTCCACATACTGTAGGACCTGGAGGTCATGTGATTTAGGTCCTTCACTCTCCCTCTCTGTGTGTGGGATGCTGCAAGCTGATATTCTGTTCCTTTTCATGTTCAGCCTACCGACCCTGTATTATGGTAAGTGGGCTGAACATTACAGCAGCGGGCCCCTCTCCCTTTCTGGCCCTGTTCAGCTGGACATGCGCTGTGTCCACCACTGCAATGTACAGTATGTAAGAATGGAAGCAAACTAAAAATAGACCAGTCCTTTAGGGCTTAAGGGTAGCTTCACACATACCGTATCGCTGCGTGTTTGGTGCGATTTTTACATGCGAGTTTTGATTTTCACATGAAAATCATGTGAAAATCAAAACTCGGATGTAAAAATCGCACCAAACACGCAGCTATAAAACGCAGCGTTAAATACGCAGCAATACGGTATGTGTGAAGCTACCCTAAAGGGGTATTTCCATCTGGAAACTTACAGCACATAAGCAGATCTCACCTTTGAGACCTGCATCTATCTAAGCATTGTGACACCTCGACCCCTTCCGGTCTGCTTGCGGGCACTAGAGAAGGTTGAACAGTTGAATGGGCTCTTGCATGGTTAACGTCTGTAGAGGTTAAAGGGGTTATCCAGTGCTACAAACACATGACCATGACTCTTGTCTCCAGTTCAGGTGCGGTTTGCAATCAAGCTCCATTCACTTTAATGGAACTGAGCAGCAAAACCCCGCCCAAGCTGGAGACAAGAGTGGGGCTGGTCTTTGGAAGAAAGGGGCCATGTTTTTGTAGTGCTGGATAAACCCTTTAGGGTGCGTTCACATGTACAGGATTTGCAGCAGATTTGATGGCGCAGATTTGAATCTGCAGCAGATCCGCGGCAGATTTGATGGCCCAGAGTTACTTTGCATTGAATCTGCAACTTCAAATCTGCGCCATCAAATCTGCTGCAGATCCTGTATGTGTGAACGCACTCTTAATGGGAGTCAGTGGCATAGCTACCATACAGGCAGACCACGCCACATACAGTGGTACAGCATCTATACATCAGCACTCCATAAATATGAAACCTATGTATATGCAGTAAATAAGTTTTCAGGCCAATCATTTGCACGGTGCTTCCTCCTTTCTTCCACTGTATTTTATTGCTTGTCCTGGATCTTATAATTTAGAGAATGTGTCAGCACTCCGCCAGCATGTGACCCGTAATACACAAATTACCAGGGACACAGGGTCCTTCATTCTAAATGAGGAAAATCATTATGTGTACAGTCACCGCCAAGAAGCCGGCTTCTATATTTACTATGTGATTATTTCTGCATTCTGCTGGTTTACGCTTCTAGTGGTATTAACATTAAAGACGCGGTAACCATTCCTCATTTTACATGCAGTATAATATGAATATTGAATGTCACTCCTATCCTTACTTGAGGCATTCAAATCATCTTTACATCCTTTGCTCACTGGCGCCCCCTGTTAAACATTGCATTTTGTGCAACCTATCCACATAAAGGCAAAAAGCTATTCATTTGCCATTGAAGTCTCCAGCTCTTGCAATACTACAACTCCCAGCATACCCTGGCCCTACGCATTTTTTTTGGCTATAATTGTGGTTATTAGTTTTATACCTCTTTATCCATTAAGTAGTCACAATACTATACCATCTATGCCCTCTATAGACCAGAATTCGACAGGTTTACTTTGTGGTTGTATTTACAGTTATTAAAGGGGAAATCCTGTAAAAAAATTATATTTTTCTGATCAATGGGTACCACAAAGTTATACAGATTTTGAATTTATTTCTATTTAAAAAAATCTCAAGCCTTCCAGTGTTTATCAGCTGCTGTATGCCCTGCATGAAGTGGTTTATTATCTCCAGACACAGTGCTCTCTGCTGCCACCTCTGTCCATGTCAGGAACTGTCCAGAGCAGGAGAGGTTTTCTATGGGGACTTGCTACTGCTCTTAAGAGTTCAGAAGTGGCAGCAGAGAGCACGGTGTCAGACTGGAAAGAGTATATCACTTCCTGCAGGACATACAGCAGCTGATAAGTACTGGAAGACTATTTTCAAATAGAAGTAAAATACAAATCTGCATAGCTTTCTGGTCCTAGTTAATTTGAAATAAATAAATAAAGTTTTTAGAGTATGTATTTTTGTTTGAATTAAACCTTTCAGCATGCCGGCGGCCATGTTGCCTAAAGGGGGTGTCCACTTTAGACAATCAGGTTTTTTGATGATCACAACTGAGTGAGCACTGGGTCCTGAATGGAGAACAACTTGGAGGGTATAAAAGACCTGATGAACTCTGTCTTACTAGTTCTACTTGTCCAGACCTATGAATAAAAAGTTTATACATGCACATCCTGGGTCTGTGTTGGTTAAACTGAAAGATTGTACTGTTTTATACAATTATTATGATGAATGCCTGACACCCCCTCCCCATATACACATGTACTCCATACAACAATCATAGCACACAAAATACTTAGCTAGACTATGGAATATAGCACCCCCTGCTGGCCATAATGATACAGTGATGGGTGATTCATGTATCTTCCTTTTCTTTAACATGAAGCTCAGCAGCATCCTCATTTTATGATCGCAGCTTGTTAGCACTTACCGTATGTCTCTTAGGATACTGCATGTGATTCCTAGCGGCTGCCTTGCAGTGTATCACCACTTTGCAGGTGTCATTTTCTGCACATCTCATAGAATTTGTAGAATTATTTGTTATCTACTTTTGCACATTTCTTGAAATATTATATTCGCTCAATAGGCCCCAAACATAGCGCTCCCTCCTTTAGTTTGTAGAAAAAATTGTATGTAGAAAAGTTACATATCGAATTATTTTGATTACAGCGAGACCCGTAATAACCCTGAAGGAAATTCTACGTGGATTTATTAAAAAATCCTACGCTGACCCATAGATTTCCACAGCGGATGTAACAGCCCATCTTGCGTGGACTGGCACCATTGTTATTGTCCTTGTAGAGACTAATAGCTTGTGTAGAGAGTCTTACAGACCAGGCAATGCCTCTTGGGTAAACAAATATGTAAATTATCTCTCATCTAGTAGGAAAAACCTCTCTAGTGCCATCTATTGGAGGAACTTCCCCTTCCGTCACCTTCAGGCCTATATCAGATGGTTGACTCTTTCTTTTTGGGCAAGATTCTGAGATTTAGAATTTTAACTTTTAAAGGGGAACTCCAACAAAAAACTGGTGTCAGAAAGCTATATAGATTTGTAATTTAATGCAACCAGTAGATACATAAACATGGAAGGAGGTCCTTGGATAGGACTAGTAGTTCCTCACATTACATATCTTGGCTGGAGTAAATGAAAATGCAACCCAGCCTACAACAAGCCTATTGTCCATGGTATTCCTAGCTTCGAGGGTTTCTCCTGAAGTGGTCGGGGGCGGGGTTTGCATGCTTTCCCAAATTCTGTGTTACCTCTGGCGGTATTAAGGTTTCTACTCTAAAAACTCCACCCCGACCCCTCCAAGGATGTACAGGATACCCACCCAGGCATAGAGGATTGGCTGGCAGAGAAGTATCTGTCTCTTACGATACATGGGACAATGAATGTAAATCAAATGGATAATCATGTGCAGAAGATTGTGCAGTTTGTGAAGTTAACATACAATGGGGGAGATTTATCAAACTGGTGTAAAGTAACGCTGCATTCTGATTCTAAGATTCTACTTTTAATTTTTTAAAGAACCTATGAGGAATAAAAAAATGGAATCTGATTGGTTGCTAGGGGCAACTAAGGCAATTCTGCTTTACACCAGTTCGATTCCCCCCATGTCCCTAGAATACCTGTTTCTATCCGAGCATCAGTGGCTTAGCTACCATAGAGGCAGGGTAGGCAGTTACTATTGGGCCCAGGCAGGAGGGGGGCCCAGGGGAGAAGGTAAGAGCGTGTGTCCTTCTGCTTAACCCCTTATGTACTGCAGTGTGTAAGTGACCCAATGTTTACTTACATGCTGCAACACAAAAAACAGTTAACAAGCAGAAGACAGAGATCTCTGCTTCACTGCACTGATAACCTCGGACCTCTGTTCTCAGCTGCTTCAATCAAGTAGGAAAGGAAAATATGCAGAGCTCCATGCAGAGGTCAGGGGTTATCAGTGCACGAGCAGTAAAGCAGATATATATATATATATATATATATATATATATATATATATATATGGCTTTGTGTTCTGCGTAGGGGAGGGGGGCCCCTTAAAATTTTTTGCTATGGGGCCCCGTGAATCCTAGCTACGCCCCTGCCGAGCATCCATACATTATCATCCTTCCTGCTCACCTGTACCCGGCTCAGATAGATGTATGTGCTGAAGCTTCTCATCCCCACTCCAGTCTCCACTTTCATCTTATTTCATCTGTCTAATTCCCCTTAGAGCCCTTTTATACAGAAAGATTATCTGACAGATTATCTGCCAAAGATTTGAAGCCAAAACCAGGAACAGAATATAAACAGAGATCAGGTCATACATGAAAGCCTGAGATTCCTCCTCTTTTCAAATCCAGTCCTGGCTTTGGCTTCAAATCTTTGGCAGATAATCTGTCAGATAATCTTTCTGTGTAAAAGGGCCCTTAGTCTTGCTCTGGCAGTCTGTACTTACCTTGTCATTAATCATCATGTATGCACCTGGTTGTTCCTTAGGGCCCTTTTACACAGTAAGATTATCTGACAGATTATCTGCCAAAGATTTGAAGCCAAAACCAGGAATGGATTTGAATAGAGGAGAAATCTCAGGCTTTCCTCTATTACCTGCTCTCTTTTTATAGTCCATTCCTGGCTTTGGCTTCAAATCTTTGGAAGATAATCTGTCAGATAATCTTTCCGTGTAAAAGGGCCCTTACCTTCTTTCCTCACACTCAATTACCTGTCTGTTTTTTCCCTTGTCCTCCAGGAGAGCTGTGCTCGAGTATTGCTGTACCGAGGGGCGAGCAAAGATATAAAGAACCACAGTGGACAGACCCCCTTCCAGGTTTGGATCTCACACTTTTACTTTACTTGTAATTCTTTTTTCCTTTCTTATATTGATTGTGCATTTTATACAACCAACCAATAGGGGTGCAAGGGTCGCCTTGGTGTCTAAGGGGTCATTATTGCCCGTTTACCTTATAAATGAACATCACGGCCATTGGCACACTATTGGAGGTCCTTTTTCAGATTTTTCAATGGGGTCCTGCAGTTCTCATTGCTCCTATGTCATGCTCACTAGAGGTCAGACATTGAGCATACAGAGGTGTTTGGTGGGTCTCCACATTATAGGAGCTGTTTAAAAGGGTCATCCTTGGCCACTTTCTTCCAGACACAGCAACTCTCTTGTCTCCAGCTTGGGTGGGGTTTTGCTGCTCAGTTCCATTGAAGTGAATGGAGCTTAATTGCAAACCACACCTGAACTGGAGACAAGAGTCGTGCTGTCTCTGAAAGAAAGTGGCCATGTTTTTGTAGCACTGGATAACCCCTTTAAGAGAGTGTTTGCAATGTCAAGCCAAAGACAGAAAGTGTGTCCAGCAGGGACTGGTGGGCGATTGGGGTATTTATATGCCAGCTTGAGGCTGTGTTCTACAATTTTGTGGCACCGAAAAAAAAAACCTTTAAACTGTACCTGTCATGATTTTTTAAGTAATAGGGGGTTGTAATTGCAGGCAGTTTTACAATAAACTTCCCTTTTTAAAAAAAAAAAAAATCTTTTATCAATGTTATACGTATAGCCAAACAGTGGTTCGTGCTCCCTCTGTGAAGATTTGGTCTTTTCTCTGTTCAATAATAGAAAAAAGAAAAAAAAAAACGGTCCAAACACAGGACGTCCCAGTCCTTTGAATGTGCATGCAAGGAAAGACACCTGTTCTTCATGCAGGTTGTATATCAACTACAGGCAATTAACGTATGCCAAATATATTATCAGCCATGCATGCCAACCAAGAGATAATGTATGTCAGTATAATGTCACTGTATGTTACAGAGGTTTTGGTGCTGTGTGACAGGAGAGCTGACCACACAATGCGAGCACCCCCAGAATTCTCTGATATTGAATGTGGACAAGCAGCAGCTGCTTTACATATGCACAGTGAAGGTAGACACCTAGTGGCCATATGTAGAACATTGATTTAAACCCCTGTTTATTTCTTTAAGTTGTCTTTTTTGCATCCAGGTGCAAAATGTTAGGGTTGGTCATTCACATTAGTATTGATGCGTTTACACGGAACGATTTTCGCGATAACGATCGCATTTAAGCGATAATCGGCTTGTGTAAACACAGTAAATCAAGTGATGAGCGAGAAATTGTTCATTTTGATCTTTCAACATGTTCTCAATTTGTCGTTGGTCGTTTGCGAAAAATTTGCAGATCGCTTCGCTGATTTACCCTATGGGGGAGAGTTATCAAACATGGTGTAAAGTGAAACTGTCTCAGTTGCCCCTAGCAACCAATCAAATTCCACCTTTCATTCCTCACAGACTCTTTGGAAAAGAAAGGTGGAATCTGATTGGTTGCTAGGGGCAACTGAGCCAGTTTCACTTTACACCATGGTTGATAAATCTCCCCCAATGTGTGAGATGGGCTTAAGCGATCTTAATATGATCTTAACTGATCGCAAAAACGATTTTTTAAACGGTTTTTAACTTCGTCTAAACGCTGATCTTTATAAAAACTAAATCGTTGCTCCAAAATCGTTAAACGATCCATTGGGCGAATTATCGCTCTGTGTAAACGTAGCATTAGCCTCTCCTGACCTCCTATAGGCACCCATGCTTGGCCAGACTGATGTCAGGGGAGATGAGGATGGGGAGTCTGGTAGCCGCTTATCTCCCCTGAGACCAAAAGGATTGTGCATGGCGAAATGCAACTGCCTGATCCCTCTTATCTGCAGTTAGGGGAGTAACATGCTGCCACCATACACAAAACCTGGCCACGAATCTGAAGTGTCTGGCCACCGGATAGTAGTCCAGGCATAGGGATCCCCGTACTGTCTGAGTGATCCAGAAACACAATATTCTTGGCTGTGGCTGGAGCATTTCATCTCATACACTGTCGGAGACTTGGCAAGGAGCTGAGGAATAAAGCTGATATCCTGCAGGAGGCCTGACTGGCTACAAGATTAATTACATTCCCCTCCATGGACTAAATCACTTGGACAGTGTCTGTGTAGCCGACCACCAAGCAGGTCCAGCAGGCCGCCCCCCCGCCCGTATTAACATTCCCTTCCCATGTGCATTGCAAAGAGAGATGGTTGTGTCTATTTATTCTTTAATTTCCTTCTCCTTGCCCCCGGCTGTACGCCTTGTGCATAATTTAGAATTATTTGTCACAATTGAATGCACAATCTCATCCGGACTAGCTATCTCCATGTCAGTAGATCTGCACACGGCCATTACTAGACTTTCTTATCTGCATCACATTTCCTAAATGTTTATGGGTCACTCTCGGCTCTGATCTTCCCCATCTGTCTTCCAGCCAGACATTTCCTTAATGTAAGTCTTGTTCTCATTCCAATTCCCATTTCTTCTAACAGGTAGCTGTTATTTCAGGAAATTTTGAATTAGGGGAACTGATCAAGAGTCACCGAGATACTGATGTGGGTGAGTGGCAAAGTGGGAGACGGCGTTCCACCTGCGCAGCATTATATGATTTCACGTGAGGCGGATTAAGGGGGGAGGGAATGGTAATTCTGTCGTCTCCACCGGGGTCTGGCAATAAATATCTGATGTCTCTGGTGGTCTATGGGGATTAAGAGATAATACCCACTCTATTTGCTGCTAAGAGACATCATTGGATAGTTGTTATGGCATAAAAGTAAATGGAAGCTGGACTTTTTCTTTTTTAAAGGGGTACTCCAACATTTTTTTTTTATTTTAAAATCAACTGGTGTCAGAAAGTTATATAGATTTGTAATTTACTTCTATTTAAAAACCTGAAGTATTCCAGTACTTATCAGCTGCTGGAAGTGGTGTACTCTTTCCAGTCTGACACAGTGCTCTCTGTTGCCCCCTCTGTCCGTGACAGGAACTGTCCAGAGCAGTAGCAAATCCCCATAGAAACCTCTCCTGCTCTGGACAGAGGTGACAGCATAGAGCACTGTATGAGACTGGAAGGAATATACCACTTCCTGCAGAACATACAGCAGCTGATAAGTAATGGAAGACTGAAGACCTTAAAATAGACGTAAATTACAAATCTGTAAAAAAAAATTTGCCCGAGTACTCCTTTAATGTCACTCAAAGGGTAACTGGGTATTGATTATCATTAGAAAGGGGCAACTTGCCGGGGCAGATCAGCCTTATGGGGGGGGGGGGGTGCAGTGCTCCTAATGGTCTTACTGGACTGTGGAGCAAGTCTGGCACTGAGGATGAAGGTCAGAGACATACCATCCTTAGTGTCTTCTGCACAATAGGAACATATCAACAGGTTAGGTTTGTCTAACCGGCTGATAGTTCCCCTTTAATATGACTCCATTTGAACGATAAGAAATGGTACTAATTGCTTTGCTATACTTTCAGTGCCCTTCCAGGAATCTCCCTCCTATGCCGTCCACCGTAGAGAAGGAGGAAAAGCTCTCTCTGTTCCCCACGTCCTCTTACGTGCCAATAGCGACAACAGCCTATCACTGCCTGACTGGATGGTCTTCTCCGCTTCCACTGCCAATACGGTCACTCTGCAGGGACAAAAGGCCTCAGGGGGAACTCTGAGAAGCTCCAGTAGCCCAAGAGGGGCTCGAAGTCGATCACCCTCACGGGGACGCCACACAGAGGAGTCCAAGAAACAACCTCGTGGACGGCCCAGGTACTCTTCAACAGCCCACTGCACTAGTGTATGGTGTGACTCAGAAGTGACAAAACTCTTATATATGTATGATATGCTTTTACACGCACAGACAGCGGTCAGGGAGGAGCATGGGGGGTTGCCCGAACGATCCTTAGATTGTTCCGGCTGGACATTAAAGTCATTGCCTATGCAGATGAGCACCGATGACTCCATAGTCTGACCTATCTTCTTCAGTTCATTTCATCTTCAGCACATGCATGTTTTTTGGGAAGCCTTTCTGGCTTCCAGATTACCAGTGCTCCTGCGTGGGAACAGCCGGGAACTGAGAAGACAGAAGACTGTCAATCAAGATTCAGGAGGCATGGAGGGGTGGCATCACTGCTGGGACCTTATGAACACAGCGGACTTATCTTCAACCCTATATGGACATCAGCAATGTTGACCTCAGATTAACCCTCCAAGCATGACAAAGAAGATGCAAAGTTGCAGATACAGCTGGCCAGGGACTTGTTTACATCAGCCATCTCGGTAGGGAGGGGGAGACAGAGAGAAAAGCTCACACGCAGTTTTTTGTTTCTTCAGCAGAAAGCAGCAGCTCAGAAATGGGGAAAAGGGACTGAATACAAAATAACAAGTATAGAAGGAATTGTTAGTCTCACCTTGGAGTACCCCTTTGATATTTAAGGGGGATGTTTCATCTAGCGAGACATCAGCTGAGAAGGTCTGGCTTCAGAAGCTTCAGAGATTATCAGCTAATTGTAAAATATAGACAGGGCAGGTTCACCACAGGCCGGGTTCCTTGTTAGTGACTTACAGAATGGCTGCTCCTTAGCAACATGAACCTGTAAAGTAAAGCTGAAGCTGCAATCCCCGGTCACTCAGCAATGTACAGCATTGTGCTGCCGGTGGCGAGTTCTTGACTGATTATTTCTGGATATTTAGAAGTGGCAGTAATGTCGCATAATGCAGAATCCGTAGCCTGAGAACACCTGGCAGCCTCTATCTGCAGTCATCTGAGGGAAGAGGCAATGCAGAACACCACACGGCTTCATGGCCAAGACAGAGCGTGAAATAGCAGGAAGGAAAACAAGGACTATGGAGGGACCCAGATTCTGGCTGAGCTCATGGTCCCCTATCAGCCATTTATCTTCATAGGTCTCATTTGCATATAATAGGTAATTGTTTGTTAAATCATTCCCAGTCTGAAGCACCTTATTCCTCCTATAGTTCCTAAAGTCCAAGCCTTCCTTGCTTTCTAAACTTACATTGCTTCAATGTCAAGAATGTTTAAAGGTGTTATCCAGCACTACAAAAACATGGCCACTTCCCCCTACTGTTGTCTCCAGTTTGGGTGGGGTTTTGAAACTCAGTTCCATTGAAGTAAATGGAGCTTAATTGCAAACCGCACCTGAACTGGAGACAACAGTTGGGGGAAAAGTGGCCATGTTTTTGTAGCGCTGGATAACCCCTTTAAAGTGTCTGGCAACAAAAGTGTATCTGAGCCCTCTGTTATTCCTCCTGGTAATGGACACCATGGGGGAGATTTATCAAACATGGTGTAAAGTGAAACTGGCTCAGTTGCCCCTAGCAACCAATCAGATTCCTCCTTTTCATTCCTCACAGACTCTTTGGAAAATGAAAGGTGGAATCTGATTGGTTGCTAGGGGCAATTGAGCCAGTTTCACTTTACACCATGTTTGATAAATCTCCCCCCCCCCACGTAACCATTCTCCTCCTCCATGAGTCCATAGACACCCTGACAATATTCAGCTATGTCAGATTCTGTAGGGACACAGCCTGTTGCTGAGAGAGAATGGCAATTGTCACATTTCCAGCACTTTGGCCATAACTGGTTGGAACCAGCTGGTACCTGTAGTTCCACACAAGCAGCCATAGGAGATGTCAGGCCTCATTCACACGTCTGTACTTTTCATCACTGATTATCAAATACTGAATCCTTTACCCAAGGAGATCAAGCAAAGATCAGTGGGGCAAATCGGATTTACTTGCAACTTTACCAACCACTGACAGTCCTGGTCAGGTGAAGAACTTTCTGATGTATCCCTTGTAGTGAAGGTTGTCACCCCAGATGTAGATAGGTGGGTCCATATGACAGTAGTTGCCCATCTTAAAGGGGTTGGCCACTTTATAGTAAAATTACTCAGTGTACAGTATGGGTACTCACTGTATATACTGACAGCAGTTCCCTGTGTACCTCAGAGAGCTAAAATCAGACTCCCCTCCTCCAGGCTGTCCTACTGTGTGGTGTTTCTGTCCATAAGATGGCCGACATGGAGGAGCATGTGACCTAGCCCCGCCCCCAGTGTCCAACACTGAGCCTGTATATGCCTATGGTGGACACAGGGAGGCGAGGCATGGTCACATGCTCCTCCGTGTCAGCCATCTTATGGACAGACTCACCACAGAGTAGGACAGCCCAGCCTGGAGGAGGGAAGCCTGATTTTAGCTCTATGATGTACATAGGGAGCCTCACTAACTGACAGAACTACCCAACTGACTGATACAAGCTTTTTAAGGGTCAAACTGGGTCAATCCCAGTGGAGAGGTAAGGGAACTTGACGTCCCATTGGTGGGAACTTTCTAGAACTGAGTGGTGATAGATTAAGAGTAGAGGATTAACCTCCATAGACTTCAATATGTTGGAAATTACATAGAGAATACTCAGTGGCGGCATCTTGTGGCCAAAAAGTAAAAATACAGTTTGAAAAAAAGAATATAGGTATAGTAATAGAGATGAGCGAACCTGGAGCATGCTCGAGTTGATCCGAACCCAAACTTTCGGCATTTGATTAGCGGTGGCTGCTGAACTTGGATAAAGCCCTAAGGCTATGTGGAAAACATGGATATAGTCATTGGCTGTTTTCCAGACAACCTTAGAGCTTTATCCAAGTTCAGTAGCCCCAGCTAATCAAATACCGAACGTTCGGGTTCGGATCGACTCAAACCCGAACCCGGTCCACTCATCTCTATATAATAACTTTACGAATAAGAATATAGGTATAATAACTTTATGGTTGACTGGACTATAGGGGAACCTATTCATGGTCCATGTGTTCTGAGACTTACGTCACAGCTGTGGGATGGTCTGTGGACCCTTTTGTATAAACTGCTCTTTTTTTGTATAGAATGCTGCGATGATTATTTACAGAGGTAGCCGTGGGCACATACTAAGCAGAGGGGGCGAATAAGAAGGGGAGAGCCGTGCGGGGAAGGGGATGCAAGGATATGTAGTTCACGGGCAGTGTGCGCTGCTGCAGCATTGGCACCAAAACAATCATTTAAAGAGACTATGGCATAGTATGATGGTCTAACTAGTGAATATAGATGCAGCAGAGCTGAGTTAATGACATGTAAAGCAGCTATATTTGTCCTTGGCCTATGCTATTATCCCAATTATATGTGCAATCACAATGCACCATTAAGGTACTCCTTAAGGGTTAAAGTAATACATACTTCTTCTTTTTGTGTTTTCCTCCAGTTCTAGTGGTTCTGCCAAAGACACCCCTGCTGGTGGTACTGTGAATCACCGCTCGAAACGCAAACTCTATTCAGCAGTGCCGGGACGTACGTTTGTTGTCACCAAACCTTACCAGTCCCAGGGAGAAGGCGAGATCTCTCTCAGCAAAGGAGAGAAGGTCAAAGGTAAATACCCAGCCCTTTATATTATAAGTGTGTGAATTATATGTAAAACTAGGAGATAAACTACCCGGGCATCAATGTCACCAACCATATCACAGGGCGTTATGTTTGCTGAAAATGGATATTTCTGTGGGAAAGATGAGGATATAATAAAAGGCACGGATATGGGGTATATACATGGTTCTTCTCCTTTGGAATAAGAAACATTCTCAAGATATATATATATATATATATATATATATATATATATATATATATATATATATATCAGAATTGTAGCAGACATTTCTGTATCTGAAAATCACCCCTATTCCTCATTTTGGCAAGTGTCTGGTTCTTTACAAGCCCCATTCAGCCATATCTAGAATAGCCTTAGACAGGCAGGAGCAGGTAATCGAGTATTTAGATAATACTGCTTGACAATGTATGTCAGATACGGAGATACATCTGTTTGGCATAAAAAGTAGATGTCAGAGGTGGAGTAATGTGGTTTTTCAGCGGGAGCGGAATTAGAAATCCCAAAATGTTACGCCAGACATTTATCATTTTTAACTCCTACACTGATGGATCAGACAGGGCAGCACTGCCACCTAGTGGTAACCTAATACTTCTCTATGTCACACAGATCTTTGCTGGAACAGGGTGCAAAAGAAGCAGTTCTGCTGTAACAGATAGGTTAATATTGTCCACACTTAAAGCGACTCTGTACCCACAATCTGACCCCCCCAAACCACTTGTACCTTCGGATAGCTGCTTTTAATCCAAGATCTGTCCTGGGGTCCGTTCGGCAGGTGATGCAGTTATTGTCCTAAAAAAATACTTTTAGGCTGGGTTCACACACATATTTCAGGCAGTATTTGGTCCTCATGTCAGGTCCTCATAGCAACCAAAACCAGGAGTGGATTAAAAACACAGAAAGGCTATGTTCACACAATGTTGAAATTGAGTGGATGGCCGCCATATAACGGTAAATAACTGCCATTATTTCAATACAGCAGCCGTTGTTTAAGATAACAGCATATATTTGCCATTAAATGATGGCCATCCACTCAATTACAACATTGTGTGAACAGAGCCTTTCTGTGCTTTCAATCCACTCCTGGTTTTGGTTGCTATGAGGACCTGACATGACAGGACCAAACACTGCCTGAAATATACTGTGTGTGAACCCAGCCTTAAACTTGAAGCCCGTGCCAAACGGGAGTATCTGTGCCCTAACTTTGCACAACCTCTCTGTCCCTCCTACCCACCTTCCTCATCATTAGGAATTGCCTCACCCGTGTCAGCGCGACACATGGGCTGGATCGTTAAGGCACCTGTGCAATGTTCAGCATGGAGAAAATGTTTCAGTGGCATTCCTAATGATGAAGAGCTTGGGGAGGAGGGACGGAGGGGGGGGGGGGGGTGCAAAGTTAGGGCACAGATACTCCCGTAAGGCACAGGGCTTCAAGTTTAAAAGTACTGTATTTTTTTAGGACAATAACTGCATCACCTGCCGAACGGACCCCAGGACAGATCTTGGATTAAAAGTAGCTATCCGAAGGTACAAGTGGTTTGGGGGAGTCAGATTGTGGGTACAGAGTCACTTTAAATGTGGATCCTTTTTTGTGTGGCTTTTAAGTCAGGTTTTACATTATAATTTTTGCACTGGGTGTGCACATATACTTAAATGGAAACTATCAGAAGGTTAGAAGCTTCTTAATCTGCTGATATCTTCCTGTAGCGCACAGGGCACTGTAAGACACTTATCTTTATTCGCTATAGGGAGGTGTCAGCAGGTTAGATGTTTCCTTTTAAAAATCACAGATACTAAGTTAGCGTCACAGTTCAGTTGATTTTTTATATTATTATCACTATACATAATATTATACCTGTTTTATCACATACAAATGTATTATATATTATAATAGCACTATTCTTATATTATTGTTGTTGTTGTTGATGATGATGTTGTTGTTATTGTTGCTTTTAATGTTGTTATATATTGTTATATATATTGTTATATGTATATATTAGTTTGGTTTTACTGGTGTTGTTGTTGTTATATTATTAATATTACTATTAAATAAAAATTACTACTATTGTATAAAAAGGAGATGAATACACTGAACAATAGATTAATTTTCTTTTAGAGCTTCTGGAGTGCTGCAACTTTTTTAAATTTTAGATAGATAGATAGATAGATAGATAGATAGATACATGACAGATAGATAGGTGACAGATAGAATATAGATCAGACCCAGATTGGGACTAAAAAGTAATCCTGGCACTCAAATCCCAGCAACCCACATTCAATATAGTCCTTGCCATATAGTCCTTGCTATATCCTTGAAAATACACAGTGTCACACAATGCTGCTGCAGTATATTGAACATAAGATGGTCCAGCCTGTCACTACTTACTTAATGAACACAACAAGAGAAATAAAATAGGGGCAAGGATTGACCTAATCACATGGTCAGGTATATACTACCACTATACAAGCACTCACATAGTCAATAATAATACCGCCATACAGTAACCAGATACCAGGTCTACATAGACTATGTACACTACCACTATACAAGCACTCATATCCTCAATAATACCACCATACAGTTGTTAGACACCAGGTCTACATTGGCTCTGCACAGCGGAATTTGGCAGAGAATACAACACTAATCGGACACCATCACAGGCAGAATACACCACAATGACAGAGGACCTGTCAGTTCTCGTAGCCTGGCTATTTTAGTAAATCCTTGTATTTCTCCTGAAATTGTGTCGTTTCTCTGCTATTAGGCTATGTTCACACAATGTATATTTTCGTAAAAGTACGTCCGTTGTTGTAATCGGAAACAACAGCTGTACTTTTTACGAAAATATATGTTGCTTTGCCTAACATGGAATCCGAGCTGGAGCGTATACACATAGTATATGCTTCGGCCGGGATCTCTCGCGGAGGCGTAGAAAACTGATATGTCAGTTTTTGGCAGCCGCTATTCAGTGAATAGCGGCCACAGAAGACCCTATCAGTGCACACAGTGGAGTGAGCGGCTTTGGTCGCACACTCCATAGTGTGCAGTGGAAGTTCTGATGCGGGCGCATCCGGCTATCATCCGGCCAGTACTTCAGTACCGGGACAGCCGGTCTCATATGTAGTCTGCACATGGCCTAACTCTGGAAAATATTTTTTTGCATCAAATGTCATTTTTTTTAGATTTCTCAACAGAGACACTAGGCTAGACACTAGGACTCAATAGAAAACTACACCACATTGAGTTACAGCTGCAGTCCACAACACGTATGGTACCTAGTGTATTGCACTGTCCTGCAGCTATAGCTCCTGTAGTGCACCGTGCAATGGAAGATCCAGAAAAGTGGCCCACAGAATGACCGGTCCATCTGGCATTTGTCAGAAATGCCAGATGGATAGTCTAGCCCTGATATAGATAGATATAAGATAGATATAGATAGAATATAGATAGATATAAGATAAATAAAGACAGATAAATAGAAGGATGAATAGATACCGAAATAGGTGCCAGACTGGCGATATGGATGAATAGGTAGATTGGCATGTAGAAAATGTTGAATGTGTTAAAGAAATCTCCAGCTACAGATTTGCCATGGTACAATCTTCAACAATACATTTCATTGTGGATTTATTGCACATTTTGCCGACCCTATTGTATCCTCTGTATATATTTACACATGCTTTGGATTTAATATTACGTGGCCGACTATGTTTTTGAGTACACAACATCAGTTTTTTTATCCGTTTTTTTGCATTAAAAGGATAGGAAAAACGGTTTGCTAAAACGCAGTGTGAACCCAGCCATAAAAGACCTGCATTCATCGGATTATTCTTCAATGTACATTGTATCTTATTGGTTATTAGTTGTATACTTTAAATAGCCTTTAACATAAACCTTGTGTATCCCTTAGTTTTGAGTGTGGGAGAAGGAGGATTCTGGGAAGGAAGCGCCAGAGGTCGCAGCGGCTGGTTCCCTTCAGACTGTTTGGAGGAAATACCCACAAAACCCCAGGAGGGAAAACAAGGTACAATATGGCACACTCTTCTCAGCTGAGGATTTATCAGTGATAATCTGCAGGAAATCTCATCTGCTTTTTTGCTTGCATTATTTCTGACCCCATGTAACAATGAAAATGTAAGCCGGATAGGTGTCATATATGCAGCCAGAGAAGAGGGTGATGGGGAAGAAAAAACCATGAAAGGTGATGGTAAAGTCTTTAGGGGTATAGGCTGCAGGGTGGTGGGGAGCCATAATTGTTGTCATTGTCACCTCTGTGACTTTATAAAGATGTCATCAAACTAGTGTATAGGCCAGAAAGGAAAGTAGAGGAAAAAGCAAAAGAGCCATGGTCAGATCTAGAATGCCAGATCCTGTGTCACTGTTGTTTAAAAAAAAATTAAATCAATAGTACAGGCGATTTTAAGAAACTTTGTAATTGGGTTTATTAGCTAAAAAATGCATTTTTATCATAAAAAGCAGCTTGAAGCTCCTCCCCCTGTTTTTATTATTCTCTATGGAGAGAGGAGGGGTGGAGGGAGATGAGGCACCAAAACAGGACAACAAAGAGTTAATTTACAGCTAGATCACTGGGCTATCTCCTCTAAAGTCAGCACTGACCTCTCTGACCTCTGAATACCAGCTTTCACACAGTTCCCGCTGTGTAACTCTTTGTTCTCTGCTCTCTGCTGGCAACTAATCTCCCTCCTCTCTCCTCCCCCCTCCATAGGTTACACAGGGCCCGACTGATGTAAAAGAGTCAAGGTTTCCTGATAATGAGCAGTGAATGAGAGAGAGGAGGGGGGGGGGACCTGGGGAAAGTCTTTTTGAATGCAGATAAAGGCATATTTGCCTAATAAACCCATATCCAAAATTTCTTAAAATCGCCTGAACTATTGATTTCTGCAAAAAAGAAAAAAAAAGAAAAAAATCAACAGTGACATTTTAACCCCTTAGGGTACGTTCACACTTACCGGATCCGCAGCTTATTTTCTGTAGGTGTGAACACACCCTTAAGGACTTTTTATATTTGCCCTTTTGCTTTTCCCTCCATGCCTTCTAAGAGCCATAGCGCTTTTATTTTTCAGCCTACAATGTTATTTACAGTCTTATTTGGGATCTCTATTTTTTATTTATACCATATTCATATAGACGAGAGGTTTTGATCGACCTTTATTATGTTTTTTTTCCTGATATATAAAGTAACAAAAAAATCTGCAATTCTGGTACTTTTTTAGTTTACGCTATTTACGTTATATTTTACTACATCGGACAATTACGCACGCAACGATATATAATTATGTTCTTTTTATGTGTTTTATATATACAATGGAAAAGGTGGGTGATTGAAACTTTTATTGTGGGAGGGGCTATGTCATATTTTAAACACTATTTTTTATTTATTTTTTTTTAAACTTTTCAAGTCCCCCCGGGGATCATTACATTGCTAAGGTCTTATACACACGTTCCATATGGAAGGCCTGATGTTGAGCCCCCCCCCAATCTGTAAATATGGTGCCGGCAGCGGGGAAAGTCTTTGAATATTGGTGCTGGGGTAATGACAAAGAAAAAAAAAAAATCTTATGTCTGGTAGTCTTGACACTTTCTGAAAACTCCATGTCATGGTACATCCTTATACTTCAACTCTAACAATATAGACTCATCATTTCCTGTTACAACATGCCAAGGAATCTGTAATACGCTATTGAGTCCTGGCCTCTACCCTTCTCTCCCTGGCAGCCAGGACTGTGTGAGTACATAGGCTTATCTAGTCCTGCTACAAGAACAAGGAGATCAGATGGTGTCACTGGCAGCGTCAGCTGGTACTATGCCAAGGATCATTCCCAGAATTTCAATATCTTCAATAGACTTTAATGGAGAGAAGCTTTGTATGTGCAGCCACCTGGCAGAATGTTCACTACTCTCTCAGGATCAGAGTGGCCATTACTTCTACAGTATCTACACCAGTAAAGAACACCATAGCGATAACCAGGGGCGTTGCTAGGGTCCTAAAACATCCGGGGCCCGGGACCTCTGAGTGCCGTCATAAGCGGTTAGTAAAGGAGCCCAGTGCAGAAGCTAGTAACCCTAATGACCGCTCTATTAGCCCAGCTCTATTGCCTCCACTCCTAATAACTGCAGCTAAGCAGACACAGACAGCTCCTTCACAGCTCCCCCTGTACACACAGCCTCTGGGAGGTCTGCCCTAGCTCCTATCCTCTAGGCCAGTGTTTCCCAACCTTTTCTACCTCAGGGAACTCCTACCAGATAACGTTCTACAAAATGCAAAAAACTCATTCAGTGACTCACAGGGGATGTCTTCTTTGATCTGAGTTGTTCTCTTTCCCTTTTCCTCTCCATCTGGCCCGGACCACCATAATGATTTCTTTCAGCTGCAATTCATCTCTTCAGAACCTGCCAGACAAACATCTTAGGCTCCGGACTTTTCCTTCAATTTCCTTCCCTTTCCCCCCCTATAGGCTCCTATACAGTAGTAATGCTACCAGGGCTGTATTTGCCACTAGGCACCCGTGGTCCGGTGCAAAGGGCAGCACCCTGCAGGGGGCGGCACCTTCTGAGCACAAAAAAGAAAAAAAAAATTCACCCTCATGGTCGCTAATGAGTGTGGGTGGGGCCATGATCAAGGGGGCGGAGTCACTATTGTGGCCGGGAGAGCGTGTGCAGTGCTCCCTGATGTCAGCTCCTTGCTTCAGTGATGGAGCTGGCAGCGGGGCTCACAGTTTCTCTGCTTAACTACTGAAGCAAGGAGCTGTGAGAGCTGCCCCCTGCGGGTGGAAGGGGGTGGGCCCAAAGTTGTGGGGGCGGAGCCTTGCGGGGCTGGAGTCATCCATGAGCAGAATCTGAGTGGTATCTTTATACAGTATCCCCTCTCCCCTGCACCATAGCCTAGTAAGCAGTATGGTAAGGGGGAGGGAGGGTATCCTGTATCTGTAGCCCCCTGTGTACTGTTCAGAGCCTGTTGCCCATATATACAGGGGGGGGGGGGAGGTCCTGAACAGTACATGGGTAAGGGGGGGGGGGTTCTGTATCATACAGGATCCCCTTCCCCCTCTGTGTACTCAGGTCACCCAGCTTTCCCAGCATCCTTACCCAGCATCTTTTAGTCAGCCTGATGGAGGACACCCAGCGTTCCCCAGTATTTTGTTCTCCGTATGATGGAGGTCACCCAGCGTTCCCCAGTATTTTGTACTCAGTATGATGGAGGTCACCCAGTGTTCCCCAGTATTTTGTACTCAGTATGATGGAGGTCACCCAGCGTTCCCTAGTATTTTGTACTCTGTATGATGGAGGTCACCCAGCGTTCCCCAGAATTTTGTACTCAGTATGATGGAGGTCACCCAGCGTTCCCTAGTATTTTGTACTCAGTATGATGGAGATCACCCAGCGTTCCCCAGTATTTTGTACTCAGTATGATGGAGATCACCCAGCATTCCAGCATCTTGTAGTCAGCCAGATTGAGGTTACCCAGCTTTCCAGCATCTTGAAGTCAGTATGATGGCGGTCACCCAGCTTTCCCAGGATCCTGTACTCAGTATAATGAAGGTCACCCAGTTTTCCAGCATCTTCTAGTCAGCCTGATGGAGGTCACCCAGCTTTTCCAGCATCTTGTATAGTAGTCAGTATGATGGAGGTCACCCAGCTCTCCTAGCATCATAAAGGGGAAAAAAAAGAGAAAGGCAGGAGGCGGCGCCTCGTGTAATACCGTTTACTGCCTTTCACTGCCGCGCTCTCATTGGATCAGCGTGACACACTTCCTTCCTAGATTGGCCTCCGCTTTTCCACATGACTCTCCAGTTGTCAGAACACTGTACGCGCACAGCTACAATTGTATCCCTTTGACTTATACTGCCGAAGAGACACTGGATCTGATGAAGAGAAGGTCCTTGAAACGCGTAGTCCATCTACTAATAAATACTTTTATCCTGAACTATGTCTCCTATCATCCATTGGGAAGTAGCAAACGGACAGCCGGTCAGCGCCTGATACTCCTGGCCACTCTGCTTGTTGGGACCTCCCGCAGCGATCTCCAATCTGCATTCTTCTAATCTGCGCAAGGCGGTGTCGGGCTCGGAGCTCGTCCGCCGTAGGTGAGCGGCATCTTATGTGCCTATTTATTATACAGTTTCAATACGGTGCTGTCTCTCTTTCTATTGAATGCAGATAATGGCATATTTGCCTAATAAACCTAATTACAAAGTTTCTTAAAATCACCTGGACTATTGATTTCTGCAAAAAAAAAAAAAAAAATTACAGTGACACTTTTATACTTGGGGAGCATGATGTCATAGCAGTTCACTTGATTGACACTAGTTTGACACGTCAACAGTTTTTATGGGTCAGGGTTTGACTGTTTAGACCTTGGCCGATTAGTAGAATGAGCGTCCGTCTCGTCACATGACACAGGGCCACGAAAGGAGCACACTGAGCTGTGACATCTCCCGACTTGTTCTCCTGATCCGTCGCAGTCTAAACACTCTAACTCATCAAAAATTTTGACAGCGCCTCTTTGAATACACTTGTGATTTCAGAATCGCTTTCCTAGTCACTAACAACAGAAACCTCTATATAAGCTCAGTATATGGACTCCTTGATTTCTACTATATTGATAATGTTGGGATGATACTCATAGATCCCCTCATTCATGGCTGTTCAGGAAATCCCTAGCCGCGGAGCTGAAACATGGATAGGGAAGAACATCGTCCCTAACATGTGACCTAATAGACATTAGGAACTTCTACCTATGCCTTTCTATACATTACATAGAATTCTAAAGCTTTGCCTTAGGTTCCCTTTACCTTACAGAGAAAAGTTGTGTAGCTCTGCTGCCACCTGGTGCCCTTTGGTAGGAACTGCACCCCCAGGATGAATCACTTCTCTCCTTTAGTGTGTACAATAGATGTCATGACCTGTAGTGCTCATGATGACAATGGGATTTGCAGTACAATGCACGGTAGGTCTATAGAGATAATACTTGTGGCAAGATAAGAGATGCCTGGGCACTATGCCAGCCAACCAATCAGTGGATTCGTCATTGTGCTTCTTAGGCCTGATCTTGGTGCTGTGATGAATTAACCCCACCACACAATGAGGGTAGCTATGAAGCCTTCTATGTGTCTCATAAGCTTGAATAATGAAGGTCACTTAGAAGAGACTCACATAGCAATGTGAACAATTATTCCATAAGAAGTGTGCAAAACTCTTCTCAATGTAAACCATCACCCCCCACAGATCCTATAGGAAGCAGATACAACCTGATGTAGCCGTATGAAACAGCACATTGAGCGTACGCAGTGCAAGCTGGGGAACAATACAGTGAACTTCTAATCTCACAGACTTGCTATATTATTTGGGAAGATTTCCACCATGGTGATAGCATATAACACCCCATTCATATCGCCAGGGCTGTGGAGTCCGTATGCCAAAGTCCTGACTCCGACTCCTCAATTTGACTACAAAGCATGTGCAGCAGCATTTTGGGCACTGTAAGTAAGGGCTCTGGGGAAGTAGGAAGATAACTAGTATTAAAGGAGAAGTCCGGCGAAAATTTTTATAAAAGTATTGTATTGCCCCCCAAAAGTTATACAAATCCCCAATATACACTTATTATGGTAAATGCTTATAAAGTGTTTTTTCCCTGCACTTACTACTGCATGAAGGCTTCACTTCCTGGATAACATGGTGATGTCACTTCCTGGATAACATGGTGATGTCACTTCCTGGATAAAATGTTGATGTCACGACCTGACTCCCAGAGGTGTGCGGGCTGTGGCTGCTGGAGAGGATGATGGCAGGGGGATGCTCAGTGTCCCTCCAGTGCCCTGTGTCCCTCAGTGTCCCCCTGCCATCATCCTCTCCAGCAGCCACAGCCCGTACAGCTCTGGGAGTCGGGTCGTGATATTACCATGTTATCCAGGAAGTGACATCACCATGTTATCCAGGAAGTGACATCACCATGTTATCCAGGAAGTGACATAACCATGTTATCCAGGAAGTGACATCACCATGTTCTCCAGGAAGTGACATCACCATGTTTTCCAGGAAGTGACAATACCATGTTATCCAGGAAGTGACAATACCATGTTATCCAGGAAGTGACAATACCATGTTATCCAGGAAGTGACATAACCATGTTATCCAGGAAGTGACATCACCATGTTATCCAGGAAGTGACAATACCATGTTATCCAGGAAGTGAAGCCTTGATGCAGTAATAAGTGCAAGGAATAAAGCACTTTATAAGCTTTTCCCATAATAAGTATATATTGGTCATTTGTATAACTTTTAGGGGGCAATACAATACTTTAATAAAAATTTCACTAGACTTCACCTTTAAGGACATGAGAGGTGAGAACTTTATTACTACTAGGGCACCCTGCCAGGGCTAGCCTTAGGGGAGACGGCGCCCTGTAAGGAATTTTCTTTATTCCTCCTGGCGCATCGCTATCAGAATCTCAGACTCAGTAGATACTGATACAGGGATAACCATTTATGGACACACTGTAAAGGCCCTATTACACAAAGTGATTATCGGTCATATTCGTCTGATACCGACCGTTATGGCCGATAATCGCTTAGTATAATAGAAGACAACTATCAGCAGACATGCACGATGTCTTGTATTGTAGTGGAGACGGTACTTCTGTAGTGGTGGTTCCCGTGGCGGGATGGTGTCCCAGACGTAGTGGATAAGAAAATCCCGGCACTTCTTTATGAGCCGATGAAGGCTATATGCTGAAACACATCCTCCTGTACCCTATGATGTTTTGCACATAATAAAACAAGCAATACTCCACTTGGTGAGTGCCGGGATTTTCTTATCCACGCCATGCATGATGTCGGCTAATCGTTGTCTTTCAACATGTTGAATCAACAACGATAACGATAGCAGCGATATGCTACAGTCGCTCTGTGGAATAGGAGTGATGGCAGCAGACTGCCGATATCTTCAAGCGATCACCCAAGCAGCCCTCCCGCAGCTCCAAGCGCCCCCTTTCCCCCCGGCTCTTACCCGCTCACTGACAACACATGTAATAGTGCCAGCAGCGAGCAGGGAACGAGCAGCAAGCGAGCGCTGACCTCACTGGTTGGCAATTGTTTGCTCCTTTTTATCGCCCCCGTACACAGTATGATGCGTCCTTCAGGGCTCCACACACAGTATCAAGTGCTCCAATACCCACATAGTTACCTTATAACATTGTTGCCGATAAATATAACTACCACACAGTGATTTCATATTTCCTCAATACTGCTACTGAACAATGATGTCACTACATAATACCTAAATATTGCTGCCACAACATGAACAATATGACTACTACTACTGACCTTATAAAAGAGTGCAGTTACATCCAGTGACTTACAGGAGGTGTCTTCTCTGATCAGATTTGTTCACTTTTCAGTTTCCTCTACCCTGCCTGGGCCATCTTGAAGTCTTCTCTTGATCATGAATCCTTTCCCCAGAATCTGCTAGAGAAACATTTAGGCTCCTTTCTCCAGCACATATAGCAGTTAGGTCTCCTGTGTCCCTATATAGTAGTTAGGCAAATCTGTAGCCCCATATAGTTTACAGCCCCCCCTCCGTGCCTCCATGTAATAGTAAGGTATGCCCTGTGCCCTTATGTAGTTTTAAGATCCCTATATAGTATAGACTTCTCTGTGCAGCCTGTACATGGTGTCAGGCCCCTCTGTAAAGTCCCCTTTGTGCAGCCGCTACATAGTATAAGCCCCTCCAGAAGCAGACCTATCACTTGTGCAGCCTGTTCAGCTGCACAGGGGCCCAGGCCAATAGGGGGGCCCGCCAGGCTCAGACTCTAAAGTGTCAGCACAGCATGGAACATGTCTGTAGTGCAGTAGTGGATTATAATAGGGGCAGCCCAGGGCCCTAAGCTCCTGGGGGGCCCATGACCACCCAAAAAGACTTATACTTTCAGTGGTGTACTGTCTCCTGGATACACTTCCGCCATGATTTGCAAAAAATCACTGTTTTTTTAATGGCAATTTTGCACAAATCAGGACATCATGACATTATCTGTCCTGTACTATGAACACCAGGCTAGTGCTGCCATAGTTACAGTGGGGGGGGGGCAGGCTTGGTGAACAGCCCGGGGCCTATGGTAAAGTTAATCCGCCCCTGCTGTAGTGGGGTCCCCCAGGTGGCATCAGCACCCAGAAAGTGCAGGACCCATGCTCTTGTGGGGCCCCTATAGTGACTGGATGCTGTGCCCAGTTGGGGCTGGTTCTCCTCCTTTCACCCTGCACGCTACTGCTGCTGGCACCCCCTCCTGTACTCCACTGTCCGGCATACCTTGTGTGAGAAGGAGAGGAGAGAGAGAGCGTGTGGTGACAGGGGCTGGGGGGATCCTGCAGTGTTGTGGCTGCCAGGGACAGGACTGTGAAGGGGAGCAACAGCAGCAGCTCTGACAGTGAGTGATTATTGTCAGGGTGTCTGTCAGGCTGCTGGAAGTTGTAAGATAGAGGTGGACTGTGTAAGAGAAAGCACACAGCCCCCACCCCCCTCTCTGGTGCTGTAAGTTTTATTGTAAGTTTAGGCCTTTTAGCCAATATCTGTGCCCCCCGGCAGCATGGTTGTTTTTCTCTTTCATCTCCCCCTAAGCAGCCACATACAGTCCATGTATCCCACCTGTGCAGCCACATACAGTACCATACCTCCCAAGTGTCCCTCTTTTGGAGGGACAGTCCCTACTTTTGACCCTTGTCCCTCTGTCCCTCTTTTCCCCTTACATGTCCCTCTTTCTGACCTAGGATTTGGATTTGCATTAATAAACTTTCTTTGTTGCTGTAGAAAGTGGTTTCTTACTGTATAATAGACCCAAACTTGCATATTATTCTGTCATAAGGTGCAAGTTGGATCCTAATAATTGTTCTATTCAGACGAATCATGTCACATTATGGCCCTTTTCCCTCATGATTCACACATGCAGATGATAAGGCCCCATACACACATCTGTAGGTGTAACGGATCCATTTTGGGGACATGATCCGTACCGCAAAAAAATGATTAAGCCATTGTGCGTCCATGTCGCCTATCTGACAGTGGGTCCCTGCAAATGTGGACAGTTAGTGAAACACATTTGTGATTCTGTCCATGATTCCACAATTACAGACAGGGTTACTGCGGTGTGAATGGGACCTAAGGATGCAGTCACACTTACAGGATCTTTTGCAGATATCAATGTAACTAAATGCATCATTCTGTAGCAGATCCTGTGTGTGTGAATGTAGCCATTAATTAAAAAGTATAGAAATGTCTGTAAAACATTCCTAGACTGAACCACAAGTGTCCCTCTTTGGCCGTCCAAAAAGTTAGGAGGTATGCAGTACATGTATCCCACCTGTGCGGCCACATACAGTACATGTATCCCACCTGTGCGGCCACATACAGTACATGTATCCCACCTGTGCGGCCACATACAGTACATGTATCCCACCTGTGCGGCCACATACAGTACATGTATCCCACCTGTGCGGCCACATACAGTACATGTCTCCCACCTGTGCGGCCACATACAGTACATGTCTCCCACCTGTGCGGCCACATACAGTACATGTATCCCACCTGTGCTGCCACATACAGTACATGTATCCCACCTGTGCAGACACAAACATGTCTCCCACCTGTGCACCCACAATGATTAAGGGCCCATTTGTTCTATCCCCTATTAGTGCTGCCCTGGGGTCACACTCTGACCTACTGTATATATTCTAATCTCTCACAAAGCATCCAGTATATAATGCACCTAGGACCCTCCAAGTACAACAGCTGCAAACACCACAACTCCTAGAATTTACTGCAGTCTGAAGTCCTCAGGATGTGCTGGGATTTGAAGTACAAATGAGCAGACAACTCAAGGGGTTGTACTCTCGGAAACTACAACTCCCAGCATTCTCTGAGAGCTTTATAAGTGTAAGGCATTCTGAGAGTTGTAGTTACATCAGTACAGGATTGGACAAGGTCTGCATGTCACTTCTGACGGGTTCTTTATTTGGGTGCCCCCTATGATCAGTCCTATTGGTGGGTCACAGGTACCCCAGTCCCACGCTGGGGCATGCACTGACTACAGTACAGTCCTATAGTGGGCCCTGGCATCTGTACTGCGCTATAGGGCCCTCCCAAGAAACCAGGACACATGTACCAGATACCCGGACATACGTATGTGTGCGCCTTCAAGAAAGGTGGAGAAACAAATAGGTTTTAGGGGCCCAAACACATTTTTTTCACAGGGGCCCTTTGCAGTCTGTGTCCGCCCCTGAGCCCCTCTGTACAGCCCTAATGTAATTTAGGCCTCTCTGTGCTGCCGCAATGTAGTATGGGACCCTGTGTGCAGACCCAATTTAGTATAGGCCCCTCTGTGCAGCTGCTATGTTTCATAGAACTCTCTGTGCAGACTATACATAGTGCAGGTCCCTCTGTGCAGCCCCCCATATAGTATAGGTCCCTCTGTGCAGCCCCCCATATAGTATAGGTCCCTCTGGGCAGCCCCTGTTTATTATATGCCCCTGTGTGCCATCATGATGCAGAATAGCCCCCCTCCTCCATAGTGACCCACCTCTTACCCTCTCCCCACAGCTCTTTTCTCTTCTCCTGCTTAGTCCCTAGCTTGTTATCCCCTAACGCCTCCCCTGATGCAGGCAGCCAGATAAACAGAGGCTCCCTGCACTGGAAGCACCCGGGTCTCTATTCCGGCGCAACGTTACCCTTAGCAGTGTATGCATGCATGGCTGAAGGTCACTCTGGCCCAAGGATCTGGAACTTTACCCAGTGCGCCCCAGGATACAGAGCAGAAAGCAGGTATAATGCTGTCATCTGTTACTTTCCCTTGGCAGCACCATCCAACTCTTGCTCCTACCCGCTCTTCTGCTGTTCTCCATGCTGATCCTGGGCCTGCTCACTCTCGTGTCTTCTGGAATCTTCTTCATCCTTTTGGTTCCTGCTGCAGTGACACCTCTGGCCACTAGGGTGTGCATGTGGCCACATGCTGTGTATTAATAGAGGCAGCTTGTCTCTACCTGCTACTGCTGTCTGCCAATCCAAAGCCTACTGTACCTACATAAGCTTTCTCTACCTGCCATTTCCTTTGACTGAGCGGTTACGGTCCAGCTTTCCAAGCGAAGGCTTCTGTCTACTGTTTCTGCTATATTCCTGCGTATGCTGACCTGTGCATGTTCTTTTGGATTTTGTTTCCTGCGAGTAGCACAGCAGGTCCACCCTCGCTATCTGTTACATGCTGCCTTTGATTACAAGATTGATTGACAGTGCAAGGAGCCAATGGCTTCTCGTACTGTCAGTCAGGGCTCCTATTTAACTATAAGCATGAAATCTTCAGCTTCCCTCCTTCCTTCCTCTTTTTTGAGCTATTTGTTTGTTCAGTGGGTGGTGAATCCTTGGTAAGATGTCTTTCAAGTTATCACATGTTGTCTGGTACCACCAGGGTTTAACTCCATCTTTTCTTCACTCTTGGAAGGAAGAACACATAACATAAGGGAATATAGGATACTATATGATTACGGCCTGGCCCCATCCATCACCAAATATTCCGCCAATGTTTTATGAACAGGACATGACACTGGTGTTCATTATTATGGTCCAGTTTTATTTTCTTACACTCTGCCCATGCTGTCCCAATCTGTACGGTAAAGCCGACAAAGGAAGTAAAATGCAAAGGGTATATCAGTCTTTCTTTACTTGGATTCTTATTAAAAAAAGAAAAAAAATTCTGTTTATCCTAAACCCCTGCTTTTAATCCTATGTAATTATCTGACAATACATTGCTTTTAGTGTTTTACGCACAATCTTAGCCGTGAAAGGCGAGAATGACAAATTCAGTCTGTTGCATCATTCTGTTAGACTTTATTCTTCGCATTATTTTACTTTGTTCTGCTTTTTAACCTCCTTACATCAATACTTTATTAACCGAACAACAAAGACTAATTATTCAATATATTCAATTTTTTTTTTTTTTTTACTGTCTTTGTGCCAGAGAGTCGAAGTGACAAAGCCAAGCGGTTGTTCAGACACTACACGGTTGGATCGTACGACAGCTTTGATGCTCCCAGGTAAGAAATTCCTGCTCCTCTTTATGCTGTGTTCCATCTGTCGGCGGACATCATACAGGCAAGCTGCGTCTTCAAGGACGTTTGCAGGTGTGATTATAGCGTGGATGCGTGCCAGCTGCTCCACAGAGGTGACTGGGAAACTGAGAAAGCAAGAAATATGAAATGCAAGACGGCAAAGTGCAGAATCATTAGTAACCGAGCACCGCGCTATTGACGCTGCCTGTACTAACAGGTCTCCATTTATAAGCCGACTATACTGACGTCTTGGGTAGAGAAGACATGTGGAATCACTTATAGATGGAAATATGTTAGATTATGGATTATAACACAGTTGCTATAGAAACAATTTACAAACATGGCATCAACGTTCGTCACGTTGTGCACCCTATAAAAACTGTATGAGTACATTTCCTCAGAACTGCATGTAATGTACTGTCATGTCCACTAGAGGGAGTACATGTTTATGCAAAGTTTCACTTTATGGTAATGTAGTAATTCAGTCGGTGTTGGAATAATTTTATTTGTCAAAAGGAATCAGAACATAATTTAGGACTTGACATTCTGAACTGTGGCGTATAAAAAACAGAGGAGCAAGGGACCAATAGGGTGCTGGATTTAGAGAACCAGACTGGAAAGATCTGATGGTTATTTTTGCCTTCACTTGTGCCAGATTCCCCACCCCCGTACTGCAAAAGTCTCCAACTTGGCCATTAGGGTCAATCAGGACCTGTCCCCCCTATTTCCGAGGACTCCATAGTAGCAGCTGTGTGTTCTATGGTATACATTCCTGCCCACTGTATACAGGTCTTCTCAGGCATTAAAGGGGTATTCCACCCAAATCTAACTTTTCATATACTTCTGCCCATGGTGAGAAAAAAACAAACAGCCTATTTTTACCTTTCTGCATTCCCCCAGTGTCCTCCTACAGCATGCTCGGGTCCCGGCTGGGACAATCCCGACTCCACTTCTAAGACAGACTTGTCTGGGAGTGACAGCCCGCTAAACCAATCACTGGCTGGGATGGGGCAGCGCCGCGAGCAGTGATTGGCTCAGTGCGCTGTCATCCCCAGATGAGACCATCTCGGACATGGAGACGGGATCGCCTCAGCCGGGACCCGAGCATGCTGTAGGAGGACACTGGGGGAGCGTGGGAAGGTAAGAAGAGGCTGTTTGTTATTTACTCACCATGGGCAGCAGT
Source organism: Dendropsophus ebraccatus (assembly GCF_027789765.1). Taxonomy (NCBI): domain Eukaryota; kingdom Metazoa; phylum Chordata; class Amphibia; order Anura; family Hylidae; genus Dendropsophus; species Dendropsophus ebraccatus. The sequence goes on from NC_091465.1 coordinate 71,030,985, forward strand.
ATGTGAAAAGTTAGGTTTGAGCGGAATACTTCTTTATCAGTGATGTAGATTATGATGTTTTAGCTACTGGTAGCGTTTCTGAATATTTTTTGGGGAAAAAACAAAACAAAACATGGTTTGTACAGTAACACAAAACATAATATTGCACTGGGTTTTATTGTACTGAAGAGATTGTCTGATCTCATAAAGTCATTGTGTGGTGGCCACAAGGAAGATGGGTGGAGTAGTCCAGGTTAGCTGAGAGTAATAGTCCCTCAGGCAAAGTCTCTAGTTTGGTAACGGATGGCTTTGTAGCTAACTAAGCGCAATAGTGGGAGGTCCTTGGCCCTGGGGTACTCTTGGGTGTAGTGTCTTCAGGGTGTACTTGTGATGGTGTATGCAATAGAGACCAGTCCAGACACATAGGTTACTTGCAGACTAGGGGTTAACGTTACTGAATTCTACTGTGTACCCAACAAATACTGTTTCGCACAGGGTAAAAAAATGTACAGTGTTTTGGATGGATGCTTGAAATGTGGGTCACAGTTCCCAGAAATACTTACAGAAAGTCTCTGAATGTGCTGTTTGCATGTAGTGCTGCCAATGGAGATATAGAAAGTCTTATTAGAAGATTCTCTGCTGACTGTGGTGAGTATATAGGAAAGTTAATAGGTTTATCCGCAAGTAAAACTTTCACCCCAAGATATATAACTCACTAATATAGTCTAATCGCTAATAAGATTGGCTTCAGCATGCTATTTTGTGCTTTTACCTGACAGGAAGTTGAAGAACTACAAAATGTGTATTGTCTCCAATTTCCCAGCTCCTCCCTCTCTCCATAGACAATGCATCATTCCATGATGTCACAAGAGGCTTGGCTGGATCTTGTCTTTGATCTTTAGCCCCACCCCCCTTTGTGATGTCACCATCTCATACCAGCCCCTAGAGCCTAGAGCACCATGTCCCTGTCAGATACAAATATATCTTTTTTAGAACATTTGAGGAGAATGAGGTGTGTTTATAGTATGCTCCCTTGTGATGAATGATGCTACGGACAGAGGGACAGGAAGTTAATACAGCAGGTGCTGCAACCTCACTGACTTTGCAACAGTCTGCAGTAAAATAAGATGTTCTGCAATAGCTTTAGGTGGGAAACGGGCAAGATTGTTGGGAGAGGGGAGTAGGCAGGGTGAGAGGACTGTCATGGAAAGCTGAGGGAAAGCAATGCATTTTGGGAATTCTAGTACTGAGCCACCAGGAAGTACCCCATTTCGGGGGTTTCAGAACCTAGGAAGACAGATAGGGCCCTATTACACGGGATTATCGTGCGAAAAATCGTTAAATCGTTCGAATTTAAACGATAATCGTTCTGTGTAATTGCAGGCAACAATCGAAAAATCGTTTGTATGTCGTTAATCGTTTATTTAGATCTGAAACTAAAATTATCGTTATTCGTTCGCTATAATTCCACGTTCGTTCGCTCAAGTTCCGCGTTTTTTCACTAATCGTTCAGTATAATTGCACATTGCCCATTGTTTTTCTGGGATCTGAAGGAATAAACGATCATTGTAACGATCGCAATAACAATCATAGCAACGATCGTAACTGACGATTATCGTTCTGTGTAATATGGTGAATGATTTCAGGTTAACGATAAGCAATCTCTTTTGCGATCGTTTACCGTTAGTCGTTAATCGTTAAAAATCGCTTAGTGTAATAGGAACTGTAAATAGGGGTGACAGGCTCCCGACCCCCCGTTACAGCCCCCTATACTCACCTGATCCCGCCGAGTCCCGCTTTCTGATCCGGTCGGGTCACGGAGATATGAGCGCCCGAAGCCTGGCGTGCGTGCTCACAGGAGAGTCCGATGCCCATAGAGAATGACGGAGCATCGGACTCCCCATTCATTCTCTATGAGCGTCGGACTTTCCTGTGAGCGCGCACGCCGGGCTTCGGGCGCTGATATCTCCGCGACCCGACCGGATCAGGAAGAGGGACCCGGCGGGATCAGGTGAGTATAGGGGGCTGTAACGGGGGTCGGGAGCCTGTCACCCCGGCACGGGGGTGACAGGTCTCCTTTAAGCAATGCTATATCCTTCTACAGCAGATGTCAGAGTACCCCTTTAAGTGTTTGCAGAAGAGTCCTTGCACAGCTTTTCCCTCTTCTGGCTAGAGGATTCTCACAACAGGATCGTAGAGATGAATTTCCTCTCAGCATGGCTAAATCCCCTGAAACGCCACATACAGTGACCAATGCAGAGCTGACTTAGACTTAAGCAACCGAAACTATATGTAGATACTCCAACAAAACCAGGGCTAGCTAGATCAACTTGTTTCACAGCAGGTTTGCTGGTTCAAATATGTAGACCTTCTCTCCTAACCAGGCCTAGCAGGAGACAGAAAGGCATTGGACTTAAAAGACTCCTTCCTCAGAACTTTCCAGTAGCTTCTAGGAAAAGCTACTCTGAGGGAAGGTCATGTGACCAATGTTCTACGTATCATTTACTTGTGATCTACCATAGGTGGCAGTACAGAGAATTATTTTACCCCTGCACGTCCCAATACCACAAAAAATGTGACAATGTGATATACAGTTATTTGGAGAGAGGTTCTTCAGCCACAAAACTTTAGGCTATAATAGTTTGTTTACATGAAAAAAATGTTTAAATTCTTCTTCAGACATATGAGTTCACTGAGAGATCAGATTACATTTGCTCATAGACTTCTATGGAGGGAAGATGGGTAAGGACGAGGAGTGGCTGGAGAGAGATAGCAGCAGAGAAACACTTAGACTGGGCTGGACTCATGGCTTATACTGCTCAGTATTGCTCTGTAATGTCCTCAGTATTGCTGTTGCTTCTGAAGGTGTGCTAAAAAAAATGTAGGGAATCGTGTTCTTCTCATTACTGGAGGAATTATAGAGGCCCAGTATCAACCGCTAGCTCAGGGAACAATAAAAATGAGAGATAGACATAGTGCTATTCTTTGTGTTCAAACAGCTTATTCTTAAAAGTTATCCCAAAGTGTGTAGGCATGCTTAAAGAATAAAAAAGCATAAAATAAACATAAGAAATCTATTTACTGCAGATGTAAGAATTTTTGACATGTTATCTGTGTCTTTTATGCATTGCCAACCCCGTGTTATGATCTTGTGAGTTTTCTTCATCAGTTTCTTGTTTCCAGGGATCTTAGAAAGTAGCTGAAGCGCAATTTCTCTACAGCACAGAATAATCAGACACCTACTGTGATGCATTAATAGAGTCACTTAGAGCCCCTAAGGAGGAGGCTGCAGAAAATCTGATGGAGCCAGAGGTTACATTAAAGAGTGTGGGTAGAAATGGAGGTGTCAGATCTATAGCCCTGCCCGCAGTATGACACTTATATATGCCGTGATCTATAGCTAAAGAGTTCTGGGAAACTCACATTTCTAGAAAAAAAAAAAGAAAAAAGAAAAATAGTGAATGGGTGTAATTGCTGAGCAGATCCTCTAGGTGGCATCGTTAGTTGAATGAAGCAGACCTGCAACCAAGTTTTCCAGAATGTGGCTCTTCAGCTGATGCAAAACTACAACTCCCAGCATGCCCTAAAATTAAAAATTAGGGATCACAGGGGCTCCAAACTTCCTTGACCCCCACAATCTCCAGATCACCCTCCAGCTCCTTTCTTTTGAATAGAGCTGTGGAATAGCACATGCCCCTCATGCTCATCACTAGATTTAAAGGGGTTTTCAGATTAATGCTCCACAGGACAGGGGATATGTAAAAGATTGCGTCTCTCCAGAATGGCCCCCTGTTCCTTTGTTTTCAATAGACGGGGTCGATACATGATCCCAGTGCTGTACTTTCAGCGGCATCATAGAGAATGAATAGATCTGCAGGTCACGCCATATGCTGTATCCCATTTTTCCAGACGGTCCTCCGACTGTATCCACCCTCTCCACGGAGCGGGCAGACAGCGGCAGTCAGAAGCCGAGAGTTCAGGTTCTTACTAACCCGAACCTCGGCAGGTTTGCTCATCTCTAATCCTGTCCACATAAGCCAATATTCCTGCAGAATAATTCCATCATCCAGAGGAATTAATGCTACACTAACATGCTGCCTATCTGAAGGCCAAAGGAGGTCCAGTATGCTACTATTTGGTAAGCTCTAATATAGTGGTCAATAATTTCATTCATAGGGAACTTGTCTTCCTCATTTTGTTTCTTACAAAGGCCCTACTAACTACTACTCCGTAAAGGAGGCCTTTTTTCTCATTATCGCTGGGGACGGGGTGGATGAAGACAATGGTGTCCACCTACCTTCCCGGTTCCATTGCTGGAGCCCGCATCACACTGTCTCCAGCCGCTCACATCTCAGACAGGACTTGATACGTGACGTTGGCAGGTATGCTCAGCCATTGAGCGGCTGTAAAGGCCCTATTCCACGGAACTATTAGCGGCCGCATTCAGTCGATATCGGTCGTTACAGCCGATAATCGTCCCGTGGAATAGGGGGCAACGATCAGCCGTCATCGTTCATGTCGGCTGATCGTTGAAGTCATTGAAAGAAAGACATGTTGAAAGACAAACGACTTGTATAGCAGCAATTTGCTGCCGCCGTCCCGTGGAGTAGGGGCGGTGGCAGCAGACCGCCACTATATCCTATGGGCTGCCTGGATGATCAGCGATCACCCGGGTAGCCCCCCCGCAGCTTCCCCTGGCCCTCCCCGGACTCACCCGCTTGCTGCAGCCGCGTGGAATAGCGGCAGCAGCGAACAGGGTACGAGGAGTAAATGAGCGCTGACAGCGCTTGTTTGCTCCTCAGAGTCGGCCCGGTATCCCAGAGCAGCGTGATTCAGGCCCTAATGCTAGAGTCAGGGAGGTAAGTGGACGTCATTGAGAAAAGGCCTCCCTCCCTGAGTACCTCTTAAAGATAAACATCGGACTGGCAATTAATTAAATCTTTTACATGATGAACCTTTTACATGGGGACCTAATGAAGGGACCGATCACAGCCCGAAACGCGTTGTACTTTTTCTGCAATTAACTACTGAGGTCTTGAGGAATACCTTGGTGTTTGGTGCTTCTGTATACTGCAATCTTCTCCTATTTTGGACTCTTTTATATAGTTTTACAGCCAACACCTCCGACACCATTTCAACATATTCTTTTTTAAATTTAGGTCATTCTCCTCCGTGTCGGATATCCTTCGCATAACTCCGTTCATTACTGGAGGGTTAAAATTCTGAGCGGCGTCTATCAACACAGTTGAGAAATGAGAAGAATTAAAGTCAGGTTATGACCCAATTAGGAGAGTGGAGGCTGATGAAGACCGGAGAGAGCGCCCTATAAACACGTAGAGTGCTGTTTATGGTGGCATTTCAATCTAGGTGTGCCGTTTGACCTACATAACATTTTTTTGAGTGAGGACTTGAATATTTTATCACCTATCATGAAAAGGACCACGTCTACGGCAGCCCTCTGCTTTATATTTTAATACAGGAGGAAATCGTTCTGACTCAGAGCAAATAATTTATGTAAAATTTATGTAAAAATGGGTAATCATTTCAGGAGCATAAGCTGAAATACTTAATTGTAACTTTTTTAGTACTGTATGTGGCGGCTGTGAGGAGGGGGCTTGCGTCTTCTGTAATCCTATGCTCCCTGCTTCTTTTGTGGGGGCTGAGACATTGTGCTTTTAGCTACTTTTTCCGTTGCGCCCCTGTGTAGAAACAAACATGAAGCCAGCACGTGCCTTATGGATGCATGCCAATTTTTTTTTTTTTGGGCAATACTGGCAGGCTCTAGGGGTGGCTCAAACGGGTGAGGTGGGGGTGTGAGTATATTTCAAGTTTAACCCATTTGTAGCAATAAATACATAAATGCTTGTTCTGATGTGACCTTTTCATGGACTATTTATATCACATTCTCTTTCTGCTCCCAAGTACTTTTGCTTTTTGTCATCAATTAAGGGTAAAGCGTAGGATTTAAAGGGCTTGTCTGGCCTAGAAACACATTTTACATATGGAATCTGGATGCTATGTTAATAAAGAGGGAGCCTTGTTCAGGACTTTCATCTATTAGTCACCAAAGAGAGTGCTTACAAAGAGTATCTCTTATTATGGAGGACGGGCGATATCGCCCTGTATAATAGGCCCAACGACTAGCTGATGAATTAGTCATGGAATGGGCTTCTTAAATAAAGGCTGATCTACTTGTCTGCCTGTGTAATATTGCATATTAGAAGGCCCAATATTTAGAAGCAAGCGAGCGCTGACCTGTCAGGTTAGTTATCACTTGCTCCTCGTTCCCCGCTTGCTGTCTGCGCTATTACATGGGGAGGAGCGGGGGAGGGGGGGCACGGGGAGCAGTGGGACCACTCCTGGTCCCACTCCTACCCTCTAATGCCCATATGGGGATCTAGACTACCAGGTCACTACCTTGAGATTGGCCTTATCATAGGTGAAGGATGATCTTGAGGGCTAAGTGACACCATTGCAAAGCACCCAGGAGCCAGGCAGTGAGGATTCTGGAGACAGGCTAAGGTCTAGGCCTGGTAACATACATCTATGGTCAATAAAATGGGTACAGAGGTCAAAGAGAGCAGCATAGATTCGTGATCAGAAAGCGACTCGAATACAGGAGAACCAACATGGTCAAGGAAACAAGCCAAGGTCATACACAGTAATGGAACACAGAACGCTTTTGCTAGAACACTTATAGAACTTCAGGCAAGGAGGGCAAGATAGAACTGGCTCCTCTACAAGATTACAGGAGACTATTGGCTTTGGATTGGTTTGGATAACACATGTGCTGGCCCTTTAAGACGCATGAAGAGTTTCCACAGGCTTCTATGGTTATCTTAATTCTATGTAGCAAAACTATCTGGGCTGTAATAAAGCGAAGATTTGGTTTCATCATTGTCAACTTAAAGGGAATCTAGCAGCAGGTTGGGCAATTGTAATAGGACAGGGAACAAGTTTTGTTAATGAGTAAATAAGGAAATTTAGTGCACTAGGGTCCAGCCGCCCTCAGTACACTGATTCACCTGCCTGCTCCAGCAGTACGCCTACTGACAACTTTTCTATTTGGTGCTCTGCAGTGATGTCATTCAAGGCTCCTGACATAGGTAAAGGTACTTAAACATTCCCTGCCCAACAAGAATCTATGAATACCAGTCTGTGTTGGCCAAAGAGATGTATTATACCAGCCGTCTGCTCCCACCAGCATCCTGCTCCCGGGTCTTGCTTCATGGTCCTGACTGTAGCCATGCTCCCTTCTGCAGTTCCGGCATCAGCACTGACTTTTCCAGAAAATATCCCCTTCCTATCACAGCTGTTTGGCATCTCTTTTATGGGGTCATCGAAAGGGCAGAAATGGTCCTACCTGCTCTGCTCTCTGGCACTGTTCTTCTACCCTCTGGCCTTCTCGGATGATAAATTCTGAAATGAAAGGGGGTTGAAAAGCATGTTGCAGGCAATGTTTAAAGTGACTCTGTACCCACAATTTGACCTCCCCAAACCGCTTGTACCTTCGGATAGCTGCTTTTAATCCAAGATCTGTCCTGTGGTCCGTTTGGCAGGTAATGCAGTTATTGTCCTAAAAAACAACTTTTAAACTTGCAGCCCCGTGGGCTGGATCGTTAAGGCACCTCTGCAATGTTCAGACAGGAGAAAATGTTCCAGTGGCATTCCTAATGATGAAGAGGGTGGGGAGGAGAGACGGAGGGGTAGTGCAAAGTTGGGCACATACATTATAAGCCCCGGCCATTGGGCACAGGGCTGCAAGTTTGAAATTTGTTTTTAGGGCAATAACTGCATCACCTGCCGAACGGACCCCAGGACAGATCTTGGATTAAAAGCAGCTATACGAAGGTACAAGCGGGGGGGGGGGGAAGGATCAGATTGCAGATTGTGGGTACAGAGTCGCTTTAATAGCTGCCTACTTATTGAAAATTGAACAATGCCCACAACATTTACCCCCCTTCCAAGATGGCCAGAGGGAGGAAGTGCAGTGCCGGAGAGAAGAACAGGTAGGACCATTTCTGGTCTCGAGATAACCCCTTAAAGCTTGCTTCGCCCCTTTAGTTTTGTTGTCTTCCTTGTGGCCATTAGCTAAGATGTTCTGTTCCTTTCCAGTGTTCCTGTGTATTGACTCATATCTCTTTCCTGGTTTTCATTTCTTCCTGACCCCTTCTATACTGTATTGTCTCCCCTGGTGCTGACCCAGATCGTTGAATTTGTGCCGTCTGCCATGGACCTTCTGGTCTGTTATTGACTCCTCCTCTACCTTTTCCTAGTGTATCCCACTTCCTCTACTATGTTGGACCAGACCTGCTTACTATGCTTCCTGCCTCTTGCCTGTACCACCTGGTCCAATGGGCCAGCCACTACCCACACCGGGACCACGCTTGTAGAGCGACCTGGTGCAATCTGGCAGCTAAAATCCAACTTCCATAGCCTGGAGCAGAATACAGATTGAAAACCTATAGGGTACTTAGTGTTCTTTTAAACACACAGATATCTGACCAATTTATCTAACAGATTTTTGAAGCCAAAGCCTGGAACAGACTATAAACAGAGAACAGGTCAAAGACATAGATTTCTACTCTTTTCAAATTAATTCCTGGCTTTGACTTATGGAAATATGGGAATACAGTATATAACATTGATTAAAATAATTTCCTTTCATGAGGTTTCATAGGTTGCATGGAGCCGGAATGGTCATCTATTATTCATTATTCGATGTCATGTCTGTGATTTGTGGATACCTAGATGACCATTCTCTTATATATTCCAAAAATATTGGAGAATTTTACATTCACAATAGTAAAAAAAATAATAAGTATTTATAACCATGTAAGCAGAGGTTGCGGAGTAGCTATTGCTGCTCTAGAGCCCGGCTCCTTTGTGTGCGGTGCAGCAGCACTGCCCTATATTTATACAATAACATGTTACTGGATGTTATTCAGAGGTGGCACCCCGCTAGGAGCAAGCTGCCTTGATATTCATGATTATGAATATTTCTTCAAAGTCCTGCAGGAAAATCTGGAGTGTGACTGCTGGAATAAATAGCCGCACAGTCACTCAGGTATTATGCAAAGTGTTGGCTCGCTGCTAGCTTCAGGAACTGCAGGACTGAATACCAGGCATCATGTACACTATGTAATTGGTAGTGGATGTAAGGCAACGGAATCATTGCACCGCAAAACTAATATTACTGGTATTATTACTTCGCTTTACTGTATTTTACCCTATGTGCTATAACCGTACATAGCAAAGAGAGAAATTTTTCTTTGACCAGTGGTTCCCAGACGAGAAACCATACTGGAGCCTTAAAGGGAATGTATCACCTAGATTTAATTTTTTTTTTTTTTTTTACTGATTAGATCCAGGTACTGAAGCATGCTCCCTTTTTCTAATCTGCTTTCCCTTTCTGTTAATTTAATTTTATGCACACTTTTATGGGGGCAGCCATCTTGCATGAACTTACTTAAAGGGGATTTCCCCTGGTACCAATAAGTTATATAGATTTGAATATTACTTCTCTTTAAAAATCTATTACTTATCAGCTGCTGTATGTCCTGCAGGAAGTAGTGTATTCTTTACAGTCTGGCACAGTGCTCTCTGCTGCCATCTCTGTCCATGTCAGGAACAGCCCAGAGCAGTAGTAAATCCCCATAGAAAACCTCTCCTGCTCTGGACAGGTCCTGACATGGACAAAGGTGTCAGACTGGAAAGAATACATTACTTCCTGTAGGACATATAGCAGCTCATAAGTACTGGAATACTTGAGCTTTTTAAATAAAAGTCATTAATAAAACTGTATATCTTTCTGATTTTTTTTTCATTACAGTTCCCCTTTAACACCATTTAGAGATAAGCCCCATGGACCATAGACATCAATAGACAGGACTTGTCTCGTTCAGATGAATGAGAAAGGCTTCTAGGTGTAGTCTGTAGAGGTCATTGTACATTGTGTGCACCTCTATTATCTATATACTGGTGTTACCTCTCACTGTACTTCTGTCTGTGATAATAACCTGGGACTGCTGAGAAATGATCCTTACAGAACAGCAAGTCTCAGCTTTGTGTTAGGCCTAGTGGCCAGAATGAAAACTGCAAGAGTTGAGGACTTTATTAAAATATAGATAGTAAAATGGAAAATTAAACAAAAGTCATGTTATAGAGCAGGAAGAACTGAGCAGATTGATATATATCTTTCTGGGAAAAGATTCAGTATAACTTGTAACACACTGATTGAAATCCCTGCACATTCTGTGTTAAGGAGTCCAGTGGGCGGAGTCACTTAATGGACTGGACTCTTTACCATAGAAACATCAGAGATTTCAGTCAATAAATTACAATTTACACTGAATCTTTTCCTATAATGATATATATCAATCTGCTCAGCTCCTTCTGCTCTATAACATGATGCCGATAGCTTAGATAGCATTTTCATGGTGACAGGTTCCCTTTTAAGGATGCATGGCATAGACACGCTCCTGCCTGTCATCGACCCCTTAAATGGAGCCGAACACCAAAAGTCCAGACAGGCACCACAGGTACCCAAAAGGGGGTGCTAGCCCACCTGCTACAAATAATAGCAAACAACCAAAAGGGAAGCAGGTATATATGAACTGCACAACCACAATAATCTAACAATTATACTTAGACATAAACCTCCAAAAGCTTAAAAACACTTAAAACATATACCAAAACTCCACTCCTGACTCAAATACAGCCAAGTGTGTCACCACTCATAGCAGTATCATTATTGTACATGTCTGCCAATAATTAAATATATCTGTAAATACATAACCATATACAAAAAAGATAAACTACATGGCCAAGCCTAATGCTGGGTTTACACGTAGGGATAATTGGCCCGATCGTACGATTAACAATTTTGAAGTACCGATTTTTTTTTATAACAATCAGCGTTTAGACGGAACGATATATCGTACGGAAAAATCGTTTTGCGATCGCTTAAGCCTATCTCGCACATAGGTTAAATCGGTGAAAGACTGTTTACACAGAACGATCTGAGAATTTTTTGCAAACGACCAACGACAATTTGAGAACATGTTCAAAGATTAAAATGAGGTTCGCCATGTTTGCACGTACAATTATCGTTCGAATTCGAACGTTATCATGCAAATTTGCACAATAATCTTTTGGTGTAAACGCAGCATCAAGTGCATCACTAACAAATAAAGCACAAGTGCAAGAGATCCACAAGGCAAGCCAACTGGGTCAACAAAGATTAAACAGGTAAAAAAGGCAACATGGCTATTGTTCACAGGGGTGAGTGGAGGAGAAGATGCCCAACATGTTCCGTTCTACAGGAGAACTTCCTCAGGGCTCTTTAATTGCACCTGCTTTAACTTGTTACCTGAATTAAAAAAAAAAAAACACTTGTCCACGTCAGTTAGTCACACACCAACCTCTCCATGATGGCCAAGGCCAAAGAGCTGTCTAAGGACACCAGGAACAAAATTGTAGACTTGCACAAGGCTGGGATCGGCTACAGGACTAAAGAAGGAGACACGCCAGCCCTTGTTTGAAGTTAGAAGTTCACCAAGGACGATCTGGATGACCCAAATGGACAAGGGAGAAGGTCATATGGTCACATGAGACCAAAATAGAACTTTTTGGTATCAACTAGAGATGAGCGAACCTGGAGCATGCTCGAGTCGATCCGAACCCGAACTTTCGGCATTTGATTAGCGGTGGCTGCTGAACTTGGATAAAGCCCTAAGGCTATGTGGAAAACATGGATATAGTCATTGGCTGTATCCATGTTTTCCAGACAACCTTAGAGCTTTATCCAAGTTCAGCAGCCACAGCTAATCAAATGCCGAAAGTTCGGGTTCGGATCGACTCGAACCCGAACCCGGTTCCCTCATCTCTAGTATCAACTCCACTTGCCATGTTTGGAGGAAGAGGCATGAACACAACCCCAAGAACACAGGCCCAGCCGAGAAGCTTGGGGGAGGGGAAGCATCATACTTTGGGGGTGCTTTTCTGCAAAGGGGACAGGACACAAGACTTTAGCCACCAACCATCCTTAATGATGGGTTGTGGCTGGGTCTTCCAGCATGGCAATGGTCGGAAACACACAGCCTGGGCGACTAAGGAGTCTCCACACCTGAACCCAATACAAAATCTTTGGAGGGAGTTGAAAGACAGTCCCGAAAGCTGAAAGATCTGGAGAAGATTTGTATGGAGGAATGTAACGAAATCTCTGCTGCAGTGTCTGCTCAGAAACTACAGGAAACATCTCACCTCTGTAACTGCAAACAAAGGTTTCTGCACCAAATATTGTTATATATTCATATATACAGGACCCAGGGACAAAAATTGTAATACTAATCGGAAGTCATAACAGGATGTAGGTACCATAAGCGGGTCTGTACTGGGTTAATACGTTCCTCCCATACCATAGTAGTGTCACCAATACATTTGCTGACCTTCGTTGGACTAAGCCCTCTCATGGTATATATCAGGGTACCTCACACTGTCCTGTCTGCACCTAAGGAGAATAAATTAGGTGACCTCTCCTGCGTGTTTCACCTATTCACGATTCACTCCTCAGTGTATGCATGCTCCCCCCCCCCTCCCTTTCCCCAGCAAATACAATTATTCACAACGTTTCCAATCACATAGTGTATGCTAATTCTGCCCCATATACTGCACTCCAGGGGGCAGGTGTCATTTTAAGCCATATGTCGGTGGCTAATGTACTGCATTCATCAATAATGGACCTGGCATATATAGAAGAGTTGGGCGCACAGGTTCAAAGCAATGAGAACGACAGGTAACTGTTGCTTTGCCTAAAAGACGGCTTGTGCCAGTAATGGACGAAGAAAGGGAGCAGCTTTTAATTACACTCTCTATTGCTCTTGCATGAAATCTATTGATGGCAGCAAACCAATGGGCCCTGCTTTGTGTTACACTCTAGAAGTAAAGCCTATTGTTAACCTCATCTGTTCCAAAATCCTGCAGCACTTTGGAGGGCAGAGCATTGTATCCCTCTGGGTTATACGCTGGGCACTAAAAGTGGAGGCATGGATTTTTGACAACTTTTAACTTGCTTCGTGCATTGTGTAGTGGTACGCAGCCAACACATAGGGAGGCATTGTTTTTTTTTTTTTTTTTTTTGGCAGGATCAGTGGGGGAGATTTATCAAACATGGTGTAAAGTGATCACACCCAACATATGCATTCCTGTGTAAATATACATTTATTATGTTGTATCATAACACTGAAAGCTTAAAGGGGTACTCTGGTGAAATTATTTTACTTTCAAATCAGCTGAAAGTTATATAAATTTGTAATTCACTTCTATTTAAAAATCTCAAGTCTTCCAGTACGTATCAGCTGCCGTATGTCCTGCCGTAACTGGTGTATTCTTTTCAATCTGATGCAAAGCTCTCTGCTGCCACCTCTGGCCGTGTCAGGAGATGTTTTCTATGGGGATTTGCTACTGCTCTGGAGTTCCTGACATGGACAGAGGTGGCAGCAGAGAGCACTGTGTCAGAATGGAAAGAATGCACCACTTCCTGCAGGACATTCAGCAGCTGATAAGTACTGGAAGACTGGATTTTTAAATAGAAGTAAATTAGAAGAAAATCTAAAACTGCAGGATCAAGTCAAGACATTCAGCTACACAGACGTGAATAAGACTATGTGTGAACCCATGACACATCATAAACTTCAAATTATGCTATTGCTTCTGTAATTTAAAGAAGTCAGTAGTGTACTTTATGTGGACCAGTTAATTTAAAAGATTTTTTTTTTTTTTTTTTTTTTCTGAATAACCCCTTTAAGGGCATGGACAAATTGTCAGTTCCCTGTTTCTAAAACAATATAATACTAAATAGAAGACAAAGGGAAATTCTGGTTGACAAACATGACTTTAATTCTATTGCCGCCTTGTTATGGCCCTAGCTATAGAGCCACAGGAGTTACATCTGTCCCCAGCTTAGATGCTGGAGACGGCAAAGGGCACATGATAGTAGTGGGAGACGTCTGGTACAGAATTTATATTGGGGCTGGGGAGCTACAAGCTGCCCCTCTGTGTATTTGCTGCTGGGCTTCTAACATTTGTATTTGGATCCAGGAATGCTCATATTAGTAATGTCTGCAGTATCACAAGGATGTAAAACACGCTCTTCCATCACCATTACGGCTCCCGCTGGGGGTGTCACTGAGCTTCCCTGTCTTGTATGCAGTAATAGAGCCATGGCACTTGTATTCCTGCATAATGAGACCTTACTGGAAGCTCCTGGGCCCCAATGCTAAATCTGTAACAAAACCTGCCATGGTACTGGCGTCCTCTTATATGTCTGGCTATATGTCACCGCTATAACCTGTATAGCAGGGATGGGAACCTTCGGCCCTCCAGCTGTTGCACAACTACAATTCCCATCATGCCTGGACAGCCAAAGCTTTAGCTTTGGCTGTCCAGGCATGATGGGAATTGTAGTTGTCCAACAGCTGGAGGGCCAAAGGTTCCCCATCCCTGCTCTATAGATACATCCGTGCTTGTTGTTGAAACACCTTCCCCAGCATTAGGGTAAATTGGCTCATTTTCAGACGATTGATCTTTCCTAGGAACGCTCTTTCTTATTAGTCGGCCTGCTATTGGCTGACAAACCTTCAAACACTCGGCTGTATGGATATTTTGGGCGGCCATTTAACTTACCGCTTTTAGATACATATTGACCAGTGGTGAATTTATAAGCTGCATGATTGATTGAGAGCGTGAAGACCCATTGGCCGTCATCACCTGCTGCTTGTTCGATTTAAAGGGGTACTCCAGTGATTTTTAATTATTTTTTTCTCCAAGTCAACTGGTGCCAGAAAGTTATATAGGTTTGTAATTTACTTCTACTTAAAATGTCTTCCAGTACTTGTTATCTGCTGTGTGTCCTGCAAGAAGTGATGTATTTTTTCCAGTCTGACACAGTGCTCTCTGCTGCCCCCTCTGTCCGTGTCAGGAGCTGTCCAAAGTAGTAGAGGTTTTCTATGGGGCTTTGCTGCTGTTCTGGACAGTTCCTGACAGGGACAAAGGTGGCAGCAGGGAGCACTGTGTCAGACTGGAAAGAATACACCACTTCTTGTAGGACATACAGCAGCTGATAAGTACTGGAAGACTTGGGACTTTCAAATAAAAGTAATTTGCAAATATTTATAACTTTTTGACATCAGTTTATTTGAAAATATTTTTTTTTCCCACCGGATCTCCCCTTTAATCATATCTAGCATCTCTGAGATTAGTTAGAATGGACCATTCAGAGCAGATCAGTACCACAATCTAATGTGCACCAACTGTGAGAAGCGAAGGGTCCATTTACACAGAAAGATTATTTGCCAAAGATTTGAAGCCAAAGTCAGGAATGGATTTAAAAAGAGGAAAAATCTCAGGCCTTCCTTATGACCTGATCTCTGTGTATAGTCTGTTTCTGGCTTTGGCTTCAAATCTGTGGCAGATAGTCTGTCAGATAATCTTTCTGTGTAAATGGACCCTAATGCTGCGTTTACACGGAACGATTATCGGGCGAATTTTCGCGCTAACGATCGAATTCGAACGATAATCGTACGTGTAAACGCGGCAAACGATCGATAAATCGTTCATTTTGATCTTTTAACATGTTCTTAAATCGTCGTTTTTCGTTCGCAAAAAATTCGCCGATCGTTCCGTGTAAACAGTCGTTCACTGATTTTACCTGTGTGAGATAGGCTTAAACGATCGCAAAACGAATTTTCTGTACGATATATCGCTCCATCTAAACGCTCATCGTTATAAAAAAAAATCGTTACTTCAAAATCGTACAATCGGGCTAATTATCGCTCCGTGTAAACTTAGCATTAGCCGCTAATCCTGCAGAATGATTCAACACCAGGTGGGATATACGGCACAATGAGCTGCTGTGGCTATGAACACCAGAGGAGGTCCCATACATTACTGATAGAAGAGGTCATGCAGTGTATATCACCCACTTAGGGTGCGTTTACACTGGCAGATTTATCTGACAGATTTTGGAAGCCAAAACCAGGAATTGAAAAGATTTGAAAAGAGGAGAAATCTCAGTCTTTCCTTTATGACCCTTTCCCTGTTTATAGTCTGTTCCTTACTTTAGCCTCAAAAAGTTATAGGAGCAATGAAGGTGGTCGTGAAATTCTTCCTTTTCCTTCAGTATGAGGCCTTGTATTATCCTTTGCTCATCCATTGTTCCTTATAGATCTTGGTGGTGTATTTTTTAGGTCTAAGCAGGGAGGAATCGCCAATTCATGTCCCTAAGTGCTGAGCTCCTTAAAGGGGTAGTATTAAGGGGAAAAACGTTTTTAAATCAACTGGCATCAGAAAGTTATACAGATTTGTAATTTACTTCTATTTAAAAATCTCAAGTCTTCCCATACTTATCAGCTGCTGTATGTCATGCAGAAAGTGGTGTATTCATTCCAGTCTGACACAGTGCTCTCTGCTGCCACCTCTGTCCATGTCAGGAACAGTCCAGAGCAGTAGCAAATCTTTTATTCCTTTGGACAGTTCCTGACATGGACAGAGGTGGTAGCAGAGAGCACAGTGTTAAACTGGAGGAAATACACCACTTCCTGCAGGACATACAGCAGTTGATAAGTACTGGAGTGCTTGACGTTTTTTTTTCTTAAATGTGTGCCAGAGCCGTCCAGCTGTGGTTTACAGTTATTGAAGGTGTATGTCAGGGGTAGGGAAGCTTGGTCTCCAGCTGTTGCAAAACTACAACTCCCATCATGCCTGGACAGACAAAGCTAAAGCTTTGTCTGTCCAGGCATGATGAGAGTTGTAGTTTTGCAACACCTGAAGAGCCAAGCTTCCCTACCCCTGGTGTATGGGCACCTTTTCACTTTAAGGGGTTGTCCTAGACTAGAAATAAGTCGTGTCCATGAGCTGTGTCTGGCATTCGTGTGAATAGGGCTGGCCTGCGCTATTAGCCCATAGAAAAGAGTGTGTTCTAACCCCGTACATTGTCTTTAAACTTGCTTACTATAATTTAATCCCACGCTGACAAGTAACAGGCGCGTACACCTGATTCAATAGTCATGAAAGCCCCCCTGACAATGAGAGTCACGGTGGAGTATGAGACGCTACTTCCGCTGCCGCTCTATAAGTGAAGGGTTTAACATCTCATTATAGGATTGCACAGCGATACTTACCTTCTGCTTGCTTTAAGGCGAACAATTCCCAGAATCCCTCTGTGAAGGCAGCATTGCCGAAGAAAATCGTCTGCACACATTGATGCAATATGAAAATGCTTTTAACATGAAAATGGCTCCCCTGATACATATCTAATCTCATTCAGTCTCTTCTCCAGCACTCTTTACCTCTTCCTTACTCCGCACCACAAGTAACACGCTCAATGTTGCCAGCCGCCTCATCATCCCCATTCATAAGTCTGCAGGGCATTCTATTGTAAAGTAGTCAGAGATGAGGAGATAGCGGTGTGCGATGGCCTCTGTGTGTACAGTGTGGAAGATCAGCCGCTGCAGTGCAGACTATGGCAGCCAGAAGACTATCTCACAGGCCTTTGGGATTTATCTGGCAACCTTTAAAGGGGTATTCCGGCGCTGATAAGAAAAAAAACAATCAATTAATTATAAACATAGTTTTTATACTTACCATCCCTCCGGAGTCTGTCTTCGTTTGAATTTCCCACTGTTTGCAGATCCCTGAACCTCCAGTTTGTGTGTTTATTTTTTCTTTACTTCCTGGTTTGGGCTTTCCCATGATGCACTTTGTCTCTTGTGATGTCTAACTTACCTCTTGCTCAGTCAATCAGAGCTGAGCAACCTGTGTCATCTGACAGAGAGGCTGGCCGACACAGGGGTTAGACCCGCCTCCCTCTTGATGATGTCATTGTCACAAAATGGCTGCCACAGAGCAGCCTGGGGTCAACAGTCATTAGGTAAGAATGAGTTTACTTCACTTCCTGGTGGGGGGTTGAGGGGGGAAAAGATAGGGAAGGGGGGCAGATAGGTGATAGGTGAAGATCGGCCCAGTATTGTCACTGTTTGACTGTGCCTCCACCAAATCTAATCCGGTGGAATCTGCTGCAATTTTCCAGTCAGACAGTGGTCCGACCCCTCCAGTCATTGATCGGTCTTAGGTATAGATGACAGTGAAGAGGAAAAAGAGTGCAAAAGTCATCCTATAAATGATGTAGGTAGTTATGTCTGCTTCTTTTTAGGCCTTAGTGCTGCCAGTACGGCCGAGACTGCACTTTTGGCCATGATTCAGTGTGCATGTTTCCCAGGGCCAATTCTAGGTTTTCTGCTGCCTGAAGCGAGAAATGAAATGGGCCCCCTCCCCCCCCCCCCAAATTACAATTAGTAGTTAAGAAATCTAGGTAGCCAACTGCATAAACAGATATATACATACATAGATATATACTAGCAGCAATATACAGCACATATATACCAATAGTAAACATATTGCACAAATATATTCTTTTTATGGCGTTCACCATGCAGGAAAAGTAATGTAGTTTTTGTTTGGTTTAGATATTTCTATAGATGTATATAGTTTCTATAGTCTCAGGGCATGTTCACACTATGGAATACGCTCAAAAATTTCAAGTTTAGGCCGTGTGGCAGACTCTGCTTGAAGTTCCATCTGTCCCATTGACTCCCAAAGAAGTGAGCTGGAGAATATCATTGATATAGTACAAAACAGAAAAGACACCAAAAAAAAAAAAAAACACAGAGACACACACAGACACCATACTCACCATCCCTCCGGTGACAATCGCCACTCCATTCGCCCGCCGTCCGCCTCACCGTCACCTGCGTCCGCCGTCCAGCGATGTCTCTTGCTTCCGGGTCCATGAGCGAGAAAAGGCTGCCAGTGCGCTTGCGCAGCGGCAGCCTTTACATTGGCTGGAGCGCATCACATGGCTTCCAGCAAGCTCAGCCAATCAGGTGGTCACTCTATGGCAGTAATATTGGTCTGTATATAGTGTAAATAGAGTCATTATGTGGCGGTCACTCTATGGCAGTAATATTGGTCTGTATATAGTGTAAATAGAGTCATTATGTGGTGGTCACTCTATAGCAGTAATATTGGTCTGTATATAGAGTTATTATGTGGTGGTCACTCTATGGTGGTAATATTGGTCTGTATATAGTGTGTATATAGTCATTATGTAGCGGTCACTCTATGGCAGTAATATTGGTCTGTATATAGTGTATATAGAGTCATTATGTGGTGGTCACTCTATGGCGGTAATATTGGTCTGTATATAGTGTATATAGAGTCATTATGTGGTGGTCACTCTATGGCGGTAATATTGGTCTGTATATAGTGTATATAGAGTCATTATAGGGTGGTCACTCTATGGCAGTAATATTGGTCTGTATATAGTGTATATAGAGTCATTATGTGGTGGTCACTCTATGGCAGTAATATTGGTCTGTATATAGAGTTATTATGTGGTGGTCACTCTATGGCAGTAATATTGGTCTGTATATAGTGTGTATATAGTCATTATGTGGTGGTCACTCTATGGCGGTAATATTGGTCTGTATATAGTGTATATAGAGTCATTATGTGGTGGTCACTGTATGGCGGTAATATTGGTCTGTGTATAGTGTGTATATAGTCATTATGTGGTGGTCACTCTATGGCAGTAATATTGGTCTGTATATAGTGTATATAGAGTCATTATAGGGTGGTCACTCTATGGCAGTAATATTGGTCTGTATATAGAATCATTATGTGGTGGTCACTCTATGGCAGTAATATTGGTCTGTATATAGTGTATATAGAGTCGTTATAGGGTGGTCACTCTATGGCAGTAATATTGGTCTGTATATGGTGTATATAGAGTCATTATGTGGTGGTCACTGTATGGCGGTAATATTGGTCTGTATATAGTGTTAATATAATTCATATAAATAGTTCTTGTGTTTACACCACTAACGGCAGTCCTGGCATGTAGGGGCAGTCCTGGCATGTAGGGGCAGTCCTGGCATATAGTGGCAGTCCCGGCATGTAGGGGCAGTCCTGGCATATAGCGGCAGTCCCGGCATGTAGGGGCCGTCCTGGCATATAGCGGCAGTCCCGGCATGTAGGGGCAGTCCAGGCATATAGCGGCAGTCTCGGCATGTAGGGGCAGTCCTGGCATATAGCGGCAGTCTCGGCATGTAGGGGCAGTCTTGGCATATAGCGGCAGTCCCGGCATGTAGGGGCAGTCCTGGCATATAGCGGCAGTCCCGGCATGTAAGGGCCCTAATTCATGGAGTGAAAACTGTCCAAACAGGACGATATCGCTCTGTGAGGACACCAGGGAAAATGATCAGGTAGTATATATCTTTATTGTTTACTATATACAGCAAGGATTGCACAGACATCACTTATGATATACTTATATACACACATAGGGGGAGGTTTATCAAACATAGTTTACAGTGAAACTGGCTCAGTTGCCCCTAGCAACCAATCAGATCCCACCTTTCGTTACTCAGATTCTGAGTAGAAGGCATCGGATTGGTTGCTAGGCCAGTTCTACTTTACACCAGTTTGATAAATCTCCCCCATAGCCTTTGCTACTAGATAATTGAGCCATGTAGAAGGCTCTCTAAGCGAGCTCCATTCTACCAGATTAGCGCTTACTTATCCTGAATATCAGGCTGCGTAATACGGCCTTAGGCTATGTTCACACACCGTTAGAGACCGGCCGTTCCGTGACTTAAGGATGATCCGTCCGGCCGCGGAACTCTGATGCGGGCGCATCAGCGTGTGCCCGCATCAGAGCTTCCCATAGCACACAGTGAAGCGAGTGGCCGGAGCCGCTCGCTTCACTGTGTGAACTGACAGGTCTTTCTGCGGCTGCAATTTATTGAATTCCGGCTGCAGAAAACTGACCTGTCAGTTTTTTTCGGCCCCGCATGGGCTCCCGGCCGGAGCGTATACGATGTGTGTACGCTCCTGCAGGGATCCCATTCATCAATAGGCATTGTTCCACCCCGCAAAACTACGGCCGTAGTTGTACGTTGTGTGAACAAAGCCTCAAAAGTGGCCACACACCTTCAATAACTGCTGGCTGAACAATCCTTCAGCTGACAATTATCTCTCCCATACGACCCCATCCTCTCCATACACAGAAATTTGGCACATCTAAGTGTTCCTGTGTTCTCTATGGGAGGGAAAAGCCATAGCCAGACAGATCTGATGGCAGCTTATGTCTCTGAGAACAAAGAGGCTGGGCGTTGATTTTCCACCAAGCCTGATCCCCTATGTCCACTGATATCATCTGTCAGAGGACGGTCCACTGAGCCCCATACACCTTACACTAATGGCCGAACCCACCAGGAGCAGCAGGTACCACCGAGAAAAGAGTAACATGTATGGGGACCTTAAATTGTTGCTACAATATTTCAGTATTTGGGGCCCCACCTTCAACTTTGCCCAGGGCCACATTTAGTCTAAAACCGGCCCTGTCCTTATGGTATTATTACAGTGTGCGGCTATAACTATGGCATCTAGGGATTTTCTATTACTTCCCCAGCAAGGTGACTATGTGTACAGGCTGTGGGGAAGATAATAACACAACAGAATGCCAGGCACTGGTGACAGATAGCAGCTGGAAACCCTGGGCATAGACTGGGCTCAGCTACTAACATCCCCCCATACTTATACAGGGCACATGTGCTGTACATACAGGGCAGATTAGATACACACACACATATATATATATATATATATATATATATATATACACACACACATACATACTGTATACACACACTAACCTCCTGTGTCTGTCTCCTCTCTAGCAGATGTCACATCCCAGACCAGCAGTGAACGGGGAGGGGACAGGGCACACACAGCTTCCAGCCATACCTGCTGTGTCAGCTCTGCTGTGGTGCTGGACCTTCCTCCCCCTTCTCTCTGCTCCGACTCAGACAGCCAGCAGCTAGAAGACAGCCGCCCCCAGTGACAAGGCTGTCGGTCACTAAGCTAGGGAGAGGGGCCTGAGGAGGAGGCAGAGGGGCCTGAGGAGGCAGGGGTGTCTGGTGCTGTGGCTGCAGTGAAAGTAAGGGATTGTGCTGCCCCCTAGTGGAGCAAAGAATCTGCCGCCTGAGGCAGAAAGCTCACTCTGCCTCATGGCAGAAACGGCCCTGATGTTTCCTACCAGTCTGAACTGTCTGATTCCAGCACTTTCTGTGTGGTGATTGACAGGTTCCACCACACCCATCTGGTTTCTTCTGCTAGCCCTAGTGTTGGGCTGCACATGGTATAGACTGAGTAGTGATAGACAGTTGCCTTCTCCACTTATCTCCCCTCCCTGCCAGTCTGTGTTCTGTGTGGTCTGCATGGGCTGGTCCTGTGCCTGGACTGGGGCTCTGTCAACTCATAAGAAGTCCTGTACTCTTGGACATTTCTTGCAATAGTCTTTTGTGGCTTAAGCTGGCCTATTGGTCTGGATTGGATTGCTTGGTATTCTCATCTCTTTGCCTGTCCTTCTACTACCTCCGGTTTGACCTTTATTTGCCTGACTTTTCTTTATTGTGTTTGTGTATCTTGTCCCGATCTGTGTTTTACTTACCCAGTGTTCCATTACAGTAGTACAACTTAGTACAATGACAATGGCACAGACAGTACTATGTCCCTTTTCTTCCTATAAGTACTGTGGACAGGTTATACTTTCTCCTTGTCTCGCCATGAAATACATAGGCACTGTTTTTCAGTTTTCTCCTGTAAATGATAAAGGCGCAGTGTGTATCTGTGTCTCCATAAATGATATAAGCACAGATTATATGGTAAATTATGTAGATGCAGTTAGTATCTCCTTCCTGTTTCTCTGTAAATGATAGACGTGGTAGGTAAATCTACAGTAACTAAATGTAAATCTGCCTGAGTTAAACATGTATCTATCCTAAGATGAAAAGAAAGGAAATACTAAAAGGGCAGACTAGATGGACCAGGTGGTCTTTTTCTGACGACAATCTTCTATGTTTCTATGATACAGGCACAGACAGTACTACCTTCCTGTTTCTTCCAGTTATTAATGTAGATACAGGTAGTACTGTCCCCAAGTCTCTCTGTAAATTATATAAATACAGATAGCACTGCCTCCTTATTCCTCCCAGTAAATGATGTAGATACAGGTAGTACTGCCTCCAGGTCTCTCTGTAAATTATATAAATACAGATAGCACTGCCTCCTTATTCCTCCCAGTAAATGATGTAGATACAGGTAGTACTGCCTCCAGGTCTCTCTGTAAATACAGATAGCACTGCCTCCCTATTCCTCCCAGCAAGGGTATATTCACACTAAGTAAAATAGGCGGAATTCTGTGGTGAAACTCTTCGCCGCAGAATACCGCCTGCCTCAGTGTGTCATAGCATCTCTATGGGAGAGCGCGCGCTCCTCCGCTGCAACGTCTCTCTGCTCAAAGAAGTGACATGCTACTTCTTTGAGCGGAGAGCGGCGGCAGCAGAGGAGCGTGCGCTGTCCCATAGAGATGCTATGACACACTGAGGAAGGCGGAATTCTGCGGCGGAGAGTTTCACCGTGGAATTCCGCCTATTTTACTTAGTGTGAACATACCCTAAAAGATGTAAATACAGGTAGTACTGTCTTCAGGTCTCTCTGTAAGTGATATAAACACAGATAGCACCACCTCCCTATTGTTCCCAGTAACTGATATAGGCACAGGTAGTACTGTCTCATTGTTTCTGTATACAACATTGGTAATTATCATACTGTTTACCTCTCACCATATTTCAGGTTTTCACAGGGACAACTATCTTCCTTTTTCTATGGAAATAAAATTGGCACAGACAGTACCGTTTCTCTGATTCTCCTTGTAAATTATGGAAGCACGGGTACCACTGTCTCTCTATACGTAATATAGACACAGATTTTTTTTTTTCTGTTACTTCCTGTAGATAATACTGCTGTCTCCCTGTAATTATGGAGACACAAGTACTACTGTATTTCTGTACCTGTTAATGATATATACAAAGATAGTACTGTTACCCTCATTCTTCCTGCTAATGATGAGCACCTGGGAATACAGTGGGAACCATAACAATGACTACTGGCCATAGTGGCTTAGGGTACTATTGCACAGGCCGATGGCGGCCCAATTAATATTGTAAATGAGCGCCAATCGGCTAGATCGGTGCTCGTTTACTGGGCCTATTACATGGGCCAATAATCATTTAGCAAGTGCTGCACAGACATTGTTAGCGATGTTCCTGCAGCCCCTGCCCAAACAAAGTTAACACATTACCTGTCCACGTTCCTGGTGTTCTCCTACGCTCTGAATGCGTCCTGGTCCCGCGGTTGCAGCTTTAGAACAGCCTGTCTGAGCTGACAGGCCGCTCAGCTAGTTGCCTGCCGGGACCGCCGTGGCCAGTGATTGGCTGAGCTGCCTGTCAGCTCAGACAGGCAGCTCTGAAGCTGCAGCGCATGGTTCTGGGATGCATACAGAGCGCAGGAGAACACCGGGAACATAGATAGGTATTGTATTAACTGTTTGCTATCCTCAGCCATTGGCCGCGCATCGCTATTACATGTAGTGATGCAGTCGGCGGCTCATGATTTTAGGTCTGGACCTCAAGAAACGATCAGCTGATGATCGTTCCCTCGGCTGATCATTGTCTCTATTACACGGAGTGATAAATTATCTCTCTTTGTAATAGGGCCCTTAGAGTGGAGGCCTTAGTGGGGATCCTTTCTCTATGGTGCCTAAAGCCCGTGTGATGTAATAGGTATTTGAACTGTGCTATCCAATTGGTATAGCCCTACCCCTTGAGATTTTTTTTTTTGTCAGGAAACTGAAGTACAAGAGCTATGTGGAGCCCTGGGGCTACTTGGCATCCATCAGTGGTTAGAACAGTGCTGTGTACAGTGTACATAGCTGCATCTGCCTGACAGCAAGGTGTCCCAGAAGTCGAGATAATCTGTCCTGCCAGGAAATATTGGCATTGGCAATTATGGGATACACAGATGAGTCCTGACACATTGCATGGGGATCGCTGCTGGAAATAACACTGACCCTTCTGAAGTTTGGAATAACACCATAATCAATTTGCCCTTATCTATCCGAATAGTCATTGTAATAGATTGCGTTACAAAATAATCCGAATATCAACAACTCTCATCTAGACAGGTAAAAGTGCATGTACATAGGCAGTGGGCCAAAATATCATTTTTTTTTTGTCTGGAAAATACACAGGCTCCCATTTGCAGAATTGCTAGAAAAGGCTTTCAATTAGTTAGAATGCAGACATCATTGTGAGCTCTGAGACCAGGATCTTAAAGGTCACTCATGCAGCATTAGTTTGGGAAAGTGAATCAAGCTCTTTCCTCTGGTGTCACACAGCTCTGCAAGTGTCTCCACTGGACATCGGAGAGTTAAACAGCTTATTGATGGAAACCAAAATACGATGTGTATGTGTGTGTATATGTGTGTGTGTGGGGGGGTGGGGGTGGTTTGATGCGTCCCTTAGTCTAGGTCCATGGATCCAGAACAGAACCAGTCCTGGTAGGATTTCTCCATATAGGGGAAAGGGAAACTTTTTGGCAGCACATTTTGGTGCAGCACATTTCTTCCGCACTTCTTGCATGTAAAGATGCATATGTATGGTAATGGTTGGTCGCATGGACCTGTCGTCTCACTGTGGCCGCCGTATGGACCCTTCAAGGTGCACCATATTCTTGCCTAGAGACAACCAATGGGCCAATGGCAGGCTATGCACAATTCCTTAGACTTAAATAGACAATGTCCTGTCCTGGATTCCTGTCGGAAGTTTTGATTAGTTGGGGTTCAGGTTGGGTGCTGAATGTTCGGCTAAGCATTCGCTCTTTGGTTTGCTGCCCCTGTAAGTCTATGGAGCTATCTTCTGCTGCGAGACAGAGATTGCAGGAAATTGGGGAGAGAACTGCTTAACCGGATGCTTCTACCAGCTCTATTTAATGATCAGTGTACGTCCGGGCAACCTCATCCCAGCCAATCAAAACTTTTGATATGTCTCTAAGATGCTCTTTCTCCTATTCAGGTTACCTGTCCACCAAGATTACTACCTTGTCTGTTTTGTGGAAATCAGGTACAACATATTCTGTGACAATCTGCCTTGTCCTTATATAGGCTCCTACTGACCTTATCTACCGCCATGGTGGTGCCGTATATATCTGCGTCACTATATTTTATGCCTGCTTCACCCCCAAGATTCCTTAGTGGCCCAAAGATTCTCTATGTTTTGTCCGGCTTCTGCAACTTGTCTCATCCTGCATTCCTCTCCGGTCAACCTGGAAAAGAGCAGAACATCTGTACAGCAACATAAGTAACATACACTCACCGGCCACTTTATTAGGTACACCTGTCCAACTGCACGTTACCACTTAATTTCTAATCAGCCAATCACATGGCGGCAACTCAGTGCATTTAGGCATGTAGACATGGTCAAGACAATCTCCTGCAGTTCAAACCGAGCATTAGTATGGGGAAGAAAGGTGATTTGAGTGCCTTAGAACGTGGCATGGTTGTTGGTGCCAGAGGGGCTGGTCTGAGTATTTCAGAAACTGCTGATCTACTGGGATTTTCACGCACAACCATCTCTAGGGTTTACAGAGAATGGTCCGAAAAAGAAAAAACATCCAGTGAGCGGCAGTTCTGTGGGCGGAAATGCCTTGTTGATGTCAGAGGTCAGAGGAGAATGGGCAGACTGGTTCCAGCTGATAGAAAGGCAACAGTGACTCAAATAGCCAACCGTTACAACCAAGGTAGGCAGAAGAGCATCTCTGAACGCACAGTACGTCGAACTTTGAGGCAGATGGGCTACAGCAGCAGAAGACCACACCGGGTGCCTCTCCTTTCAGCTAAGAACAGGAAACTGAGGCTACAATTTGCACAAGCTCATCGAAATTGGACAGTAGAAGATTGGAAAAACGTTGCCTGGTCTGATGAGTCTCGATTTCTGCTGCGACACTCGGATGGTAGGGTCAGAATTTGGCGTCAACAACATGAAAGCATGGATCCATCCTGCCTTGTATCAACGGTTCAGGCTGGTGGTGGTGGTGTCATGGTGTGGGGAATATTTTCTTGGCACTCTTTGGGCCCCTTGGTACCAATTCAGCATCGTTGCAACGCCACAGCCTACCTGAGTATTGTTGCTGACCATGTCCATCCCTTTATGACCACAATGTACCCAACATCTGATGGCTACTTTCAGCAGGATAATGCGCCATGTCCTAAAGCTAGAATCATCTCAGACTGGTTTCTTGAACATGACAATGAGTTCACTGTACTCAAATGGCCTCCACAGTCACCAGATCTCAACCCAATAGAGCATCTTTGGGATGTGGTGGAACGGGAGATTCGCATCATGGATGTGCAGCCGACAAATCTGCGGCAACTGTGTGATGCCATCATGTCAATATGGACCAAAATCTCTGAGGAAGCTTCCAGCACCTTGTTGTATCTATGCCACCAAGAATTGAGGCAGTTCTGAAGGCAAAAGGGGGTCCAACCCGTTACTAGCATGGTGTACCTAATAAAGTGGCCGGTGAGTGTATATGCACATGCCATGAACAATGCTTCAGTCCATACCCACCTACTTAATGCAACAATAAAAGGATAAAAATAATTTCTAAAAATAATAATAATAAAAATAATAATAAGTAAAGTCCATCGGCTGCAGGTGGGAATGTCCATGTTTTAGCCTCTTACCAGCCCACCTCCTTACTGCTAGTAAGGAATATGGAACACAAAGAGATGACATTAGGGGGGTTATGTTGTAAAAATGGAAGGGCAAAATGTGTGTTTATTCTGATTTCTTAAAGTGACTCTGTACCCTCAATCTGACCCCCACAAACCGCTTGTACCATCAGATAGCTGCTTTTAATCCAAGATCTGTCCTGGGGTCCGTTCGGCAGGTGATGCAGTTATTGTCCTAAAAAACAACTTTTAAACTTGCAGCCCTGTGTCAAACTGGCGTGGCCTAGAGTGTCTATGCATTAGGCTGGGAGGAGGGTGGGGAGGAGGGACGGAGGGGCGGTGCAAAGCTAGGGCACAGATACTCTAGGCCACGCCAGTTTGGTACAGGGCTGCAAGTTTAAAAGTTGTTTCTAGGACAATAACTGCATCACCTGCCGAACGGACCCCAGGACAGATCTTGGATTAAAAGCAGCTATCCGAAGGTACAAGCGGTTTGGGGAGGGCAGATTGTAGATACAGAGTCGCTTTAATGTGGTATTTTAGTGAAAAAAAATAATAATGATATTATTATTTTGCAAACCGCTCTCAGATCAACTTTTTTGTAACCCAAGGGTTCACTGTATAATTTTAGCAGCCCTGCAGCTCCTGACACAGCCATTGGTGGCAGAAGAGGGGCTGTATCACCTTTCTACTGCTGGGGGAGTTATATCTCAAATTTATTTATCTTTATTAGAAAATATGTGTAAAAAAAAAATTTCATTTGCCGGAATACCCCTTTAACTCGTGTGACAGTATTGATAAATCTCCTCCATTATATATAATCTGTATACACAATGCACATATTCCTCAGCTCTGTACTCTCTGTAGGGCCCATGATGTATGTATCCTATCTCAGACACACAAGCATACAGACGCGCCAAGCCCAATTCTCTAGGGCATCTAGTTAACCTATGAACATGCCTGGATGGGAGGGGGACAGGGAGCTCCTGGATATATCTGTATCTGTAGAAATACACCCTGTATACTTCAATGGACAATTTATAACCATAAAGTGTATAATAGTGGCACATGTTGTATATAGCAAATATTAATGTGGAAAGACCCCAAGATTAACACTATATCAACCATATACTGTAGATGACAATGTAATACAGATAAGAATAGACACCTATGTGAAACAGACCTTCTCTATTTAAAGGAGTTATCCACCTAAGAGCGCAAAAATTAAATGCGAGCTGATCTTACTCACCAAGTCCCCCTGAGTTTTCTGAGCCGTCTCCTGTCTTTCTAGCTGCTGCCATTCCTGAGTTACAAGTTTTTCTAAAAGCCGATCTATATCCAAGATGGCACTGGCCAGGAATTTACATTTCCCATCATGCACCTCCCTGATTGGTCCATTTGAGTACTCGCCCCTTAGCTTTCTTTCTTTCTAAAATTCTATTTTTTCATTTTTACTGTCTTCTTTTGAATACTTTCCTCTAATACCTGTGGGGTCAAAATGGTCACCACACCCCAAGATGTATTCTTTGATTGGTGTACTTTCCAAAATGGGGTGACTTTTGGGGGGGTTCTATTCTGCTGACACTACAGGGGCGCTGCAAACGCACCTGGCACTCAGAAACTTCTTCAGCAAAATCTGAACTGGAAATGCTAATAGGCGCTCCTTTCCTTCTGAGCCCCGCTGTGTGCCCATACAGTGGTTTACGCCCACATATGGGGTACCGTTGTACTCAGGAGAACCTGCGTTACAAAATTTG
This sequence comes from Dendropsophus ebraccatus, assembly GCF_027789765.1. Classification (NCBI taxonomy): domain Eukaryota; kingdom Metazoa; phylum Chordata; class Amphibia; order Anura; family Hylidae; genus Dendropsophus; species Dendropsophus ebraccatus. The sequence continues at coordinate 71,060,412 of NC_091465.1, forward strand.
GGGTGCATTTTCTCTCATGTTTATTATGAAAATGAGATACTTTAATCTTAACAAATATATTATTGGAAAATTTCTATTTTCCATTTTTTTCAGGCCTAATTGTGAATATTTTCCTCCAGCCCCTGTAGGGTTAAAATGCTCATTATACCCCTAAATTAATTCTTTAAGGTGTCTAGTTTCCAAAATGGGGTCACTTATGGGGGTTTCCAGTATACAAGCCTCCTAAATCAACTTAAAAAAAAGAACTGATCCCTAAAAAAATCAGTTTTGGAAATTTCATGAAAATTTGATAATTTGCTGATACATTTCTAAGCCCCGTAACACCGTAAAAAAGTGAAATATGTTTACGAAATGAAGCCAGAATAAAGAGGACATATTGATAATGTGACTTACTAACTAATTTTTGTCATGTGCCTTTTTTTTTAGAAGCAAAGAATTTCGAAGTTTGTAAAGTGCAAAATTTTCAAATTTTTCATTATATTTTGATGTTTTTCACAAAAAAAACACAAGACAGTGACCAAATTTTGCCACTAACATAAAGTACCATATGTTACGAAAAAACAATCTCAGAATCGCTAGCATACGTTAAAGCATCACTGAGCTATAAGCGCATAAAGTGAGACAGGTCAGATTTTGAAAAATGAGGTATTACACAGTGATCATTCATATGAATTGATTATCTGTGTAATGCAGGACTGGGAGAGTCCTCCAGCATGAGAGACACTCTCTGTCAGTTCCTGAACTAAACTAGACAACTCTTTGAAGTATATTTCCATTTTTAATCACATGTCATTTACATATGCGTTTGCTTAACTTTGTAGAATGTTTGCATCAGTGTTTTTATGCTGATTTTCTATGGATTTGTCTTTTATCTTCCCTCAAACCCAAGATTGGTTACAGAGAGAGGAAAGGGGTGATGAAGACACCCACTGTATATTAGCGGGCCCTGTGTGAATTCAGCCAATTGGCCAAATTTTGCTCCCTAAGGTTATGTTCACACACAGTATGTTTTTCGGTGAGTATTTTTTCAACCAAAACCGGAAAATAAAGAAACAGTGTAAATGTTTCCATATAAAATTTTCTCCACTCCACTGTCAATTCCACTCCTGATTTTGGCTTCAAATACTGACAGAAATACTATGTGTGAACATAGCCTAAAGGTTAATTGACTGAGAGCAAACTACTCATCGTAGACCCGTGATGTACAACCTCTGGCCCTCCAGCTGTTGCAAAACTAAAACTCCCATCATGCCCGGTCACCTTTTATCTAATCAGGCATGATGGGAATTGTAGTTTTGCAACAGCTGGAGGGCGTCAGATTTGCCCCCTCTGCTATACACCATTCCCCTATTGAGTTCCATACTGATATGCCACATTCTGGACTGTGCAATGGATAACAATATCCCATTGTGTAATCTAACAGAAACAGAAAACACAACCATCTTTATTTTAGATGTGAGTGGATGTGGAGCAGCTTAGTTGTTCCATTGCATTCTAGTTACAGTAGTGTCTTTCAGAAAGGGTAAGCTTTGTATTTTTACAGTCTATGAAGCTTGTAAAATAAAAATAGAAGACGTACTAAAATAAGCGATCCCCCGCTGATCCCATTCTGATGCGTCCTAGCTCCCCTGCTGATCTCCTCTTCCTGGTCCCTGATGAAACATCAGACAAACCCTTGAAATGGAATTTTCCTGGACCAACCTGCATCATGGGATAGTTTCACAATCTCTGCTCACTGTCAGTGAATGGAAACAGAAAACTCGTGTGGACCTGCTACATCTCACTGCTGTATTACTGGGAGAGAATATCAGCCCTAAATATCCCTATTATATGAGCACACGCTCCTCCATTGGCTGATTGCGTGTCATTCATGCCAAGGCATGCAATAGGTACTGTAAAAGAGCAAGGGTCGGGCTGTGTAACACAGCTGAGGGTTTGCTACAATGATATCAGTCTAGCTATTTCTAAGTGAGTTAAACAAATTACTGGCACAGCTTCCTGATTGTTTGCTACAATGTATCAGTGCAGATAAAAAAATTATTAATCTCAGCTCACAGGGGATTGTGAAGACTGGATGGAACTGTATAATCCAGCTTCGCTTGATACCCTCTTTATAGACAGTGACTGTCACTTCAGATTAGTGATATCACGATACCAGAATTTTGAGTTCGATACCAATACCAACTTTTTTTTTTTCAATGCTCGATACCAATTCGATACTTAATAAATTATATATTTTTAAAAAAAAACACAAGAGTAGAAATCCCCCCCGACTGTCAGGTCTGTACGAACCATATTATTTTATAAATAAAGTTTCCATTATTTAAAATAAATGTTCTTAAAAAAATAGCCCTATTCTGATTCTTAACATGGCTATGGGGCAATCCGTAGTTTTATTTAGTACCACGTTTTTATGTGGTACTGAATTTGGTGGTTTCTCCGCTTGCACCATTTACCGTGCGTCATCAGGAAGGTGATAATCTTATAATATGCACAATAACACTTCAGCTATCAGGGGGGATGATGGGAACTGTAGTCATGTGATACACCCTTTAGCTATCAGGGGGATGATGGGAACTGTAGTCATGTGATACACTTCAGCTATCAGGGGGATGATGGGAACTGTAGTCATGTAACACACACTTCAGCTATCAGGGGGGATGATGGGAACTGTATTCATGTAACACACACTTCAGCTATCAGGGGGGATGATGGGAACTGTAGTCATGTAATACACTTCAGCTATCAGGGGGGATGATGGGAACTGTAGTCATGAAACACACACTTCAGCTATCAGGGGGATGATGGGAACTGTAGTCATGTAACACACACTTCAGCTATCAGGGATGATGGGGGTTGTTGTCATGTAAGACACACTTCAGCTATCAGGGGGGATGATGGGAACTGTAGTTATGTAATACACTTCAGCTATCAGGGAGATGATGGGAACTGTAGTCATGTAACACACACTTCAGCTATCAGGGGGATGATGGGAACTGTAGTCATGTAACACACACTTCAGCTATCAGGGCGATGGTGGGAACTGTAGTCATGTAACACACACTTCAGCTATCAGGGCGATGGTGGGGGTTGTAGTCATGTAACACACACTTCAGCTATCAGGGATGATGGGGGTTGTTGTCATGTAACACACACTTCAGCTATCAGGGGGATGATGGGAACTGTAGTCATGTAACACACTTCAGCTATCAGGGGGGATGATGGGAACTGTAGTCATGTAACACACACTTCAGCTATCAGGGGGATGATGGGGGTTGTAGTCATGTAACACACACTTCAGCTATCAGGGGGGATGATGGGAACTGTAGTCATGTAACACACACTTCAGCTATCAGGGCGATGGTGGGGGTTGTAGTCATGTAACACACACTTCAGCTATCAGGGATGATGGGGGTTGTTGTCATGTAACACACACTTCAGCTATCAGGGGGATGATGGGAACTGTAGTCATGTAACACACTTCAGCTATCAGGGGGGATGATGGGGGTTGTAATTGCACTATTCCAGCTGGATTCGGGCGGCAGAGTAATGTGCAGGCTACCGCCCCCCTCCCACTTCCCTTCACAGTTGCAGCCAGGCCGACCTTTTGTTCACCCCCCACATTGCTGATGCCGGCCCTGGGGATGTCCTGACGGCCCGGCCTCACAGCTACCTCCTGTCAGATCTCCTCCTCGCCTCCCCCACCTCCAGCCTTCTCCTGCGTTCTCCTCTCCCGGACCGTGCAGCTCTCAGCCGCTCTCCTCCCTCTCCTGCCGCCGACCCTGTGCTGCCCCTCTGCCCTTGTCAGACACTCACCGGCCCAGCTGTGTCTCATGCTCGGTGCTTGTGGAGGGGGGGAAGGTCCTCATCTTAGCCCATAGGACCCGCAGTGACACACACGTGTCCCGGGGCTGGCGATGTCAGAGGCAGGAGCGGCGACCTAAAATTTGCCGGCGGCAGCTGCATGGTAGGTGGATGATCTGGGCCCGAGTGAGCGCGCAGGGTCCCGGGTCTGTGTTCGCAGGGGTGGCACAGAGAGAACATGACAGGCGCTCAGGTAGCCGCCTGTCATGTTCTCGGCACTATATGTTAAACTACGCTATTTTGTAGTTTAACATAAAGTATCAATACCAGGAAATCCTGGTATCGAACCGTTTTTTTGCCCCGAAAATCGATAGTAGTATCCCTACTTCAGAGTATGGCACCTACTGCATCCATCTATATCTAGCTATAGGAGAGCAGAAGTAGCCGTCTTACCTGGGACTTTTTGGGAGCCCATAGGCCCTTTGGCCACATAAGAAGACACCATTGATATGGTAGGAGGGGGCCCCGTTGTAGATTTTGCATATGTGTAAGTATAAAACAGAATCTGCCAGAACATCTGGCCTTACAGAGATTACAGTATTAAAAGGGTTTTGTGTATTAAAAAAAAAAGAATGGGGGAAAAAAAATATATATATAAATACATACAGTGGTACCTTGGTTTAAGAGCGTTTTGGTTTAAGAGCTCGCAGTTCTTCAAAATTGTGACTTGTTTAAGAGCATTGCTTTGGTTTAAGAGCTCCCTGTACTGGGTGGGAGGGGGAGTGGAGGAGGGGCATGGTCTGCATAGTGGGGTCTACAGCTCTGTACTCTGACCCAGGAAGTCTCCCTCATCTTCCAAATCATAGCAGATCCACTTCAGGCTGGGACTTACATCAGGGGACAGGACTGTGGAGGTAATCTCTCCATAGCTGTAACCCCTCTCCCCCCAGACAGAGAGTGCTGCTATACTGTGCCCACATCTGCCCTGCTCATTCCTTCATGCTCCCTGCAGTCTCTGTCCACTCTTGTGTTTCCCATCCTCTCCATTACTGTACAGTAACTTATAATATCACATATTCTGCTGTTTCTAAATGTTTGTTTCATCTGTTTTACATGTTATTCAGAATAATAAATCATTATGATTTCTTATGGGAACAATTTATGCTCGTAATCCAAGGCACCATTGTGTATATATGAATATATATATTCTTTGGAATATATATATATATATATATATATATATATATATATATATCCCTACAGAGATCTTGATCTACTAATATTCTATCTATCTATCTATCTATCTATCTATCTATCTATCTATCTATATATATACAGAGAGAGAGAGAGGGAGAGAGAGAATATATGTATATAATATATATATATATATATATATATATATATATATATATATATATATATATATATACACTCACCGGCCACTTTATTAGGTACACCTTTCCAACTGCACGTTACCACTTAATTTCTAATCAGCCAATCACATGGCGGCAACTCAGTGCATTTAGGCATGTAGACATGGTCAACACAATCTCCTGCAGTTCAAACCGAGCATCAGTATGGGGAAGAAAGGTGATTTGAGTGACTTTGAACGTGGCATGGTTGTTGGTGCCAGAAGGGCTGGTCTGAGTATTTCAGAAACTGCTGATCTACTGGGATTTTCACGCACAACCATCTCTAGGTTTTACAGAGAATGGTCCGAAAAAGAAAAAACATCCGGTGAGCGGCAGTTCTGTGGGCGGAAATGCCTTGTTGATGCCAGAGGTCAGAGGAGAATGGGCAGACTGGTTCAAGCTGATAGAAAGGTAACAGTGACTCAAATAGCCAACCGTTACAACCAAGGTAGGCAGAAGAGCATCTCTGAACGCACAGTACCTCGAACTTTGAGGCAGATGGGCTACAGCAGCAGAAGACCACACCGGGTGCCACTCCTTTCTGCTAAGAACAGGAAACTGAGGCTACAATTTGCACAAGCTCATCGAAATTGGACAGTAGAAGATTGGAAAAACGTTGCCTGGTCTGATGAGTCTCGATTTCTGCTGCGACATTCGGATGGTAGGGTCAGAATTTGGCGTCAACAACATGAAAGCATGGATCCATCCTGCCTTGTATCAACGGTTCAGGCTGGTGGTGGTGGTGTCATGGTGTGGGGAATATATTCTTGCCACTCTTTGGGCCCCTTGGTACCAATTGAGCATCGTTGCAACGCCACAGCCTACCTGAGTATTGTTGCTGACCATGTCCATCCCTTTATGACCACAATGTACCCAACATCTGATGGCTACTTTCAGCAGGATAATGCGCCATGTCATAAAGCTAGAATCATCTCAGACTGGTTTCTTGAACATGACAATGAGTTCACTGTACTCAAATGGCCTCCACAGTCACCAGATCTCAATCCAATAGAGCATCTTTGGGATGTGGTGGAACGGGAGATTCGCATCATGGATGTGCAGCTGGCAAATCTGCGGCAACTGTGTGATCAGGGGCGTAACTAGAAATGGCTGGGCTCCATTGCAAACGTTTGATTGGGCCCCCCCCACCCCCCGACTGACCACTAAACGGTCAAGTGAAGTCATAACTACATAACTGCTAGCTCTGGTCAGGAGTGCTTGCAGTTAAAGGGACATTTGCAAAACCCAGGAGACCAGCAGGGCCACCCGGTGCTGCAAATGATGACGGCTCAGGGGGCCCAGTGTATTGCAGGAGCAGGCAATGGGGCCCCCTGATGGGGCAGGCCCCATAGCAGCCGCTATGGCTGCTATAGTGGTAGTTACGCCCCTGTGTGTGATGCCATCATGTCAATATGGACCAAAATCTCTGAGGAAGCTTCCAGCAACTTGTTGTATCTATGCCACCAAGAATTGAGGCAGTTCTGAAGGCAAAAGGGGGTCCAACCCATTACTAGCATGGTGTACCTAATAAAGTGGCCGGTGAGTGTGTATATATATATATATATATATATATATATATATACATACAGTATATTTTTTTAGTGTGCAATGGATGATCTTCCTCATAAAACTACGGCTGTGTTGTTGGACGTATTCTTATTCAATTCCCAGTAGGAGAGTAAGAGGTGTGATACTGTCACTACCCAGGATTCCCTGCTGTCTGTGCCCCCCTGGCTTTTCCAGAACACTGCATTGTTTACAGCCAATAAAGAAACATTGCTTTTTGCCAGTGAAGTTCAGCCTGATCTTCCTGATTCATGAATAGAATGTTCAAATCACATTAGTACCAAAATTATATTGAAGGGCACTTAAAGAGTAGTAGGGGCTGGAAGAAATCTAGTTCAGCAAATCAATGGATATTAAGGAGATGTATGCCCCTCAGGCTTTGTGGAAAGCTGGATAACAACAGCAGGTATAACAGCTACAGTATATGGGGCCACTTCCACAAGTGACATTAGCATATATTTCTCTAATGCTGTCACAGAGTATATGCACCTTGTACTGTGACATCATTCTATATTTCATGTGGTATAACTTCACTAAAAAGACTTTCTCTGTACTGTGACATCACTGTGTATTATCCTTGTACTGTGACATCACTGTGTGTATTATCCCTGTACTGTGACATCACTGTGTGTATTATCCTTGTACTGTGACATCACTGTGTGTATTATCCCTGTACTGTGACATCACTGTGTGTATTATCCTTGTACTGTGACATCACTGTGTATTATCCCTGTACTGTGACATCACTGTGTGTATTATCCCTGTACTGTGACATCACTGTGTATTATCCTTGTACTGTGACATCACTGTGTGTATTATCCCTGTACTGTGACATCACTGTGTGTATTATCCTTGTACTGTGACATCACTGTGTATTATCCCTGTACTGTGACATCACTGTGTGTATTATCCCTGTACTGTGACATCACTGTGTGTATTATCCATGTACTGTGACATCACTGTGTGTATTATCCCTGTACTGTGACATCACTGTGTGTATTATCCCTGTACTGTAACATCACTGTGTATTATCCCTGTACTGTGACATCACTGTGTGTATTATCCCTGTACTGTGACATCACTGTGTGTATTATCCCTGTACTGTGACATCACTACTTACAGTATCTCACAACTGTGTGACGTCACTGTGTGCATTACCTCTGTACTGTGATGTCACTGTGTGTATTATCCCTGTACTGTGATTTTACTGTGTGCATTACCCCTGTACTGTGATGTCACTGTGTGCATTACCTCTGTACTGTGATGTCACTGTGTGCATTACCTCTGTACTGTGATGTCAGTGTGTGTTTTATCCCTGTACTGTGACATCACTATGTGTATTATCCCTGTACTGTGACATCATTGTGTATTATCCCAGTACTATGACATCACTGTGTCTATTATCCCTGTACTGTGACATCACTGTGTGTAGTATCCCTGTGCTGTGACATCAGTGTGTGTATTATACCTGTACTGTGACATCACTGTGTGTATTATACCTGTACTGTGACATCACTGTGTATTATCCCAGTATTATGACATCACTGTGTGTATTACCCCTGTACTGTTATGTTACTGTGTGCAATGCCCTTGTACTGTGATGTCACTGTGCATTATCCCTGTACTGTGATGTCACTGTGTGCATTTCCCCTATGAATAAGTAAACTGGAAATAATATTAAGCTTTTCTCATTTAAAACATATTGTTAAAGTTAGTGATGATGGAGTGCGGCCCTATCACAAGTTTTGCCCCAAGGTTACCTGTACCCCCCCCCCCCCCCCTCCTCCATCCCCGACAGTATAAGACAGATTTCCACTAAACCGTTACCTAATCCTTGTCCTCCTGTCCTCACACAACAAGCTGGGGGCTTGTACCTCCATAACATCTGCTAGGCCCCAGGTTGCCCACCTCAGCCACAGAAGCAATGGCATGCTAAATGTCAGAGGTATTCCAATCCGGCGTCCTTCCCCATGCATTGCTTCTCAGCCTTTCCTGTTCCGCCTATTCAATCAAGTTCTAACAATCATCCCTTACTGTGCTATTGTCTATTTCCCAAGTCTTTCTCTATATGTATTTCCTTGGACATTTTCCCTTCTTCTTGTGCTCTGCATTGAGCCGCAGTAGTAGTAGCAGCAGGGACCTTGCTGTCTTTTTTTTTTTTTTTTACTTAGCCAACAGCAGGTTGTCCCCATGTCTGTATCAGAGCGGCAAGGGTTAAAAGACCCTAGTATCTTAAAGCAAGCTGTTGGCTTTCAGCACTGTGAACAGTTCCCTTGCTCTCTTCTTCCTCTCTCTTCTGGTTTGATTGAACAGTCTGCCAATGACTACAGCCTCAGCCGCTGCTGCCCTGCTCACAGGCACACGGAGGCAATGATGTGAGTATCTTACACTGGGTCTTGGCTAGGCTAGCGTACAGACGGCTGCGCTGCTGCTGCTATACCATCACAGGCGCACTGCCTCTCTCTCTCTCTCGCTCTCTCTCTTTTTCTCTCTCTCTCTGTCTCTCTATATCAGCGAGGCTTTTTAGAATGAGGTTGAGCTCCGCCGTAATTCTGAGGTTCGGAGAAGCATCATGGCTTTGTCAGATGGCAAGATGCAACCCTCCCTCTCCTCTAGCTGGCCTGCCTTGGGCCCCCGAAGGAGAAGTGTCTGGTATATTTACAGGTAAAGAGGATCTCTCTTGCTAAGCGGCAAAAAAAAAAAAAAAAAAAGCCTCTTGTCGCCCTTCTCTCCTCCTTTAACAGTACTGTTTTATATGCATTATTGGTGGGTGGGTGTGTGCGTGTATGTGTGTGCATGGAGGGGGGGGGGGCGGGTGGGTGAGAGGGGGGCTTTAAACCCCCCCTCCCTTTCCCTAGACACACACTCTGATGATGCTGCCGCTTCCGCGGAGGGCCTAGCATTGCCTTTAACTTCCATTCATTTCTTATTCATTCACACAATTCATTCATCTTTCTTTCTCTCTCTGCTGCTACACACATTCCGCCCCCTCCTCCCCCACCCCCATTCACCCATGTGTGTGTATATATATGTGAGTGTCTATGCTGTCTTGCTCCATTCCTGTTTATCGAGGCTGCTATGGCTTTCGTCTGTCTCTCTATTCAAGAGGGAATGAGGTAGGGGGGGAGGGAGGGAGGGGGCATGGCTGAAATTCTAGTGCCTGCGTATTTAACCCCACTGTCAAAATTTTACCCCCTTTTCCTTCCCCCCCTTCCCCTTCTTCATTGGCACAGCTGGGAGGAGGGGGCACTTTAAGGCGATGCATCCATTGTGCAAGGATTGTGTATGCTTGGAATGGGCTTTGCAAATCTATGTGTATCTCCTGTCCCGGGGTTAACCCTCACTAGGCCGGAGGCTTTGCTCTGCAGTAGGGGGGAAAAAAAGGACACCTATATCTCTTTGATGACAAGTCGCTCTATAAAATGGAGTAAGTCATGGCTATGTACAGCATCCACTGCATATATATATATATATATATATATATATATATATATATATATATATACCGGTGAGAGCTGCAGTGCAATCACAGCAGCTGTATGTATGTGCAGCACCTGTCATTGGATCATACTATAAATGTAATGACGTAAATACATGTAATGTTAACCATTTGTTAGAGTTGAATGACGTGATGTGCATGGTGCAAAGTTTCCACTTGGGCCTGCTGCAGCTGTAATAGGCCATTCTGCTATACACACTTGTATTGAGCATATGGGATTGTTGCATTGCTAACCCTGGCCATATAACACTGCATGCCTATATAGAGGTGACTGGGCACCCGCTGATACAATGTTGCAGGGTTTCCTGTTTTGTAATGTATTTACAACGGGTCTAACGCTCACATTAATTGCTGTTTTAGTATATATTGCCCGATGCACTGTTGTCATAAAGTGGGGTCATTTGCTGTATACAGTGTCTTATGCATCTTATGCTGTATGAGATCTGGGGATATGTTGCATAATTTTCTGGACAAGGTACAATATGGTCTCTGATAAGTCACTACATGCACTGTATTTAAGAACCTGCAAAACCAAGTGATAGAATGCAGTGTCCTGTTGGGTTATTGTATGGTGTGTATGTATCGCTTATGCTGGGTGACCGCCAGAATCTCAGCCATTGCTCTATGTATTGGTTTAAAGCTGGGGTCATATGGAAAGTAGTGTGGATATTGTATGTAAAGTGTGACTAATATTTGCTGTGATAGATCTGCAATATTTCTTAATGCAATAAGGCAAATGCTCATCATTGTGTTATACTCCAGAGCTGCACTCACTATTCTGTTGGCGGAGTTTATATATTACATCACAGTGTGTATTATACTAGAAAGCTGCACTCACTATTCTGCTGGTGGGGGGGTCACTGTAACATATATATATATATATATATATATATATATATATATATATGTTACTTATCCTGTCCTGATCCTGCGTTATATCCTGTATTATACTCTAGAGCTGCACTCACTATTCTGCTGTTGGAATTTCTGTATATATACACTTTACATTAATTATCATGTACTAATCCTGAGTTACATCCTGTATTATACTTCAGAGCTACACTCACTATTCTGCTGGTGGGGTCACTGTGTACATATATTACATTACTTATCCTGTGCTGATCCTGAGTTACATTCTACTTCAGAGCTGCACTCACTATTCTGCTGGTGGGATCACTATGTACATATATTACCTTACTTATCCTGTGCTGATCCTGAGTTACATTCTGTATTATACTTCAGAGCTGCACTCACTATTCCGCTGGTGGGGTCACTATGTACATACATTACATTATTTATCCTGTACTGATCCTAAATTACAACCTGTATTATACTTCAGAGCTGCACTCACTATTCTGCTGGTGGGGTCACTGTGTACATACATTACATTACTTATCATGTACTGACCTTGAGTTGCAGCTTGTATAATACTCCAGAGCTGCACTTACTACTACTAAAAAACACACACACAAAAAAAAAACACAAAACAAGTTTAGCATCGGAAATACCTCTAACAACTAAGCAGCATTTTGTTGCAAATCACATAACAAGCTCTGAACAGACACTGAACCAGCAGGGAATGCTGGGACATTACACATTGTAACTTCTGATTAGTACAAGACAACCTATTTTATTAATCACTTGACTCAACTTTTTAAACAGACTCTATAGGTGTCAATTACTTTGTACAGTGAAGTAACTTCTTATAACTATGTAACTAAGTAACCAGTCATTGTTCTTACCATTGTGTTCTATGTATTAGCTGGGCTCCTCCAGTTTCTGCCCTGTCTCGCTGTGTGTTTTACAGCTTTCCCCCTTGTGACTGCACAGGTCTGTGGCATGTGTGCGCATAGAGATCTGATAACAATGTAATAGTAACAGTGTGCCCTTACATAGGAAGCACACAGGCCTGTGGTCTATGGCTGCTTAGTCTCCATTAAAGGTTTAGTTCACAATAAAAAAAAAAAAAAAAAAAAATATATATATATATATATATTAAATCAACTGTTGCCATAAAGTGCCAGAGATTTCTAATTTACTTCTATTAAGAAATTTTAAGTCTTCCGGGACTTATCAGCTGCTGTATGTCCTACAGGAAGTTGTGCATTCTTTCCAGTCTGGAAAGCAGGTCTGGACTGGACTTCTCTGGACACTTCCTGACATGGACAAATGTGGCAGCAGAGAGTACTGTGTCAGACTGGAAAGACTACACTACTTCCTGTAGGGCATACAGCAGCTGATAATTACTGGAAGACTGGAGATTTTCTTAAAAAATAAGTAAATTACAAATCTGTATAACTTTCTGGCACCAGTTGATGTGAAAGAAAGAAAAAAATGCCGGAGTTCCCCTTTAACTTACATAAATATTCCTGGTGCAGTGTTTCTAGACATTCTACTTCTAGATGTAGGCCAGATACCCCCAAAAAGCTGTCTGTGGCTTTGGTAAACTCTTGTGTTGTTGAATTACTCGCAACTGACGCAAAAGGGGCCATCCTGGTTCCTATTTGTGTCCCAAAATTCACAACTGAGTGGGACTTCACCCTTTGAGGACCAGGCCCAAAATGACCCAGTGGACCGCGCAAATTTTGATCTTAGTGTTTTCTTTTTTCCCTCCTCCCCTTCTAAGAGCTATTAATTTGTTTTAATATATAATGTAACATCAAATCGGTAATCCGCGCACTTTTTCCCCTCTTTTCGTGTACGCCGTTTGCAATAACACTTGTTATATTTTAATACAGCAGACAATTACGCACGCTACGGTATATTATATGTTTATATATTTTTATATGTTTTATTTATATAATGGGAAAGGGGGGTGGTTTAAACTTTTATTGGGGGAGGGGCTTTGGGACAGTGTATTGGTGTTTTTACCTTTTTTTTTACACACCTCTGAAGTCCCTTTGGAGGACTTTTACAAACATTAGTGTGATTATTCACACTGATCACTGCTGTGTCATAGGCATAGCATTGATCAGTGTGATAGGCGATCTGCTCATTGAGCCCTCCGGCGGTCCGATACAGCGATCGGTCCCGATCGGTAAGTGACAGGGGACTCCCCCTGTCACTTACACTTAAACGCAGCGGCCGCAACGCGATCGCGGTGTTTAAGGGGTTAATGACACGTTGCAGAGTGATCGCTGCAGCCTGTCATTAACGGTTAGGTGTCGGCTGCTCACTGCAGCCGGCCCTCATCTCCTATGAAGCACGCTCCGCTCCAGAGCGTGCTTCATAGCAGGAGAAACACCCAGGACGTCCAGTTACGTGCAGGGTCGTCTGGTGACAGACTTCCATGGCGTAACTGTACGTCCAGGGTCGTCTAGGGGTTAAGGGGCTAGGTATCAGGGTGGTTTGGTCATCTCCTGGGAGGCACCCCTTAGCCGAAAGGTTTTCTTCCCAGGAGGGATATTGGGCTATTCCCGTGTTTTGAAACTCGTGACTGAGGCTCCTCAACCCCGCCCCTACACATTTTTTTTTTTTTTTTTTGGGGGGGGGGGGGCATATATAAATTTTTTAGAGGGCAATGTATCTCCTAGAGCTTAGTGATTGCTGTTTTGTTTGTACTTGTAGTTCAGTCCGTATATTAGTTGGCTTACTTTACATTCAGGCCACAACTATGGTCTGTGTTATGGATAGGCCATCAGTAATTGCTCTTTGAAAAACTAAAATGTATGCAGCTACATGTAATAAATGTGACTACATAGTTACATAGTTGAAAATTAAAAAAAAAAAACAGTCTAAGTTCAACCTTCTTTGTAGATCCCAAAAAAAAAAGTCAGAACCCTTGTCAGGCGGATGCCAAGTGCCCCATACTGGGAGAATAACTCTTTTCCAACTCTAAAATTAGCAATCTGAATAATTCCTTGAATCCATCTTGATCTCTAGTAACTATAACTTGTAATATTATATTTTTTAAGAAATGAAACCAAGGCCATCTTACACTTTGGCTGCAGACACATTGGCCTGTAATGTCTATGGGAAGACATACTCGCAGAGGGATAGACATCCCGCTGCAAGTATGCCAGGAGACCGCCCCATTAACCCCCGTCGGCCAGAGCATATACATTACCATATACATTACAGTGGGGCAGCGCACTGATTGGGTGAGCGGGACGTCCAGCCGGCAACCCCCGAAGCAACCCGGATCGCAGAGCAGGTAATGTATATGCTCTGGCTGCCGGGGGTTAACGGCATGGTCTCCTTACATACTCGCAGCGGGATGTCCGTCCTGTTGCGAGTATGTCTTCCTGTAGACATTACAGGCCAAAATTCAGGCCAGAAAAATCCACTGCGGATCCGCCCTGTGTGTTTGCAGCCTTTTGCAATTTTGAGTTGGTCATCACCTAACCATGTGGCAGAGAGTTCCATAGTCTCACTGCTCTTACAGTAAAGAATCCCCTCCTGTAATAGTGGTGAAACCTTCTTCCCTCTAGAGAATGCCCCCTTGTCATGGTTACAGACCTATATATATCACTAGAAAGATCTCTGTACTGTCCATTCATATATTTGCGCACTGTGATCAGGTAGTACCCTCCTATCATAATGTGATGGTGCACAGTATAAAAATTAATTTAAAATCAAATTTATAGTTTTCAGTCTGTCTAGATAATTATCTTACTACTGGTGGTATGACAGAACTTTGGGCTCTTTAAGCCTGCCATTACATCTCATGTGTCCTGGGAACATGTCAAAGGTTTTTATTGGCCGGGATCTGACCCTAGAATTCCTGCACTGTGTCTATATGAGCAAGACAGTTCCATAGACTTAAATTATGAGACATAGGGGAAGATTTATTAAACATGGTGTAAAGTGAAACTGGCTCAGTCGCCCCTAGCAACCAATCAGATTCCACCTTTCATTTTTCAAAGAGTCTGTGAGGAATGAAAGGTGGAATCTGATTAGTTGCTAGGGGCAACTGAAACAGTTTCACTTTACGGCATGTCTGATAAATCTCCCCTGACAAAGCAAATGTACCGCTAGATACAATGCTTTGGGTTTTTTACATTAACAGACCAGTGCCAGCGCAGGGATGCCAGTGGGGCAGTCCTTTTTTTTAACTGCTGCCCGGTTCCGGTCTGTTCCTGAGCACAGGCCCGGCACAAAGCACTGTGGGCAAGGCCGCTGGCCCCATAGTGGTGGTCTCCCCTCTGTAACTTGGCTTCATTGATTCATGCCTGGCCTGGCCGATGCTTGGGAACTGGGCGGCAGTTCAAAAAAAGGACCGCGCCACCGCCGGTCTGTTAATGTAAAAAAACAAAGCGATGTACCTAGTGGTACATTTGCTTTAAAGTGTCACTGTTGCTATAACTTTCAAAAATCTAATTCAACTGTGTATGTACATATGACATAAAGCAAGTTTGCAATTTACATTTTTTTTTTTTAGTTTTCATGGAGAACTCTCTATGACGAATCAAGGCTTCTTTTTATAATGGTAGTGGCAGTTTATAATGGATTATCCCTTAGAAGGAACAGGGGTTTATATTATGTTAGTGTGAACCCCCCCTCCCTTATATTACTGAAAGAACTTTAGCATACTTGTTTCACGCTTAATAGAAAGTAACATATTCTGCACAGTTCTTGAAAATCCCTGAGTGTCTGCGTAAGGCTAAAGATTAGATAAACAGGAAACTCGAAATGAAGAAAAAAAACATAAATGTAAATGCATAGTTTTTGCCTTATATTACCCTGAAGATAAATTTCTACTTGTAAACACTAAGAAAGCTCCATACTGTATGTGGGGATCATTTTGAAGCCCATGTAAACTTCTTTTTTTTTTTTTTTTTTTAAATATTCTGCCCTTTGTTGCATATAGCTCATGTAAATTTCTGTGTGTCTCTATGGTTACAGACTACAAACAAACCATGTATGTAGTCTGATCATGTGGTCGTGTCTAGAGTTGTCACAATGCCAGAATTAAGATTGCGATACTGATACTTAGTTTATTATGACAAATTTTGACACCAAAATGATCCTTTAACAAACATAAAAAATGCTAAAATACGTCTGTCCATTTTATGAACAAAAAGGGGGCATCTAACACGCCATTCTTAAAGTGATACTCCGGAGAATAAGAATAGCTTTTAAACCAGCTGATGTCAGAAATTTATATGAATTTGTAAATTATTCTATAAAAAAAAACAAAAAAAAACAAAACTCACTTTTCAGTTCTTATCAGGTTCTGTATGTCCTGCAGGAAGTAGTGTATTTTTTTTCAGTCTGGCACTGTGCTCTCTGCTGCCACCTCTGTCCAGGTCAGGAACTCTGCAGAGCAGGAGAGGTTTTCTATGGGGATTTGCTACTGCTCTGGACAGTTTCTGACATGGACAGAGGTGGCAGCCATACCGGCAGCTGTGTCAGACTGGAAAGAATCTATCACTTCCTGCAGGACATACAGCAGCTGATAAGTACTAGAAGGCTTCAGATTTTTAAATAAAACAATTTACAAATTGTAAATGTCTTTTTTCTCTTCTCTTGTCTGCCCCTTTAAATTATATCCAGTGCACAGGTGTGCTGGAGTCCTCGCCGACATCTGCATCAGCTCGGAGCTGGTGTAGACTTCAGCTACAACTGTAGAAAATTTGGTTCAGGTGAAGGGCACTTCCTTCGTGTCAAGCTGCAACCCCAACTGTCCACCTAGGCCATAACTTATATAGTTTCTTTTTGCACTTAGTATAAAATTTTGTCTATGCTGTTGACCGTGAATTTTGGACAATTAATCGATTATTCCAGATATTTTAAGTTTGTTTGAATTTTTTTTATATGGAAAATGGAAAAGATGGTGATTTTAATTTTTTTTTTCTATATTTTAACAAAAAATGTTCACATTATTTTAGTCCATCTAGGTAATGTTTATAAGAAGTCATTATATTACATGTACAGATCAATGCAATGCATATGCATTGTATTGATCTACTAGATCTACTGATCTACTAAGCCTGCCTGTCTGTCATGGCAGGCACCGAGGCCTAGGGTACTCTGACACACATACATTTCAGGGGTGCTGTTTGGACCATTGGACGACCAAGGACATCATTAAAACAGTTCATGATCACTAGGATTGTGACATTCAAACTGTTAAATAACTGGCATCAGAGTGCTCGCTGATGTTGGTCATTACCTGTGGATGGTTCCTGAGTCTGCTTTATACTCACTCTTAATCCAGCCATCATATATGTATAGCAGCTGAGCGTAAACTGGTAAAGGAAAGGAGGTAGACCAGCTGTGTTTTCGTCAGGGAAAGGAAGGGTCAGGCAGCACTTAGGGAATGCTAGAGGCATGGGCACTGAGTGACAGAGATGGGCAGATTCTCTGGTCCATGAGTCAACGCACCAGTGTAAAGGTCAATGGTTGGACACTCCGTGAGCTCACACTCCCCACCCTCCTATAGATAGGGGATAGAATAATTTCAATTGGAATACCCCTTTAATTGCAAAACTGTTCATACCCTTTATAATGCAGTTAACCAGATAGCTGTAGGGGCTCTGTGTAGAAGAAAAAACACACACTAATCTGTATGCATGTAGCACCTGGGCCAAAAATCTGTGTTTTGGGCCAAGTTGTCTACAAGGAGTACATGTTGATGTCACTTGTGTATTGGCGTTATTTCAGTTGGGTTCCACTTCATTTCCATAATAAGGGCCGATCAGCAGGAGGAAGCCGAATCTTGTCATACATCTATAATTGTGGCTCTGAACACGGCATTGCTGTGGTTTCTAGGCCAATGTGAATCTGCACAAAGCGCCATTAACCAGAGAAGCCGCTGTATACAGAGCGGTGTCTAATGAGGCTTTAAAATATTTTGGCCGCCCAACTAACCATCAACGTCTTATAATTGGGAATCTCATTTAGCTGCTACTACTTATGGATTTGTCTCCTCAAATGGAGTCTTGGGTGTTGTAGAAAGCAGGGATAATGGTGGGAATGTGTCTTCTTAACGGAAAAGGTCAATGAGGGTGAAACAGAGAACGAATAGGACATGGTGGCCCTATTGCCCCCCTACTAGTTATTTAACCCATTATAACTAGTGTAGCGGGATCCTAATGCGAAATTTGTAACAAGGGTCCTCCTCATACCATATGCCATTTGGTGTATAATTCAGATTTCTTCTTATGTGGTAGAGGAGTCTTTGGGCCCTCTTGGGTATAAGAGCCCAGGTGCATCTGCTACCTTGGTAACCTCTATAGCTTCTGTTCACCAATGAATCCATTAAAGTTTTCTTATCAGCATTATCTTTAAAGGGAAATCAGTCAGCACTTGGCCCCACCTGAGTGTTATTTAGGTCAGAGCACCCTATTCTACATGGTACCTGTAGCTTATCCACCCATGTAGGAAAAAAGTTGAACCCGCCCTCTGGATTAGATACAACTGCCACCAATTACCAGTGGTCTGATGTGATCTCTGATCCTGGCCACTTAAAGTGAATCTCCCTCCCGGAGGGATAACCTGTGCACTGGTCATAGAGCATGCCCTCAGAACACTCTTATTCTAGTGAATAGGGTTGTAGCCAGTCTATTGGATCTAAATCCATGGAGTTCGCTGTAAAGCATAAATACTGTTAAAACAGCTCCGGCAAAATAGCTTCCCCCATAATAATGCATTCAAAGTTTATTTTAAAAATTGAAAATACAAACAGATAAAAAATGTTTTCATATCTGACTCTAATCTGTTAAAAATATAAGAGATACTTTCCCTTTAAGTGACTTATTTTTTTAGAGGTGGTAAAACATAAAAGAAACTGTATGATTTCGGTGTCACTGGGATCACGCTGACTCATAGATGAGAGGACGGCCACATTGACAGGCTTAGCCACAGCTATTGGCCCTTTAACAAGTCCAGACAGCGTGGTCACCAATATAGCAAGTGGTTAATAGTTGAGGAGTGAAGATTAAGTTGCAAAATACACATCAAGCAAAGGATTTGCAAAGGATTTGTTGGTTTTAGATCAGAGACAAGAGGTTTTTTTGATTTAGGATTTTAAAGGGGTATTCCACTTTTAGCAACTGAAGCACATTCATTGTAAAATGAATCATTTTACATTTTTCTGGTACTGTTTTACTTGGTTTCTAAACTCTCTACTTGCTGTAATTTAGTAGAAACCTTCATTGTTTACGCTCAGTAGATATCAATCTATCTTAGTCATGTGATGGACACATAGGCTCCCGACCCATAAGACATAGGGTGACAGGTTGTGTGTCTATCACATGACCAAAACAGTCTGTTATGAACATTTTTAGTTTTTATGGCACCATTCAACCCTTGAGGTTTACAGAGCCTTAAAGGGAACATGTCACCCTGACAACCGGGGCCCAACCCACCTTTCCCCCATGGTAGAGCCCCAGATACTTACCCCTTTCTGCCGGTCCCGCCCTGGAGAAATCATCGCCTGCTCGTCTGCGCGCTCAATATGCATATACTCCAGTCCGATGGATACAGCTTATACTTGTATCCATGTTTTCCTGGCAGCCCTAGGGCGCAATCCAACTTTTCCAGGCACAGGGAATCAAATGCCGAGCGTTCAGCTTCAGAGAAGTTTCCAAAACACAAACAGTTTCCTTAGGTCAGCTCAACACTTGTTATGAGTTTTCTGATGTATGGTTGTCTTGTGCTGGATCTTTTGGGCTCAGTTGTATTCGGGTCTATCGATGTCTCGGAACTTGGGCTCCTCAGAGGATTCCTTGGTACCTCTACTGGGCCAGTCTGAACTTAAAAGAAGAGTGCGTCCCTGTATTCTGGCACTAGTTGATTTGAAAGAAAATATTTTTTTAGTGAACAGCCCCTTTTAGGTTGGTTTCGAATTATGGCTACATTTTTGCCTAATTTTTGAATTTGTCACATTTTGGCTATGTTCACACAATGTAAAAATAAGTGCAAATAACGGATGTTATTAAAGGAGAAGTCCGGTCATTTTTAAAATCTAGCAGGGGCGAATTTGATCACGAGTAGTAAAAACTTGCCTCTCCCTGTGCCCCCGGTGAGTGGCGGAAGCGGCCTTGGGACCCCAACCAGAAGGCATTTTCCTTTCCAAAAAAAATGCCTGTTTCAGCTGATGGACTGGCCGCTCAGCCAATCAGTGACTGGGGTGGCATCCCGTCCCAGTCACTGACTGGCTAAACGGCCAGTCCATCAGCCATGTTGTGATGTGTCAGCGCTGGAGATCCCGGAGCCTGGCGGGAGTCCCGAGGCCGATCCCTTTGCTCGCCGCTGACACGGAGAGAGGTAAGTTCCTACTTGTTATCAAATTCCCTCCAGCCCCTGCCGGCTGCCGGATTTTACAAATGGCCTGAATTCTCCATTAATGAACTTGAACATTAATAACGGCCATTGTTTTGCAACAACAGCCGTTATTTGCACTTATTTTTACATTGTTGGAACATAGACTAAATCCAGTGATTTATCTTTTGATAGAACCAATCATTTTTTAGTTGCTTTTAGTTGATGTTTTTTAAAATGTCGTTGTAAATAAAAAAAACTAAAAGTTATTTTGTAGTGTGTGTGCTGATGGCCAATTCCCCATAGACTTCAATGGAACATATTATTATATTTAAAAAAGTCATATTTTATTTTACTGTGTGTGAACAGATCCTAAGAATGCAGTAGATTTATCAGACAGAATGACAGACAGTTCCTGCAATGGGGATATAGCCTGAGGCCATGTTCATACAATGTTTGAGACCGGTTTTATTCCTATTTTTATACCTATTTTACTGCCTTGTTTTTGTTTAGGTTTTACTGTGTTTGTAAACATAGCCTTAAAGAGACTCTGTATCAGTACCACGTTGTAAAGGTCCTCATACCGCATTCAGTTCGGAGTCGGCTTTTCTCCCGATGGTGTTTTTTTGAAGAAAAACTACTTTTATTGCTGCGGCGTGGCAGGGAGTCAATCTGGTGTGGCCTCTCTTCACTTTCAGCATGCCCCTTGTCTGTATGGAGGCGCCGTAGGCCTAGGGCACTGATGCTCTAGGCCACACTAGAATGACTCCATGCCCCGCTGCAGCAATAAAAGTAGTTTTTCTTCAAAATAAAGGCCAATCCCTGAAACGGATGCTGTCTAAAAATAAGACAGTTTCAGGCTATGTTCACACACTGCAGTTTTTATCATTATTTGTGGCCGTATTTATCAAAACACATCCGTTTTTGGGGGTCAAAATGACGAAAGTGCAAAAAAACTGTCCAAAAACAATGTTGTGTGAACATAGCCTGAGAAGTAGCTTGATCACTTTGCAACATATAGTACTTGTCGTGCCATATACAGTACACTGTTCTGTACTGTGCATGCATCTTTGGGCCAGTTTATCGATGATTTACTATATACAGTATCTGTAGATGTTTTAAAGGGGGAGGACTGCACAGTATATAACAGAGACAACACTGCACTGCACCTATTGGAACAAGAAAAATATAATGCAGCTACACATAGGTTCTTGTCTATGGTATTGTAATAAAAGCCACCACTAGGGGGAGCCTTGGCGCTTTCTGCATACTCTTTTATTATTAGGTCCAATATGCTAACACTATACAGTAAGTTCATAGTATTTGCAGTGTAGGCATATGCAATCTATTGTTCTGTGTTCTCTGGATGGGAAGATGCTTGCGGGTTTGTTCTCCAAATGTTATAAAATCATAACTATGTTATTAGAAATCTCCAATACTTTGAGCTGAAGTTGATATAATTTCCGCAAAAAAAAGCTCCATATTTTTTAACCTTGCTCGCTGACAATCGCATGTTATTTGTCCTAAATGAGGAATTAAAAGCCAAGAATTTAAGATATCTTTTCTTATTGATTTCATGGTAAATGGGATCAGTCTATAATCTCATTTTGTATTTGTTGAAAATGAAGCACAATGCAACATCTACTCACATGGATGCGGCTGCTTTATGCTGTCTATTCCTTCACTCAGGACGGGAATATTAGAAGCGACTGTAATTATCCTTAAAGGGGATTTTTAGCAGTAAATATGGATGGCATATTATCAATGTGGCTAGCATTAGCAAAAAGCAAATCTCAACAGAAACCAGGGCCCACTGGGCAATCTGAGAGAACAGGCAAACATACCCTACATTTGTCATACCAGAAGCGAGTAACTCTGACGTCTGAGGGCCCACATAATCCTGGGGCCTGGACTGATGCAATCTATGGATTAACAATGGGGCCCTACCAGTACTTAGGGTACTATTACACAAAGCGTTTTTTTGACGAGCAACGC
Organism: Dendropsophus ebraccatus; assembly: GCF_027789765.1. NCBI lineage: Eukaryota > Metazoa > Chordata > Amphibia > Anura > Hylidae > Dendropsophus > Dendropsophus ebraccatus. Next base: position 71,082,894 of record NC_091465.1, read on the forward strand.
TTAAAGGGAACATGTCACCCGGGACGCGGGCGCAGAGCCCGCCTGACCCCCCGATGCAGCCCCGGATTCTCACCCTTTCCTGTAAGTCCCGCTCCTGGAACCGGTCCTGGGACGGAGGTCTCGGCGCCTGAAGCTGAGCGCGCACCACTTCCGACAGGGATATCTTCGTCGTGGGACCGGGTCCAGGAGCGGGACTTGCAGGAAAGGGTAAGTATCCGGGGGGTCAGGTGGGCTCTGCGCCCACGTCCTGGGTGACAGGTTCCCTTTAACGATAAACAAACTCAAACGACCGCTATGGCGAACGACCTGAAATCGTTCACCCGATTACATGGAACGATAATCGTTACTTATGATCGTTATTGCGTTTGTTTTGTTGTTGCCGCTACTGCGAATGACTGAACAACGTCTTATTACATGCGAACGGTTTGCGAACGATTAACAATAAAAACAGGTCCAAATTCTATTAAACGACCAACGATTTCTCGTTGGTCGTTTAATCGTTGTCTGCTAATATACTAAACGATTATCGTTCAAATCCAAACGATTTAATGAATTTTTGAACGGTTATCGTTCTGTGTAATACCACCCTTAGGCTCGAGTCACACGTTGTAAGAGTGCGGCTGTATTTGCGGCTGTAATTGTGCGGCGGTATTTTTGGTGGTTCGTGTGTATGCTTGGAAGTATAGGATATGCGGCTGCACAGTGCACACTATGTATGAATCTACGGCCCTATCGTAAACGGACCCGTAAAAAATGAACAAGACCATTGTTTGCGGCTGAATATGCGGCCGTGGATTGACAGGCGGTCCGTACGGAGTACTTCAAAAATAGCCGGCAATGATGCCGAATGCCGATGCCTCTAATAGTTAATATATTAAATTAATCAAACACATTTTCTTTGTAATCAAGACACTTTCGTTGATCAATAATTTATTTCTAACGAATCCATCATTTTGCAATTAAATATACTGTTAAAAAAAATAGATATATAAATAAATGTATATTTATCTATATATTTATTTTTTGACAGTATATTGAATTGCACAATGATGGATTCGTTAGAAATAAATTATTGACCAACGAAACAGAATTTATTTCCAAGAAAATGTGTTTTATTCATTAAATATTAATTAGTACAGGAAGCTCTATAAGCCGGTAATTCATATGCCGGCAATAGAGCATTCTGTACTAATCATCACTTTACTTTAATGAAAACATCAAATGTTTCTTCTAATTATGTTATCACAATAGCATTATTAGAAGAAACATTTAGAATTATATGTGCGCTCAGCTGATTGGCTGTTCGGCTGAGCGCACATATAATGAGCCGGTCCGCAGCACAGTGACTTCATTGTGCTGCGGACCAGCGAAGAGGACACATCGGGGTGAGTATAGAGCTCTCCCCACCCCCTCCCCAGCACTGCACCCATCCCAGCAAGGAAGGGGGGGTCAGTTAACCCCTTCCTTGCTGGGATGGGTGCAGTCTGACATCAGTCTGGCCCCCAGGGGGTTAAGGGGGATGCAATACATCCTCCCTTAACCCCTTGGGGGCCAGACTGTAAGCAGCGATCTGTAAAGATGCTGCATACTGTAAGGTGCACAACACCGCTCACAATGATGGGTGTTGTGCTCCTGTTTGTGTGTTTTTGTGTGTTTCTCCCTTTTTGTTTTTCAGATATCGGTATCCTGGGGATTACGTCGGATTCCATGGACTACGTCGATGACCAGCGTTTTTTTAATGTTTTTTTTAATAAAATGGTCAATGAGGGGTGTGGGGGTGTTTTTATTTGAATAAAAAAATTTGTAAACTTGTGTCTTGTCTTTATTTCTTTACTTTATAGACTTAGTAGTGGAAGCCGTCTAATAGACGGAATCCATTACTAAGTCGGGGCCTAGTGTTAGACGGTATAAAATGGCTAACACTAACCCCCTATTATTACCCCAGTACCCAATGCCACCAGGGGTACTGGGAAGAGCCGGGTGCCAGTGGTCCCGGAGCGTCAAAATTGGCGCTCCTGGATCGGGCGGCAGCAGGCTGGTAAGATTTAGGCTGGGGAGGGCCTAAACCAATGGCTCTTCCCACCCTGGTGTTACCAGGCTGCTGTCGTTTGGTTTTTAACCCGGCTGGTTATAAAAATAGGGGGGACCCTATGCATTTTTTTTTTATTATTTATTTATTTTAAAAAAAAACCGCATAGGGTCCCCCCTATTTTTATAACCAGCCGGGTTAAAAACCAAACGACAGCAGCCTGGTAACACCAGGGTGGGAAGAGCCATTGGTTTAGGCCCTCCCCATCCTAAATCTTACCAGCCTGCTGCCGCCCGGTCCAGGAGCGCCAATTTGACGCTCCAGGACCACTGGCACCCGGCTCTTCCCAGTACCCCTGGTGGCATTGGGTACTGGGGTAATAATAGGGGGTTAGTGTTAGCCATTTTATACCGGCTAACACTAGGCCCCGACTTAGTAATGGATTCCGTCTATTAGACGGCTTCCACTACTAAGTCTATAAAGTAAAGAAATAAAGACAAGACACAAGTTTACAAATTTTTTTATTCAAATAAAAACACCCCCACACCCCTCATTGACCATTTTATTAAAAAAAACATTAAAAAAACGCTGGTCATCGACGTAGTCCATGGAATCCGACGTAATCCCCAGGATACCGATATCTGAAAAACAAAAAGGGAGAAACACACAAACAGGAGCACAACACCCATCATTGTGAGCGGTGTTGTGCACCTTACAGTATGCAGCATCTTTACAGATCGCTGCTTACAGTCTGGCCCCCAAGGGGTTAAGGGAGGATGTATCGTATCCCCCTTAACCCCCTGGGGGCCAGACTGATGTCAGACTGCACCCATCCCAGCAAGGAAGGGGTTAAGTGACCCCCCTTCCTTGCTGGGAGGGGTGCAGTGCTGGGGAGGGGGTGGGGAGAGCTCTATACTCACCCCGATGCGTCCTCTTCGCTGGTCCGCAGCACAATGAAGTCACTGTACTGTGGACCGGCTCATTATATGTGCGCTGAGCCGATCAGCCAATCAGCTGAGCGCACATATAATTCTAAATGTTTCTTCTAATAATGCTATTGTGATAACATAATTAGAAGAAACATTTGATGTTTTCATTAAAGTTAAGTGATGATTAGTACAGAATGCTCTATTGCCGGCATATGAATTACCGGCTTATGGAGTTTCCTGTACTAATTAATATTTAATTAAGAAAACACATTTTCGTTTAAATAAATTCAGTTTCGTTGGTCAATAATTTAATTCTAACGAATCCATCATTGTGCAATTAAATATACTGTCAAAAAATAAATATATATATAAATATACATTTATTTATATATATATTTATTTTAACAGTATATTTAATTGCACAATGATGGAATCGTTTACATTTAATTATTGAACAATAAAAGGGACTTTATTAGACAGAAAATGTGTTTTATTAATTCAATATATTAACCATGAGAGACATCGGCTATAGTGCAGAGGATCGCAAACCCCGGTAATAGCGATTCATGTAAACTGTGTTCCCTGCTTTCCCAGATGCATCCAGAGGTGTTTGCATCACTTTCTTAACATTTTATTTGATATTTTTAGTTGAACCAGATTTCCAAGTAAATGACCGTATGTTTTGAGCCGCATGTCTATTTTTTCCCACGGCCGGAGTTTCACCCGCACATTTACAGCCGCATAAAAAATACAGCCGCACAGTTACAGCGTGTGAATCCAGCCTAAGTGCGAAGGGCCACAACATTCAGTTTTCTTAGGGCCCTATTACCTCTTCAGTGTAATATTATTTAATGATGCAAAACAAATATATTACCTTTTTTTTAAAAACTAGTTCTATATTAAAAATTTCTCAGGATGGGGTCAAAGAATAAAACAAACTGTAGTCATCTTTTATAAGTCATTTCTTGCTGGTGCTGTTCTGACGGTGCCGGTCCCTGCCGTTACTGCTTCTTGTTTTCTGTCCTGACACATAAGTAACACCTACGCAGTTAATCAATGGCCGCAGCAGTAACCTGCCTCACCCAGGCTGAGCATTCACTTCTTATGTGTGCATGGAGAGAACGAGAAGGCCTAAAAGCAGGGACCGGCACCTTCAGAAGAGCCCCAGTAAAAGATCGGCTGCAGATGACTATAGGTTGCTTAATTTTTTTTCACCTCACTTTGAGTTTTAAACTGAATGTACTGCGGCCTGGTTCCTGTGCACGGCGCTGGTGTATTCCCAGTCACCGGCCTGGCCTGAAGCATTGGAGGTGGGCCCGCCCATCCCCAGGGTGATGAAACTCCTCCCCTCTGTGGCTTGGCTCCAGAGCGCCACACTGGGGGCGGGCCGACCCACCTACAGTGCTTGAGGCTGGGCCGGTGACTGGAAATACACCATCGCCGTGCACAGGAACCAGGCCACTGTTCAAAAAAAGGACCGCACCACCAGCATTGCTGCGCCGATGCCAGTCTATTGATGTAAAAATCCTAAAGCGATGTACAGTACCTGCTGGTACATTCACTTTAATCTAATATTTTCTGAAGTGCAGAGTATTTTAGGAGAATCCACTCAAATATTTTGGCTGTGATGGTGGTGTTATGATTTGTAGATGTAGATGATGGAATAGAGAACATTGAATTGAGTGTGTCTTTCTAGTGGCACTTGGTAACAGTCTTGTACCTTTGAACACCTTATCACTATAGGGTCATTATTATAGGGGGGCGTCCACTGCCCAGATAGAGGCTATGTTCACACTCTGTAAGAGGCCGGCCATTCCGTGGCTGGTCTCTGCACGGAATGGCCACGGAATGGCTGGTCTCTGCACAGATCACCCCGGCTGGATAATCTTTATGGCCGTAGTGTTCTGATGCGGGCGCATCAGAGCGCGCCCGCATCAGAACACTCCACAGCACACAATGAAGCCGGAGCCACTCGCTTCATTGTGTGAACTGACAGAGCTTTCTGCAGCCGCAATTCACTGAATTGCGGCCGCAGAAAACTGACGTGTCAGTTATTTGCGGGTCCGCATGGGATCCCGGCTGGAGCATATACGATCCCATAGCAGATACGGCAGTGTTCACAGGCGCATAAAGTACGGCTATTGTTGCCGAAGTGTGCCGTAGTGTGAACATAGCCTAAATTGTGAAACTGAAATCAGTGGGAAGACAGGTTTCTGTCAATAACTAAAGATTATTACAAGTCGCCATAATATCATAAACTTCCAATTGTCTTTAACTAGGGCCGTCTTTCAGAAAGCCATAAAACCTCTGACATTCTGGGATCAGTCTAAAGATGGACTTAGCCCTACAGACTGGGACGATGAAAAATACAGACATCAAATGGGATTTTTTTAAGAAAAATCTTTTTAGTTTTACTGGAAGAGGCACATACCTTGCGGGAATAAGAGGGTCGGGGACAGGAGAAATTAAAATGTATAGGGGGCAATGAGTAACAAAAGAAAGCATTTACTAAAATGGAAAGACAGTAAAAAAAAATGCATTAAAAAGATATAAGGACTGTGTAAAGTATGTAGGGTACAGATAAATGCAGCAGAAAGAGATTGCCAAAGAGAGTAATACTCGCCGTAAAATGGTCCTCAATTATATAAATAGTAAAAATCTAAAACTGGTAGTGTTGGCCCTTTAACAAGTTAAGTACTGTAGGTGAAGGTATACGGAGTAAAGAGGAGAAATTGAATATATTAAACATATATTTCTTAACTGTATTTAAATGCCTGACTCCCCATAAAATGTCACCTGACACCCAGCATGCAGTGCAGGTCCAGGAGGCATTAACCCTCGTATTCTAAGAAAGTTTAGTACTGTGATATACAGACACTTAGGGGGAGATTTAGCAAACATGTGTAAAGAAGAGCTGGCTCAGTTGCCCCTAGCAACCAATCAGATTCCACCTTTCATTCCTCACAGACTCTTTGGAAAATGAAAGGTGGAATCTGATTGGTTGCTAGGGGCAACTGAGACAGTTTCACTTTACACCATGTTTGATAAATTTCCCCCTTATTTCTTATATTTAATGCATTACTGACATTTAAATGAACTGTTTACATGTCACAAAGACATATCAACAGTAGAGTTCAGTGCAATTTGAGCATGCTGGGGTCTGTCCGAACCCAATGGTGCAGCATTTGAGTACCGGTGGCTGGAGAAGTTGGATGCTGCCCTAGGGAGTCCTGGAAAAAAATGAGTACAGATATAGGCCATAGGCTGTATGCAGGTTTTCCTTGCAGCATACGGCTATGTTCACACTATGTAAAACTACGGCCGTAGTTTTGAGGAGTTGAACATAGCCTTATTTGCAATGAGATCCCGGCCGGAGCGTACACACATCGTATACGCTCCGGCCGGGATCCCATGCGGCGCCGGAAAAAACTGACATGTCAGTTTTCTGCGGTCGGAATTCAGTGAATTCCGGCCGCAGAAAGACCTGTCAGTTCACACAGTGAAGCGAGCGGCTCCGGCCGCTCACTTCACTGTGGGCTATGGGAAGCTCAGATGTGGGCGCGCGCTTATGCGCCCGCATCAGAGCTCTGCGGCCAGATGGATCATCCGGCCAGTACTTAAGTACTTACTTAAGTACCTGCCGCGATGATCCAGGCACAGACCGGCCGTTCCGTGACCCGGCCGGGGTCACGGAACGGCCGGTCTGTTACGTAGTGTGAACATAGCCTAAAGCCCAGTTCAAACTGAGCAAAAACGTCAAAATCCCGCCGTGCTCAGTGTCCTAAAGTGAGTAAATGGGAGAGTGCACACGCATCCGCACCCGCCGCTCTCCACTCAATGAATTGACATGTTCTTTAAGCGGAGAGGGGAGAAAGAGGACGTGCACGCGCCCTCTCAATCACTCACTACAGGACACTGAGCACAGCTGGATTCAGACGTTTTTGCTCAGTATAAACTGGGCCTTAGGGTGGCATCCAACTTCTCCAGCCATCCTGAGTCAAATGTTGAGTGTTTTGGTTTGGAAAATATTGCCAAACGCTAACTGTTTGATTAGGTTGGAGAAGTGTAATCAAGACTGGACCAGGTTGAGTTGTTCAATAAAGTATATGTTCATTTTTTTTTTCCGATCAGCACCTCCAAATCACGATCATGGGGTACTGATCAGTTTATATGACAGCCGAAAGCATTTATTAGGCCTCTGTACCAGCCATAGTGACTGTATTGATTATGTCTGCCTAAGGTCTGATCTACTTGATCAATGTTATGCATGCACTGATCAGCATAAGTGATTACTTGTAAGTAGAGATGAGCGAACCTCGAGCATGCTCGAGTCCATCCGAACCCGAACGTTCGGCATTTGATTAGCGGGGGCTGCTGAACTTGGATAAAGCTCTAAGGTTGTCTGGAAAACATGGATACAGCCAATGACTATATCCATGTTTTCCACATAGCCTTAGGGCTTTATCCAACTTCAGCAGCCACCGCTAATCAAATGCCGAAAGTTCAGGTTCGGATGGACTCAAGCATGCTCGAGGTTCGCTCATCTCTACTTATAATCATTCCCTAGTCCCCTTAAGTGTAAAAAAAAAAGTCACTTCCAATTTCTAATTTTTCTAAAAAAAAAAAAGGTTAAAAAGGGAATATAAACATATCTGGTATCACCACATACAGTATTGTCCAAACTATGAAATGATCACATGCCAATCCTGCACGGTCAGTGGTGTAATCATTAGAAATAGCAAAGTCTAATATTGCTGCTTTTTGATCATCACGGTGCAAAAAACAGCCTTATAGAAAGAAAAAGAAAAAGTCAAAGGGGTCAGAACAGCAATTTGAATTTATTTTAGGAAAACATTAAAATTTAAAGTAGTAAAAGAAACCAAAAGTTATATAACCCTGGGGCCAGGGCCGTTTCTGCCATGAGGCAGAGTGAGCTTTCTGCCTCAGGCGGCAGATTCTTTGCTCTACTAGGGGTGGCACAATCCCTTACTTTCACTGCAGCCTCAGCACCAGACACCCCTGCCTCCTCAGGCCCCTCTCCCTAGCTCAGTGACCGACAGCCCGGTCACTGGGGGCGGCTGTCTCCTAGCTGCTGGCTGAGTCGGAGCAGAGAGAAGAGGGAGGGAGGTCCAGCACCACAAAAGAGCTGCCCTGTCCCCTCCCATACAGCTTGATCTCCTGATCCCTTCACTGCTGTGTGACATCTGCTAGAGAGGAGACAGACACAGGAGGTTAGTGTGTGTATACAGTAAGTATATATGTGTGTGTGTGTGTGTGTGTATACAGTGTATATGTCTGTGTGTGTGTATGTGTGTATATATATATATATATATATATGTGTGTGTGTGTGTATATATACTGTATGTGTGTGTATCTAATCTGCCCTGTATCTACAGCACCTGTATAAGTATGGAGTGATCTTAGTAGCTGAGCCCGGTCTATGCCCAGGGTTGCCAGCTGCTACCTGTCACCAGTGCCTGGCATTCTGTTGTGTTTTTTTCTTATCTCCCCCACAGCCTGTACACATAGTCACCTTGCTGGGGAAGCAATAGAAAATCCCTAGATGCCATAGTTATAGCCGCACACTGTAATAATACCATAAGGATTAGTATACACTACTTACATTATTACTGCAGTGTACTGTAATACCATAAGGATTAGTATACACTACTTACATTATTAGTGCAGTGTACTGTAATATATACCATAAGGATTAGTATACACTACTTACATTATTAGTGCAGTGTACTGTAATACCATAAGGATTAGTATACACTACTTACATTATTAGTGCAGTGTATTGTAATATATACCATAAGGATTAGTATACACTACTTACATTATTACTGCAGTGTACTGTAATACCATAAGGATTAGTATACACTACTTACATTATTAGTGTAGTGTACTGTAATATATACCATAAGGATTAGTATACACTACTTACATTATTACTGCAGTGTACTGTAATACCATAAGGATTAGTATACACTACTTACATTATTACTGCAGTGTAATATATACCATAAGGATTAGTATACACTACTTACATTATTAGTGCAGTGTACTGTAATATATACCATAAGGATTAGTATACACTACTTACATTATTACTGCAGTGTAATATATACCATAAGGATTAGTATACACTACTTACATTATTAGTGCAGTGTACTGTAATACCATAAGGATTAGTATACACTTACATTATTACTGCAGTGTACTGTAATATATACCATAAGGATTAGTATACACTACTTACATTATTAGTGCAGCGTACTGTAATATATCATAAGGATTAGTATACACTACTTACATTATTAGTGCAGTGTACTGTAATACCATACCATGTAGTATGTAATATGTTCACACTATGGAATACGTTCGGAAATTTCGCGCAGAGACAGTGCGGCAGACTCCACTTGAAGTTTCACCTGGTCCCATTGACTCAATGATATTCTCCAGCTCACTTCTTTGGGCGGACGGCTTTGGGCGGACGGAGCTTGAGAATATCATTGAGTCAATGGGACAGATGGAACTTCAAGCAGAGTCCGCCACACGGCCTAAACTTGAAATTTTTGAGCGTATTCCATAGTGTGAACATACGCTGAGACTATAGAAAATGTATATATCTATAGAAATTTCCAAACTAAACAAAAACTACATTACTTTTCCTGCATGGTGAACGCCATAAAAAGAATATATTTGTGCAATATATTCACTATTGGTATACATGTGCTGTATATTGCTGCTAGTATATATCTATGTACAGTATGTATATATCGGTTTATGCAGTGGGCTACCTAGATTTCTTAACTACTAATTGTAATTTGGGGGGGGGGGGGGGGGGGGGGGGTGGCTGCCATTTCATTTCTCGCCTCAGGCAGCAGAAAACCTAGAATTGGCCCTGCCTGGTGCAGTCCTCCTCTCCCAATACCAACAGGATTACCAGACGCAGCTACTCCCAACAGATAAAGTATAAAAAAAATCTACTTTAATAAAATAATAAAAACATGTATAAAAGGCTCAGCATTACGTGTTTCTAGACCGGACTGGTCTCTTCATCAGATGCTTGCAATATGTATACTCTCTCCGGCCGGGATTCCTTAGAAGGTACCACTACGTAAGTTCCATAGTAATCACAGCTGTTGTTACAACAACCGTGATTATTACGAAAGTTATGCAGTGGGAACATGGCCTTAGGCTAGGGTCACACTATGTAGCAACAACGGCTGTATTTTATAACAACGGAGGTTGTTTGAACCTAGCCTTAATATGTGATGATGTCACAGGGCTCTTGTGTGTTCCTGAATAGTGTTTCCATGTTACAGCCAAGGGGACACTGTACGGAACATAAAGAACAATGCGTCTTTCTGGTGCAGTAAAATATGCAGAATATCACATTTACTATTTCAGTTTTGTCATAGAAATCAATGACCCCCCCCCCCCCCCCAGGCCTTGACTGCAGTGAATGAAGGTGTCATCACATAGAGGGTCAAACCCACACAGCTATGAATGGCCGTTGTGACATCAGACTCTTATGCGATGTCTTCTACCGTACTCACTGCTTTTATATCAAGTCAACAAACCTTTTATTTTTCATCTGAATCTTTTAGTTTCCATATATACAAGATGAACGGTAGAGGAAAGCAATCATTGATACAAACAATCACAATGAACTTAGGGTTCATAGTGTCCGAGTCAGCTCTAGCTTAAAGGGGTTGTCCAGGCTTAGAAAAACATGGGCGCTTTCTTCCAGAAACAGTGCTACCCTTGTTCTCTGTTTGGGTGTGGGGTTTTGTAGCTCAGTTCCATTGAAATGAATGAAGCTTAATTGCAAACCACAGCCTGATCCTAAAAAAACTCTTTAAGGGTACATTCACACTTACCGGAATCAGCTGCGAACCCGCAGCAGACCCGCAGCATTTTTCATTTAAATAACTGAACACAGCATCAAATCTGCACCATCAAATATGCTGCGGATCCTGTAGGTGTGAACGCACCCTAAAAAAATATTTCTGGGAGTTTGATGTTCAGGGTCTATCCTGTAATGTGCTGGACGCTTGCAGAAAAATTGAGTCGGCTTTCAGCTTAAAGGATTTCTTTAAGGGATAACTAGATGACCATGGAGGTTTTGAGCGTGGGGCCACCGATGACGAGAATGAGCTCTATTCATTCTCTATGAGAACCACAGAAACAGGCGATTGCAGGGCGGCTGTCATATAGAATAAATGGGGCGGTGGTAGCCATGGTTGTCTCTTTCATATGTTGTATCCCCGGGTTACAAAGTGCACAATGTCCCACAAACAGCAAGCTGTAGACTAAGGGCTCTATTACAAGGAGCGATAATCGGATGAGCTCCAGTCATTTTTTGTGGCTGTGTTTTGTATTGCAGCTCAGCACTGTTCAAGAGAAGGGGAGTAAGCTGCAACTCTAAGAACAAAATATACAGTATTCAGCTTGGTAAACGATGAAGTGAAGGTAGCACTTGCTGAAGCTTTGTTGCCCTGTCAATAAGCTGATTGTTAGAGGTGCAGGGTGTCGAACCCCCACCATTATAATATTGTTGGCCCATCTGAAATTCAATGTCCTGGAAAACCCCTTTAAAGGGGCAGAAAACCACATTTTAATTTACATTTACTGTTCACATGACTATTGCTAGTGAAGAGCGAACCTCGAGCACACTCCAGTTCGTCTGAATCCAAGCTTCCGCCATTTGATTACTGGGGGCTGAAGAAGTTGGATACAGCCCTAGAGAGTCTTGAAAAACATGGAGACAGCCATAGGGCTGCATCCAACTTCCTCAACCAACGGTAATCATATGCCGCAAGCTTGGGTTCAGACAAACACGAGCATGCATGAGGTTCGCTCATCTCTAAATATTACCTATGGGTCGGCGGACAATTCAGGGAGGGGAGGCACTACTATAGGCTTCATGGCGCCTTAAAATGTAGACTCGCCTTCAATTGAATTTGCCTCTGATACATGCACCAAGACCTGAAACATTGACCATCTGGATAGACATTGATAAAAAATCCTAGTCAACAATGTTCAGTCTGGAACTATTAGTATTAAGTAGTAAATAAAGTCTTATTACACAGCCCAGTAGGAACATGTGGGCAGAGTAATCATCAACTTAATAAATTACCAAAAATAAATTCTCTACAAATTCCACACAAAGTTTTAAAATATTAGCAATCATTATTTCTATTTAGTGACATGTGAGATACTACCATCTTTGGTGTCTCTGATCTCAGATTCTTACCATTTTCTAAAGTGAAACTGGGAGACCAGCCAAAAGATAACACTGCCGGTTAAAGCACTCAATGCAGTGAAATCCTAGGTGCATTGCCCCCTGGGAAACATAAATATGCAAACATTTTATTTTTCTGTTTTTACGTTTATGGTAAAATGAGAAGTACAAATGGTCCTGCAAAAGCGAGAGAGAACAGTTTCCTGGTGACTAAGGGGTAAAGAGCAATTTGGGGGTATCAAAGAGGTCCAAGCCCACTATAGAAAGTACAAAAGAAGAGCCCGTGGAGCCTCATTTAAGAGTCTCGAAACACAGGACTAGCCAGATATCGCTCCGGGAAGGGCCCAGCCAAGGGGTGGCTCCTGTAGGGAAACCACCATATTAAGTGGCCCACCATATTAACTGGTCTTGGTTTTTCCCTTGTCATTATACTGACTTATAGGGCCACTTAATATGGTGGTTTCCTTACAGGAGTCACCCTTTGGCTGGGTCCTTCCCGGAAGGATATCTGGCTAGTCCTGTGTTTCGAGACTCTTAATTGAGGGTCCACGGACTATTCCTTTTGTACTTTCTATAGTGGGCTTGGACCTCTTTGATACCCCCAAATTGCTCTTTACCCCTTAGTCACCAGGAAACTGTTCTCTCTCGCTTTTGCAGGACCATTTGTACTTCTCATTTTACCATAAACCTAAAAACTGAAAAATAAAATGTGAGTTCAAAAACATTGCATTTCTGCAGTTTTTTGGAAAGTTTTGTTTTTATGATCATTTTGCGGTATAAGTGGCATGGTACGTTTCCTCAGTGGGGCAGTATGATTACAGCAATACCCAATTTATATTATTTTCTTTTTGTTAATACAAGTGTTTTTATTCTGAACCCTCAATTTTTTTTTGTCTACAAAGCTGTGTGAGAATGATTTTTATTTTACAGTGTGATTTTATGGCTATAATTTTGATGTAGATGGGGCTTTGTGTTGCTACGTCACAATCTGACCAATAGTGATGAACAGATCGAGATAAGCATACTCGAGTACAATCGTTCACCATTTGAATACTGGTAGCTAAAGAGGTTAGATGCAACCCTAGGGAGTCTGGGAAAACATGGATACAACCTATGGCCAATGACTGTATTCATGTTTTCCCAGACTCCCTAGGGCTGCATTCAACTTCTTTAGCCACCGCTATTCAAATGCAGAACAATTGGACTTGAGCATATTGGAGTTGCGCTCATCTCTAACTTCTGAGAAATAATAATATTGGTGAAATGGGGTCTCAAAGGTCCAGTAGAAAACAACCCCAGTGGGAGGTAGTTTGTGAACAGCTGCACTCAGTAAAGATCTATTGCTTACGGATTGATCACAAATGATATTTATTGCATGTGAAGTGATAACAACAAAGTTTACAGTGATACATCAGGTTCCCACGTACAGCGCCAGTCTATTCCCGTGCAATGGCCCACCCCAGAGCATTGGGGGAAGACTTGTCGGCTCCCAGTGTGACGAAACCCTCTCCCCTCTCTGTTGTGGCTCCATTGTTTCTAATGGAGCCTTGTCACGGAGGGGAGGGGGTTTTGTTACACTGGGGGCAGAGGGCTACTTCTTGGTGCCATACACAGGAACCAGACGGCGCTTCAAAAAAAAGACCGCACCACCAGCATCCCTAATCCGTTAATGTAAAAGACTCAAAGTGATGTACCTGATGGTACACTCGCTTTAAAGCTGCCAGGATCTGATTGATTCTGGTCCCGGCAGCTGCAGGCCAGTGCCCGCTGTAATATACATACAGAGCAGGCTCATCTCCTGAGCCCACTCTATATTCAGTGTATGAATACTTTATATAACTTTATATACTAATTCCATATCCTTACAGAAGGTGCATGGTTTTAGCGTTTTGCCATAAAGAACGGTGGTTGGTGAAGTAAATTCTCACATATCTCTTGCAGAATATTGCAGCATACAATGCCATATGTTTGTGGCCAAACACAGTCCAACCAATGCTCAGTCTGTGCCGCCAGTGGTGTTTGAGAGCATTCAATCCCCACACTTTCATCTTAATGTATAGCATTATAAATAGTAATGATATATTGTGTCTGCTGCCTTGGTACAGTACAGTACAGTACGTAATGCTCTGTGGATTATTGTAGTGTGAATCAGGCAGGCGACATGATGGGAAGGCTGTGAGCTGGAGCTGATGCATGTACGCTAGGTGAGTGGGTGATTAAAACTCCTTTTGTTACAGAATGTGCAATCAGCTGAGAAGGTCTCAGGAAAATGCTCATATAAGCAGCGAAGCTTTGCCATATCTATGTCTGAGGATTTAGCATTACTCAGTATATAGCTGCACGCCAGGGGCATCATATGTGGGTTGAACATTATGGAATATGGTTGGGAAATGTATCAAGCCCTGCATTTCACATGCTAGCCTTAAAGGGGATGTGTCATCAGAAAATCACCTATTGTTTAAACCCAGCTTGTATGTTAAAGAATTTTTGGTGATGCTTTTTTTTCCATTTTACTACCTAAATTATTTAAAAAAATAACTTGACATCTTACAGTTTCCATTCTGCCCACTAGGCCTAAAACTAAGTTGAGACTTAGGGTCCTATTACGGCACAATCAATACTGTAAACAAGCGCCGATCTGCTAGATCGGCGCTCGTTTACTGGGCCTATTACATGGACCGACAATCGTGTAACAAGGGCTGCACAGACATCGTTAGCGATGTCCGTGCAACCTTTGCCCAAACAGTTCACATTACCTGTCCACGTTCCTGGTCTTCTCCTGCACTCTGCTTCCTCCTTAGTTCTGTGCACTGCGACCAGTGATTGGCTAAGCGGCCTGTCAGCTCAGACAGGCTGCTCTGAAACTGCAGCGTACGGGACTAAATAGAAAGCAGGGCGCAGGAGAAGAGCGGAAGCGTGGACAGGTAATGCAAACTGTTTCATTAATTGTCAGCTGTCAGCCGCGCATCACTATTACAAGTAGCAATGCGTAGTTGGTGGCTGAAAGAAACGATCAGGCCAATTCTGCTGATTATCGTTTCGTGCAATAGAGACAACGATCAGCCAATGATAAACGATGATCGACTTATTGTGTCTTTTGATCCTAACCTAAATTCATCGGCCACCTGTCCATGGTCCAGGTGTTCTTCTGCCCTCTGCTCGCTTCCCGGAGCCAGCAGTGCAGCTTCAGAGCAGGTCTCTGAACTTACAGGCCGCTCAGTCAATCACTAGACGCGGCTGTTACGGACAGTGAGCGGTCTGTCAGTTCAAACACCCACTCTGAAGCTGCACTGATGACTCCGGGAAGCAAGCAGAGTGATCTGTAAATGATTACAGTGAAAGGTGACACCAATAGATATTGTTCAGAGCTCAGCCTCCCCCTCCCTTTGGAATGACCTTCACCAAGGTCACAGAGGTTGCATGCTTTAAAATGTGTCCCATAAAAAATATACCGTCTGGAGATGTTGATTGTGCTCTGAATTCTGCCCCCCCCCCCCCCCAATGGGCACTTCTCACTGTTACAGAGTGGCCTGAGTAACATGAAAGTTGCAAAAGTCATTTAAAGTGAATATAAACCTTAAATATTTGTTAGACGCATGATCATTTCTCCTGTTCCCTATACACATAAACATTCAGCACTGCCAAATGTTCATATGTACGTTATGGGGAGCAGTAAGCGCCCATAAAACTGCTAGAACAGGCTTATCTCTCCAAGAACAAAGGGGTTGGGTAGTGAAAATGCCAGTCCCTTATCTTTACTAACATCATCTGTCTGTGTAGAATTTTGAGGCCCTCACCCCTCATCCACCTTATATTCCTGGAGGCTTTGCTATACTTCCTGAGAAATCAGGGGTACAAAATATTAAGGTTCTGGTTTTCAAGTTTTTTGGGGCGGCCCATTTTTGGATTAGGGTTAAAGGAGTTATCCAGCAGTACAAGAACATGGCCACTTTTTTCCCTCTCTTGTCTCCAGATTGGGTGTGGTTTCAAACTCAGTTCCATTGAAGTAAATGGAGCTTAAAGGACAAGTGCCATGAAAAACTTTTTCCCAGTTATTGAAGCACATTACAAAGTTATATAACTCTGTAATGTGCTTCAATCACCTATCTGCCTCCCTTCCCTTTCTTTTCCCCCCTCCACCCCCCACCAGGAAGTGTCCTGACTCACACAGACCTGATTACTGTCGTCACCGTCACCAGGCAGCTCCTTCTTGTGAGGATGAGTCATCAGCAGGAGGGCTGCTCTAGCTCCTGTTACACCAGCCCCCCATCCCCCTCCTTGTCAGGTGACTCTGCTTGCTCAGCTTATCTTCTCTAGTAACATGACTCCTTCATTGAGTCGACAGCAGCAGGAGAGAGGGTATGAGGGGAGGGGGGAGTTGCCTATGTGCCAGTCAGTCTGAGGGAAGATAAGCAAATGAGATGTGACAAGTGATGGCTTGCAGTTGTTCAGCCAATGGGAGCTGAGCAAGCCTGTCACCTGACAAGACAGGGGAGGGGGGAGGCTAGTGTAACAGGAGAAGGAGCTGAGAGAAGAGCTTGGTGATGGTGACCACAGTAATCAGGTCTGTGTCAGTCAGGACACTTCCTGGTGGGGGGTGGAGGGGGGAAAAGACAGGGAAGAGAGGCAGATAGGTGATTGAAGTACATTACAGAGTTATATAACTTTGTAATGTGCTTCAACTACTGGGAAAAAGTTTTTCATGGCACTTGTCCTTTAATTGCAAACCACACCTGACCTGGAGACAAGAGAGGGGGAAGAGTTGCCATGTTTTTGTTCGCTGGATAACCCCTTTAAATAAAATTCTCCTTACTCCACAAATTTCCCTTCGCCTTGGGGCCCAAACATTGAACACATGAGGGTCATCAGTTTCGCGCCAGTGGCCAAGGGTATATGCTTATTATCAAGTTATACTTAGTCCAGTGTCTTTTTCTTTGCCGATAGGAAAAGTGCTGAACACTGGCAAACACTTTGTTACTGCGATATGTTTGGCTGCATTGTGCTGTGACTCTCCATATGTTTAACTCACGGAAGTAAGAGCAGACATCTGGGTCGTTGATCTCAATGTCAGTGTGCACTATTTTGCAGACAGCTGTGCTGGCATCGGGTTTCCTGACCGCTTTATTAATATTAAGTGGCGTCAGGTTGGTTCTGATTCCTGGCAGCCATGTGAATGATATCTCTCCGGAATGTCCTCTCCTCTCTATGGGTCTTTAGACATCTATATGGAATGATCAGATTTTCTGTAACCAGATCCATCTATTTAATTTCGAACTGTCCTCTAATGCTTTTCCCTATAACTGCACTGGATCTTTTATCTCATTCTTTTTGTTCTTTAACCCCTTCAGGACCGGGCTAATTTTCATTTTTACGCTTTCATTTTTTCCTCTTCTGGTTTAAAAGGCCACAGCGCTTCCATTTTTCCACCTACAGACCCACATGAACCCTTATTGTTTTGAGACACCCATTGTAATTTGCAATGGCACACCTAATTTTTCCATAAACTATGCAGTGAAGCCGGCAAAAAAATTATTTGCGCAGTGAAATTGAAAAAAAAAAAGTTTCATGTTTACACCATTCGCCCTATGGTCAAAAATGACATGTTATCTATTTTACCTAAGTTGGTCCGATTGCAACGATATGTAATTTATATGACTTTTATTTTATCTCACTGCTTTTAAAAAATTAAAACCTTTTTTAAAAAAACTAAATGTGTTTAAAATTGCTCTGTTCCCATCCTTATAACTCTTTTTTGTTTTTTGATCTGTGGGGCTGTGTGAGGAATTATTTTCTGTGCCATAATCTATTCTTCCTATCTATCAGTATCTTGCTTGCGTATATATGCAACTTTTTGATCACTTTTTATTGCAATTTTTCTCAATTTCATGTGACAAAAAAAAGCAATTTTGCACTTTGGTGGGTTTTTGCACTTACCCTCTTAACCGCGTGAGATTAGGAATGTGATAATTTGATAGTTCAGGTGATTACACTTGCGGCGATACCAAATATGTTTATTTTTATTTATAAAATGGGAAAAGGGGGGTGATTGAAACGTCTTTTTTTATACTTTAACTTTTAGTCCCACTGAGGGACTTTTATTATTACTCATAGAGATAAGTGTAGTATACTTAATACAGCACTGATCGATTAGATCAGATCAATAGATTACCAAACCGGTATCAGCGTCAGTGCGATGCTGAGGCCTGGCCGAGTAAGAGGACCACCTGAGAAGGCTATTTAGAGCAATTCAAATGCAGCTGTTAGTTTTGACAGCTGCATTTAAATGTATAATTAGCGGGTACGGCGATCAGACCATGCCCACTAATAGCCCAGGATACTAATAACATCCAGGATCGGAAGTTCACAGAGGGGTTGCTGCATGACCCCTCTCTGAAGTCCCCTCACCCACAGCAGAATGTTCATTTACATTCTGGTACTGGAAGGGGTTAACTGGAAGATTAGGCTTGCTTTAGTCAGGTCAGTTCCTTTTGAGTATCAGACAGAGGGGTGGACAGACATTTTTGTTTAAAGGGGTAATCTGGTAAAAATCTGTTTCTTTCAAATCCTCTGGTTTCAGTAAGTTTTGTAACTTCTATTTAAAAATCTCAAGTCTTCCAGTACTTATCACCTGCTGTATGTCCTGCAGGAAGGGGTGCATTCTTTCCAGTCTGACACACTGCTCTCTGCTGCCACCTCTGTCCATGTCATCGCGGCGCTCCGGTGCCCGGTTCCCGGCCGCTTCCGGGTGTCTAACGCGGGCCCGAGACGTGACGTTTCAGGTCCGCTCAGCCACTCAGTGAAGGAGGCGGAATCTGAGCGGACTTGAAACAGATCCCGCCTCCTTCACTGAGTGGCTGAGCGGACCTGAGACGTCACGTCTCGGGCCCGCGTCAGACACCCGTAAGCGGCCTGGAACCGGGCACCGGAGCGATGCGGGACCCGCCGCTGGAACCATGGAGGTGAGTGGACGTCTTTTCCCTCGGGCACCTCCTCCCCGGTCCCAGCACAAAAGTGCCTCCCCGCTAGAGCTCCATTCTTATTATCGTAACTGCGTTACAAAACCTGCACTCAACAGCTGTCTCTGGAGAAAAGAGGCCATGTTTTTGTAGCACTGGATAACCCCTTTAAGTGACCTACATTACTGACAGCAGATACACCTTAAAAAAGGCTGCTGACAGGTTCCTTTTAATGTCTACATTTTTTTTTATCCCTATGGGATGAAACACCACAGCCTGAAAAGTTCCTCACATTAAGGAACAAAAAGTTCAAGGCGTTAATATAGACAGTATATTCTTCCACCTGTACTGGTCCGTCCACAGAGAGAAAGGGGGTGGGCTGCTTAAGCTTGGAATAGTATGTTATGACAGGGAGCGGCAACCACCGGGGCACTGTGTGTTACTGTGACAGTGTAGGGGGAGGTGATACAAGCACATATGAATAAATAATATATAGCATATGCTGCATATACAAAGTGGTTTGCTGTATTATTTTCCTAAAAATAAAGCTCTTAGAGACCCAGACCCCGGTCATTGCAATTACTTTTATTGATTTGTTAAAAATTACATTCTTTAAGGCGTCAATATTGCATCTTTTTATTATTATGGTTTTCTCTCACGGTGAAACCTGTTTAGTCGTCCTATTACCACAACCGCTCATTACCCATTCTGTAAGGTCAAGTCCTCCCTCTCGAGAGCTTAAAATATGCTAGCCTCATCACACATTCACAATCTCTGTCTTCTACATTAAAAGCATTGACTTGCAAACTTTCTGGTCCATGGAGAGCCGAAGCTTTCTATTTTGTCAGCCTATTTTATATGATCCAGTCATAGCCTGTATTTATTTTTTCGCTTGTGGTGCATTAACTGTCTTAGGGTACGTTCACACTTACCGGATCCGCAGCTGATTTTCCGCTGCGGATCCGCAGCAGATTTCATTTAGATAACCGAACACAGCATCAAATCTGCACCATCAAATCTGCTGCGGATCTGCTGCGGATCCTGTAGGTGTGAACGCACCCTAAGAGGGTTTTAGTCTCAGTTTATGGGTGTCCATACACATTCGGTGAAAACTGACTAAATGCATCGACTTTGATCCAGCGTGTAGTAGTTTGTCCTCACTATCCCCCGATGGTCATGCAGGACATAAGGCAATTCAGACATGCCTGGCCGGGATGAGCATGCATGTGTATGTAAAGTGTATAGGGGATATGGTGTATAGTGGATATAGGGGGAGATTTATCAAACATGGTGTAAAGTGAAACTGGCCCAGTTGCCCCTAGCAACCAATCAGATTCCACCTTTCATTTTCCAAAGTGTCTGTGAGGAATGAAAGGTGGAATCTGATTGGTTGCTAGGGGCAACTGAGCCAGTTTCACTTTACATCATGTTTGATAAATCTCCCCCAAGGTCTCTCAGGATCCGCAATTGTTCACATCCATTTTGGTCACCTTTCAGGCTATGTTCACAAAACACCTTTTTAAGCCAAATAACGGCCGTTGTTTGATAGTGACGGCCGTCGATATGAAAAAACCACTGTTATTTTACATAACAAGACGTTGTGTAAAAATATAGCCTCAAAGTCTACCTGGCATTGCATGTCACAGAGACATATCTAAAGTTTCGATTTGTTGACCCCCCCCCCCTCCCCACCGATCTGGAAAACAAGCCGGAAGAAACACTTCCCTGCTGTCAATATAAGTTATAATAGAGCAGAAGGATGGAGACCTCCGAGACAAGGAGTGAAATGAGACACCATGTGCTTCTCCCAGCTTGTTCCTATGATTGGCTGGGGTCTGAATACTCAAACCCCCAACTAATAGAATCTTCAGTCGTCTTAAAGTGACTGTACCACCAGGCCCAGGCTGAAGCACTGGAGGCACTTAGTGGGAGGAAACCCTAGCCTCTCTATGATAGGGTTGCATTGATTCTAATGGAGTCATTGAGGGGCTGGGGTTTCTTCCCACTGAGGGTGGGTCGGCCCGTCTCCAGTGCTTCAGCCTGGGCCTGGTGGGACAGTCACTTTAAGGCCACATAAGTTTTATTTAAAGGGCTAGTTAAGGGGGAAAAAATCTTTCAAATGAACTTGGTGCCAGAGATTTGTAATTTTCTTCTATTAAAAAAAATCTTTCAGCACTTATCTGCTGCTGTATGTCCTGCAGGCAGTGATATTCTTTTGGAGTTCAGTTTGGAAGTTTTCTATGGGGATTTGCCACTGCTCTGGACAGTTCCTGACATGGACAGAGGTGGCAGCAGAGAGCACTGTGTCAGACTGGAGAGAATACATCACTTCCTGCAGGACATACAGATTGAAGATTTGGGATTTTTCTAATAGAAATAAGTTACAAATCTCTGCCACTTTCTGGCACCAGAAGCACATTTTTGGTGAACTACCCCTTTAAGTAACAGTGACCATTTAATGCATGAGCACCCCTATGATATTGCTACTAGCCATTAAAGCCACATATCACCATTTCCCATGACACGTATACATATGGTATTGAAATTAATAGTATAATGCACTGAAAATTCTTGCCGTCATATATTTTACAATATGGGATCACCATAGGTCGTTGACTAAGCCATACTGTACAAAAATTCTATCTTGCTTCCATATTAGTTCCTGTCATTAGTTCCATGTGAACCCCATAGATAGAGTTATCGATTTTGTCCAATGAACAGTTTAATGTAGCTAAAATAAGAAGCAGAGATGCACCATAGGGCACGTACATCCAGACCGATAGATAACACACTAGGTAGCTCACCTTACTTGGTTGTGCGATTGCACAGGCGTATCACATACTAGAGTTCGATGTCTGCCGGTAATCTCAATGATCCTTGGTGTCAGGTTCTATCCCATGCTATGAGAAGGTCATATTTTATGGAGAAATCATGCAGTGAAATGGAATATACCTCAAGGTGCAAGGAGCTCTACCAGACTTCAGATGGTTACGAAGATCAGTTTGTTATTAGGTAGATGTCTTAAAGGGATGTTTTGGAAAATAAACATTGTAAAATCTGGCAGCTGACAGGGGTCAGGGGAATTTGATCAGGGGTAGGTACTTACCTCGCCCCGTGCCCGTGGTGAGCGGCTGGACCGGGCTTGGAACCCCCACCGGAAGGCATTTTCCCCTGAGATGTGATGATGTCACGACTCTAGGGAAAATGCCTGTCCCAGCTGATAGACTGGCCGCTCAGCCAATCCGTGACTGGAGCTGCGCCTGCCCCAGTCACTGACTGGCTGAGCGGCCAGTCCATCAGCCGGGTTGTGACTTGTCAGCGCCGAAGATCCCAGAGCCCAGCGAAGGTCCCGAGGCTGGTTCCACCGCTTACTGCGGGCGCGGGCAGAGGTAAGTTCCTACTCCTGATCAAATTCCCCCCTGCCGGCTGCCATATTTTACAAATGTACGGACTTCTCCAGTTTTTTTTTCCAGTGTACCCCTTAAAAATTAACACATTTTGGCAATTTACGGAACCCTTCTTCAAGTCACCAGAGACAGCATACCCGCCTGCTACTTCTATAACTAGTCATTATAACCCCATAGTCAGAGATATCAATTTTGACCACATAAATAGTGCCAGATGTTTTGTGCCTATAAACAGTGTCAGTCGTGTTGTCCCCATGTATAGCGAAAAGCTTTCATACATAGTGCTTGGTGCCATGCTGTCTTCCAATAAATAGTTCCTGGTAACTTTGTTCCCTGACAAAATACCTATGTGGCCATTCACACATAACTTTATCCTGCATCCTTACCCCAATGTGTAAGAGTTTTAGATGCAAACTGGGCACATACATGCAGGCAATGCACAATGCAGGCAATACGCAATATAGGCAGCACACAGTACAGTCAGTACACAATGCAGGCAGTACAGGATGCAAGGAGTATGCAATGCAGGCAGAACACAGTTTAGGCAGTACTCAATGCATGCAGTACACAATGCAGGCAATACGCAATGTAGGAATTATGCAATTATGCAATGTAGGAAGTACACAATGCAGGAAATACACATTGCAGGCAGTACGCAATGCAGACAGTATGCAATGCAGGCAGTAGACAGTGCAGGCAGTACGGAAAGCAGGCAATTGAGCCTGTATGCAATGCAGCCAGTATGCAATGCAGGCAGTAAGCAATGCAGGCAGTAAGCAATGCAGTCAGTACACAATGAATCAGTACGCAATGTAGGCAGTACACAATGCAGGCAGTATACAGTGCAGGTGGTACACAATGCAGGCAGTAATCAATGCAGGCAGTACACAATGTAGGCAGTAAGCAATGTAGGCAGTATGCAATGCAGGCAGTACGCAATGCAGGCAGTATGCAATACAGGCAGTAAGAAATGCAGGTAGTACACAATGCAGGCAGTATGCAATGCAGGCAGTATGTCCTGTAGGCAGTATGCTATGCAGGTAGAACGCAATGCAGGCAGTACGCAATGCAGGCAGTATGTAATGTAGGCAGTATGATGTGCAGGCAGTACACAATGCAGGCAGTACGCTATGCAGGCAGTACGCTATGCAGGCAGTAGGCAATGCAGGCAGTACACAGTGCAGGCAGTACGGAAAGCAGGCAATGGAGCCAGGAAGCAATGCAGACAGTATGCAATGCAGGCAGTACTCAATGCAGCCAGTATGCAGTGCGGGCAGTACGCAATGCAGGCAATACTTCGTCCTTAGCCCCTCCTACACTGAGCCGCTCATGAGTGTAAACATTGGGTCAGCACAGTAGTAGTCATTATACAGGAATTTATTATGAGATGTGGTAATACAAGATTCTTTCCCTATTTCTTGATAAACCAGAGAAACCCATTTAACATTACAAGTCGGATTACAAGAAGAGCTCCTAAGAACGGAAACGTGTGCAAAAGAGAACAACAATCCCAGAGCTTATCAGAACGGCAGATATTGCAGCTACAGTTGTGATTATGAAGGAGAATATTTTTCCTCCTCACAGCCAAGTTCCTATAATTAATTCCATTGAAGTACACAGCAGTCGGCCTATTTTAGCTGCTGTTCATAAAATATGGTGATAGGAGAGAACAATAGATTGCACTCAACACTTCAAGTAATCTAAAGACTTCAATATTTTCACATGTTAAGGCATTTGAGCTTCTATTTGTAAATTTCATGTATGTATAGCGGAGATGGGTCCAGCTGTTAGCATATTATTTAAAGGGCACCACACCAAGAAATTAATCTGAGAAGGAAGGCGTCTCTGTGTGAATAGAGAGGTGTGCTTCTCCATGCTTTGCTGAAACATTAGAAGTGGCAGTAGCTTAAAGTGCCCCTTTCGTTATAATATTCAAAATCTAGATCAACAGTATGTGATATAAAGCAAGTTTGCAATATACATTCATTATTATTTTTTTTGTTATTATACTGTAAAACAAAGCTGAACTTACCAGAAATCCAGGTCCAGTCTCCTGAAGGCAGATTTTCTAACTTGTGCTGGTTGTAAAAAACAGACTAAACACAGGAATTCCGGACAGTACAGAGAGTCACAGCTCAATGTGTCCATCAGTCACATGACTGCCTTCTCTGTAAGCGCTCAGAGGACTTCCTGTTTTCTTACTTTTTCCTGTTCTTTGAGAAAAGTAAACAGGAAGTGCCATGTTTTCCATGATAACAAAAAAAAATAATAATGAATGTATATTACAAACTTTCTTTATATCACATCTACTGTTGATTTAGATTTTGAAAGTTATAATGACAGTGACACTTTAAAGCATTATGTGTGTATATGAAAAAAAGCATTCTTATGGCCATTATATTACTTGCTTATGGAATTTTTCACCAGTTTTCCTCTCTGGGGGGCATTAAAAGGCAATAATGAGCAGTCTAAGCTGTGAATCAAACCCTGAGGTGAGATCTAATACTATAAGCTTCAGTGGTCACTCTACAATCTATGTCTGCCTTTGCCTCTCTCTGGGTATTCCCATCTTCTCTCCCTCTTACCTACAAAACTTTCTGCAGACTTGTATGGACAGCATTTAGGAGAAATATGTGCTGGTTTTTTTTTTTTTTTTTTTTAAAGGCTGATAAGTGGAAAAACAGGAATTTTTCGCCCATAAGATATAGTACAACGTTTCTAATATTCACTTATACTGTTGATTTATGAATATTTAAAGTGAAACGATCAGCAGATTAGAAGCACCTAACCTGCTGAAATTATCTATATGGCATGGGGCACCGAGGATGAAGGTCATTTTCTTACCTTCGTCCTCAGTGCCGTTTTTGTGTACTTTATAGTTTAAAGGGTTATTCCACTCAAACATTTTTGATATGTTGGTGCAGATGGTAAGACTAACAATTCATTCCATACTTGCTATTATCTATCCCCTGTTCTGAGCTGCTGCTTTCTGCTGAAGACACAAAAATCTGTGTGTGAGTCTTTCTCTCTCTGTCTCTCCCTCCTCCCCCCTCCCTTCTGAGACAGCTGATATATGCAAATCCCTGACAGACTGTATCTTCAATATAATAGCTTTTTTGTAATGCTAGGAGGGTTTTTCTGAGGTCAAGTTGCTAATGAACTTTTTGTGATTTACCCTCTCAGCATTTCATACAAGCTACAAAGTTGCAGATAAAGCCCACCAGGGACTTGTTTACATCAGCTTTCTCAGAAGGGAGGGGGAGAAGAGGTGGAGACAGCTTTCTCAGAAGGGAGGGGGAGAAGAGGTGGAGACAGAGAGAAAAGCTCACACACAGGTTTTTGTGTCTTCAGCAGAAAGCAGCAACTCAGAACTCAGGGAAGTAGACTAAATGGATATTAACAAGTATGGAAGGAATTGTTAGTCTCGCCATGGGCAGCAACATATCAAAAGTTATGTTTAAGTGGAATACCGCTTTAATCTATATGGTAATGAGCCAGTTTGGTGCACTAGGGAAGGAATAGCCTAATGAATATTTATTTGTCACTCTGCGGTGATTAGTGCTGTAGTCATGTCACCACATGGTGCCACCTCAATATTTATTACAAAAGGAGGTCTGGGGATCGGTGCATTCTGGCTTGTCTTCTATACTTTTTTTTTAAACTCTTTACTTACTCATACAAATCAATAACTTGGGGGGGGGGGGGGGGAAAGAAAAACAACACTAGTGACTTTTAGTGTAATTTTTTCCCCTGTAGTTCCTCAACTTTTCTAAGCTGTGTGCCCAGTAGTTAACTAATTATGAACCTAGTATCCCCAAGGCTTCGTTCAGGTTCATGTCACTCCTCTGTTATTGAGGAGGTTCACTTTCGAAGAGAGAAATACAGCTGTAGTTCCAGCATATTATAGCTTACAATGCCAATTTAGTACCTAAAACAGTGTTTAATACTTACAGTACTGGATAAATGCTTCTTTACAGTGCTTGGTAAATACCCCCATGTAGGAATCAATTAATCCCAAGTAATCCTCCATTTAAAGCTCAATAAATGTCACTATTCAGGACTAAATTAATGCCTGCAATTAATGCCATTAATATTAAACGCTCTATTAATGCTGCCATTAGGTGCTGCCACATGGTTCAATTATTACAACCACTCAGTGCTCCAATACAACCATTTACTGCTTAACTAATGCAACCACCTAACTATAGATAACAATATGGCGTGACCCATAGTGGGGGGGCAAAGTGTTAAATGCAAGAGCTGATGTTGTGGTACTGCTGTAGTACTTGACGATAGGTACCTGCACAAGCCCATAAAAGTGTGGTCCGAATTTTGTATGGTGGTGCAATATAGGAACGCACAGACTCCAGCATAAGTTAAAGGGAATCTGTCAGTACCAGGGGCCCTGCCTGAGGTGCCGACATTGTGCTGTAGCTGGCAGTTACCTATTGAGCATTTTACCTTTTGGTAATTTGTCAATGAAATGGGTTGTATGTTGGGTCTCTCTACTGTAATAAAGAGTCAATGAGGAGGGGTGGCTCAATATTTGTCCTGCACTCTGGCACGCCTCACCACTCCTTACTCCTCTCTCTTTTTAATGAATAATCAATGCTGCCCGGCCTCCTGCTCTCTCACGCTGTTAGCCAGTGCCTGCCAACAGAGGACTGATCTACAATCAGATATAGTTACACCTCTTACCCAGTGTTAAAGCTGTGGTCTAGGAGTTAATCACCTGTCTAGAGACTAAAAATAGTTTATTTTCTTTGGTCTGATTTCCCTGATGGAAATACAGTATAGTAAAATATATATATTTCTTTTTTGGCTAGTTTTTCTCATTATTGAATTCCCAGTCAGATCCAAATTAGTTTTCAAATTATTTTTTTTTTTTTATAACGATGAGAAAAAAAACAAACAAACTATATTTTATTTCCATCAAGGGAAGCGAACCAAAGAAAATAAACCGTTGCTGGTCTCTAGACAGGTGATTTACCCCTAGACCACAGCTCCAACACAGGCTAGGAGTTTCAACTATATCTGATTGCAGATCAGTCGTATGATGGCAGATGCTGTCTGACAGCTGACGGAGCAGGAGGCTGGGCACCATTCATTACTGCTTTAGCAGTAAGGCTGTGAATAGACAATACTTGAGTTTTGTAAAGTCTCTGGAGGTTTAAGTGAAGTTTTGTACTTGTAGTGAGGGGACTACCAGGAGGAGGGGACCCTTCCATATATGCACGGCACTCTGTTGGGGGGATTCTGACAACATTTGCTACAGTTGTGATAAACCTAACACATATAAAAGATACCATACTCACGGCTATGACTGATCTGTCAATGTTTGCAAAGTACACAGAGTGGCAAGTCCAGTAGCACGGGCCCCATGAATGCACAACTGAACCTAGCCCTTCAACATAAGCCGAGGGAACCAAACAGGAAACAGTGAGGCTTGTCGGCTAGTAGCACTTCTCCAACCACTTTTAGATAAGTCCTTGTTCAGACCTGTAAGACTTCAGGATAAACTTGAGTGCGACAATACCCAACAATATGAACAGGTCTGATCCCCTCACCTATGGAAGTTAACCCCTTTCTGGCTGTAGCAGGCCATAGCCTGGCTATCAGGAACTTGTACAGATAAAGATAGCTTGCCTTTAGTTACTTATGGTGCTGGCCACAGGTCACCCTCAGGATACTCTACTCTTAATGGGTCTTCTTCTGGAATCAAACTAATCTCGAGCTTAACCCCATGGCTCCCTCCACAAGACTTATAAGTAAGGGCTGGGACTTGTTTTCTATCTAGGCTCAGAATTGGTAAGAAACATTTACAGGGCTGTGATAGGCCCAGAGATATGGAGGTGGCTGGCAAACTTCCTCTAAAGCACTTACAGTCTGTCATACACCTAACCCCTTCAGCATCCTTCAGCATATGCTTTCTATAGAAGAAAATAGTGCCATCTAGTGGTCAAATGCAGAAAACACCTTTATCCACAGAATACCCTAAAAGACACATAACATCAGTGCCAACTTACATACATGTATACCCAGCAGTGGTACATTGGTTCTGGGACACTGCAAATATTACCAAAGAAACATTTTAGCCCCTAAACCTTCTATAGTATTTGTACTACTATATGGACACATATATACGGACACCTATACTTTTAGCCTACAGGAGATTATAAGACGCCCCACTCTAAACTCATAGACATTAATATAGAGTGGGTCCCCTCTTTGCTGTTATAATAGCTTCTACTTTTTAAGGTGTCTTTGGGAATTTTGGCGCATTCATAATTTGTGAGGTCAGACAATGAGGGTTTTAAGGGTTCCGTAAATTATCCAAGGACAGTGAGTTGTTTTCTTTAGCCTTGATAACTGATATATAGCACCTATGCAAATATCCAACATGTATTAGATGGCTACTGCAGCCATACACAATACAATGAACGCTGCCACTCAGTACTCACTTAACTCCTCCACAGTTAGTGTTCAGTGAGCGCTGCCTCACATGGTTCCATAATGCGCCATTCAAAGGTGATTTAAATCAGCCGTCAAGCACTGATTTACCTCTCCTGATGAATTTAGCGTACTATTTATTACTCAGCTATTGCTTCTATGTATAGTTATATAAGATAATGCCCCACAAGTGTGGTATACAAAAAAAGCACACCTCCAAAAAAATAAATAAATAAATTAAAAAAATAAATATATATATATATATATATATATATATATATATATATATATATATATATACACAAAAATTATATCTATCTATCTGAAGAAACAGTCTTCTACCCAACCTAAGAGAGAGATCAGATCTAACCCCCATAAGCATCAATATGTCCCGTGAATTTTCAATACAACAGAAATGTATACCCCTTAGGGCCCACATCTGTGTCACCTCTGCCTCTATCCGCAGCATCATGCTCAACCCTTTTGTTAGTTCTTTATGTAAAACTTTCCCATAGATGTGGTATGTGCCAAATGAATGGGTATTACGGCTAAGCACAGCTCCTGTTTACTTCAACGGAATCAAACTAACTTGAATCGAATCAAGTATTGCTAGACTATCCTATGGATCGGCTATCAATAATATTTGAGCAGGCAACCCCTTTAGGCCATGTTCACACAACGTAAGTTCCATACTAATCACGGCCGTTGTTGCGACGGCCGTGATTGGTACAGAACCTACGTTGTGCTGCAGGCCGAGGGTATACACACAGGGTATACACTCTGGCCGGGATCCCTAGCGGCGACATAGAAAACTAACGTCAGATTTCTGCGGCCGCTATTCATTGAATAGCGGCTACAGAAAACCCTGTCAGTGCACACTGTCGAGCAAGCGGCTCCGGACGCACGTTTCATTGTATGCAGAGGAGAGTTCTGATGCGGGCGCACACGGATCAGAACTCAGAGGCGCTAGAGATCATCCGGCTGGTACTGCAGTACTGGCTGGGATGATATTTTCTGAGACCGGCCAGGTCATGGAACAGCCGGTCTTTTACTATGTGTGACCATAGCCTTAAGCAGCATCTCATATCTCAAACCCAACCTTTCAAGTGCAGATTTTATCCATAGGGGCTGAAATAGATCTAATTCTTAATTTTCAGTTTTTTATGCATTTTTATGTATAGTTCTCCTACCATTAGACTTCACTCCTGTGTATCTAAATACATTGTTTAACTTATGTTTAAAGTGTACCTGTCGTTATAACTTTTAAAATCTAAATTACCAGTGATATAAAGCAAGTTTGCAATTTACATTCATCATTTATTTATTTATGTTTAGTTCTCGTGCTTTATAACAAACCTATACTTACTTGTATCAAGGTCCAGTCTCCTTAAGCTTTTTTGTCTTGTGCTGGTTAGAAAAAAATTGACTAAACACATGTCCTAGCCAGTACAGAAAATGTCTGTGAGCATGCAGATGACCTGGGAAACACGGGACTTCCTGTGTTTAGACTCTTTAAAAAAAAAAAAAACACAGGAAGTGCCGTTTTACATGATAACTAAAAATTTATCAATGAATGTAAATTGCAAACTTGCTTTATATCACATCACATCTTTATTGGAATTTAGGGAGAATGAGGTGTGATTCCATCATGCTGCCTTGTGATGAATGATGCTACAGGGAGTGAATGGATCAGGTGCTGCAACCTCACCAGTCAGCAGTGAAATGAGATGTTCTCATGGGTGGCGAATAGACATGAGCAACCCGGGTTCGGGTTCGAGTCCATCCGAACTCAAATGTTCGGCATTTGATTAGCTGGGGCTGCTGAACTTAGATAAAGCTCTAAGGTTGTCTGGAAAACATGGATACAGCCAATGACTATATCCATGATTTCCACATAGCCATAGGGCTTTATCCAACTTCAGCAGCCCCCGCTAATCAAATGCCGAACGAGCGGGTTCGGATGGACTCGAGCATGCTCGAGGTTCGCTCATCTCTAGTGGCGAACTAGCAGAAATGCTGAGGGAGGAGAGTAGACAGGGTGGTAGGGCTGTAAAGAACAGCAGTCTCTTCTTCACAGTGCATGTTGCTGTTGGCAGATACAATTGGTTCAATAAGAATAATAGACAATATGGGCACAGCAAGTGCACCCCCTATTCTGGCAAAAAGTGTAATGTAGGGGTCCCTGCCCTTCTCCTCCTTGGTCTCTCCAGTAAGATTGATACTCACAGTCCCTTGTCTCTTCTGTAAAAGGGGGTATTGGTTGCATATTGCTTGTTTTTCAGGAGGTACATCTGAGAAAAGTAGCTCCACTGGCACTTTGCTTTACCCAGTTACGGGGTACAGGCAACTACCTGTAGCCACTTCAGTTACCAGTGACTAGGCCCAGTCAGAATGTAGAATGTAGCAACCTTTAAGTGCAGCTGTAAGGCTATATTCACACAAAGTAAAATAAAAGCAAAATACAGCTGTCATATATATATATATATATATATATATATATATATATATATGTATATATATATGCACTTTATTTATGACCTGCTTTTGCAAAAAAAAAAGTGTTATTTTTCCCTCCCTATGTTCACACATTGCCTAAATAATGCATGTGACTTGCTCTGACCATGTCCCATCATGGCCACTAGATGGCAGCAGAATACACAGATGCAATGCAAATTGAAAATATAACAAAATACACAATCAAGAGCATTTTTATGGTTTCTGATCCAACAACCATGTAGTGCTAGAAATTCCTGCAGTGGGACACTGAACATATACATAAGCAAGAGAGGGTGTCATGCTAAAACTTTTATCGATATGCACAAAATAGCAGGTAAAACAATGACTTGAGGTATGACTTAAGGTGGAAAGAACATGGCTGCAAGGCACAGGAAGAAGGTAGGAGGTGATTATGTCAGAGCCAGGCTACAGGGGGATAGAGGGGACAAATTTCATAATACAAACAGACTGTAACAGCAGCACGACAGCAATGTGACGATCACCGATTGATAAGATAGACCATCATTTTTCTGGTTTTGTGGAAGCCCCTTGTATTTTATGTCCCCATATTGACTCTGCTATTTTTCATTTCAGTGACTACATTATTAAAGAAAAAACTGTGCTTCTGCAGAAGAAAGACAGCGAAGGATTTGGATTTGTGCTAAGAGGAGCCAAGGGTGAGGATCTTGTATAATTACTGGGGGTTGCTTGTGCCTCCCTGCTCTGCTGGGCCGAGACAGAACGCATTGCTCTCCGCAGACAAGTGCAAAGCCATATTTTCCTTTAACAAGTACAAACGACCAAGATTAAGCCGATTGAATACAAGATGTGAAAGATCTCATCTGTATTATGGCTGGGAGAATGGGAGCCCAAGGTACAGCTGTAGCCTGCATAGGTGATGATTGAGAGCACCACTTTGCCCAAATCAATCATGCCAGGCTGCGGCAGTACCGGATGATTGGAGTGATTTTTTTTCTCTCCTGAGCTGATTACAGAAAGCACTCTTCTTCTCAAAGGCTCTCTATGGAACTTGAGGGCTGAGGATCAAAATGTAGCAGCAACATAGAGCAGTCCTCTTTACTGACACGTGTAATGTGCAGCCTGTAGCCTTCCAGCTGGGGGGAAATCACAACTCAAATAGAGATGAGCGTGACTCGAGCCTGCTCAGGTGTGATCGTACTGGTGGCAGTTGGATGCAGCCCAGTGGCGTAGCTACCATAGAGACAGGGTAGGCAGTTGCTATGGGGCCCGTGCAGGAGGGGGCGTGAGAGTGTGTGTCCTTCTGCATAACCCCTTATGTACTGCAGTGTGTAAGTGTACCAATGTTTACTTACATACTGCAACACACAAAAAAAGGTTAACAAGCAGAAGACAGAGATCTCTGCTTCACTGCACTTATAACCTCTGACCTCAGTTCTCCAGCTGCGTAGTCAAGTAGGAAAGGAAAATGTGCAGAGCTCCATGCAGAGGTTAGGGGTTATCAGTGCACCAGCAGTAAAGCAGATATATAAATGCGCAGGGCTTTGTGTTGTGCGTAGGGGGGGGGGCCCTTAAAAATTTTCGCTATGGGGCCCGTGAATCCTAGCTACGGCCCTGATTCAGCCCTAGAGAGTCCGGGAAAACATGGATACATTCTATGGCTCCATAGGGCTTCCTCCAACTTCTTCAGCCACCGGTATTAAAATGTGAAATGATCACTCTCTAACATGCTCCTGTGGGGCCCATCTATAGGCTCCAACAATTCTTATCGATTAGATAGCCACAAGTTACACGTCACTGTGCTAGCTGCTTTATTCATTAGCCATTCTTTGTTAAAGGAGAAGTCCATGAAATTGATAAAATGGTTGAAGGTAGGAGGGTGCCGGAAAATAATAAACAAAGTAAGCTTACCCATCCCCGTGCCCCATAGCGCAGTTCCTGGGTCCTGTTGACAGCTGCAGGCCACCTGCAGCTCTTTCAGATGGGACATCATGTACCTGGGTAATCAATTGCCCGCTCAGCCAATCAGTGACTGGGGAGGGACATGGCCCCAGACACTGAGTGGCTGAGCGGGCAGTTGCTAAGTCAGTGTGTGACATTGCAGCTGGAAGAGACGGGTATATGATGTCCTCGGATTTTAGCTCAAAATAAAATCTGGCGGCCATCAGTAGGACCCGGGAGTGGCACTACAGAGGCACGAGGAGGGTTAAATTTACTTTGTTATTTTCCCACACAGCCCTGCATTCCTCCCTTTTTTCAATTTTCCGCCGTCTGACGCCACCATCCACTAGTGTGGGTGCAAGGAAGATCTAGTCTAGAGGACTCACTATGCCATTGTACTTCCTCTAGCCCACCAGGGATTTTAGTGAGTACATGGTAGTGCATTATCCCTGTGGAGATGTCAAATACTTGCTGCCAGGTTCACCTTATAGTCAGGGGACATTTCTATTTCTATAAGAAATAAAACCCAGAAAATATAGGGTCTCTACAAACCAAGATGATTGTAATGATGAGAAACTACAGTGAGTATGTTTTACCCCAGGTGCCTCGCACCTGGTCATTGGTCATTAAAGGAAATGCTCTGTCTGGGTGGTCAGTCATTAAAGGGTTAACAATTTATAATCAGAATGATCTAATTATCACATTGCTTTTACAGCACAAACCCCAATTGAAGAGTTCACTCCAACTCCGGCCTTTCCTGCCCTTCAGTACTTGGAAAGTGTGGATGAAGGAGGAGTGGCGTGGAGAGCGGGTCTCAGGATGGGGGACTTTTTAATTGAGGTAAAATGAGTTCAGTCCATGCTGTGTCTTGTTAGCTGTATGCACCATGCTGCCAGTCATTACATATGCTATCAGTGGGGTTCAGACAGTCATAAACAGTGGTGTACAAAGAAGAGAAGATCTAAATGGGCTACCCATGAAGGAACTAGGATTTGTCACCTTGCCTAGGCTTTGGCTGTCATGGCATGATGAGAATTGTAGTTTTGCAACAGCTGGGGGGCCGAAGGTTCTCTATCCCTGGCATACAGTATCAGGCCATGTTCACACAACGTAAGTTTAGTATTAATCACAGCTGTTGTTGCCGATTTGAAACAACAGTCGTGATTAATACAGAACTTATGTGCACTGCAGTCTGAAGGGAATCCCAGATGGAGTGTATACACATAGTATACACTCAGGCCGGGATCTCTAGCATCCGCACGGAAAACTGACATGTCAGTTGTGTGCAGCCACTATTCATTGAATAGCGTCCGCACAAGCCTGACAGGTCACACAATGGAGAGTTTGGCTCCAGCCGCACTCTCCATAGTTGGCTATGGTGAATTGAAATGCGAGCACACACAGATGCACAATTCAGCACAAATGAAGATCAGATGCAGTACCGGTCGGGATGATCTTCACTGACACTGGTCTTTCTGTGACCTGGCTGGATCACAGACCATCTGGTGTTTCAAGCTGTGTGAACCCGGCCTTAATGTGCATGTTATATATGATACTACATAGGCACAGTACATTACATTCATTGCAGAAACTATCATATCAATTTATCAATCTTTCCTAAATCACTTCTGCAGGACGTTCTTCTTCCTGTATAATTTTTTAGCCCGAGAAGAAGAAGTTATATAAATTTAAAAGGGTACTCCAGAGATTTTTTTTTTTTTCAAATTAACTGGTGTCAAAAAGTTATACAGATTTGTAAATTACGTCTATAAAAAAAATCTCAAGTCTTCCGGTACTTATCAGCTGCTGTATATCCTGCAGGATGTGGTTATCCTTTTTAGTGTGACACAGTGCTCTCTGCTGCCACCTCTGTCCATGTCAGGAACTGTCCAGAGCAGTAGCAAGTCCCCATAGAAAACCTCTCCTGCTCTGGACAGTTTCTGTCATGGACAAAGGTGGCAGCAGAGAACACTGTGTCAGACTGGAAAGAATAAAGCACTTCCTGCAGGACATACAGCAACTGATAAGTACTGGAAAACTTGAGATTTTTTTTTTTTAATAAAGTAATTTACAAATCTATATAACTATCTGACACAACCTTTTTTCCAGAGTACCCCTTTAACTCCTCACTGGCTGGTCAAATGTATGTGGGGGGTTGGAGGGGGCACTTAAACATTATATAGGTGAATTTTACATCAATTGTAGTATTTTAGTGGATCCTTATCCAAACTAATTTTGGAGCTGCAATGTGTTTCTAGGTTTCTAGAAATCTAAGTTGTACATTTGGAGTAACCATCCATTAGGGACGCTAAAAGATATCACTAGAAATACTTACAATAGGAAATTCTGAATTGACCTTAAATACACTGAATTTTTTTTTCTCGCTTCTACAAATTGATATTCTAGGGAAAAGGCCGAGAGAGTGGCTGTCTATTTGTATTCCTTCAGAAATCAGCTATGAATTACTAATCATTACAAATTCAGTCAGGACTAAAATGCATGCAACCACAGAATGTCACCCGAGTAAATTGAATCTAGGAGCGCTACATCTGGACTCATTATAGTAGTGCCGTAAGTGGGAGATCACTAATGGGGATTGATTGGGGAGGGTCACCATATCACATGTAGAACCAATATATCAGCATAATTTAGGAAGGTATAATACTGGGATGAATACATGCAGAATAGCGATGAGCCCAACCCGAGCATGCTGCAGTCTGATTGTTTGGCATTTGAAGAAGTTGGATGCAGCCCTAGCGAGTCCTGGAAAACATGGGTACCGCCATAGACCATCAAAGCCTATTTGTTGTCTTATCCTGAAGTCAGCTCCTGCAGAACGTCATGTGGCTTCTGAATATTGTAAAAAGTTAAGAAGTGCCATATACTGTGGATAGTGCCCCAAGGTCCATCATATACAGATGGTGCCAAATTGTAAAAAGTCTACTATGTTTTGTATAGTGCTCCATATACAGTATGGCCCTATAATATTTGCTATCCTTGTGCCCACAAGGAGTCTAGCACAGTCAGCTACCCATTCCCTGTACAGATAGCAGGATGATATTATTACAACAGCCAGCAAGCAGCGAGGTAGGCCGAATCAGGGGCGTAATAAGCTACTGTCCCAATCAGGTGCTAAAAAGGCTACTGCCCCAACTCAAGTACTGAATAGACTATCGTCCCAAATCAGGTGCTGAATAGACTATCGTCCCAAATCAGGTGCTGAATAGGCTGCTGTCCCAAATTATGTGCTGCATAGGCTACCGGTTTAAATCAGGTCCTGAATAGGCTACCATCCCAAATCAGGTGGTGTATAGGCCGAATCAGGGGCTTAACAAGCTACTGTCCCAAATCAGGTGCTGAATAGGCTACTGTCCCAAATCAGGTGCTGAATAGGCTACTGTCCCAAATCAGGTGCTGAATAGGGTACTGTCCCAAATCAGGTGCTGAATAGGCTACTGTCCCAAATCAGGCGCTGAATAGGGTACTGTCCCAAATCAGGTGCTGAATAGGCTACCATCCCAAATCAGGTGGTGTATAGGCCGAATCAGGGGCTTAACAAGCTACTGTCCCAAATCAGGTGCTGAATAGGCTACTGTCCCAAATCAGGTGCTGAATAGGCTACTGTCCCAAATCAGGTGCTGAATAGGCTACTGTCCCAAATCAGGTGCTGAATAGGGTGCTGTCCCAAATCAGGTGCTGAATAGGCTACTGTCCCAAATCAGGTGCTGAATAGGGTACTGTCCCAAATCAGGTGCTGAATAGGGTACTGTCCCAAATCAGGTGCTGAATAGGCTACCATCCCAAATCAGGTGGTGTATAGGCCGAATCAGGGGCTTAACAAGCTACTGTCCCAAATCAGGTGCTGAATAGGCTACTGTCCCAAATCAGGTGCTGAATAGGCTACTGTCCCAAATCAGGTGCTGAATAGGCTACTGTCCCAAATCAGGTGCTGAATAGGCTACTGTCCCAAATTAGGTGCTGAATAGGCTACTGTCCCAAATCAGGTGCTGAATAGGCTACTGTCCCAAATCAGGTGCTGAATAGGGAACTGTCCCAAATCAGGTGCTGAATAGGGAACTGTCCCAAATCAGGTGCTGAATAGGGAACTGTCCCAAATCAGGTGCTGAATAGGGTACTGTCCCAAATCAGGTGCTGAATAGGCTACCATCCCAAATTAGGTGGTGTATAGGCCGAATCAGGGGCTTAACAAGCTACTGTCCCAAATCAGGTGCTGAATAGGCTACTGTCCCAAATCAGGTGCTGAATAGGCTACTGTCCCAAATCAGGTGCTGAGTAGGCTACTGTCCCAAATCAGGTGCTGAATAGGGAACTGTCCCAAATCGGGTGCCTAAATTAATTCCGATCATAGACAAGATTCAAAACTTATTAAAACCCCAAAAATTAATTTAGGCTATGTTCACACGTTTTTTGAGCTCCGTTTAAAATGATGTCCACTATTTTAAGGCTAAAATAACGGACGTTATTGAGCTGTCTGGCCTCCCCTTAGTGAAATGACTGGTGTTTGCACATTATTTTAGTTTGGGGTTACTAATTGGCCTTTGGGGGTAGATAAATTGAAAAGTCCATTGAATTTAATAGTAAAAACGGAGAAAGAATGGTGACAAAAGAAAAACTGTGTGTGAACTACTAATAAAAAACGTCCGCTGTTTGCCAAAGACGTCTTAAAATAATGATCATGTTCATTATTTTGATGCCTGCAGCAAAAACGTCCGTTATTCAATACACCGTGTGCATTGGACGTCCGTCTTCTCATTGACTTCAATACATTGCCATTGCAGTCAGTTAAATCGCGGCAAAATGGATGTTTTTTAAAATATGAAAATCGGCTGCCTTTTCAATATTTTTGACGTTGTGTGAACATAGCCTTACACTGCTAAATTTATTCAGACCTCAGATCAGATTATACAATGCAAACTCCAGATAACCATCAATCTAGTCTGTAGACCCCAAATGCCCAATACACTGCCCTGGCTGTAACCACAATGTGACTTCTTACCGCTGCCACCTATCTAGCTGCTTAGAGTGGTCCCACAGTCACACGTATCAAATCTAAATATTCAATTTGCTAAATATTTACTGTGACTCATGAGCGACCAAATATTACAAATAGCCATAAACTAAACAGAGAACAAGGATTAGGATGTTTAAGTCACATGATTATTTTACTATCTTGTAACGTGGTCGTCAAGGTCAGGACCTCAGGTTAGTCCGGCTGACTTATGGTACTTTTACACGGGACGATTGATCGTTCGTTTTTGCACGATAACGGTCGAATTCGAACGATAATCGTACGTGTAAACGCAGCGAACGATCAAACGACCAGCAAAAAATCGTTCATTTTGATCTTTCAACATGTTCTTAAATCATCGTTGATCGTTCGCAAAAAATTCGCAGATCGTTCCGTGTAAACATTCTTTCAGCGATTTCACCTATGTGTGAGATAGGCTTAAACGATCGCAAAACGATCGCATAGCGAATTTTCCGTAAGATGTATCGTTCCGTCTAAAAGCTGATCGTTATAAAAAAAAAAAACATTCATTCAAAATCGTTAATCGTGCGATCGGGCGAATTATCGCACCGTGTAAAAGTACCATTAGGGTCCGTTTACACAGAAAGATTATCTGACAGATTATCTGCCAAAGATTTGAAGCCAAAGCCAGGAATGGATTTGAAAAGAGGAGGAATTTTAGGATTTCCTTTATGACCTGATCTCTGTTTATAGTCTGTTCCTGGCTTTGGCTTCAAATCTTTGGCAGATAATCTGTCAGATAATCTTTCTGTGTAAAAGGGCCAATAAGGTAGTCCTTCTGGGGTATAAATACATGGCCGATTGTTATATGTTGGGTTTTAAAGGTCTTAAGTCCATATTCACATGGCAGAGGCCTTGAAGTAATATATAAAATGATTAAAGATAATGCAGGCAATGTTATGATATCTACCACTAGAGGGTACAGTGTATAATGGGAAGATTTCTATTAGACCTATGAGTTCTGGAAAGTATAAACTTCCACTCCTACTTGGCACCATGAGCAGATTGCAGCAGCTGACATCTGATGCTGTCAGATGGAGAGAAAATTGCTGTGTCGGGCAGGAAGT
This sequence comes from Dendropsophus ebraccatus, assembly GCF_027789765.1. Classification (NCBI taxonomy): domain Eukaryota; kingdom Metazoa; phylum Chordata; class Amphibia; order Anura; family Hylidae; genus Dendropsophus; species Dendropsophus ebraccatus. Next base: position 71,122,451 of record NC_091465.1, read on the forward strand.
GGCCTCAGAAGCTGATCCTGCTCCATACATATAACTCTCTAGATGCTGCGAACACTAGTGATTGTGGCTTATTGTAAGTTACTTACAGGAGTCAGGTTCTGATCGGCAGCCACATGTTGCAATCACAAGGTGCTGATTGGTTGTCATAGAAGCTGCTGCTTTCTGAAGGTCTGCGTGGCTGTCATGTTAGATCTGCAAGTATGGCCTGTGACAGAGAGGTTGTATTAGTAGATTACTGATTTAAAGAAGATGTACAATCAGGTACATCCTCTTTAATATGACCCACGGATAGAATGGCACCGTCACAGGGAAGCCGGTCCGTTTATTGAACCTCGGTCCGGTTCCCGTGTACGGCGCTATTCTATCCACGGGTGCCGGGGCTGAAGCACTGGAATGGGAGGGAATTCCCTCCCCTCTATGATGAGGCTCCTTTAGAATAAATGGAGCCACATTATAGAGGGGCTAGGGTTTCCTCCCACTGGGGACTGGCCGGCCCCCCACCTGTGCTTCAGCCCCAGCCCATTACCCATGGATAGAACGGCACCGTAAACAGGAACTGGGCCGCGGATCAAAAAACGGAGCGCTGCACTGTCTTCCCCCTGACGGTGCCATTCTATCCGTGGGTCATATTAAAGAGGATGTACCTGATGGTGCATCCTCTTTAAAGCGTTACTGCCATTTGCAGTAACTTTTGACTTTTTATCAGACCCCTAGATAAAGCCAGGGGAATCCTATGTCTCTCCCCGGCTGTCAATTAAATCCAGCTCTTTTGCTTCATTACAGTCTAGGAAGTGAAAGAGTTGGATGTTTGGCCAACTGGAGAGTGAAGAGCATTGCTGCGCACCTCACCCTGGCTGTATCTTGGAGCGAGGAGCATCAGGAGTGACACCTGGCGCAATGAGTAACTTTTGGCATGTGTGGTGATATGTCAAAAGTTACAAATAAGAGGACAGTAGTACTGCACTGAACTGCAATCAAATGATCACATATATAGAAGTCCCCTAGGAGCATAGCAAGGTGTAAAAAAAAATACAAACCCCTTAAATTTAAATATTTCCTTTTCCACTTTTTTAAATAAAAGAGTTATGGAGCTAAAAAGGTCAGAAAGCAACAAATAGTGATTTGCTAGGATGGGAAGGGGTCCAGGGACTGTTCTTATTTGGTTGCTCAAATGAGTTTTGTCTCTTTTTTTATATGATAGACATGGTGTTATTTTAATGATGTAAAATAAATTGAACTAATGGCCTATTATTACTTTCTAATTATTTATTTTTAAAAAATTTTAAGAAAGTGTTTTGTTTAAATGATGATATATACAGAGGCTGGGGCTATTGAATCATTAACTGCATCCCGCATCAGTCCATTTTAACCCCCTGTTCTTGAATATGGATGTGCTGGCTCATCCAGGGATGAAACAGGTACAGAAGCTGTGCTCGTGCCGCAGCCGCAGCGGGTCCCAGCTGGGCACTCACCTCAACCATCCAAAACAGAATCACGTTCCAAACCTAATAGTTAACCCTAAAGATGCTGCGGTCTGTGCAACCGCAGCATCTATAGGGATAACATTTTTTTCTAGTTTGAAACAGTGATCTCTGCCGCCAGAAACTGTCCAGAGCAGTAAAAAATCCCTACTAGAGATGAGCAAACCGGGTTCGGGTTTGAGTCCATCCAAACCCGATCATTCGGCATTTAATTAGCAGTGGCTGCTGAACTTTGATAAAGCTCTAAGGTTGTCTGGAAAACATGGATACAGCCAATGACTATATCCATGTTTTTCACATAGCCTTAGCGTTTTATCCAAGTTCAGCAGCCCCCGCTAATCAAATGCCGAACATTCGGGTTCGGATGGACTCAAAGCCGAACCTGGTTCGCTCATCTCTAATCCCGATAGAAAACCTCTCCTGCTTTTGAAAGTTCCTTTCACAGACAGAGGTGGCAGCAGAGAGCACTGTGTAATCTAAAGTAATTTACAAATCTGTATATTTTTTTCCCCGCCAGAGTACCCCTTTAATTTGTCAGGGTATAACACATTTCCATACAGTCTACAGTGAAGACATATGTGCTACAATATTTTATTTATCACACTTCATATAGGAAAAAAGAGATTATAAACATGGTGGTGAAACCCAGCCTAATGTATACAAAATATCATACATGCTCATCTATAAAGATTTCCTCACCAGTGTTCTTCAGAGAAAGGAGAACAAAGCGGAAACCAGTGTCTGTAAACACCAGACTCATGTCCATCAGTTGGTTGCTGTTACCACAGGGTGGTTGAAAGAGAAAAAAAAAAAAAAACCTGTGAGCGAGACACTTTCTGCACATGTCTTATATTCTCCGACAGCTGTAAGAAATATTACAGAATAGCTTTACAAAGTACATTTAAATGTAAAATAATTTGATTATTTATAGAGTTGATGCTCAATTCCGATTGTTCAGGATTCAAATACGGGTGGCTGAAGAAGTTTGATGCAGCCCTGGGGATTCCGAGAAAACATGAAGCCATAGGCCATAGGCTGTATCCATGTTTTCTCGGACTCCCTAAGGCTGCATCCATCTTCTTCAGCCGCCAGTATTTAAAACCTGAACGATTGTAAATGAGCATGTTTTAGATGCCTTTGTCTCTAATTATGACCTCTGTACTAGGTGCGTGTACTGTTTTATAAGCTATGGTATTCTCTCTTCTTAGGTAAACGGCCAGAATGTGGTTAAAGTGGGTCATCGGCAGGTAGTTAACATGATTCGGCAGGGAGGAAATAACTTAATGGTAAAAGTTGTCATGGTGACACGGAACCCAGAAATGGAGGATGCCATGCGAAAAAAAGGTACAAAAACGGATATGTTTGCATTTACTATATATAATATAGTGTGTAGTACTGGAGTTGAATTGCAACCCATGTATAGGTGTGAACAGGGTTACTAGCCAGTTCCTGGGAGTTGCTCCCTACTCTGCCAGCCTTGACTGATATCTCTCCCTACACAAGGCATAGGTACAGATCAGTGAAGAGAGTCAGTGGGGTGGCGGGTTAAGATTTTTCTGAAACCCTGCAGCATTTAATAGTTTGCTGTGTGAATAGAACCTTTCTCTGTGTTATGCTGCCCCTTGTTTGGGCAGCAATCGAAAGGCTGGTTGGGCTGTCCACCCAACTGCCCCCCCCCTGGCTCCCGACTACTGCCCCCAAAGTAGTAGACATGTTCCCCTGACTGCTGCCCCCACTATAGTAGATTGCCATCATTCATCAACTTATAGGTTCCCTTTGGGCCATATTTTCACCTCAATTAACATTGCGTGAACATAGCCCTAAAAGTGAACATGTATATTAACGAATGTCCTTATAAACGATTTCAGTGCCCCAGCAAACCAAGCGTGTTACTCCACCCGCAATATCACTGCGTTCCAAATCCATGACTTCAGAATTGGAGGAAATGGGTAAGTGTGGCTCTTTCCATGTTTGGCTTCTCTTTGGATGTATCTACTAGTTGTCTTGCATGAAGAGAGTCATTCCTGTGGTCATCATACATGCATGCATACTTGCATGGCCCAAGCTGTGGATAAAACAATTCTAAAGAAATTGAGGTACTGGAGTATCGTCATGTTTTCAATATGGCCAAAGAAGAGCAGGTAGTTCTTCACTTGAGGGACCTTTTGCAAAAAACTTTGGTTGGCCAGCTTTCATGAATAAGGGCTCTACATTTGGGGTATAGATATCACTAGGGACATAGTTGTAGTGGATAGAAAAGTAGTCACACATTGACCATGTGCTATATAAGAACACACTATTCTTATAAATGGCTCTTGGGGTGGGATCCAAGAGCACAGGCGGAATAAGTGGGGCCCTCCTGGCTCCTAACTGCTGCCCCCACAGTAGTACACATGATCCCCTGACTGCTGCCCCCACTATAGTAAATAGCCATTATTCATGGCACCCTGACTGTAGCCCCACAATAGTAGAGATGGGCTCCTGACTGCTGCCCCCACAATAGTAGAGATGGGCTCCTGACTGCTGCCCCCACAATAGTAGAGATGGGCTCCTGACTGCTGCCCCCACAATAGTAGACATGGCCTCCTGACTGCTGCCCCCACAATAGTAGACATGGCCTCCTGACTGCTGTTCCCACAATAGTAAACATGGCCCCCTGACTGCTATGGGCCCCCCAGGAGCCTCAGGCCCAGGACGGACTCCCAAACCACCCACATCATAATCCGCCACTGAGTCCAGGAGCTTCAGGTTATACCTATGAGTATATTGTTAGCACACAGGAGCATTTTTCTTGGCCTTGGACTTTTATCTTCTTCATTTCGACTAGCATATCTTATTATGAAATCCTCTAACACTGGCATCAAAGAAAAGGAGCCCCACAGATGGTTTTATAGGAGTAAAAACAAAGCCTAGCATCTGCAGTGTCTCTGTGTTGTGAGGATGACGTGTAGGCTTTCCATGTGTCATGCCTGCTCTCCAGGACATAGCTGAGTGCTCTGCAGAATACTATGTTCCAGTGCCGCCTCCAGGGTAAATCTGGCATCAACCGCTACAGTCTTCCCATTGTTCTCATGAGCCAGGATAAGAGCATGTTCTGGTTGGGGGCTATTCAACTATGCTTGGTCTGTTTCTTACACTTAAGATGTTTTATATGTTTGTCCTCTAAAGAGAAACTATCATGAAGATTTTGATTTGTTCTACCTTTTCTGGGTAGTAGTTGGTCACATGGTTTGAAGTTTGCAATATTTATGTCACTTTCTGAACATTTTGTGCATAAGTCCTAAAATCTTTTATTTATTTCTAGTTAAAATTTAAAAAAAGAACAAATTTAGAATTTTATAAATTTTCAATATTAATGTGGTATCAAAATCATCCTAACTCCAATCTGTCATCCTACCATTTAGTGTCTAATGGGTTTAACCAGATTAGTCAAGTAGTTATTGTGAGAAGAGTCCTCTGATGATAAGATTATCATGCCCCCCCCTCACAGATTAATTCACTACCACTGGAATCCATTGCATGGCAGGCATTCTGGCGCTTGGGGCAATGGTACAGATGCTAATATGCACCATAGTATACAGTATAGCTAGCCTTCAAGGGAACCTATTGTGTTAACAATTTATCCCAATCTCCAGGCAGCAAGTTATAGAGCATGAGGTGCTTAGATGATTAACCCCTTCAAGACCGAGCCCATTGATGGGTCAAATTAATGCAATGTTCCTCCCCGCCTTCTAAGAGCCAAATCGCGTTTATTTTTCCACCTTCAGGGCTGGTTGGGGTGTCATTTTTTGTGCCATGATCTCTAGTTTTTACTAATATCATATTGGTGTAACAGAAAATTTTTGATCGCTTTTTATACATTTTTTCTGATATATAATTTAAAAAAAATCAGCAATCCTGGTGTGTGTTTTTTTTTCCGTTTACGCCGTTCACCGTGCTGGAACAATAATGTTATATTTTAATAATATTCCGCACACTAAATATATATGTTTTTTTATTTTTTTTTTATATTTTTATTTTTATAATGGGCAAGGGGGTATTTTAAACTTTTATTGGGAGGGGGGGGGGTTTATAAGTTTTTTTTTATACTTTTATAAACTTTTTTTAATTACACTTGTTTTACACTTTAGGGCTGGGTTCACACTACGTATATTTCAGTCAGTATTGTGGTCCTCATATTGCAACCAAAACCAGGAGTGGATTAAAAACACAGAAAGGCTCTGTCCACACAATGTTGAAATTGAGTGGATGAACGCCATATAACGGTAAACGGTTTTTTAAAAACGGTTTTAAAATAACGGCAAATATTTGCCATTAAATGGCGGCCATCCACTCAATTTGAACATTGTGTGAACAGATCCTTTCTGTGTTTTTAATCCACTCCTGGTTTTGGTTGCAATACTGACTGAAATATACTGACTGAAATATACGTAGTGTGAACGCAGCCTAAACAATCAATCATTAGGTTGCATATACTGATCTATGCTATGCCATAGCACAGCATAGATCAGTGTTATCGGCCATCTATGTATAGAGCCTGCCTGAGCGCCTTGTACTACTGACGACTCCTATCACTCAGCACCTTAAATGCCGCGATCGCTAGATCTGGCGTTTAAGGAGTTACTGGCAAGCAGCTGTGGAATTGCAGCTGCCTCTTATTACCCTCGGCTCCCTGGATTCTGATGTGTGCGGGGCCGCTCTCACTGCAGTGGTCCCGCACACATCAAACCCCCTAAAGTCAGAAACGTATATGTACATTCCTACTGCACAGGGTATGTGCAGTGGGAACGTATATATACATGTTACTGACGGGAAGGGGTTAATAAACAGTGGGGGGGAAAGTATTTAGGCAGCCACTAGAGATGAGCAAACCGGGTTCGGGTTCGAGTCCATCCGAACCCGAACGATCAGCTTTTGATTAGTGGCGGCTGCTGAACTTCGATAAAGCTCTAAGGTTGTCTGGTAAACATGGATACAGCCAATGACTATATCTATGTTTTCCACATAGCCTTAGGGCTTTATCCAACTTCAGCAGCCACCGCTGATCAAATGCCGAAAGTTCGGGTTCGGATGGACTCCAGCATGCTCCAGGTTCGCTCATCTCTAGCAGCCACCAATTGTGCAAGTTCTCCCACTTAAAGAGATTAGAGAGCCCTGTGTAATTGACATCATAGGTAGACCTGAACTATGAGAGACAAAATGAGAAAACAAATCCAGAAAATCACATTGTCTGATTTGGAACGAATTTATTAGCAAATTATGGTGGAAAATAAGTATTTGGTCACCTACAAACAAGCAAGATTTCTGGCTCTCACAGACCTGTAACTTCTTCTTTAAGATGCTCCTCGGTCCTCCACTCATTACCTGGAGTAATGACACCTGTTTCAACTTGTTATCAGTATAAAAGACACCTGTGCACACCCTCAAACAGTTACACTCCAAACTCCACTGTGATGAAGACATAAGAGCTGTCGAAGGACACCCGAAACAAAATTGTAGCTCTACACCAGTCTGGGAAGACTGAATCTGCAATAGGCAAGCAGCCTGGTGTAAAAAAATCAACTGTGGGAGCAATAATTAGAAAATTGAAGGCATAAAAAACCAATGATAATCTCCCTGGATCTGGGCGTCCAGGCAAGATCTCACCACGTGGGGTCAAAATGATCAAAAGAACAGTGAGCAAAAATCCCAGAACCACGTGGGGGGACCTAGTAACTGACCTGCAGAGAGCTTGGAACAACGTAACAAAGGCTAGTAACAGTAACACACTAAGCCGCCAGGGACTTTAACCCTGCAGTGCCAGTACACGTCTGGGCCATCTGAAGTTTGCTAGAGAGCATTTGGATGATCCAGAAGAGTATTGGTAGAATGTCCTATGGTCTGATGAAACCAAAGTAGAACTGTTTGGTTGAAACACAACTTGTCGTATTTGGAGGAGAAAAAATATTGAGTTGCATCCATCAAACACCATACCTACTGTGAAGCATGGGGGTGGAAACATCATGCTTTGGGGCTGTTTCTCTGCAAAGGGATCAGGACGATTGATCCTTGTACATGACAGAATGAATGGGGCCATGTATGGTATTTGAGTGCAAATCTTCTTCCATCAGCAAGGGCATTGAAGATGAAACGTGGCTGGGTCTTTCAGTATGACAGTGATCACAAGCACACCGCCAGGGCAGCTTTGTGAGAAGCATTTCAAGGTCCTGAAGTAGCCTAGCCAGTCTCCAGATCTCAAACCTATAGAAAACTTTTGGAGGGAGTTGAAAGTCCATGTTGCACATTGACATTCCCGAAACATCACTGCTCTAGAGGAGATCTGCATGGAGGAATGGGCCAACATACCAGCTACAGTGTGTGCCAAACTTCTGAAGACTTACAGAAAACGTTTGACCTCTGTCATTGCCAACAAAGGATATAGAACAAAGTATTGAGATTAAATTTTGTTATTGACCAAATACTTATTTTCCATCATAATTTGCAAATAAATTCTTTCCAAATCAGACAATGTTAAATTCTGGATTTGTTTTCTCATTTTGTCTCTCATAGTTGAGGTCTACCTATGTCAATTACACAGGCCGCTTTCATCTTTTTAAGTGGGAGAACTTGCACAATTAATGGCTGACTAAATACTTTTTTCCCACTGTACACATGTGTGAGGGTAAAATTATGTAGAAATAGTAAAGAATTTATATAAACCTCTGCCTTTTCTAGTCTTTAGAGTCCGGTGGGTAGTCCTAATCAATGATTGACAGCCTTCCCTGTAGTGTGTGTACTAATATAGTTGTTTATCACTGATTAGGACCGCCCACTGGATTCTTAAGACCAAAATAAGCGATAATTTAAAAGAATAAATTATTAGTTATACTGATTCTTTTACCCAAAAACAAATAAAAGAAATAAAAGGCATAGATGGCCACCAACACCTTAATGTCACGATAGCCTAGTATGGTTGCATTGTCCAAAAATTTTGAATTTACCCTACAAAATGGCTACTTCCATTATGTGTGGACAAAAAAGACACAAAGACATGAGTTAAAATCAATGATAGTTTCTCTTCAATATGTATAATAAAGAGACATGTTAACGATGGGTCATTTTCTCTCCCTTTTTCCTTTCTTGTGTCTTTTGACCTCTTCCCATTTTCATTATACACATGTACCCACATTGCCGCTATTTACTTTCTTGTGTGTGTCTACTTTTTTTTTCTCCTCATCCTCCTCATGTTGTGTCATGTCTTCCTCCATTTTATTGAATGTTAAGTGGATAAAGGTACATCCTTGAAATTTTTAATTGCCGGATAATTAAATGCGTATCATTTACTGTGCATTATCTACGCTGTGGTCCGCCAGTTGTGTAATGTGATTAAGTTCTAGTGACATGGGTAACATGAGTCAGCCCTGCGCGGTGATAACATAGGAAACCGTGGCCTTTATAATCTCTGAAAATTAAGAGCTCATAATAGGGTCTTTTGTACTGTTCAGCTTGACTGTGCTGGAAGCTGTTTTGATGACGCCTTGTTTTATGGGCGGTTAGTTGTCTAGATGACTCTGATTTGGTGAGAACATAGAGTTAGTGTTGAAACCAGTAAAGCAATTATTGTAGCTTGGGCCAAAGAAAGGTTTTAATCAAATCATTGAATTGTCTACTGCTTTACGATTCCTATGGTCTTCAAAGAACATTTCCACCTTAATAGTGTCCATCTTATTATTAATATGGTAGGCATATGTGTACATGTACTGTATAGCATGGCCCTCAGTATAAAGTGAATGGGGCTCTCCCGAGACTCCACAAACAGATGATGTTGGTAGAGCTAGGGGTGATGGGGGAGCCCTGTCCCCTACCTGTAGAGAACACAGTAATGTTTGGTAACACAGGAAAGGAGAGATAACTTTAGGCTGAACAATCATTTGGCCAACAGTTGTTTAGGGTGTATGCCCAACTTAAGTAGTAGGGCCCAAAGTTTCCCAAACCAGAAGGTGCTTTAGACATTAGATCAATTGGCACCTCCATTACTATATTCATTGGAAACTGTTAGTATTTGTCTAAAGTGTTAGGCAGGATTAAGACCCTAGAACATTTTGTAGGCCAGGAGATCTCTTTTGGTGAAGATTTGGGAACTTTTTACCCTAACTGTGTAGATCTGCAGATCAGCTAACCAGTATATTCTTGAATTCACCACTGGTGAACGTCATACACACTTGGATCACTATTAGTGATATTTTACCGAAGCATCTATAAAATAGTTTTAGGGTAATCCTCAGGGCTTTTTGTTGACTGAAGATGGGTGTTTATCCTTCAAATTAAGTTTTTTAAGAGTAGGCGATTCAAGCAGTCATACATTGTTGGTTCCTGCAAGCCACCAGACATATCCACCTCATTTTGCTGGTAAGGTAGTTTTGATATGTAGCTCCAAGGATCCACTGGAAGCAGAAGGAAGAACCTCAACTGTGTGTAAGTCATGTCATTTCTGCTAAACATATAGAATTGTATGGGACAGGCTGAGTATTGGAGTATTCTACTATGACTTGGAACTATTCAGGATCAACTTCATTCTCTTGTCATCTAGTATCGAAGGTGGAAAATCAAAAGTTTGTCTTGAAAAGTTCCACAATGGTCTTAGTTAAACATCAATACTCTACTCAGTTTATAATACTATTACAACCTTCGAGGGTTTGTAAACTGTGTGATCTTTTTCTTTTTCGGGGGCGGGGGTGGGATTTATATGAGAAATAATGAGTTAGCACTAACTATGTATCTGATGTTTTCTTTAGTGTCTCCTTGGAAAAAGAAAAATGGTGAGTAAGTTTAAATTCAAATAATTTCTTATGGGAATTCTTTACAGTTAGAAACAGATTTAAATAAATAAAATTAATTAAAGGGCACAAGTTCATATATTAAGTGGGTCATGTAATACGGGAAACAGATCACTGATCTCAGGGAGACAAGCCAAAGCTAACACTATCGGCTGTCGGCTAAAGTGCTCAATGCAGTGAAATCCTAGGTGCATTGGGTTATGTAAGACATAAGGTTTGTTGTTCTTTTACTGTGGACCCTGGTCCTCTGTACACTGTAAAACCTCAGCAAGTAAGCTAATATAGTGGTGCCATGCTTTATTGGTCTTTACACCCTCAGTGCTGGAAAGTGTCTCCTTTTATGTTTTTTTTTTTTGTTGTTGTTGCTAATATTGACATTTTGCTTTGATGCATAATTAAGAGTCTTTGCATTGATCCGACAGGAGCCTCATGTATAATAGTTGTCCTATAGACCTATCATGTGTGAATATTTCCACATAAGTCTTCTCAGTTAGACTATGACTCAATCACATTTCTGCTATTTGTTTACATGGCGCCAAACGTAAAGAAGACTATACACGTGTATATTACAATAAACCAGAAGACCTCCAAAAATTATTCCATTCTTTTTATTCTTCCACTGTCTAGACAATTCCTTTAAAAATGTAGCTCAGTAGATTATACATTTCTTTCCCGCTGATCCTCTTAGCTTTGCTCTGAGGTTGCCATGGTAGCGTCAACAAACTTTCATGTACAGTAATGATAAGTCCATGAGCAGAAGAGTTAGGGTCCTATTACACGGAAAGATTTTTAACGATTAACGACTAACGATCACAAACGAGATTGTTTATCATTAACCTGAAATCGTTCACCATATTACACAGAACGATGGTCGTTAGTTACGATCGTTACTACGATTGTTACTATGATCGTTTTTTCCTTCTGATCCCAGGAAAACAATGTGCAATTACACTGAACGATTAGTAAAAAAATGCGGAACTTGAGCGAACGAATGTGGAATTACAGCAAACGATTAACAATAATTTTAGGTTCAGATCTAGATCAACGATCAACAACATACGAACAATTTTTCGATCGTTGCCTGCTATTACACAGAACAATTATTGTTTAAATTCGAACTTTATAACGATTTTTCACACAATAATCGTCCCGTGTAATAGGGCCCTTAGTCCGCTGTGACTACCAAGGCTGCTGTTAAATATGTCACATATAAGAGCTCAACCTATAACTTGACTTTTCTTTCTTTTAGACTATGAGCCATCTCAGAACACAGAGAAGAAAAGAACTGTATATCAAATGGCACTAAGTAAGACCTCACTTCTCTGAAATTGGTTGTGAGGTTCCAAAATACATTATTATTTTATTGTGGTAACTCTTGTCTTGTCCAAGGTAGAGTGAGTACCATGGGATTACCCCTTTAAAGGGTTTGTTCTGGTGGGGGGATGCCTGGCAGAAGGTGCAATAAACATACTAAACAAGTGGCACTCAGCTGTCCTGATCCAGTGTGGCTGCCTTGTTGTGAGTCCCCATCTTCCTCTGGACTCCTGTATCTCCCAGTTCCTGTGACATCATGAAACTACAGGAAAATCCCGCTCTGCCAATCAGTGGTTGCAGTGGTGTCCCACCTCAGTCACTGATTGGGTCAGCAGGCAGCTCTTGTTGGGCTTTGTTATCACAGGAACTGGGAATTAGAGGAGTCCAGCGGGAGACAGGTATCATGGGTGCTGCAGCTTTGCTGGATTAGCATGCATGTCACTTGTTTATTTGTGTTTACAACACCCTCCCCCCTTCTTTTTGCTATTTTGCCTGGACAACTCCTTTAAACAGACACTTTGAAATGCTGGTGCTGCAGGTAAATCGAACACTTGCTGGCCAGTTTCTTTACGGATTAGTATCCCTAGCTTAGACAAAGTGGACAACTGTTTTACCATTTGAAAGAAAAAAAATACTTTGTTATGCAATATAAAAAATATGGCTCTGGTATTGGCTAGTTAAGTTTTAACCCTCTGCTGAACTCACACCTCCTGGGATGGCACAACAAATCTTTAAGGGGTTATCCAGCTCTACAAAAACATGCCCACTTTTCCCCCTACTGTTGTCTCCAGTTCAGGTGCGATTTGCAATTAAGCCCCATTTACTTTAATGAAACTGAGTTTCAAAACCCATCCAATCTGGAGACAAGAGAGGGGGAAAGTGGCCATGTTTTTGTAGCACTGGATAACCCCTTTAAAGAACTTGTCCACAATAGGAAAGGGCCCTCCACAACCAGCATCGCTAATTTCAACTCATTGTATCTGGTACCGTATAAGGATGGGTTTACATTGCGTTTTTGCAGTCTGTTTAACGTATAAGTTTTATGAAAAAAGTGATGAAAAAACATGCAATTTTGTGCAGTCTGTTTGGATCCGTTTTTCTATTGACTTCCATGTGCTCGTTAAAAGTAAGCATTTAAAAATAGATACATTAAACTCAGTGTGAACCAAGCCTTATTTACACAATATCATTTATTAAGCTTTCTTATTTTATATATTAGTTTAATGGGTGGTTGATCATTATTGAACTATTTACTACTTGTATAGAGGAGAAGACATATTCCAGGCCTACAAGGCCTCTTTAGTCTTGACTCCAGTCCAGTGTGCCATCATATTGAAATCTTACCTCTTCCTTCCTTATACAGATAAGCTGGATGAGATTCTTGCAGCAGCCCAGCAAACCATAAGTGTGAACGAGAGCTCCAGCCCGGGTACACTGGCATCTCTGGGAACATCACGGTCTGCCTCAAAGAGCTTTTTTTCCTCAGAGGTATATTGGGCTTCATTGACAGTTGTGAGGAAAGCTTAATCTAGCGCGCAGACAGTATGTGAACTCTTCGCTCTCATATAGTCAAAGCAACACTCCCCGGCCGGAGGCCTTTTTTTCACTACGGCCAAGGAGGGGGTGGATGAAACCAACCACTTCTGCTTACCTCCATGGTTCCAGTGCCAGGGCTCACATAACATTGCTCCGGTCCCTGGGTCTCTGGCTGTTTCCTGGTTTGAGGCGCAATTCAGCCGCCGAATGGCTGAGAGGGCTAGATAAGTCATGGCTCGAGCCATGTCTCCAGGAAGCTTCCAGGGACCAGGAGACCAGGTAGTTTCCAGGGACCGGAGGGACTTGGCAGGTAAGTGGATGTCCTTGTTTTCATTCACCCTCTTTTCGGCCATAGTTAAAAAATGCCTCCAAACCAGAGTATCCATTTTATTTATTATAAACTGAAAAAGACTTCCCTAATAATATATGTCTATGGATACTTCACTATTTTAGCCAAATAAAGTAGATTTTTTTTTCAGTTTGTTTCCTTAAGATCCACTCCTTGCTTTGACTGCAGGTGTTTTTTCTAGACTATGCACACTTGAAGCCTTTTTTCCCCACTTGGCGTTTGCATTGTTAGGCTATGTTCACACAACGTATATTTTCGTACCTTGCCTCTATGGGATCCCGGCCGAAGCGTATACACATAGTATATGCTCCGGCCGGGATCCCTAGCTGCGCCGCAAACAACTGACATGTCAGTTTTCTGCGGCCACTATTCATTCATTAGCGGCCACAGAAAACAAATTTCCCCTAATCTAGGGTATTGTGGCCCAGGAGGTATTAGAAGGGCACCCACAAAGGCTCTTGATGGCTCAGACAGACCTCCACTAGAGAGTATTGTTTGATATGCCAACAACCATGAGTAGCTTTACCAGTTATCTTGTCCACCCTCCCTACACAAGCGGCCCCTGTGTCTGCCTGGACCATTTTCAAGCACTTAACAGAAGGTTACTAGAACTTCTTGCTTCGCAGTTTTCCACAATAAGCGTACCCTGGCTATGTTCACACAACGTCCAAAAAAGAAAAATGGCGTCTGCTTTTTGTGTTTAAAAAGACGTCCGTTATTGCATCATTCTAAGTGACTTAAATAAAATGCACTGAAGTCTATGGAATAACGGACGTCTTTTTCACACATTGTATTGAATGATGGACGTCTTTTGAGGCGGACGGATGCAATACAATGTGTAAAAAAGACGTCTGTTATTCCAAAGACTTCAATGCATTTTCTTTAAGTCACTTAGAATGATGCAATAACGGACGTCTTTTTAAACACAAAAAGCGGACACCTTTTTTCTTTTTTGGACGTTGTGTGAACATAGCCTTTTACTGCAATATGTAATCAGTTCTTTCCTGGTGCATAGTTTTTTTTTTTTTTTGCAATGAGTGTACAGGGATTGTGTTTTCATTTTTGGGTTTTATTTCAAAACATAGCGTAAACTCCCAAAATTTTTGGTCTCAAAAGCAAGTTTTAAAATGTCCCTGATACATCATATATTCGTGTATGGGTTAGCATATATGAAAAACTTTTTAGGTTCATACAGATTCTTAAACATTCTCCCTTTCCTCCCTCCTTTTTGTGTAGCCAAATTTTGGACAGCATAGAGTCTCAAGTGCGCAGTCGGTGTATGAGGGTCCGTCGTATTTGTCCTCTTCACCTGGCCAGGCCATGATGCTGCGGCAAAAGTCTATTGGTAAGTTGTATCTTTTTGCTGCAGTCTATGGAATGACTGGGTGAGCACAGGAAAAAATAGCTAGTTCGTGGGTTAAAATAAAAAAAACTATTTCTGCCCTTTAAGACAAGGCTAAAATAGGGAAAATTTAAATAGGGATTGTCCTAGTTAAGAAAACCCATTTTCATATTCTGTATTAGACTATCCTGAATTAGTAGATGGGATTCCAGGATTTGAATCAGCACCATGCAGTGCATTATTTCCCCTGTGGTGGCGCTGCTGGAAAATTAAACATTGCTGCTTCTTAGCAGGGGGATTCTTAGGGTCCTATTCTTCGGAGCGATTATTGCTCAGTGGAATAAAGACAATGATTAGCTGATAATCGTGTCATCGGCTGATCGTCTACTTTGGTTCAAACCTAAAATCATCGGGCACCGACCGACGATTTCACAAGCACCATGCTTTACCTAGGCATGTTGCAGGTCCTCTCCTGCACTACTTCTTCCTCCCGATCCTGTGCGCAGCAGCAGCTTCGGTGTGGCCTGTTTTAGCTGACAGACCGCTCAGCCAATCACTGGCCAGGACCACCACGGCCAGTGATTGGCTGAGCGGTCTGTTAGCTCAGTTAGGCCACACCGAAGCTGCTGCTGCGCGTGGGACCGGGAGGAAGAAGGAGCGCAGGATGTTTAGGTAAAGTATGGTGTTTAAACAAGGGCTGCAAGGACATCGGTAACGATATCCCTGCAGCCCTCGCTAAATGATTATCAGGCCGTGTAATAGGCCCAGTAAATGAGCGCCGATCTAGCAGATCGGCGCTCGCTTACATTATTGATCGGGCCCCCATCAACCCATGGAATAGGACCCTTAGGGATCAGCTTAGATTGTCTATGGACACTTCTAACAAGTAAGAATATTCTAAAATGAAGAGCCCCTTAAATTCTCTATTATATTTAGTGGACAAACTATTTTGCAAAGGATGGTACAGTAAACCTACCCCTTTTTTATAAGTGTATACAGTAAATTAAAGATTTTAACCTTTAATGACCAATGACTTTTTAAGGAGTTATGGAGGGGACTCCAGAGCCAAACTTGCTGACAGCTGCTGTCAGTGGCCAACAGGGAGCAAGCTTAGTCAGTTATTTTGTCTAGGTGCTGCTGTTAATGCTGACAGTGGCATTTAGACAGTTAGAGGCTGCCGTGGAATCATGGGGAACTGATTAATTGTCATCGGAGCCTGAGATCGTGAGAGATACATTGTTGCTGTCTGCCATAGGCAGGCAAAAACAGTAGGTCACCGATTGGATCAATGCAATATAGTAGGTTGCATTGAATTAAATATGCAAATAAATTATTGCTCAAAGTCCTTCTTTTGTCCTAACCTTTTTGTTACATTTTTTTGTTTAAAAAATATGATTTTTTTTTCTAGGTGCTGGGGAAGATGAAAAGCCATTTTTGTCTGCTCCCCCCATGAAATTTAACCGCAGTCTCTCAGTTCCTAGTTCAGAAGACATACCTCCCCCTCCTACAACGTCTCCTCCTGATCCTCCGTATAATACTGCACCCTCATCTGCAGCTAGGGTTAGCCCAGTTTTAAGGTCTAACTTCAATCAAAGTGGAGAATCTAAAATGTTCTCCCCTACAATGCGCCAGGAATCAGGTCTTTTTGACCAACAAATGATGGATGCATCTCAGAGACGTGAGAAGTTACAGCAGCTCTACCACCAAGACTCTGAACAGACGGCTGATGAGCAGATCCGAATAGGTATGGCTTCACAAGCAAATATGAGAAGCTGGAGGTCGCAGACCCAGGAGATGCGCTACTTTAATCTACCTGCAAGAGCAGCCAGTACTGCGATGTATGTTCCAGCAAAAGCCGTACGTCGAAAAGGCCAACTAGTGAAACAAGTTAAGGTGGAAAATGAACAACAGCAGCACTTGCAACAACAGCAGCAGCAATACCAGTCTCATCACCAGCAGCCACAGGCTACCAAGTCACATGAGAAAAGTTCCATCCCCATACCTACAATCATTATTAAAGCCCCATCAACCAGTAGTAGCGGAAGGAGCAGCCAAGGTAGCAGCATGGAGGCTGAAACCCAGCCAGACCCTATTCCATCTCTGCAATTGCGGGATAATATTGATTTTACAAGCCAGTTTGGAGCAGCCATTGTCGGTGCAGCACGGCGGGACCGTGAGTGGTTTAATGAAGCCCGCCGAAAATCTGCTCTTTTTCTTTCTACAGATGAAGACACAGAGCCCGCACCCGCTCCAAGGTTGAAGCATTCCAAGTCTATTGATGAGGGTATGTTTTCTAGTGAACCGTACATGCATTTGAATGTTCCCACCAATTTTGGGGCATCTGTAAATAGAGACGTTACTAGTGGGTACTCCTACCAGTCAAAAACTGGCAAGGGATATGGCCCTAGTACAACTAGTGCTTTTAGTACTGTGTGTTCTACTTTTATACCGCAGCTACAATCATGCTCCAGTCCAATGACAATGTCCGGTAATCCAGTTGGAGGAAGTGGTCCACTTATACATCCCTTGACTGGGAAAATCCTGGATCCTAGTTCTCCTCTAGGACTTGCATTAGCCGCACGAGAAAGAGCTTTAAAAGAGTCACAGCAACATAGTAGAAATGAAATCGAAGAGAGGAAGTCCCGGCCATCATCTCCACGATTTGCAGAACAAAAGTCGCCAATGGAGTCCCGAAGCAGCTCTCCACATAGACTCTGGGATTCAGGACCCACAAAAAGAAAAGAGATAGATTTTAAGCCATGCATGGTTTCCCCAAGTGGTGAAAGAAAGTCAGATGAGAGTTCTGGCCATCGGTCTCCTGCTCTGTTGTTGCTTCAAGGAGTAGAACAAGGAAAAGCCTGGGAGAAGAGGTCAGAAGGCCAAGAGAAAATAGAACTTCATGTCCGCTTCATGGAGAACTCCACTCACAAAGATGAGGAAAATCATAATAGAGTTTCCTTGTGTAAGGAAGTAAAAAATGAAAGACCAATGTCCAACCCCATTGTGAACCATAACCCATTACCTAGCACAAATTCAGAATCTCATGAATCCAATTCCAAAGAGAATGGACTCCCTTTATTAGTCCTTCCTCCCCCAGCACCTTCAATTGATGTTGATGATGATTTTTTATTTACAGAGCCCCTCCCACCACCCTTAGAATTTTCAAACAGTTTTGATAAGCCGGATTCTCCGCCAGGTGCATCAGGTGGGTCTTCTACCCTTCCACCTCCTGTGCCCCCACCTCCTCCTGACTCGGGAAGCACTCCCGCTCTGGACTCTACAACCTCTAGTCTCACTTCTTATGATAGTGAAGTAGCCAACTTAACCCAGGGGACACCAGAACTTAAAGAACCTCATGTCAATTTTTCCTCTGTTGTATCATCAATTCAAATACCAGCATCAGACACTATAGAGACAGTCACTGATTCTGGCATTGAAGAGATTGATAGTCGCAGCAGTAGTGATCACCATCTAGAGACCATTAGTAGTGTTTCAACCTTGTCAAGCATGTCTGGACTTTCAACAGAAGGAACAGAACTACTGGACACTTATATAACCTATTTAGATGGCCAAGCGTTTGGTGCTGATAAGCCTGTTGTCCAAAATAAGATTCGGTCAAGGACATTCCCAAGTAGAACACCTGGACTACTTAGAGATCCCATTACTGCCACCAGTACCGCCATTTCAGTTTCTCCCTGCTCAGAAAATGTCTTTACTCTGACACCGTCAAAAGGATCTTCACCTTCGCTCTGTGCTCCTTCAGAATCAGCCAAGGATTCTCCGAGAAAATCTCCCACGCTCCCATGGGAGGACTACTCCCAGGAAAAAATCTCTCCAGTATCTGCAGTTAAATCAAATATGATGACTGAGTTAAGTTCAAAGCTTCAACATATGAGTGGAGTTTCATGGTCCAGGCCACCAGAATCTGCAGTATCATTTACACCTGAAAGACCAACTTCACTGCAGAGACACAGGTACGTGCAATGGGTTGTAGTGGGTAAAGTATTATGGTGCAGATAAACTTTTTGTTGTTGTTGAAAACTGGATGAAGTCAATGAAAATTGAAAATTGTATTTATTTTAAAAATTGCTGTGTAGTATTTTATATACTCTGGAAGTACTTAAGGCCCTATTCCACCGGACGATTGCACCGATCGTTCGCATAATTGTTAACGATTAACGATCTCAAACGACCGCTATTGCGAAAGACCTGAAAACGTTCACTCATTTCCATGGAACGATAATCGTTACTTATGATCGTATTTGCCATTGCTTTTTCTTCGCTATTTCTTCGCTATTGCGTTCGTATCTACTGCGAACGACCGACCGACGTCTTATTCAATGCGAACGATTTGCAAACGTTTTGCGAACAAGCAACGATAAAAATAGGTCCAGGTCTTATAAAGCGATCAACGATTTCTCGTTCGGTCATTAATCGTTAACTGCATTTCAACCGAACGATTATTGTTTAGATTCGAACGATTTAACGATAATCTGAACGATAATCGTCCGGTGGAATAGGGCCCTTAGACAGCACTGAGCCCTGCATAGTAAAGCTTAGTCTGTTGGTACACCCCATTGATGCCAACCAGTCTGATTTTCAGCCGAACTTGGCTTTTATAATTTATTGGCTATACATACAAAAATTCACCCAAAATTTGTAAGCCCCCAGAAGTATTTTTTTTTTTTTAAATAAGGTTTTCAAAAAGTTTCCATGTGCATACTTGAGTTGGATTATTCAACATTTGAATACTGGTGGCAGAAGAAGTTGGATGCAGCCCTAGGGAGTGTGGGAAAACATGGATACAGACTATGGTTCTATTCATGGTTTCCACTACTCCTTAGGGCTGCATCCAACTTTTTCAGCCATCAGTATATCCGAGTCAAGCATGGTTGAGTTGTGCTCTTCTCTACTGCTTACTAATTCACTGTGACCAACACTTCTTGAGAAAAAGCTAGACTGTCACCTCAGCCCTATCTTCTGTGCAAGTTTCATGATCCTGTTTTAGGTTTTGGTCCAAAATGTCTCCAACCCTCTCATTGACAAGGGCTTCATCAACACAGAAGATCACAACATCATCCCTACAATGTCCTTAAAAAGGATGATGTTATTATTGTAATAAGTAAATAATGCCTCTATGTATCATTTAGGCGCTCCAGAGGAGTTTAGCTTGACCATGTTGCTTGACTTGCCATGTCTTTTGGCTCTGCTGAATGGGGGTATATGTGTAGCAAACCATTGCCAGCCAATTATTTCTTTGGAGAGTGATTGGGCTTGTTTCTCATAGCCATTGTATGCCAGACTATCACATATAATTAGAGATGAGCGAACTTTGAGCAAGCTCGAGTCGATCCGAACCCGAACTTTCGGCATTTGATTAGCGGTGGCTGCTGAAGTTGGATAAAGCCCTAAGGCTATGTGGAAATCATGGATATAGTCATTGGCTGTATCCATGTTTTCCAGACAACCTTAGAGCTTTATCCAAGTTCAGCAGCCACTGCTAATCAAATGCCGATCGTTCAGGTTCGGATCGACTCGAACCCGAACCCGGTTCGCTCATCTCTACATATAATACTTTGCAATTAAAACAATACATAGAAATATTGAATATTAAATATTGAAAATGTCAACTTTTTTTTTTTTTTCTGTGGCTTCATTCCCAACTCTAGATTTCAGCCTCAGATCACTCAGGAGTCACAATGATGGAATTGTATATCTGTTCTCATGTTAGAATCACCTGCACTTTAGTCAAATCCTGCAATTTAACATCCCAGAAGAGGTCGAGATGAACAGGCTTTGGTCACAGCATCTCAGTAAATTATTGTTCATTGGCTGATCTCAGCTTGTCTTTAGATCTAAAAACACCAACAATAATGGAGGAACCACATGAAGGATCATTCGTGTGGCTCTACCTACACAATAACTCAGCTATGTAGGAGGCTACTTAAATGAGTGCCAATTTACTAGATTGGCGCTTGTATCGGGCACAGTTCTTCTCATCTGCAGGGACCCTTGGTCAGTGTATAAAGCCTCAGGTTTTCAGAAACATCTATCAAATACAGAAATGTTGCTGCGCCTCATTAGTACAGAGTAGGGTTCTAGTTGCCTGTGATTTATGAAATACTAATGAAAGGTACTGATTCTCCCAACAATGGTTCTGCACGTCTTCTTTACGGCAATGTTATCTGGAAAAAGTTAGCAAAATAGCCTTTTGGCGGCTTTATGTAAGCAAATGTCTGATGCCATGAAGAACTTTGAGTCGGGTAATCAGCCAAACAGATTAAGATCTATTGCTCCTCAACATTAGAGACTAACATTCTGATTACTGTATCAGAAAAGATTTTGACATTTTGTCAAGGTGACAAGGTGAAATGTTATTACATATCACACTTACACCTTAAGACTCCTTGAAGTCACTTGACATCTCCCAAAGTTAACTAGAACCCTACACTGACCTGACAAAGGGGTAGGAATCTAAAATATCACTGTCTACAGATACAGTTGGTGTCTGGTTCAGCTGATAACCAGAAAGGTCAGTCTTCGATGGCTTATAATTTTTTATTAATTTTTTCTTTATGTTTTCTTTTTCATTAACAGGATATCTGATGACTCTGCTGCTTCTCTGATTTCTTCAAAACCAGTGAGCAGTTTATTTCATAACTGGCCTAAGTCTCCACAGCCTACTCCAAAACACCCCAAAAGTGTGGATTTTGACATTCGACCTACCTTAAGAAGAGCACCAAGCCCGTCAGCCTTGCCCACGGAGCACAAAATAAGTCCAACTCCACGTCCTTCTTCTCTACCCATCTTGCCTTCTGCCCCTGTTTACACAGGGGTCTTTGACCTGAGAGGCTCCCCCACAGCTGGAGGAGATACTTTCCCTGGCTTCCAAACGGGCAGTCGGTCCCTTTCTCCAACACATTTCATTCTACCCCCCACGGAGAAACCATTTGCCTCTAAGCCCATTCACTTTTGGACAAAATATGATGTGGCTGATTGGTTGGACTATTTAAATCTTGGTGAACACCGAGAACATTTCTTAGACAATGAAATTGATGGCAGCCACTTACCATCACTGACCAAGGAAGATTACATTGACCTGGGTGTAACAAGAGTCGGCCATCGAATGAACATTGACCGAGCTCTGAAATTTTTCTTGGAGAGGTGATTTCAAGTCATTTGATTCCTAGTTACTTCATCTTTGCATCCATCCCCTCAAACCTAAACAGGTTTGGTGCAAGGTCCCAGGAGAGGAGAGTATGAATGTACTTTACCTTGAGTCAAAATTTAAAAGCATAACAAGAACAATATATATATATATATATATATATATATATATATATATATATATATATATATATATATCTCATGCACAGAATTTTCCTGAAATGATTGATTCACCAGCTGCTTATTTTATTATAAGGGGGCGATGTAGGCTATATATTGAGCCATGATGTACATTCGAGAGCTGGAGGCACCAATGAATAAGGAAATTACTCTAGCACTGTAGTGTTCCATTTTCACTGTGCCCCGATTTTTCTGTTTCTTGCATCTTTACTGACAACATAGTCATGTAGGCAGAAGGTCAAATGCATTGCTTGGAGAGAGATTTCAGTACTACTGTAAGGGGGAGAGTAGGATATCAAGAGATTAAGGCATAAGCAGTCTTCCCTAAAGCTGTGGATATATTGTGTGTGGACTCTCGGACAATGGTTGTATACAAATATCTAACCAAACTATATTTCAGGAGATAGGCGCCAACATAACTTTTATTTTCTTAGAGTAAAGCTGCCATTTAATCACAGCCATTGGGTTTGAGAACATGGGACAACATGCTTCTCTTACTGTAGGTGGCCAACGTGAGTTTTTCTGAACTGTGTAGGACTGATACCAGTACATCATAAAACAAAACCACTGGTTTACCATTCCTCTCCATCATCCAATTTGAGGCATTATATTTTTTAACCTCTTTACAAGAGTTGCTGAACTGAGCCAGCTATGCGATGAAACCGAGCATTTTTAGCGTACTTTTCTTGTATGGGATGTTGCATAGTGTTATAAAGCTTTGGGAACACATGTGAAGGGGTATGGTAAGAGCGACTAGCTGTGTTTAAGGAAGATGGGCATTAGAAACTCAATTGGTTGTTCTCCAGATTAGACTATACCGTCATTTCATGATGGATTTAAATTGTGCCGAAAAGGTACTGGTGGAAACCATGCTCTTAAAGCTTGGCACTTTACTGAACGCTAAAGGCAACAGTTGGGCACTAATTAGTTATGTCATTACTTTCTAGAATAGAAGGTACTCCACTGTCTCATATATCAATGATGTCCTGGCCAGTGTCATAGCTGAAAGGTTGCCTACAGATTGGCCGGCACTGGGTACACACTAACGTTCACTTTTCTAAGATTTGCTGTATGTTATTTTACGTTATGCCAGTAGTTCTCTATCAAAAGACAAGGGCTTTATTGTCATACATTGTTTCTAAAAGGACAGCGTAGATCGTTCCGATACATTTCACAGATGACCTTGCTGTAATATGATCTAAGATTTTTTTATACTGTGCCCATCCACAGCCACTGTCCACAGCCACTGTAGAAAAACTACAATTCTCATCATGCCTGGACAGCCAAAGCTATAGTTTTGGCTGTCAAGGAATGATTGGAATTGTAGGCTGAAGGGCCGCATGTTTGACAGCAATGTACTAGGAGAGAAGGCCAGTAAGTGCCCATTTAAAATGCCATGGCAAATCTTAGCAGAAGTGAACCTATACTTAAAGGAAAAATCTGGCCATTTTTAAAATCCAGTAGGGGCAGGGGGAGTTTAATAACAAGTAGGAAGTTACCTTTCCCCATGCCTGCGGTGAGCAGCAGGACTGGCCTGGGGACTCCCGACGGGCTCCAGGATCTCAGCGTTAAACATGTCATGACCTGGCTGATGGACTGGACACTCAGCCAGTCAGTGACTGATTGGCCGAGCGGTCAGTCAATCCGCCGGGAAAGGCATTTTCCCTCAAGTCGTGACATCATCGCAACTTGGGGGAAACTGCCTTCCGGCGGGTCCTTTGGTCAGTCCCAGCACTCACCGTAGGCATGGGGGGAAGTAAGTTCCTACACTTTATTACATTCCCCCCCGACGGTTGCTGGATTTTAAGAGTGGCCTGACTTCTCCTTTAAGTCTTCAATGTGGCTGCATCATACGATCTGTATTACAGCTTCAAGACTTGGACCGCCCACCTTAAAAGTAAACTTAGAACACAGTGGGGTTCTTCGATTATCTAACTACTTCCTTTGTCCACACAATGCTGTAAAATAGGTGCAAATATATGGCTACATTATGGTTATTTGAATAGGACATTCATGCTTCTGTCCTTCATGGTTAACCAAAAATAGGACTGGCCTCCATAACAGTGGAAAATTGAAAAGTCTGTTCTTCAATACAGTTTTGGTGAGAAACAAATGGGACAATGAATCACCCAAATGTCAATCTGAATTTTAATTTAAAAGGGTTGACCTACAATAATATATTACGTTTTTCTGGGTCTCGCAAAACTTTATTTTTCAATTGGAATTTTTGCTTAATGGATCCTCTGTCAATATATTTAATGTTACAAACTTTAAGTGGTGCCCTCTGGTGTTTTTTTTCCCCCCTCTCAGAATGTCCACCTAATATGTCAGTAAAAGTTGAGCAAATCTTCAGTAAGATTTGCCAAACTTTCCCCAGAAAAGTCTGGTACAAGACTGAACACATATATATGGGGGTTTGAAAATTTTACTCAAGATTAAGCTCTACTCTAGTGTCCAATTCTGTCGAGAAGAAGCCCCTTCTTGATTTCTATAACCAGGTCTGCACAAAGCAAGAATCACTCCACTTCCTGTATAGAAGAGGATCCGAGGATGAACATGTGTGACCACCAGCACTGGACACGAGGTGGTCATTTTAAGAGTGAATCAAAAGGATACCAAGGGAAAGTGTAAGAACTCATTAACAATGCTCATGTTCTAAATATCCCCCCTCTGAATTGTTAATGAGTACATTTCAGGTGTGGGCTACCCCTTTAAACACATATGACCGTGAATTACAATCAAAATTTACAAAGTAAAATTTAGAATCTTTTGGAAGATGCAATGAGTGGTCTCTTAGAATAAACTGTGGAGATGGTCAATCTTCATTTTGTATTGTAACCTGAAATGGTCACCTCTATATATTTAGGAGTCAATGCACTCTCTCTTTTCCTCTTTAGCCAAAGCCGAAAGACCACTGTGCTGTTGTGACTGAGATCCTGATTCCTTTATCCTCAGACACAACATTATCTTAGTTTTATTTAGACTCATACTTTCTTTTTACATTTCTTAAAGACTGTGGACGACTCTGTGTGGTCAGGCTGATTGTCTGGTTGTAGACGTCTCAATGTTAACTAAGAGGTATAAAGAGGCGCTTGGGGAATTCAGTGGATATCTGGTATTTATAGCCTTATTTTATATAATTTTATCAGTTATATATATACTGTATATGCATGTATGATGCACTGGAGAGAACACAATTGAGATGAATCACTCTGTGATGTAGTGAGATTTATTGTAAAGACTATCATATATATATATATAAAATGCCACTTTAACAGGATGTTTTATTCCTGGATACAGTGATAGTTTATACTGCTATACTTGACAAGGGAAAATCTTCTTACTGGGTCACAGCTCTTTGGTACCATCCCCTTACCTATTGAATTTTTTGTAGTATTAAATGCTTGCTATCACTGGTTCACATTTGCAGTAAAATTTAAAGGGGCAATGTATGGTGCAGGTTGTATAATAGGAGTTACTGAATAGTTACCTGTGAAAGCCAAAGATTGATTTCATACTGTGGCACTAGTCCACGGCCTTTCCGTAACCCCATGCTTCATGCTTTCCCATCTTATGCAGTCCGAAGAATACGTTGAACTCAGCTCCTATTCCTCAAATTCTTGTAACAAAATAAAAGCTGTGCTGTGATTGGCTGCTATGGATAACAAGGGCATTTGTTTTGTTAGCCAATTTTGATATATCAGGCCCATGGTGTTGATCCTTCCAACATTTTTTATTGATACGTAAAGTAGTTAGTTATTCTCCAAAGAGAGAAAGTGATAAAACAAGGTCCTACAAATATTATTGAATCCATACAGTACCTTCCAATAGTTGGACATACCATTCAATAGTGGGATATTAAACGGGTTCTCCGCACATTTAGGCCATCAATGTTTTATTAATGGGATGGGAACGCCCCACTTTGATCAGCCCTTTACATATACACTTTGAACAGCCGGAAGTTGCGGCTCCATACATTGTGTACTATTGGTAGGTTACGGAATCTCATCCTTCATTCACTTGAGTGCTGAAACGACCACTACATTACATTGTGCATATGCCGGAGCAGCTGATGTCAAGTGTTGGCACCTCGCTGACCAGACATTGATGGCCTGTCCTGAGGATAGGAGATCAATTTAAAATGCCCAGAGAACCCCTTTAAATCTTGTCAGCCCATCTAAACCCCAACCTCTTCTCCCCACTCAGCTGCCCCCTTATGAAACTTCCTCTTGACCTGTACTGTAGTAGGAGAGTCCTTCAAAAAAACTGGACAGGACTGTTGGAAGGATTGCTGACAGTAGCTCGATGGGATTTTTTAGCAATTACTGCCGGCGGCTGTCAAAAAGACATCCGATATTTGACCATGATCATTATAGACAGCCGTCATTAGCAAATATCGGACATCTTTTTGACGTGTGAACTATATACAGTAATTTGTATATATCCTAGTCTCCATATATAAATGAACCAAGATTGCAGTTGTAGGTAGCTTTCCCTGCCCTTTTTTATTTATTTTATTTATTTTTTTAAAGAAAGTCCCTATTCTATTTTTCTTCCCAATACATCCAGTGTCCTAAAGGTTATCCAGAAATCAATGTAATGTTGCTTTTATCTTTAATGGTTTGGATTTTTATATATGGTGTTTGGTATTTGCCTCCTCGACAGACTGTGCCCTAGTGAAAAACAACAGGAGAAAGATTTCACAAGATTTCCGAATCCTCTGGTTGTTCAAGATGTCAGGGATATGATTCATATTGGCACTTTGTAGTTATCAAAATAGGCTGCTTTTTATTTCTTTCTCCAATAGCCCATTATCCTGTCTTAAGGGCTCAGAATGATATCGCTTTAGCTATTTTTATCTTTTTATCTCATTGCCAATAGACAAGATATTGATGTTACTGAAAAAAATATATCTATCTATATATTATAACAAATACACTCAAAAAAAAACTGTCTTCCAGATGACAGAGGGCATCAAAGTTTTTTTTTTTTTTTTTCAATTTATATTTATAAAAATAGAAACGGTAATGTCAAATTTTTATTGTATTGAGCTTATTTATTAGGTAGTTTACTCTATACTGAATTATTTTGAGGATCCCCAATGTTACCTTTTTGGAAAAAAACTATTGGTCTCAATATAACAAAATAATTAAAGTGTCTCTTTGATTTAGAAAAACTTTTGACATACAAGTTTTAATCAGACTCCAACGAATATCTAAATATTGCCCGTAGAAGTTTATGGATTATGGATGAGTATTCCACTCAGGAACCTACTCTATGAGCCAGAATGAAAAGCTACTGTTACAAATGGCTCTTGATGTAGTGGACTCATGATGTCCATATATTACATTGCTGGTGTTGGACCCATGGGGATGATCCAGCCCCTCGAGATTTAAAAAAAAAAAAAAGAGGGACTAGGGATTATAACCCACATGTAGATACTTAAAGCACTAAACAATTTCCAAACCTCTCAAACTTAACCCCTCAAACATGCTGTTACATTTAGCTCTTTCAGTATATGGTGATGGTTTCTAATGGTTTACTGCAATAACCGTTTAGATCCTGTGCATTTGTGGTCTTGCTTTATAGACTTTTTACATTTTTCATTTGATTTACTTTCACAATTTTACTAATATAGAAATTTGACTTAATTTGGTTAAACAAAGTACTCCTACAGGAATTACCTGCTCATTTGTGCTACTTAAAGGGGTTTTCCATTAAGAATTATGAGACAGGTAAAAATTTATGTTATAAATTTGTTAAATTTTCAAAAACAAATGTTAAATTAAAGTTGATGAAAGTGAATGATTTCACCCGAAAGGCCCGTTCCCACTGAGCAAAACTAGCGGAACTAGCGCGCGCCTCCCATAGACTCCCATTATGAGCGGGAGGCTAACGGCCTAGTTTTGCTCAGTGGGAACGGGGCCTAATGGTCCTCAGTTGGGTAAAATCTAACGGGGAATTATTAGCCACCGATGACAGACTTTTATCATCCAATAGAAGTTGGCTGTGTTGAACATTTTTGTGTAAAATTCAGATGATTCATTTACAATTGGTCACTTCATTAATGACCAATCTTCAGGAAAGAATATTCTTGGAATATTCTCAGAATGTTATTGATCATGTATGGGGAAGTCTCAGCAACTTTAACTGTTAATGTAGACTAAAATGTGTATGGCTGTGTCTGTGATATCAGGTTGTTCAAAGGTTGTTCAACCATCAACCTGCATTTATCTATTCTGTATGTCCACCTTTAGATGAGCCACTTTTCAAAGAAAGGAGAGGTATCCCAATTTATTTTTATAAATACTGACTGTGCACATGTGGCCCACTAACCATCCCTTGTTCTCAGTGAAGTTCCCAAGCATTGGAAGCTTATGTTACATTATCTAACTAGTCAATTTATTTTTAACTACACCGAATATTATTATTATATTATTGTTAGGTGTTGGGAAGTTTAATAAAATAAAATATTTTGGGCGGATACAACTTGGGGAGCCTGGGCTGGCAGTTATTGTATGTCTATGGCCAGCTCGCCTATTTTAAAATTGTCATCAGATGGATTCTATAATAACTAGATGGTATAATTTATGGCCATCTTACAATTGGTGACAACATTTGGCAATTTGGGTTCTCCTACATTTTTTTTAGAATGATTGACACTCCTATGGATGGGCTGTGTATAGTACTGCAGTGTAGCCTCATTTAGAGGGGTATACCCAGGGACATTTTTTTTTCCCTATAAAGGATCCTGGGTGCTACAAGAATAAAAAAATAAAGCCAACTCACCTCCCAGATTCCAACTGCTGCTATTCCGACAGCTTCCAGTCCCCGCCCCTTTCAATTTTTTCCTGCTTCTGATGACATGCTGATGAAATGTCTGCTCAGCCAATCAATGAATGAGGCAGATCACCGCTGATTGGCTGAGCAGGCAGTTTCTGAATGAATGGCACATCATTGAAAGCAGGAGGAGTACAGGGGAGACTAGAAGCTTTTAAAATAGCAGCGCCTGTAGATTGGGGCAGGTGAGTATTACTTTAGTGGCACTGTTTCTGTCTTTTATTTTACTTCTAAATCAAAAACGAATTTATTCATTTATAATTATGAGTTAAGATAAAGTGTCACTGTCATAATAACTTTAAAAATCTAAATCAACAGTAGATATGATATAAAGCAAGTTTGCTGTATAAATTCATTTTTTATTGTTGTTATCATGCTGTAAAACAAAGCTGAACTTACCAGAAATCCAGGTCCAGTCTCCAGAAGGCAGATTTTCTTGTGCTGGTTGAAAAAAACAGACTAAAGACAGGAATTCCGGACAGTACAGAGAGTCACGGCTCAATGTGTCCATCAGTCACATGACTGCCTTCTCTCTGTGAGCGCTCAGATGGCCTGGGATACACAGGACTTCCTGTTTTCTGACTGTTTCCTGTTTTTTGAGGGAAAAAAAATTGTTAGAAAACAGTAAGTGCTGTTTTTTCCATGATAACAAAAAAAAATGTATCATGAATGTAAATTGCAAGCTTGCTGTATATCACATCTACTGTTGATTTAGATTTTGAAAGTTATAACAACAACTACACTTTAAGTATACTGAAATAGTTGGAAAAAGTTGAGTGAGTTTTGATAAGTGAGTTATAGTTATAGTTACCTATAGCTGAACCACAGTGCTTGAAATTGTACATAAGTTTAAAAAAAAAAAGAAAAGTAAGGCTGGTTTTAATGTAATATATCACATGTAAGAATATTGATTTATCCCAGAACTGTGCATAGTCTCCAATGAAAATGTTTGATTTACTAATAATTTCCTGATAACGGAAGTGCAGTGTTATGGGATCAAAGGATTTACTGATTTAAATATTGAATATAGAATTTTGACTATTTCTATTAGCCTGAAAAATGTTATCATACCTATGATCATGTTATATGCAAAAAAAAGTGTGAATAGCTTCTCAAAAGAATATTTTAATAATATATTGTATATTTTATATTATTTATGATAAATTTTATTTAATATTAAAATATAATCGATAGCCGTTTCAAATAAATAGTATTAAATGCATTTTACTTACTTACTATGAGAATTCAAAAAAATGACTCCCTATTGTTAAAAGGGGTCTGAGAAGTTTTAATAAATGAATGAAAATAATGATTATTTCTTCAAATTTTTTTAGTAAGTAGTTGATATTGTAATGTGTCGTAAAAGTAACTAGTCCATTCAATTTAATATTTCTAATTTATTTTTTAAAAAATCCCTCAATATTTTATTTAATTAAAATATTAATATATGTCCCTAGATATAGGGACGTATTGTTTAAATGAAATCTAATTTTAAAAATGTATATTATTTTTAGGGGTTGTTCAGGACTTTTCTTTTCTTATATTATTTTAAATTATGTTCACACAACGTCAAAAATAGAGAAAAGGTGGAAGATTTTAAAATTTAAATAATGTCCGTTTTTGCAGCGATTTAACTGACTGCAGAGGCAATGCATTGAAGTCAATGGAAAGACGGACGTCCAATGCACACAATGTATTGAATAACGGATGTTTTTGCCGCGGAAGTCAAAATAATGAACATGATCATTATTTTCGGACGTCTTTTGCAAACAGCGGATGTTTTTTTATTAGTTGTTCACACAGTTTTTCTTTTGTCACCGTTCTCACTCCATTTTGATTCTTAAATTCAATGGACTTTTCAATTAAGACACACCCAAAGGCCAATTAGTAATCCCAAACTAGAATAATGTACAGACACCAGTCATTGCACTGGGGAGGCCAGACAGCTAAATGACGTCCGTTATTTTAGACTCAAAATGATGGACGTCATTTTAAACAGAGCATAGAAAACGTTGTGTGAACATAGCCTAAGATTGACAAAAAAAAAAACAGTGTTATAAACAAATATACAACAAATATGTATTTCAATTTATATTTTCATTTTTTTTTACGTCCAAAATTCCACAATTTCTTAAAGGGGTAGTGCACCAAAAAAAAATTTCTTTTAAATCAACTGCTGCCATGAAGTGCCAGAGATTTGTAATTTACTTCTATTAAAAAATCTCAAGCTTTCCAGTACTTATCAGCTGCTGTGTGTCCAGCAGGAAGTGGTGTTTTCTTTCCTGTCTGACACAGTGCTCTCTGTTGCTTCCTCTGTCCATGTCAGGAACTGTTCAGAGAAGGAGCAAATCCCCATAGAAAACCTCTCCTGCTCTCCAGACTGGAAATAATACCACTTCCTGCTGGGCATACAGCAGCTGATAAGTACTGGAAGGCTTGAGATTTTTTAATAGAAGTAAATTACAAATCTCTGGCACTTCATGGCAGCAGTTGATTTGAAAGAAAAAAATTTTTGGTGCACTACCCCTTTAAACAAGTATTTTCTTGTTAAGGTTTTACCTCTCTTTCCAATAGTGCATGTAGAGCAAAAAACAGAAATGTCAACTTAAAGGGAAGAAGTCACTAACTAATCTGCTGATATGTCCTTATAGCTCACTGGGCACTAAGGGCCCTATTCCACCGGACGATTATCGTTTGCATAATCGTTAACGATTAACGATCTCAAGCGACCGCTATTGCGAAAGACCTGAAAACGTTCACTCATTTCCATGGAACGATAACCTTTACTTATGATCGTAATTGCGATCGTTTCTCTTCGCTATTTATTCGCTATTGCGTTCGTATGTATTGCGAACGACCGAACGATGTCTTATTCAATGCGAACGTTTTGCGAACAAGCAAGCATAAAAATAGGTCCAGGTCTTATAAAGCGATCAACGATTTCTCGATTTAACTGCATTTCAACCGAACGATTATCTTTAGATTCGAACGATTTAACGATAATCTAAACGATATTCGTCCGGTGGAATAGGGCCCTAAGAATGAAGGTAATTTTCCTACCTTGATCCTTGATGCTTTGGTCCTTGTAGTTAATTAGATATATAAATGAAGTGGTTTGGTGCATTAATTAGGGGGGGTGGGTTGGTTGGGGCACATTGCTGCACTGAGGGTAATAGTTATCTACATATCTAATAAACTACGAAAATTTCAAAAAATGCGCAGAGGATGAAGGTAAGTAAATTACCTTCATCCTCAGTGCCCTGTTCGCTATAGGGACATATCAGCAGGTTAGATGCTTCTAACCTGCTAATAGTTTCCCTTTGAGGTTTTGCGAAATGTGGGTTTTGACATTGGGTCATTTACTAAGGTTACAGTTTTATTTTTTCTTTTCTAAAAGCATTAGCATTGTAAATGTGAATAGATGTGCAAAAAAACAACAACAACCCTTGTAATATTTCCTATTTAAAATTGCTGCAATAATGTACACATAATAGATGGACAAAATGTACAAATCAAGTCTGTTTTAGTATTTCCTGCATGTTTTTGCCATCTAAACTAATATACACAGGTTACCAACATTTTAATAAATGTAATAGCTGCCAAATATTATATAAGTATATAGTGGCAGTTTATACTTGAAGGAATGTTTTAATTATGATAATTATCAGCATAAATGATCAAAACCATATAAAAGAATTAATAGAACACTTTTGTAAAAAAAAAAAAAATCAAAAAAACTATTTTTAAAAAATTCTTTAACATAACTAAATGGAATGATAGTCTTACGGTAAAACATATATAAATATATATATATATATATATATATATATATATATTTTATTTTTTTTTTGTTCATTAGCTCTTTCAAACACTATTCTTATTGATTTTAATTTTTGTAACTTATCTTACGTGCCCCCCCCCCCCTCAAAAAATTTGTAAAAAATTCAAAAACAGCCCTAAAAGTGGTAGGTTTAAAAAAATATTAAACAACCATATGATTTGCAGCCAGGATTTTCCGAAAGATGAAAAATATAACTATTTTTCCATTCTTATTTTTTAATTTTATTAATACTTTCTTATAATAGTAGAAGTCAGTTCTTCATATTGCAGCTGTTGCACTGAAAAATATTCTGTATGGGGTAAGATTTTTGTTTGTGACAATAAGAAAAATTCAAAGTTCAAAGATGTTATTTTTGACAAAATGTTGTAGCTTTTAGGCTTTTGTTAAAGGAGACCTGACCCCCCCCCACCGTGCCGGGGTGAATGCCGCCCGACCCTCCCGCTAGAGACCCTTATACTTCCCCCTTCTCTCCAAGTCCCGCGCCCGGAGCCAGTCCTGGGACGGAGATATCCCCGTCGGAAGCCATACGCGCGCTTCGGAATCATTTCAGGAGCGCGCACGCCGGGCTTCCGACGGGGATATCTCTGTCCCGGGACCGGCTCCAGGCGCGGAGCCAGGTTCCCTTTAAGGTGCGCGTACGCTTTTAATAGCTGTTCACTGAACATTGCCTTGGCTGACAACTGTCTCACTCAATCCCCCCATACCCATGTATATTTAGTGTGGTTGAATGTTCATGTATTCTGAAAGAAAAGGTGAGGTGGCAGGCAGTGGCTTACCACCCTGAAACCAAAAGGGTTGGGCAGTTGAAATCCAACATGCCTGATCCTTCTCTCCCATAAAATCATTAGTTGGGGGAGTTGGTCCCACCAAATAGGGCAAGTTTGGCTGAATTTTAACTAACGTCTATGGGGACCATTAGACTTTTCTTTTCCTAATCATAAAAAGGATTGTCTGGTTTAAAAAATTTTCAAATACCGTAATTAGGAAAGGGTAGTCTCTTTTCCAGAGCTACATAAATTAGCATTAAGGTTCGCCCTATCTCTGGAGGACCCAGCAGGTTTGTGCATTACACCACTAGCCCATTAATCTCAGTGTGCACTATGTATGCACAATGCTTCATTTCCCCTGTGAGGGTGCTAAAGATAAAATAAACATAAGCTTCTGGGTTTCCCTAAAGATTTTTTTTTTTTTTTTTAACAGAAAGGGCTTGGCAAACATGAAAACCTCTTGAAATCTGAAAAGAAATACAAGCATTCATTTGGTACCACCTAATCTTCTTTTACCTAAATACGTCTCAGTCACCTACGTAACCCTACGATAGGTTAATCTATTTAAGGTATTATTCACCTTACCTAAAGGTTAAAAAAAAGTGTCAAGATTTATTATGTGGGTTTTTAAGACCTATACTATTCTCTACTTTAAACACTGTGTATAAAAGAAAGACTCTGCTTGTTCAAAAGGTTGTAGAGCTCTAAACTTCTGCTTAGAAAGTTGTAGAAAACGAGAAGGGCAAGGCGCCATGATTTTCTGCAACTGCTTTAAATAGCTTGAAGCCTTTTGATTTACTGTGAATATGCATCCAGAGTCTAGGACCTTTAAAGATACTGTATACTTTATTATACTCTGTGGTGAACGCTCCATTCCCCCATCCTATAAGGCGGATTACATCTGAGAGAATCACATTTTACATAGAAATATAGTTTTGTTTTTTTCCCGACCATATGCTGACCATAAATTATGGCTGCTGGTTATAATGGAGTCAATTGATCCTATCCTTATTGGCCCATATGGGGTTTATCAGGTTGCCATCAAGGTTATTTGTAATGGACAAAATAGAAGACAATAGAGAAGAATGCACTATATTTGAATGCCCGTACTCTTTATGGAATGACAAAAATATTGTTTCATATGTCACAAGCTTAAAGGGGGTAGTCTCATTTAACAAAATTGGATAGGGAATATCTAGCAAAGCAGTGGGTGCTGCATTCATTCTCTATGGGGCTTTAAAGGGGTTTGGATCACCCACTGGTCTGACAGTCCTCTATTGAACTTTGTGAAAGAGTATACCTGTCTGTTTTTAGAACACCTATATTTCAAGTAAGCTTCTTAACTTTAAAAGAAAGGGTTGTTCATGCCCCCGCCCTCTTGCTCCGCACCAAATCCCGCCGGCTATCTCTTTCAATGGGAGGCCTCTCGTGCCTCTGCTCTCCGTGCCTCTTTGCTCGAAGAATTGACATGTCAATTCTTTGAGCGGAGAGGCACAGAGAGTGAAGGTGCACAAGGCCTCCCATTGAAAGAGATAGCAGGCGGGATTTGGAGCGGAGTAAGCGGGCGGGTGTTCCGATAGGAATTTCGGCGTTAATTCCGTAGTGTGAATAGGCACAACAGCTGTAATTCTTCTTCTCCTCTTTGGTGGCACTGCGGTGAAATAGAACACTTAGGATACCAGCAACAGGACAACCCGTGATGAATTCGTTATCAGGAGACCTTAACAAAAAAGGTTAGCCTATAGCAGATGTCCCCTTTAAACTATGTTGCTTTAATTAATAAAAAAAAAAATTGAAGTGGAGTGCATACAACTATACACATAATTAGGCATATCCATTACTCTATGTTCCCACGCTCTATAAACAATGTCCGCTCCGGCTGTAGGTAGTGTTGGTAGGTATACAGCGTGTGAACATAGCCTTATAGTGTATTTAATTTATTTTTCCTTTTCGGAGCTCTAACTCTTTCTTTGGTCAGACAATCTGTATGTGGAACCTCTTTGTAATTATGATGCCATTTTTTGTCAATGTATCGAATGACCCTACTTAAGTTCTTATAGGATGGCATTGACATGGAGTTTTATTCACAATGATGAGATCTAGAATATTTAATTTTATTTTTGATACATATATACAGTTTATGTTTCATACTTAAAAGGCATGTCTTAAATGAACATCTTTATTGAAGAGTTTACTAGAAAAACTTTTCATATGCTCTGTTAGTCTGGGTTCATAGAGGGGCTACTAACCGTCTTTCTTTGGCCGTTGGATGGCAATCCTTTAGGACTACTGTCATTTTGAGGCCAAATAACATCTGTTTTTTTTAGTTTTTTTTTTTAAATAAATGTTATTTGACCTCAAAATTAAGTCCGTCTTTTAAGCCAAAAAAGGATGGTGTGGGAACATAGTCTTACACTGTAGAGGACACAGCTCATCTATTCATTGTGTTAACACCCCTTTGATTTCCTTTCCCCACTGGTGGCGCTGCAGGAATTGACAACTTGCTGCCTGGTCCTCCCAGGGAATGAAGTTGATTGCTAGCGGTCCTAATAACAGAACTTCTTTTGATCAGCGTGGACTATTTTACAGAGCGATAATCAGTCAAATCAGGCTAAATATCGCTCCTTGCAATAGAGACAACGATCAGCCGATGACAACGATCATTGGCGCTTGCTTACAGGAAGCATCGAATCGTATAATATGGCATTTAAGTCTTTAAGGGGCTGTCCATTTTTTTTTTACCTTGGTCATAAATTACCATTTTACTAGAAATCGTTTATAAATGGCTCCTATCTCCCCCTATACACACAAAGTCATGTGACTGCTGAATGGATCTCTGTTACATGTTTTCTTTCCGCCAAAGTCATCAAGCTGGGGGGAGCTCTAAGAGGTAATAAATAAGACTTCAGTTTGACTAAAAACTGCAAGTTGACAGTTATGGCCAAGTTAAAAAAAAAGTTTTTTTATGGTGCGTTCACACCTACAGGATCTGCAGCTGATTTTCTGCAGCAGATTTCAGTTAAATAACTGAACACAGCATCAGATTTGATGCTGTGTTCAGTTATTTAACTGAAATCTGCTGCAGAAAATCAGCTGCAGATCCTGTAGGTGTGAACGCACCCTTAAAAGTAATCCCGGACAAACCCCTTCAGGAGGCAGTGGGTGTAACTAGAGTTTATAGTTATATCATCACCATAAGGCAACTGTAATATATTTGTAATTTGCACACCCCATTGATTTTTCTTTAGCAATATACAGATGTAGCAGAGCTTGCTTTACAGATTAGAGCTAAGTTGGTCATTTCGCATGACGTCACAATATCACGTATTTTGTTTTTTCACTTTACTGCAGGGAAACCTACTGAGTTATTTAAACTCACGTAGTTGGTAATCACGGTGCACAAAAAAAAAAAAAAAAGATTGAATGACAAAATTCTGCTCCACTACAGCAATGTATGTTGTAATTGGCACAAGAAGCCTTGTACGTGTCGTCTAAAGGTGGACGCCCAACCACGACATTCTGTTGGTGTTAGGAGCCTGGAGTCGTATAATGTTTACCTTTTCTGCTATATGTGTATATACTTTTGGTGGATTTTTGGGGGAGTTGTTTCTGAATAATGCTAATGAACATGAGAAAGAAGTAATTATATATATAATAAGCTCATTTATTATCAATGGGATATAGCTGCATTTTTTGTACCTTCCCCCATTTTCTACAGCATACGTCAGTGGACTGAATGCCTTTAAATTCCTTTGTTACTGTATAGGCCAGAAATGCATTACTAGGCAAGCCCAGAGCATAAAAATGTTAGGTCTGGACCATACAGGTAGCAGGTAAAAACTCTGTAGGGATAAGCCTTCCCAAGTTAATTTTCAGGTACTGCTCCGACAAATTTGTCAAGTGCATCTTATGACCGGACTGGCCGACAATGATCAGTAGTTGTCAAATACGTCTTTATAATAAATTGATCCCTATATACTAGGCACCAGTGAGACGGGTCCATGGTGGATTTCTTTCTTTGGTTTTGTAAGGCTTTTCAAAAACTATATAACTACAAAGGACTAAAGTCTTGTTGCCTTGTGTTCCAGCTAGTATAGTACCTCAATGTATGATGCTACATATCAACTTGAGTGTCAAGAGGGTTCTGGAGGCCTCCTTTGCCAAAAAAGTTTTTGCTTTTCCTTTGTTTTTCTTTTTTTCTTCTTTTTCCTGTGGTTCAATGTATAAATGACCATATTGTACACATGTGTTGGTTCATCTTCTTAGCGACATAGAGAGAGGCATAAAAGCATGGTTTAAGTAAACATTATTTTTATACCGATAACAAAAATATCCAAAAAATGACTAAAAGTATCTGTCTGGAGATTTTATAATCCAATGTATGTAACGGGTATTTAAAGATGGTCCTCCTGTGATTTCTATTGGTTTAGCTCCCCTGAAGTGGCATGCTGTCCTTATAGACCAATATAGAAGAATATCTAATGAAGATTATATATCGATATGCATTTCCTATACAAGCCGTTATAAAGACTCATTACTGAAGACATATAAAGTGCTGCTTTTTTGTGCTTAAATCAGTAGTTTGTCATCAGAATACAACCCTTTCATCGACACGATTGACAAAAGACAACTTTATATGAACTCTATCGAAAAAGGGGGTTTTCGAGATTTTCCGTCCTGCATTTGAGGGTAATTCATTTTAAAGCCATATCTGCCAAGAGTTGACTTCTATATTTTTAAAGAGAGTAGGATTTTGAGAATGCAGGTGCAAACACATTTAATTGACTGGACTGTTCTCTTTTCATTACCTACCCCCGACCTTCTCTTTCCACCCCATCCGAAACAGTGGCTGTGGGGATTGGTGGTAGAAGATGTGGGTCCAGGCATTCAATGGTTTTCCACAGAGCAGGAGTGGGTGGGTGGAGATATATTATCAAAGGGTGGGTGGGTTGAGTTCTGTGTGTTTGCAACTGAATGTTGACTAATCGGGAGGAATTTTTGGATGAATGTAAGTCCTCCACAGTTGGTGAGGAAAGACGTATCTGCTGCTGGGAAGGGCTATTGAGTATTTCTCATATATTCCCAGGGAAGGTTGGTAAGTAGCATATGTCTACTTCTCGGTTTGGACGCACTGGGTGCCTGTGTTCTCTGATTGTAATAAAAAAATATGTGCCAAACATTTTGTGTCTTGATTTTTTGACTCAATGGCTTGGTAGGATTTACGCTTAATAAACACAATGTTCCAATAATGACCCGATACTGTTACCATTCTCAACTCTTTTAAGACTTGCATGGTCACAGTGACTTTTTTTGTATCTTCTTCAACCATATTTAATCTTTCCACAACATTCCATGTATTATATTGCTGCCATAAGTGAGTTCAC
This sequence comes from Dendropsophus ebraccatus, assembly GCF_027789765.1. Lineage (NCBI taxonomy): Eukaryota > Metazoa > Chordata > Amphibia > Anura > Hylidae > Dendropsophus > Dendropsophus ebraccatus. The sequence goes on from NC_091465.1 coordinate 71,161,468, forward strand.
CACATCTAAAGGTCATCATACTGGACATGTCCTTTATGTATATTGAGAAAGGGCTAATAAAATATTCCGAAACACCTGTACAATGTGCGTAGTGTAGATTCTCGGTTCTTTTATGTGATGGGGGTTATAGTACAGTTGACTGCATATATTTAATGAAGCTTTTAGCATTGCTGCCACTTTCATCTACAGATACAGTTTATAGGAGGTATGGTAGCCAGAGAACCTCCGTAAGGAAGACATCTCTTGTAGAGATGAGATCAACTCAAGCATGTTCAAGTCTGATTGTTTGGCATTTGAATACCGGTGGCTGAAGAGGTTGGATGCAGCCCTAGGGAATCCAGGAAAACATGGATGCAGCCTATTGTGGTATCCATGTTTTTCAGGGCTCCCTAAGGATGCATCCAACATCTTTTCCCACTGTTATTCAAATGCAGAATGATCAGACTCAAGCTTGCTCAAGTTGTGCTCATCTTTAATCTCTTGCCATCAAGGCAAGTTTCACACTACAGTGTACAAAATACATTGAGATGGGTCTTGGCAAATTGTTAAATGGATCCATAGACCCTCATATGTCAGATGTAGTCCAAAACTGTTACTTTGGCCTCCATTTGGGACATACTGTATCTAGCAGGGTCTGATGCACATGATAGCGCAAATCTCTTTACTATTCCATTGAGCTAAATGCAGCAAAAGACTAGTTTCACACTACAGTGTACAGCAGGATTTGGTTAATAAATACATTGGGATTGGTCTTGGCAAGTGTGTTAAATGGATCCATAGACCCCCATATGTCTGAGAGAGCCCAAAACTGTTACTTTGGCCTCCTTTCTGGACATAATGGATTGTGCAGGGTCCGATGTATGTAAAAGGATATATATTAAGCATGATACGTCCTTTTGCTATAGGACCCTAAGTATGATGGATGCAACTTAGCATATGTCAGTCATACATGGCAGGAGCTTCCCCTGTTCTATACGTCTATGAACACTGTTTTTCCAATAAAAAGATGTCCGTTATTACTGCGATTTGAAGCTACTCTGCACCCACTGTGCAGCCCCCCAAACTACTTATGCCTTTGTGTAGCTGCAGTGAAGTCCTTTCGGGTGGTCTTTTCAAAAACGTTGGTGCTGCTTTGGTGAGGCCAAAAATCCAACTTTTATTGGGATCTAGCAATATCAAAGAGGCAGGGCCTAGAGCGCTTGTGCCCTAGGCCAGCACCGCCTATGTGGTGTTGCTCTCCGCTCCCCCCGACGGCACAGTGTAAGCTGTCACTGTGTGTGCGCCACTGTTATCCCCCAAGGCGCATCTGCAGTGATGTTGCCAGTCCAACGCTGCCTCTGTGGTGTGTCCTCCTCACGCCGCCCACGCCCCATGGCAGTGACGCACCTGGCCCTGCACCGCCTCTCCTCTCCTCTGACTGTTGCCACTAATCCCCCCGCGTACCATAGTAACGCATTCTGGCTGGATCTACGTTCCTTCTCCTTTACACATACACCGTTGCAACCCGATCTGGTGCAGGCGCAGTGGCGCACTAGGCTAGAAGGAGAAGGCCTGCCGCACACATTGTGTGTAAAGGAGAGAGGATGCAGATCCAGCCAGAGGGCATCACTATGGTATGCGTAGGGCGGCAACAGGCGGTGAGAGAGGCGGTGCAGGGCCAGACTGCCATGGGGCGAGGGTGGCATGAGGGGGACACACTACAGAGGCAGCGTGGGACTGGCAACGTCACTGCAGATGCGCCCTGAGGGAGAACAGTGGCGCATGCGCAGTGACAGCTTATACTGTACCGTCGGCCTGGGGGTGGAACAGGAATCCAGGGGGGCCGGAGAGCAACACCACATAGGCAGTGCTGGCCTAGGGCATGAGCACTCTAGACCCCACCTCTTTGACACAGCTAGACCCCAACAAAAGTTGGATTTTTGGCTTCACCATAGCAGCACCAGCGTTTTTGAAAAGACCACCAGAAAGGACTTCACTGTAGCTACACAAAGGTATAAGTAGTTTGGGGGGGGAGGGGGGCTGCACAGTGGGTACAGAATCACTTTAATTGCAATGCATTGAAGTCAATGGAATGATGGACGTCCAATGCACACAGTGTATAAAATGACAGACGTTATCTGCGCAGATGTCAATTGTCAATAATGTCAATTATTTTCAGACGTGTTTTGCAAATAGCAGATGTTATTTTTTAGTTGTTCACACACAGTTTTTCTTTTTCTACCGTCCTTTCTGCAATTTTACTATTAAATTTAATGGACTTTTCAATTAAAGACACACCGAAAGGCCAATCCGTCCACCTGAACTAGAATAATCAACAGCTATTATTGCACTGACGGGCGGCCAGACAGCGAAATGATGGACATAATTTTAAAAATTATAAACGGACAACAAAAACATTCTAGGAACATAACCTATCACAGTATGAAACTAGCCTTAGGCTATGTTCTTACAACATCTCTTTTAGGCAAAATAACGGCCGTTATTTCACATAAAAAGACGTTATGTGAACATAGCCTTCATTTGCATAGCATTCATTTGGTAACCATGGCAAGATCCGCTGAGAAAAGTTTTGCAGGTACGCAGTCCTTTTCTGACACGAGCCACGGACGGAACTCCCAGAAGCAATGTTGCCTGTATTATAAGTGTATTACAATGCCATCTATGGCACTTCCGGGGATTCTGTCCCTGGCTCCCGTCAGAGGACTGCGTACCTGCAAGACTTTTTTAGTGTATCTTGCTGTGGTCAGCAAATGATAGGTACTCTTTAAACTGATGGCAGGACATAAGCAACAAGGGTACATTGTAATACATGAATATTTTTCCCCCCTCTAATCCCAGTTTTGCAATTTTATATCTCCATGTAAAAAATGGGTTGAGAATAGAGATGAGTGAACCTGGAGCATGCTCGAGTCCATCCGAACCCGAACGTTCGGCATTTGATTAGCGGTGGCTGCTGAAGTTGGATAAAGCCCTAAGGCTAAGTGGAAATCATAGATATAGTCATTGGCTGTATCCATATTTTCCAGACAACCTTAGAGCTTTATCCAAGTTCAGCAGCCCCAGCTAATCAAATGCCAAATGTTTGGGTTCGGATGGACTCCAACCCGAACCCGGTTCGCTCATCTCTAATGGACACACAAACTTTCTATATGGACACACAAACTGTTCCATTGGAATGCTACTTTCCTTCTGTATTTTTATGGGGTTTAGCATAGGTAACATTTTTTTTTCCTTTTTAGTTCTTCCTACAGATTGCCACTGAATGTTATAAAGCATGCCCACTTCTTTACTCGGTCTCCTTTGGATCCATTTCCTGCTGAGCACCTTGGCCTGTACAGTGAGGGTTGGGCATTCACAGTAGAGACCCTGGGTGCCAAAGCCCAGTCACATTAGTAATTGGTTGGTGTCTCCTAAAGCATTGCTGTAGAACTCTATAAGTTGGACCTTGAAAAAAAAAAAAACAACAATATCCTCCACAAGGATGACTGAAATTGCTGCAATCTATAAAGAGTGACAACTACCAGAATTAACCTGAATATTCATGTATCGAAGATTACTAGCATTGTACTTCTTTCAGTATCTTATACATCCCAAATTCCCAAATAGATTATCCAGTTACACATATGAGTAAGTGCAAACATTTTCAATAACCCCTATGGAATATCACTGTGAAGGGTACCCAACAGCTCATCCAACAGAATATTGTAAATGTCCTGAAAACACAACAAATTGTAAGTACGTAAACGTATTACTATGCGGGTTGGTGTCCTGGGATGTCCATTGGGGAATTACAATCAGGAGAAAGGATTTATATCTGTATTTTCCCATGTGTCCAGTCAGTGTCTGGTTACATTAAAGGAGAGATTTCAGCAGTGGAGGCATTAAAGTCATTAACGATATCTGGTACAGGGCAATCGAGAGCATATTGGGTATTTTATTATCTATATTTTATTATAAGTCTTGTCCCTCACTGGCTGCAGATAATTATTTTGATATTTAACCCCTGGCACCATTCACACTGTTCACTGCTTATCTAGGTAATAGTTACCATACAGACCTAAAGAATAAGACGCCAGTGTAAATGAACATAAGATTCAAAGATGAAATTGCACCATGATGCAAATTCACTCATAAGTCCCTATTCCACGGGGCGACTATGAGGAGCAAACGAGTGCTATTAGCGGTTGTTTGCTCCTCGTTCCCCGCTCGCGGTGAGTGCGGGAGGAGCCACAGGGAGCTGCAGAGGGGCTGCCCGGGTGATCCCTAGATCGTCCGGGCAGCCCATAGAGAGTAGTGGCGGTCTGCTGCCACCGCTCCTATTCCACAGAGCAACAGCAGCATATCACTGCTATCCCAATAGTTTGTTTTTCAACATGCTTGAAAGACAAACGACGCAACGATCAGCCAACATGAATGTATCAGCTGATCGTTGCCTTCTATTCCAAGGGACGATTATCGGCCGTAACAGCCGATATCGGCCAAATATGGATGATAATCATTCCGTGGAATAGGGCCTTTAGTGAATCTGGCTGGCCGTGCACCCAACTCAGCGCCAACTCAGTACCAAATCTACACCTGATAGCTGGTGTAGAATTGGATCATGATTAATGCCAGTGAGCTGCCCTAAATCATGATAAATGAGGCACGGGAGGAGGCCAATTGCCCATCGGGCAAGCCGGGCATACGGCACATGTACGTCAGGGAGAAGGGGCGAATCTGCACTCTGGCATACACCACGGCTGTAACCTTCGTAAATATCCCCCAGAGAGTATGGAAGGGCATAACTAGTGTACTATTTACCTGAAATATGTGAGCCTGTCTGCCTCCTTAAGAAGGATCAAAGCTCTTCCTGAAAGGCAAATTACAGCTTCCCTCTCATCTGTGCTGCATATGTTTATTTCCTTTTATTGCAAAGCATAAGTAACCCCTTCTCCTCAACATACCATCTACAATATAGTACAGTACTGTGTACAGTACAGCACTGCCTAAGTGGAGAGTGTAGGTGCAAGTGCAGTGACACAAAAGTAGGACAGCACTTTTACTAAGGGAACTTCAGTGCAATACAAAATTAAAACATATGAGAAAAGAAAATCCAACTTACCACTCCATGCAAGACCTCACTGCACGGACTCACACTCCAATCTGTGCAAAAGTATGTGTCAGCAGAAACAAAATTCGAGTCCAGCGTTCCGTCACCCAATTTGAAAACTTTATTTGTGACACCACATTCTGTGCAAACAGTGCGGTATGGAATCCATTCATTTAACAAAAATTACTCCCTGCACCAGGAAAATAGTTGTAAAGTGATGGCCACTAGGTGTCTCATTTTCTTGCAATCTGCTGTCCACTACCCGTTGTCCGGTTCAAAACATTTCTAGTAATAGCCAAAGCAAGACTAAACACAGGAAATGAGGACGGGTTTAGCCAATGCTGTTAACATGAGATAGAGGCTGCCTACCTGCAAGCTGTGTCAGTTCTTTAAATAATCTACAATATCCCTGACAGGTAAATCAAGGTTTCCCTCTCATTTCAGCATCAGCAGCAGCAGCATCAGTAGGTAAGTGCTAATATAACTCAGTTATGCCTTCTGTATCCAATCTCTTAATTCCTTCATTCTGCAGACATGTCTTTAGCAGTAGTTCAATGCTTAGTGTAATTTGTTTGTAACTTCCTTGCTATGCTGCTTTGGTTTCTTTCTTTTCTGCTCACATTGTACCCCCTCTCCCTCCACAAGTCATCCACAGTACTTTACTATAGTACTCTCCATATCGGCCCACGACTTTTCTGTTTTGAATAGATCCACGGGCCCCCACAATCTCTTACTATATCCTGTAGTTTTATTTCGGAAGACCTCTTTAAGCATATAATGTAAAATGTTTTTCATGTTTTTGAAGCCTTCAAGGTATTTACCAAGGTGGAAAGAAACCAAATTATAAGATGTTGACACATTGATTGACAGTACTGATGTGGGTTATTCTACTGGCACTAGATAAACCATTAGTCTGACCTACATAAAACTACAAAACATGTATGACATTCAGTTACTGCCCAACATAGTGTATACACTCCGGAAAGTGGATTGGATTGAGAGTGTTTTGAAAGAAGAGCTCACAGTTTTTACAAAGTGTAACTTGGTTTAGAAGCATTGCTTTGGTTTAAGAGCTCCCAGTTCTGGGTAGGACGGGGGCATGGTCTGAATAGCTTGGGCTACAGCTATGTACTCCGACCATGGAAGTCTCCCTCACCTCCCAAATCATAGCAGATCCACTTCGGGCTGGGGCTTTCATCAGGGGACAGGACTGTGGAGGTAATCACTTTATATCTGCAACCCCTCTATGTGCCCACATCTGCCCTGCTCATCCATTCATGCTCCCTGCAGTCACTGTCAGCCCTTGTGTTTCCCCCCTTCCATTCCAGCCATAATGTGTCTGCACTTACACTCAGCTATACACACTGCTGTTATAATGTGCCTGCACTTACACTCAGCAATTCACACTGCTGTATAGAAAAGTTTCTGTCACTGTCCTTCTGCACAGCTCTGTGATTCTCACTTCCTGATTGGTCCATGCTGGACACACACCCCTTCCCCATTGCGGTCATGTGACCACACAGACCTCTGACAGCAGCCCTGCTTCTCTATTGTAGCCTGTTGTTACTAATGCTACTGCATTATGGGGATCTGTATCTACAAACTGCTGATGTTTTTCAGGTTTACGCACTTACTATACATTATAGACCACATGCTGATTGCTATACTGTACAGAACCTATAATGTAACATATTCTGCTGTTTCTAAATGTTGGTTTCATTTGTTTTATATGTCATTCAGAATACAAAATCATTATTTTTGGGGTATGGAACCAATTGTCTGCAGTTCAATGATTTCTTATGGGATTACAAGCATGGTCCCCACTATATATATATATATATATATATATATATATATATATATATATATATATATATATAAAACCAGGGATGTGATGTGATCTCCAGCAAACATAGTTGCTGGGGATGTATTGATAAAATGTGTTTGGGCCTGGTTTTTAGGAATGGATGGCAGGCTTGGTAGTGGGGCAGGAATGGATGGCAGGCTTGGTAGTGGGGCAGGAATGGATGGCAGGCTTGGTAGTGGGGCAGGAATGGATGGCAGGCTTGGTAGTGGGGCAGGAATGGATGGCAGGCTTGGTAGTGGGGCAGGAATGGATGGCAGGCTTGGTAGTGGGGCAGGAATGGATGGCAGGCTTGGTAGTGGGGCAGGAATGGATGGCAGGCTTGGTAGTGGGGCAGGAATGGATGGCAGGCTTGGTAGTGGGGCTGTCCATTCCACTTCCTCCACTCCAGATATTGTTTTGGTGTCAGACGCCACAGGTGCTGAGGCTGGATCATCAGCAGCTTCATAAAGTGTTGCAGAGCCATGGACAGAGAGAGGCTGGGTGCAGCTGAGTGAGCTGGAAGGCTGCAGCCTCAGGAGAAGCCATATACCTGACCAAGGTAAAAAACTGGACTGTATACAATGTTATGTTCTTGCCACTGCAGCTAGTCATAGCGTATAGACAGGGCTGTCTTCTGTTTAGTTAGTGCTGGACAAGCAGAGTTTTTTTTTTGTGTTCTGCCTAAAGCCAAGGCTGTTTCTGTGTTTTCTTGTATTGGATAATAAACGCAGGAAAAGCCTGTACTTGGACTTCATTAGTTTGAGCCTGTTGACTGCTGTTCACACTGCAATCCTCCCACAATATTATATATATATATATATATATATATATATATATATATATATATATTTATATACTAGTAGGCTACAAATTCCTGAATACAGCTTATTCAGCAAAGTTTCAGGTCCTTAGAACGTGACCTATTATTAGTGATTTTATTCCTATACACAAATAGGGACACAGGAGGAAACTGCCCCTCTACATAAAAAAGGGCAATTTGTGTATTATAAGACCATTCATTTGCTCTTAGAACTGCTACATTGTTAAGTGTGTGCTGTTTTTATCCTATCAGTCGACTTTTGTAAAGAGGCCAAATTGCTGCTTCTTATTTGGTCTCATTTATAGCACAACCTATTTCGGGGGTCTACTGAGACTTTTCCTTGGAATCAGCAGATATTCATTGTTGCATCTCACAATGAAGCAGCAAGATCTATTGAAAGCGATCCTGAAAGCTAAACGGAATGAATAGATCCAGGCTGGGAACACAAAGCTGGATAATACGGCTGCACTTCCCTTCTTGGCCATGTGAGGGAGCACTAAGTTCAAGAGTAGCGCTGGTGGGTTCTGCAATCAGAAAGCATTTATATGTAAATGGGGATACTGCATTGTATCTCATATACTGTTTTTTTTTTTTTTTTTGTGGAGCTTTTTCTAAGTGAGTCACAGTCATTGTATGTAAAGTGCTGCTTTGCGGAACATTCTTCAGAATCGGTAAATCTTTAGCTGAGCTCAAGAAAATGGATTGAGAAGGCTTTAACCTTGAGAAGAAAATTTAATTAATGTTCTTCAACATGAGGTGTGGTTTCCTGATGTAGTCGAATCATTTACTGCAGTGGCTATACATGGCCTGCATGCCTAGAGGGGGTGATAGGAGTCAGGGCTGTCACACTGCAGCACCGGAGCTTCTAAGCAGGGGGAGGATGTCTTGATGCATAATGATGACATCACATGCCAACATTACCCATACTCGGAGCGTAATTCCACTGCGATGCTTGGGCCAAGGGTTGCTGCAATAATACATATAAATAGGGTAGCAGTTTCAGATGAGACCTCTAAATTTTGAGCATTTACTACTTACTGAAGTGTCAGGGCATGATGCCCCCCTTTCCTATCTTTTCCCCCCCTCAATCCCCCACCAGGAAGTGAAGTAAACTAATACTTACCTAATGACTGTTGACCCCAGGCTGCTCTGTGGCAGCTATTTTGTGACAAGTTAAGCCAGCCTCTTTGTCAGATGACTCAGGTTGCTGAGCTCTGATTGGCTGAGCAAGCTGTAAGCCATCTAACAGTTTTACAGTGTCAGACATCGCAGGAGACAAAGTGCATCATGGGAAACCCCAAACCAGGAAGTAAATGAAGACACCAACTGGAGCTTCAGGAAACTTTTTTTTTTTTTTATCAGCGCCGAAGTACCCCTTTAAGGTTATTTTAGATTCCATACATACATCAATGACCAGTAACTGTCCAGCGGATCGCATCCCAAAAATTATGTAGAGATATATGGTTGCTCTATGTTGAAATAAATGCTTAAAGCGAATGTGCCATCAGGTACATCACTGTGCTTTTTTTTATTTTTACCTTAATTGGTCGGCTCCGGTGCGGGGATGCTGGTGGCGCGGTGCTTTCTTTGAATTGCCTCCCGGTTCCCGCGCTCGACACCAGTCTTTTCCCTGGAGCACCTCCTCCCCTCTGTGCCACAGCTCCATTGTAATCAATGGCGCCGCTTCACAGAGGGGAGGGAATATCGCCACACTGGGGCCTGCGAGCATGCGCCTAGTGTTCTGGGCAGGGCAGTGCTCGGGAAAAGACTGGTGTAGAGCACAGGAACCAGAAGGCAATTCAAAGAAAGGACCGCGCCACCAGCATCCCCGCACCGGAGCCGACCGATTTAAGGTAGATTCGCTTTAAAGCAAATTGTCAACATTTTCAAGGACAGGTGAACGGTGAAGTGTGGCTGAACCTGAACCTGATTGCTCAGTTGTTAGGACTAGGGATGGTCCGAACCTGCCGAGGTTCGGGTTCGTACGAACCCGGACTCTCGGCAATGATTCCCACTGTCTTAAACCTCCGTGCAGAGGATGGATACAGCGGGAAGACCGCCTGCAAAACTGGGATAAAGCCTATGGCTGTGGCTGTATCCTGGTTTTCCAGGCGGTCCTCCCGCTGTATCCACCCTCTGCACGGAGGTTTAAGACAGCGGAAATCATTGCCGAGAATCCGGATTCATACGAACCCGAACCTCGGCAGGTTTGGACCATCCCTAGTTAGGACTAATAATAATATAAGTCTCTTAGGACTGTATCTGTTTTCCAGGCAGTCCTAGGGATGCGTCCATCTTTTCCAGGCAGTGACATTAAACGGCTGAGCAAACAGGTTTGGTTTTGACCAAACTTAGGACCCTATTATACAGCCTAATACCATTGGAGGAAGTGAGCGTCGACCTGTCAGGTCAGCGCATGCTTCCTCCTCGTTCCCTGCTCGCTGTTTGTGCTGTTACACACACAGACATCAAGCGGAGAGCTACGGGAGATGCGATCTTTTCATAGTCTGGGTGGTCCATGGAGGAGAGTGGCGGTCTGCTGCTGCTCTATTACAGCAATGTAACAATTGCAATGGAGCAATTGGAGCAACGGGCAGCAGACCGTCAATATCGCAATCTGGCGATCGCAATCTGGCCGGTAACGCTCCTCTCTCCCACTGCAGAACTTTGAACAGAGTTGTCAGGACCAGTCACACCAAACACACAGACAGTGAGCCCTGAGCTCAGCCCCTCCCACTGTCCCTACCTAATTGCCGCAATCTGCCCTAAAATGGCAGCGGACAACTTGGCGGCGATCCTTGGCCTGGATACGTGAAACAATAGACAAGACAAAACGAACAAACACAATAAGAATAGTCAGCAATCCGGGTCACAACAGTCTGGCAGCAAAAGTACAAAATCAGGATCCAGAGTAGTCAGAAAACAGGCAATATGGTCGGGGGCAGGCAGCAAGCAAGCGAGGTCAGAGATACAAAGCAGGAATCAGGATAAACCAGAAAACAGAACACACAAGCAGGCAGAGACTAAGTCAATAACCGGCCAGGCACAGGCAGAAGCTGAAGTCTTAAATAGGAGACCAGGAACCAAGTCCAGAACGTGATAGGAGGGACCAGCTGTCAATCACTGAGGCAAGGCAGGTTAACTGTTACAAGACCAGAAGAAACTAGCAGCACAGACACAGGTGGGGCAGGGAAAACAATTAGCAGACCAGAAGGAATAAGACACAGTTCAGACAGGGCACAAACAAAGGCAAACAAAACACAGAATAAATGAAAGATTATGGCCAAAATCGCAGTCTTTGGCGCAGAGGTATAATCTTCGCAGCAGAGGGTGGCACTGATGCCTTTTCAGGCGCGATCATGACAAGAGTCCTTCAGATTCCAACGTGAAGTCACGTCTCCTAAGGAAGCCTGGAATGGTCAAACAACCTTCGACATGTTTCGAGGCTCAAACATTAAGATAAACCACACTGCTGGGTGAGTGATACCCATATATCGTATTATTTTTAAACACTGACCATCACTGCGTGGATACAAACAGGGAAGAGGAACGTTTTTGGACTGCTTGACAGTCCACTTGCATATATACCATCACCTAACATAGGAAGAGGGCCAGCAAACATAGAGAGACATTAGTGTATACTAATACAACTGTTTGTTTCATCCTGCTAGACAGGGTATCCATCTCGCAGAGTAATCTATTCCTCTAGTTGCTGCACTCACACAGGAGCGCGATCAGCCACATTTTTATTCATTAATAACTGCTGGACCCTATGGCCACATTCACACATCCGTAGTACTGTCTGCAGCCGCTGACCCACAACTACAGATTGGCACATGCAGTCATCTGTAATGCCGGCCATATGATGGCTTGCCGGTATTTTTTGCAGCGTTAATCCTGGTCCCAACACAGACCTGTAACATGTAGAGGTGTGTGGGACCATACAAATGAATGGGTCATTATTCTGTTAGCATTTGCAAGTCTGCAGAATAAGTCAATGTGTGAAAGGGGCCTAAAGCATTTAACCGAGTCAGCAGGTATGTACAGCCCCCAAATAATAACAGATAAAAAAAAACATGTCTTTTATATTGTTAGATGCCAGCATGGTCCAGAACATGAATCCCTTCTCATTCTTTGCTTTACACTTTGCTTACCATCTGATTCATAATCTCCAGCATGACTCCCTATCATATTCCTATTCCCCTGCCTTGCTCACACCTAGAATCCAGCATGACTCTTTGTATCATTTCTTGTCCCTACCACGGCTCTCTGTATCATTCCTGATTCATAGCATGGCTCCTCTTCTCATTCCAGGTCCCCAGCATGGCTCTCCTTCTCATTCCTGGTCCCCAGCATGGCTCACCATCTCATTCCTGGTCCCCAGCATGGCTCACCATCTCATTCCTGGTCCCCAGCATGGCTCCTCTTCTCATTCCTGGTCCTCAGCATGGCTCCTCTTCTCATTCCTGGTCCTCAGCATGGCTCCTCTTCTCATTCCTGGTCCTCAGCATGGCTCACCATCTCATTCCTGGTCCCCAGCATGGCTCCTCTTCTCATTCCTGGTCCTCAGCATGGCTCCCCATCTCATTCCTGGTCCTCTGCATGGCTCACCATCTCATTCCTGGTCCTCAGCATGGCTCCCCATCTCATTCCTGGTCCTCTGCATGGCTCACCATCTCATTCCTGGTCCTCAGCATGGCTCACCATCTCATTCCTGGTCCTCAGCATGGCTCACCATCTCATTCCCGGTCCTCAGCACGGTTCACCATCTCAATCCTAGTCTCTAGCATGGCTGCTCACTTTTTCTATCAATCTTTTTTTTTTTTTTTAATTCTTTATTTCTTTTACATATTTTATAATACAGTCAAAGCCATCTTTATCAAATTTTCCAAAACACATTACAAAAATAAACTTTTAACAAGGTGACTCAATAAATACAGAATCATAATACAACCAATTAAATTCCCATGTCCACCCTTCCTCCTCCCCTGGGCAGCCGGGGAAAAAAAAAAACAACTCACAACCACTCTCTCCATATCCTACTTAACTTCCCCTCTCTCCTTCCCCCTCTCCCATCCCACTGGCCCTCCAAGTTCTTAATCCTGTTGATCTGTTCAAGCCATTCTTTTTTTGTGGGATCTGTCGTCCCCAACCAATTCCGCAGGATTACCAATCTTGCCAAAAGAGTTTTGTCAACAAGATCTTTGCATTTCCTCCTCTCTCCATTGCCTCCCAATACTGCCCACACAAAATCTATTGGCTGGGTTAAAAGACCTCTTTTTTGTAGCTCCTCAAAAACCTCTGACCAAAATTTACCTATTCTATGGCATGACCAGAACATATGATTCAGCCCTGCTTCCTCCATTTTACACCGAGGACACTTAGAATCCTCTCTCAAACCCATACGTTCCATTGCAATCGGGGTAAATTTTCTATTGATCTTAGTTACTAGCTTGGCTACTCCTCACATAAGGACCTGGCCTGTCTACAGAGGAACATCTTTCATAGTACGTAATAAGAGGAAAATTGTCAAAGAAAAATTTGGTCACTGCTGTTCTGTGTGGAAACCCAAGGGAAACAATCCACAGACAACAATATCCACATTATCAAGTATCAAGGAAGTGTGGTGTGCCACCAGGTGATGTTAGTACTGTTGGTTGTGTCAGCTCAGCCGAAGGTGTTGTGTTGTGATGCCAGTGCTTTTCCAGCACACAGGTGTGATGGCGGTACCTGCTTGTTTGTGTGGCTGGCTGACTGGCTGTAGTGAGTCCCTTGGGCTCTTGTGACGGTAGTCCTGAGTGGCAACTGACCCACCCAGACTATCAGTACCGCCACCAACAGAAAGGGGGAAATTAACCCAAGGTGTACGGTGCTGTGTGTATAGTGCTGGCGCGTATAGAATATGATAGAGGTCCAGTGATGTAAAAATAGAACAGTTTTACTGTCAAGTTCTTCAGTATAACAATACATTTTACAGAATAGATATATCTTTACACAGACTTTTAGTGCTTGACTTTGTTGTGCTTGAGAGTAAAGTAGAGTAGAGGTAGTTGTAGCGGTGCATGTAGAGTAGAGGGGAGGAGTGAGTCAGAGAAGCCCCAACCCAATGTAGCTGTGTACTCTGCCAGTACCTGAAGATATACTTTGTAATGCTGTCTTTACTTGTAGTTGTGTTTAGACTTTGGTCTGATCACCTTTTGCCCTAAAGTTGCAAGCTACCCATCCTGTCAGGGTACTACAAGCCTCAGTTGTGGTTATCTGGGTGTAGCTAAGTGTTCGAGGGTGTCTCAGTTCCCTGTACTGCGCAATAGGATACGTAGGCTTTCAGTACTGGCTGCTTTGTCCTATCGAGGCTAGTTCCTTTTTCTTTAGGATAATGCCCTGCTCTGTGTAGACGTGTTCTTGGCATGGGTTAGGGTGTCCCTTGGTGACCTCTCCCTTTAAAGTGCTTAGTAATGCATAGTAGATATAGCAGAAGTTGTGAAAGAACTTGTTTTCTCTTGCTGCATCTATACACTCTGGTGTCTAGACTAGACTGCACTGAACTGAACTCATTGTTCTTGACAGGGGTCCTGGCATCAGCCAGGCCCTGGCTTAACTAAAGCAGGAACAGTGGTGTCTTGTGTCTTTCCTCTTTGAGAATCTGGTAGGAACTCAACAGAACTTCCTCCACCATGTAACTCCTCCTACAGTGTGCCTCTCTGTGAGTGGTGGGGATGAGTTTGTGCAAGAGAAAGGAGAAAAGAGAGAGGTTAGAAATAGAGGGCACCTGTGATAGGTCAGCACAAAACACAAGGTACAAAACAGGAAATCCATTAACTACAGCTGTGCATAGAAATACATAGACAATACTGACATCTAGTCGTGAAACTTAAGAATACTTCATCATCACTTCAACCTGAAAGAAAAGGCTTTTGACAGGTGAACTGGGGAGAGACAAAAACACCTGGGGTTGGACACCACAGAAGACTTTGGGTCTTTGCCGTCTTACCTCCTGAGGAATGCACCTATAGACATGTGATGCTTCTTTGACCTGTCCTGCCAGTCTGTTCCCCAGCATGGCTCACCATCTAAATCCTGGTCCTCAGCATGGCTCCTCTTCTCATTCCTGGTCCCCAGCATGGCTCACCATCTCAATCCTGTTTCTCAGCATGGTTCCCCTTCTCATTAATGGTACTCAGCATGGTTCACCATCTCAATCCTAGTCTCCTGCTGCATCTTTACACTCCGGTGACTAGACTGCACTGAATTGAACTCATTGTTCTCGACAAGGGTCCTGGCATCAGCCAGGCCCTAGCTTAACTACAGCAGGAACGGTGGTTTCTTGTGTCTTTCCTCTTTGAGAATCTGGTAGGAACTTGACAGCACTTCCTCCACCATGTAACTCCTCCTACAGGGGCCTATGGACTCTTTGCCGTCTTACCTCCTGATGAATGCACCTATAGACATGTGATTCTTCTTTGAACTGTCCTGACAGTCTATTTGAATGTCAACTGCCAGATGGCATTGACGTCTTGTTGGCATCCAACAAGCCCTATTGACCAATAATCGGGTCAGTTAGATTCCCTAATGATGTTAGTCACTTCACAAGCAGTTTTGCAATATACTCTATTTTTGAAAGTTTTCTATGCCTAAAGCAACATATACATATGAACAAACTGTGGCCCATGCTCCCTCCGAGCCGATATTTGTTTTTTTTTTCTCTGTTCAAAAAGAGACGAAAAACTAGTCCTAGTCCTTTATGCGCTCACACAAGGAAAGACACCTGTGCATCATGCAGGTTTTATATCAACTGAAGGCAATTAACTTACGATAATTATATTGTTAACTTTTGTTAATTCAGTTATCAGCTCTGCAGCTTACCAAGAGACAATTCTCTTTGTTACGCAACAATTCAGTCAGTATAATGTCACTGGGTGGTTACAAAGGTTTTGGTGCTGTGTGACAGGAGAGCTGACCATACAATGCGAACAGCCCCAGGATTCTCTGCTACTGAATGTGGATGCACAGCAGCTATGAAGGGAGACACCTAGTGGCCATATGCAGATATGTGTTGATTTAAAGGGGAACTCTGAATGAGAAAAACTTGATTTCTATTAAAAGTACATTAAAAGTTATATAGATGTGTCTATACAATGTATTGCTGTATCTGTATGGTTCTGCAACACTGGTAGCTGATAGAAATCCAGGAAGTGAAAAAAATATGGCCCCTGTGCCAATCCACATTGTCTCCTGCTGCTCTCCCACCTTAGAAGACAAATATCCCATACCTCTGTCTCACATTGTGTGTTTGCTAGACACAGGCTGATGATGCAGAGAGGGGGTAGGGTGTGATTCTCCATCTCAGACTGGCCAGAAGCAGGTGTTTCAGCTTCGCTGATTGTGCAGAAACTCAGAGAAATTAGGGCTATGTTCACACATGTTGGAGTGTCATTGCAGTACTGCAGCATCTGCACAAAAATGATGCAGTGGCACAATTAGATAATGCTAAACAGCAGAGAGGATAAGAGCCGACACTGCCAATCCCACCTGCACAAAAAACAAGGCATAAACAGTATATCCCATGTAAGATAATATTGGATAAAGTCCTTTTTGTGGGACTCCACCTCAAAGATTAAAGATGCTTGATCATAATATGTGTGTGGAGATGAAAAAAAAAAAAAAAAAAAATTTAATTTAAAAAGTTCTGTGCTTTATTCCAATATCAGCATTACAGGTAGAGAATACAGCGTGCTGTGCGGGTGGGACAACAATGAAATGATAAAGTACTGCAAATAATTCAGTAACACAATGAAACTGCAATGTGTGAACACAGTCTAGATGTTCTGCAACAGTTTTGGGCGGGAAATAGGCAGGATGGGGGACTGTGATGGAACAGCTGAGGGAAAGCATTGCATTCTGGAACCTGTAGTACTGTGTACAACTGCTCAACCAGGAAGTACAGAAACACAATACAGAACAAAATCCCCCAAAACAAATGGATTTTTGGTAGTTTCAAAACTGGGATAGATAGGTAAGTATTGTTATATGCTTCTGCAGAAGTTTCAATTTTTTTTACCTCTACCCGGAGTTCCCCTTTAAACATAGAAAACGTGCAAAACTGCTTGCACAACTCTTGTTGACAGTGACAGTGCTTCTTTAACATAAAGCCCTGTGCTGGGGCTATAAGTAGTGAGGGGAGGGCTAAAGTTCAGTTCACACTGACCTCTATAGGAGCTGGTTTTCTTTCCTGTATTCTTTCTTTAAAAAAAAAAACAAGAGTGATCTGTTTTTAAGACACAGTGGGCTGAGTTTACCTGTCTAGCAGGCTTTGGGAGCAGGCTTTGGACCAATATGCTCGGCGGCGGAAGTCTTCCAGCGGCACACCGTGGCCACCCTAGGGAGTATGAACATTCACCATTCTTGCCAGTTGGTTCCAAGTTACGGTTAATCAGTAAACTCTGCTGCCGGCCATCACCCAGCAAAGAGTTAAACAGTGTGTGTTGGTTTTATTCCTGGCGGCTTCTTCAGTTGGGTATGAGAGTGATTGGTATGGAGTCTATAATGCAGTGTGTATCTTCAAATGTAAAAGCCACAGAAGCCAAGTTTAATCAGATAAACTGCATACAGCCAGGGAATGGAGAGTCATTACGCAAGGTACTGTGGCACGTCTCTATGTGTAAGCTATTTTTGCAGGGTAAACACAAGCTGACTATCTAGTATCCCATGTGGGATGGATCTGATGCTCTTTATTCACTGGGATGTTGGCCAGCTCAGCGTTAAGTGGGATCTGTTCTTCCCTTGTAGTTTACTTTACATCTTTGGGATTACAGTCAAGTTTCTAATTACTCAATTATCTTCCAATTTTTACCTATTGACAGGTGGATCTTTACCGTCTGCGCTGATACAGTCCGAGGATGTCGTATTTGATGTAGGATTTGTGCTGACTCCCCTCTGCTCCATTGTTAAAGTAGAAATTAATATTTGTTTTAAAAGGATTTTGCAGGCATCTACACATTCTCATCACTGTTTACCAGACATTCGTCGTGGCTGTGATTGGTCCTACAGCTCCCTGTGAATAGCACTGAGACACAACACCAGGCATTGCAACGAACAAAGATGTGCACTACGTAACCAAGGTTGCATTTGTTACAACTCTGTCGCTAGGTTTGTGCTACATTAAATGAAGGCAGCAAAAACTAGTGATAAATGCTTAACAGAGCAATGTATTACAACAATCTGTTCAACCATTCTCCTAATATGTAGGAGAATAGGATTCATTCCACACCACTACCCCCCCCCCCCGCCCTCCAACTGCTGATTGACAGTTGACTGCCTATACACACCATGGATAGATAACTGCCAATCAGGAGCTGGTGGGCATAGTTTGCTCGTGCTCCTAAATATCCAAAAATCTACTGAGCACATGCACATCATGGAGAAGATTACCTATTCTTCCTGTTATTAAGGAAGATGTCTCTGAATCAGCTGCAAAGTATAATGTAAGTGATACACCATTCTGTTCAGCTTCTCTGTCACTAGTTTATACTATCCTTAATAGAGCAGCATAAACCTACTGACAGATTCTCTTTAAGCTAGAGGTAGCTACAGAACCTTCTACTAAAGCTGTGTTTATAGAGTCTTGATTGACTAAATGCATTTGTCCCATTCAGATCCAAAACTCCAAAGATGGTGCTAAGGAAAAACCTTTCCAAATGATTTACTGTTAAAATGACAGTTATTTCTTTGCGTCTCCATGGTTACAGACTACAAACAAACCCTGTGTAGTCTGATCCTGCAGTCATTCAACAACCCACTCTCTATCATCTTTCTTCTATTGCAAATGGGATCTCTATTTCCAGCTACTAGTCACCCCAACCTGCATCAGACATACTGGTGTAGGAGAAGGAGACAAGTCACTTAATGGCTGATATTTTACCCCTCCCAGTGGTTATAACACAAAACCCACCTCATCAGTGGCATCCTGCTCACAATACAGGACTGGCCTGGGGCACTGCTTCTCCCTGGTGACTTCAATAACTTATTTGCCAAGACCAAAGAGAACCAGGTGGATACCCCTTTAAAATAAGTTACCATAAACTAGTGAAATATAACATGGCTACAAGGTTTGTTTATTATCTGTAATCAAGGCGACCCATAGGTCTGCATAGGAGCTGCATACACAATACGGTAGGATTATATAAATCAACTCTCTAAGTTCCATTTTTCTTTAAGACTTAAGAACTATAAAAAAGGAATGCAACAGTGTGCGTACCCTTTCCGCACTACTTTATGACTCAATAAATACTGCTTTGCCCTTTACTGATGAAAACATTGTCTTGCAAGGAGTCACGTTTTTTCTCGCTCCTAACACAAATTATGTGTCAGAGGCAGTTCTGCTAATGCTCGCCATTTTTCAAACTATCATACAAGTGTCAGGACTTTCACAATTTAGTGTTATCAAACTCAATGACATTAAGTCTTCGGGGAGCCTGCAGCTGCCGCAGATCCATTTTGAAAAATTGATCAAACATTAATATGAAAAATGTGCGGTCGCCTCCACCGCATTCAGATAAATCCAGACGTCCCGTATTCCGAGCCTCGGCCAATTACAAAGGCGTAAAACTGCACTGCTGCACCTATTCCGCTAATAGATTCATGTTTACAAAGAGCTTCTTAAGATTCTTCGCTATCCCTCCATGACATTGGTAAACGCAGGCTTTTAATATCTATAATTCACTTTTCTTGGCTTCCTGCCATGGAGACCGAGGCAAAACCCGGATCGTTTTTTTTTTTTTTTTTTTTTTGCAAGCCGCTGCTTTTTCCATTAGGGTCTAGACTGAGCTGCTATTTATTAAAATTGGTCTCAATGTTGCAAATCTAGTAATAGGTTTTACATGTAATAGACGGTAATGAGGGCAGCTTGAGTTAATGTTTGTGAACACTCGGCAATGGTAAAGGTATCTGCAGATGATGGGATGTTAATGCCGCTCGGATTTGCCTATATGGGATGTTAATGGAGGCGTTTGTGTGCACAGACACCTCCAAATTTTCCCTCTAATAGCCGTCAATCACAACAGAGGAAATCGTGAGCACGTGTGACGTGCTTGTAATTCTGAATTGCAGGTGGGACTGGGACTTGTCTCTTTAAAGGGAAACTAATAGCAGTTGGAAGACTGTTACCTGCTGCTGTTATGTTCAAAAAGGGCTGGAGACGCTGAGGATGAAGGTCTATTTCTTTATCTTCATCCTCAGCACTATTTTTTTTGTAAGTCTTGAGGACTTAAAGGGGTACTTCAGCAAAGAAAAATGTTTTCAAATCAACTGGTGTTATACAAACTTTTAAATAACTTTAATATAAAAAAAAAAATGACTATTGTATGTCCTGCAGGAATTGTTGTACTCTTTTCTGTCTTGCTCTTTGATTACACCTCTGCAGCACTAACAAATCCCATAGAAAACCTCTCCTGCTCTGGACAGTTCCTGACACAGACAGAGGTGGCAGCAGAGAGCACTGTCTGGATCACTGGCACCAGTCTGGATCGGCTGACCATAAAAAAAATGCCTGCCTCAATGTGTGGGGGCAGGTGAAAGGGTATATACGTCTGCGGCTCACAGGTTTCCTCCTTACAGCGAGTTGCTTTATAGAAACCAATCCAGGATTCCAATGTACGAAAAAGAGTACAAAAAAATGTTTGTTACAATAGCACAATGCGTTTCGGCTCCATTTCTTTCAGGTGAATTAGCAATAAGTTAAAGACTATAAGAAAATAAATGATAATTACTTATTTAAAACTTAAATCGCTACATAAGTTGTTTGTTTTTTAAAGGCCCCCCCCCCATTATTCATCTATGAGACAGCAGTCTGTGCATTACATTTCATTGATGTTATACTTCATGTCTCCTGTGGTGGCACTGCAGGAGAATTGAACACATGCTTGCAAATAGAGACTTCCTATGTTTATTTTACTGTTGGACCATTCAAATAATATTTAAAGAAGATAACTGTTATAAAAACAAACAAACAAAAAAGTTAATAAACAAATCAATATGGAAACTGCAGCTGCCTGCCATTAACCCCTTAAAGGTACTCAGCTGTGGGGGTCCCAATCGCTTGTACCTATGGGCAGGGGTAATCCACTTACCTCCGTCCTGTCGGATGGACGATCTATGCATAGAGTCTGCTCTCAGGCAGGCTCTATGCACAGATCGCCGATAACACTGATCTATGCTACGCTAATGCATAGCACAGATCAGTATATGCAATCTAATGATTACATGTTTAACTGTAAAATAAGAGTTTAATAAACAAAGTTTTTAAAAGTATTTAAAAAAAAAACCTTATAACCCCCTCAAAAGTTTAACCTCTTAAGGACACATTACGTAATCGTATGTCATGCGTTCACTAGGGGAGTTCAGAGGGGGAGGCCGTGCCGCCACCCCGCTCTGAACTGCCACAATCCTGACTGCTATCTGTAGCACGGGACTGCGGCTATTAGCGCGAGTGGACAATCGCCGTTCCCTCTAATTAAGACCATTAGATGCAGCTGTCAAACAAGACAGCTGCATCTAACTGTCTTTTCTGCAGCCTTCCCTGGGGGTCTAGTGGCGAGATTCCCCCCCCCCCCCCCCCCCCGCGTGCAATGCGATTGGGAAGGGGGGATCCCTTCATCTCGCCGGGCCTCAGCATCGAATTTATGCTAATCCCGGCTCGGTATCCTATTGCATTGGTCTGCAGCAGGCCAAACCAATAGAGCACCGATCTCATGGATCGGTGCTGTGTAATACAGCTACACTGATCTCTATGAGAGATTAGTGTAGTTGTATTAGAAGTCCCCCAGGGGGACTTCTAATTGCAGTATAAGTGTAAAAAAAAAAAAAAGTGTTTTTATAAAAAAAAAAAAAAACTCCCCTAATAAGTCTGATCACCCCCCTTTTCCCATTTTATAATTATAAATAAATAAACATGTTTGGTATCGCCGCATGCGTAATCGAACAACCTATTTATCACATTCCTGATCTCGTGTGGTAAATGGGGTAAGCGCAAAGACCCGCTAAAGTGCAAAATTGCACATTTTTGGTCGCATCAAATCCCGAAAAATTGTAATAAAAAGCGATCAAAAAGTCAAATATACGCAATCAAAGTAACAATAGAAAGAACACATCATGGCGCAAAAAGTGACAACTCAACCAGCCCATAGACCAAAGGATAAAAGGGCTATAAGCCTGGGAATAGAGAAATTTTAGGGAACTTATTTTTTTCTGTAAAAGGTTTTATAAATAATATAATATAAAAGTTATACAAGTTGCATATTGTTTTAATCGTACCGACTTGAGTAATATATATAACATAGGACGAATGGCGTAAAAACGAAGCCCCTCTAAAGAAAAAGAATTGCGTTTTTTTTTTTCAATTTCATCGAGCATATAATTTTTTTTCTGGTTTTGCAGCATATTTTATGCAAAAATTAAGTCTGTCACTGCAAAGTACAATTTGTGATGCAAAAAATAAGGGCTCATGTGGGTTTCTAGGGGAAAAAAATGCAAGTGCTATGGCCTTTCACACACAAGGAAGAAAAAACGAAAACGTAAAAGCGAAAATTGGCTCCGGCCTTAAGAGGTTAATATACCCCCTTGCCCATTATAAAAATATTAAAAATAAATAAATAAACATATTATGTATCGTAGTATGCAGAATTGTCCGATCTATTAAATTATAACGTTATTGTTCCCGCACGGTGAGCGGTGTAAACGGAAGGAAAAAAAAAACACACCAGGATTACTGATTTTTTTAAAATTATATATCAGAAAAAAAAAACGATCAAAACTTTTCTTTTACACCAATATGATATTAATAAAAACTAGAGATCATGGCACAAAAAATGACACCCCAACCAGCCCTGTAGGTGGAAAAATAAAAGCGCTATGGCTCTTAGAAGGTGGGGAGGAACATCGCATCAATTTGACCAGGACATCCGGGCATCAATGGGCTCTGTCTTAAAGGGGTTAAATATAAAGTTCGGATTTACAGCACAGTACGTCCCATTTACTTTTATAGGGGTTACGGCATGAGATGAACACTACAAGCTCAGCTGTTCCCATTATCCTGGTCACCAACCTGTGGATGCATTAGGAACGCAAGAGGAGGGTCGGAGGAACAATCCTATAAAGAACAACCCCATTAATATAAGCACTGTGCTACGAGTGACAAACAGCGGCCTTTGTTGTCTCACACATTAAACAAATTTTTGCACTCTCCCAATTAACAAACTTGTCCCATGTGGGTAAATCATTGGTAATGGGATTTTTACTGCGGTGACTCTTTGTTGACCTTTACAAAGGAGCCCTATGGGAGGCCTAAGACGCTCCGGCCTACCTTCCATCTCCCTGGCGTGACACTGTTGTGGTACGGAGAGTGCAATTATTTCAATCACCACGTGAAGCTTTTTAATAATACATCTATTTTATTATTATGCTACAAGTCTCGTTTGGCCGAGTAATGAGCTTTGGGAGAGGAGATTGGTATTGGAATGGCGATCATAAATGTATAATTTATATATATATAAAGCAGCAGACAGAGCGGATATAGACCAGGGTTATTCACATTTACAGGAATCTCTCATGTGAGTCCTTGTCTTGCCCTTGCTTAACACTCCATATATTAATTGCAGCACAGAGGCAGCTCCGGCTTGTGACTTACTGTAGTCGTATGTCCTGGGTAATATACATTAAACACAATGGACATGTTATCTCAAGGCCCAGCACACAAATGATTGCCGGCCTGCAATATCTGTAAAGATGTCTTTACCTCTTGTATTTAAGATGACAGCGCTTTAATATAGCCTGTAGTAAAATGCTAATGAAATTAAAGGGGCTGTGCAGGATAAAAGGGTCTGGTCTAATTCACCACTCTTGTCTATGGGCTGTGTCTACTAAGGCAGCTTAGCCGCATTCAAATGAATAGAGATTGTCTGCACTGCAGCACATGGTTAATGATGAGTGTAAGAACAAGACATAACAGACATAATAAACACTGTGATGTAACAGTATAGGGGCGATATAGTGTACACAGTGATGCCACAATAAAGGGACAATAAACAATGTACTGTCTCAGTATATGCAATAAACTGTGATGGCACAGTACAAGAATAATAAACAATGGAGTCGGAGTACAAGGACAATAAATGGTGATGTCACACTATAGGAACCATTTACAATGGGTTGACATTAGAGGGACAGCATGGTTGCCAACAGTCTTGGTTTTGCTGGGACCGTCCCGATTCTGGGGAGACAGCACGAACAAAACCATGTCCCGGGTATGTCCCAGGAAGCCCCGCTGTGTGAAGCTCCACCCCCTGGCGGCGCAAGTGACATCACTCATGCAGAGCAGGGAGAGAAGTCGTTGGGAGACTAGAGGAACCATACAGGTGAGTTAAGTATAGCATTTTTGTTTTAAATACAGATGAAGGGGGTAGTGATATGATGATGAAGGGACAGGAGGATGCTGAAGAGGGTAGTGGTATGCAGGGCTGTCTTACCCATTGGGCATGGTAGGCGGCTGCCCGGGGGCCCTTGCATACTAGGGGGGCCCCTGCCCGCTGTGACATATTCTCTGTCCCCAGTCCCCAAGCAAGCTCCCTTGTACATATTGTGCCTGTGCTGCCCTCAGCCGCTCCCCCTCCCCCCGGCCAACGTGACATCTTCCTTGTCCCTGGTCTGCACGGCGCAAGCTCCCCCTTGTAGGTGCTGTGCAGTGCCTGTGCTCTGAGTCCTGCCGTCCATACAGTATACAGGGAGACAACATGGCGTATATGCAGAGGGACAGCAACATGTCTCATATATAGAGAGGGGCACCAATATATATTAATTAGCCTTTTACCCATCACCTGTATACCTGTGTACTGGCTAGGGGCAGGGTTGCAAAGATGGGGGTGTTTTGATGGCAGCGGCTGGGGGGGTGGGGGGCCCAATTCGCACCTCTGCCCAGGGGCCCATAATGCTGTTAAGAAGGCCCTGGTGGTGCAGGGGCAGGGGGAGGATGAAGGAGTAGTAGTATGATGATGGAGGAGCAGGAAGATGAAAGGGGTATTGGTATGATGATGGAGGGGCAGGAGGATGAAAGGGGTAGTAGTAAGATGATGGAAGTGCAGGAGGATGAAGGGGTAGTAGTAGTAGTATGATGGAGGAGCTGGAGGATAAAGGGGGTAGTAATATGATGATAGAGGAGGAGGAAGATGAAGGGGGTAGAATGATAATGGAGGAGGATGAAGGAGGTAGTTGTATGATGATATAGGGGCAGGAGAATGATGAAAGGGTAGTAATATGATGATGGAGGGGCAGAAGGATTAATGGGATAGTATTATGATAATGAAGGGGTAGTACTATGATCTCGGAAGTGCCGGGACGAAGGAGGTAGTATGATGATGGAGGAGCAGGAGGATGAAGGGGGTAGTAGTATGATGATGCAGGGGCAGTATTAGGATGATGGAGGGGCAGTATGATGAAGGGGGTAGTAGTATGATGATGGAGGAGCAGGAGGATGAAGGGGATAATAGTATGATGATGAAGGGGTAGTGGTATGATGATGGAGGAGCAGTAGGATGACGGGGTAGTATGATGATGAAGGGGGTAGTAGTATGATGATGGAGGGGCAGAAGGATGAAAGGGGTAGTAGTATGATGATGAAGGGGTAGTATATGTTCTTGGAAGTGCCGGGGACGAAGGAGGTAGTAGTATGATGATGGAGGAGCAGGAGGATGAAGGGGGTAGTAGTATGATGATGGAGGAGCAGTAGGATGAAGGGGGTAGTAGTATGATGATGAAGGGGTAGTGGTATGATGATGGAGGGGCAGTAGGATGAAGGGGGAAGTAGTATGATGATGATGGGGTAGTGGTATGATGATGGAGGGGCAGTAGGATGAAGGGGGTAGTAGTATTATGATATGGGGTGCAGCTGCATCATATGGGCACAAACTACCAGTATATACAGTCAGTCAGTAGAGTGATATCTCAGGTCCACAGCCTGCTCTGAGTAGGGTGTGTAATATACTGGGGACCTGACACTGGGGTGTGTGATATACTGGGGATCTGATAATGGGTGTGTAATGCTCCTTTTGTGCTGTTTTGACTGTCAAATTCTAACTGGAAAATTTTGAAAAAAATAAACAACAGCAAGAAACACACTAGTGACAAGCCACGCCCCGCAAACCACACCCTAAATAGGCCACACCACACTGATACCATACCCACAATAAACCACACCCCTTGTCAACGCCAAAGTTTCCCTGGAATTTTTTTTTCAAATGTTGGCAACTATGGGACAGTAAAGAGTGATGTCACAGTACAGTAACAGGGTTACAGGGGAACTGTCAGCAGATTAGACAAATCTCACCTGCTGATAGCCCCTTAAAGGGGTACTCCGGCGGGGGGGCACTTTTTTGATGGGACCGGGGAGGGGGTGGCTGAGGAAAAAGACGTCCACTCACCTCCTCCTTTCCAGCGGCCGCTTCCCGGTGTCTGACGCCGCCTGAGACGCTAAGTCTCAGGTCCGCTCAGCGGGATCTGTGTCAAGTCCGCTCAGATCCCGCCTCCTTCACTGAATGGCTGAGCGGACCTGAGACGTAGCGTCTCGGGCCCGCGTCAGACACCAGGAAGTGGCCGGGAACCGGGCACCGGAGCGGCGCGATGCGGGACCCGCCGCTGGAACCCATCAAAAAAGTGCCCCCCCCCCGCGCCGGAGTACCCCTTTAAGGGCCTGGGACGCTGAGGAGGAAGGTATGTGTGTTACCTTCCTCCTTGATGCTGGTCCTGCGCTGTTAGTTGGAGTAATCTTCCCTCTGGTGCACTGTTAGGAGCATTGTCTCATCATCAGCCCGCTCCATTTAATGATAATCAATGGAACGGGCAGTGTTCCTAACAGTGCACCGGAGCAAAGATTACTCCAACTAGCAGCGCAGGACCGGTGCTGAGGAGGAAAGTAATACACATACCTTCCCCCTCAGCATCCCGGGTGCTATAGGGGGATATTAGATTCATCTAACCTGCTAATAGTTCCCCTTTAATATAGAGTGATGTCACAGTACAGGGACAATATAAAGTGATGTCACAGTATAGAGATAATAAATAGTGATGTCACAGTACAGGGGTAATAAACATTGATGTCACAGTAAACGGGCAATATAAAATGATGTCACAGTACAGGGGAAATAAACAGTGATGTCACAATACAGAGATAATAAATAGTGATGTCAGGGCCGTTTCTTGCACCGGCCGGGCAACGGCACGGGGCGCCGACAGTTAGGGCACCCCCGGGACCTCACACAGTCTGGGTTGGATAGCGCACCACGCGCCCCCACACCCAGACCGTCACCTGCCCCCCCCCGGTCTGCGCTCACCTGAGCACCCAACACTCGCCCGGGCCACCCCTCAGCCTCACCTACTGCACGACCGCACTCTTCCAATGCAATCAGCGCAGCGCGGGAGAGTGGGGAAGCTGCGGCCGGCCGTGGCGCACGTGTTCATTGGTTGCGTGCACAACGGCCGGCCACAGCGGCTCCACGCTCCCGCTCTGCGCTGATTGCATTGGAAGAACGCGGGCGGGCAGTAGGTGAGGCTACCGCTACAACTGCTGCAGCACTCATCAGATCAGGTGGGGTAGTGTGTATGTGCAGGTGGAATAGTGTGTGGAGGGGGGCTGCAGGGGGGACAGAGTGTGTGGAGGGGGGCTGTAGGGGGGACAGAGTGTGTGGAGGGGGGCTGCAGGGGGGACAGAGTGTGTGGAGGGGGGCTGCAGGGGGGACAGAGTGTGTGGAGGGGGGCTGCAGGGGGACAGAGTGTGTGGAGGGGGGCTGCATGTTTGTCTGGTAGGTTCAGAAGAGATGAATTGCAGCTGCAAGAAATCATCATGGAGATCATGGAGATCTGGGTCGGATGGAGACTCCTCAGATGAAAGAAGACGTCACTGATGAGTCACTGAATGACTTTTGAAAGGTTGAAACTATGCCATAATACACACACTGCTTCTTTCTAGCAACAACCCAAATAAATCATGGGGGGGGGGGGGGGGTTTGCTTTTATCAAGATTCGCCCTGTAGTCAAAATTACCTAGAAACTGCCCTGAGTGATGTCACAGTATACGGGCAATAAACAGTGATGTCACAGTATACGGGCAATAAACAGTGATGTCACAGTGTGCGGGCAATAAACAGTGATGTCACAGTGTACGGGCAATAAACAGTGATGTCACAGTATACGGGCAATAAACAGTGATGTCACAGTATACGGGCAATAAACAGTGATGTCACAGTACCAAGGTAAACGATGAAGTGACAGGAAAGGGGTGATAAACAGTGATGTGACAGTACAGAGATAATACCCTAAGTATGTCACACCCCCAGTGGTTTCACAGTACAGGGGAAATACCCCCAGTGGTGTCACAATACAAGGACAGCAGTCTATTATCCCCCTCTCCTGGGCAAATTCTGTTTCTATAGCCCATACATGCACAGACTCCATTCAGCTCCCCAGCCGTGAATGAGTTAATATCAGTAATAGCTCAGTATCAGCGACAATGATGCGTCTTAAACTCATGTACTTTACTTTCCAGTGCTCTGTCAGACTGGCTGAGCTCTTAATGCCACCAGGCACTTAGCATGAGAAGGAAATCTATATCTCTCTAGAGCTGCAACACAGATGAAGTCCACAGGATGGAGATAAAGCGTAAGGCAAGAAGAAGGGTCATGTCAGACAGAGCTGTGACAACCGGGAAAAACTGTGATAAGAAACAGCAATGGTACAGCTATGGGGGATAGAACTAGAATTCATGGGGACATGTCCTATTGTATATAAAGAGCACTGGGATACGAAATAGGTGAGGATCCAAATATATATTCATCCACCAATGTACAATCATAACCAGAATGTGAGTGCCAGAGAGGGCACAATAAGACCCCTAGAGAGTAGGAAGACCACATTTGTCCCTAAGCCTCTTAGTGGACAGTCTGGTCCTGTACATTTTGTGCAACCAAAGCAAGACCCATCCCAAGTGCCGTATCACCCTAGGGAGGATAGATAACAAATTGATCAAATAAACGAAGCAAAGCGTCTTGTTTGATCAGCGTTCCACTTATCAAGCTGCCTGCCTTTCAGCGCTGCTCTGTTTCCTGCTGCTCCACCCGGATGAGGGGGAAAAGCTGGATCCAATCTTGGGAGAATTTTCTCAGGATTGGATCCAGCTTTTCCCAGCATCGTGGGAGGAGAGGCAGGGAGCAGAGCAGTGCTGAAAAGCTGGCGGTGTGATGAGCAGAGTGCTGATCAAACGAAGCACTTTGCTCTAATCTGTAACAGTGAACAAGTACTGGACCACATGCAGTGGTGTGCATACAAAAATATGCCCTCATGGTCTCCTATTGTGGTGTCGCAGTTTTGCTATTCAGGACAGAAGATAGTTTTTCCCTTCCAGGTCTGGGTGAAATAAAGAAGGAAAAAAAACAAAACATGCACCCTCTTCTGGCTATGTGAATAAAGGATTTGTAAGAAAGGAATATAAAAAAAGAACTTTACACACACTGATTTTTTTCACATGCATCATCTAGAAAAGCTATAATAAAGAGCAAATATAATAAAAAAATGCGATTGCAGGATCAGACTACACAGGGTTTACTTGTAGTCTGTCACCGTGGAGACACATAACCCTGCATAGGCGCTGTATACACTCAATGTCTGGATGATTATAACAAGAAAGAAAAAGGAAGCAGCTATGTAAATAATCTAGGCCCATTACATTAATATAAATCATAGTGGAAAAGTACACACATCCCTTAATGTACCATTAACAATAATAATACAATTGCAAATAATGTCAGATAAAAACAATTTTTCAGCTAAATGTGTGCTGTCTCCTCTCCGGTGCTCAATCACTTATTACCTTAGTTTGCATAATGCTTAATATTCTATGCAACTTACAGAATAAACTGCTAAGTAATAGCTGCATTTATGGAGGATTACCTGATCCTGACACGAACATAGAATTCTAATTAATAGAAGCCGTGTGATTCCACATGGTTCTTCATAGGCTTAGTCACCTGGTCAACATCTAAACCTTGGTCTACTTTGTCTCCGAGACATCACAATGCCGTCACTTGTCTCCTCTTAGATTTATCAAAGGGTGTAAAATTTAGACTGGTGCAAACTGCCTACAGCAACCAATCACAGCTCAGCTTTCCTTTCAGCACTGCCTAAAGCTGAGCTGTGATTGGTTGCTGTGGGTAGTTTGCACCAGTCTAAATTACACCCTTTGATAAATCTCCCCCATGAAGTCTAAAATATTTTTCTCTAAAAATGACACAATGATGAATGTTAGTTTTTTTAATTTGTGTGGCCGATTTCACATAAGACTAATATGGAGACATTTTTTGCATATGTTACTGACCGGACTGTACTGTAGGTCTAAAGACCAAGATAGATGTCAGTTTGGATGTTCAACAGCATCCAATGGTGAACTTCAATCTTTACTGAAAGCCAAGCTGACAAATATACAACGTTTCGACCAGGGCCGCATCAGCCATCAGGCGAAGTGAAGTCTTCGCCTCAGGCAGCAGCTCATAGGACCTTGCAGGGGGCGGCACTGGCCACCCCTGCACAGTGAGCGTTCATGCATATTATATTATATGCCTGACTGCTCACTGACTACAGGAGCAGAGATATCAGCCACAGACTGATGTCTCTGCTTCTGTATGCCTTTTCCGGGCGTGCTACGCTAATAGCGTACCGCCCACGGAATTTACGTGCAGAAGCAGGGACTCCAGTGTGATGCCGGACTCCCTGCACTATAGGAGCGCCCCCTGCTGTCAGCTGTGTCTGTGTCCTTATTAGGAGGCACACACAGCTGACAGGAGGCTCAGAGCAGGAAACTATCAGCTCTCTGCTCTGTGCCAGTCACTTCTAGATCGCAGGCTGTGTTAGTGCTGCGATCTAGAAGTGATCTGGAGCAGCCAGTGATGTCTTCCTGGTCAGGCTGCTCCATGAGATCTGTGATCAGCCTGACCAGGAAGCATACAGGAG
Source organism: Dendropsophus ebraccatus (assembly GCF_027789765.1). Lineage (NCBI taxonomy): Eukaryota > Metazoa > Chordata > Amphibia > Anura > Hylidae > Dendropsophus > Dendropsophus ebraccatus. The sequence goes on from NC_091465.1 coordinate 71,192,263, forward strand.
AACACAGCAGCAGCAGCGTGGGTTGTGACACTGTTTGTTTTTTTACTTTGCTGAAGATGGGGGGACACGGGGGGGATTATAAGGAGATGGGGGGGACACGGGGGGGATTATAAGGAGATGGGGGGGACACAGGGGGGGATTATATGGAGATGGGGAGACACAGGGGGGATTATAAGGAGATGGGGGGACACAGGGGGGATTATATGGAGATGGGGGGACACAGGGGGGATTATAAGGAGATGGGGGGACACAGGGGGGATTATATGGAGATGGGGGGGGGGGGCACAGGAGGGGATTATATGGAGATGGGGAGACACAGGGGGGATTATATGGAGATGGGGGGCCACAGGGGGGATCATATGGAGATGGGGGGCTACAGGGGGGGATTATATGGAGATGGGGGGACACAGGGGGGATTATATGGAGATGGGGGGGGGGGCATGGGGGGATTATATGGAGATGGGGGGGCACAGGGGGGATTATATGGAGATGGGAGGGACACAGGGGGGATTATATGGAGATGGGGGGGACACAGGGGGGATTATATGGAGATGGGGGGGACACAGGGGGGATTATATGGAGATGGGGGGGACACAGGGGGGATTATATGGAGATGGGGGGACACAGGGGGGATTATATGGAGATGGGGGGGGAAACAGGGGGATTATATGGAGATGGGGGGGACACAGGGGGGGATATTATGGAGATGGGGGGACACAGGGGGGATTATATGGAGATGGGGAGACACAGGAGGGAATATGAGAAGATGGGGAGACACAGGTGGAATTATAAGGAGATGGGGAGACACAGGAGGGAATATGAGAAGATGGGGAGACAGGTGGAATTATAAGGAGATGGGAAGACACAGGAGGGAATATGAGGAGATGGGGGACACGGAGGGCTTATGAGGAGATGGGGAGACAGGGGGGATTCTGAGGAGATGGGGGACACAGGGGGGTTTATGAGGAGATTGGGGACACAGGGATTTTAAGGAGATGGGGGACACAGGGAGGAATATGAGGAGATGGGGGACACAGGGGGGACTGAGGAGATGGGGGATTATGAGGAGATTGGGGGATAGGAGGATTATAGCTACATGGGGACATGGGAGGAAGATTATGACTATATGCGGAGATGGAGGGGATTATAATAGGGGGAATTATTCATATTCGGGCACTATGGATAGGGCATTGTATAAGGGTGAAGAGAGTGTTGGTAAATTGTGGAGCCTAAAATGTCTGTCCGATAGATGCTGCTGGGACAAGTCTTCATGATTGAGCCGGATTCGAATGGAGAAGAAGCGAGAAATTGAACGACTTGAATTGATGAGAGAAGACGTCACCTGTGAGTCACTGGATGTAACTGTACCCTGATCACTATACTGTCACTATGTGGGGGTAATGCTGGACTCAATACGGTAATTTTTTTCAGTAGCAGTACTGGTGGTATTGATCAGTCATTAAGATGGGGTAGTGTGTTCAGGATGTGGTGGTATTTTTCCCTTGTGTAGTGATAATATTGGCGATAATATTTTGTTACTACGGGGTGGTGATATGCAGTCATTATGTAGTGGTATTGGGTTTTTATATGATATTGATCTCAGTTTAGTGGGGGGGGGGGCGCTATTTCAGTTCTCGCCTCAGGCAGCAGAAAAGCTAGAATCGGCCCTGGTTTCGACTCCCACTGGAGTCTTTGTCATACTTGACAAAAACTCCAGTGGGAGTCGAAACGTTGTATCTTTGTAAGCTTTACTTTCAATAAAGATTGAAGTTCACCATTGGATGTTGTTGGACGTCCAAACTACAAGCTGTGGGAGCCCTTCCTGGGATTCCAGGCTTTCCAGCGTGCATCCCTCTACCTTTAGTCACCTGGGACCATGATGCTGCTGACTCCATCCACTTCCTGCAAGCCCAGATGTCCGTGAAGGTCAGGCCAAGGCTTGTGGCCAAAATATGGATGTAAAAATGTATAAAAGTAAAAAAAAAAGTAAAAGGATTTACTAACAATTGAAGGCTGGACATGAAGAATGAAGTACTGAGGTATGTGAAAGTGCGCACAGTGTTTGTGCGTACTATGACAATTTAGCTCCTTTAACTAGAATGATACTGAGCTGCAAACCCCCCCCCCCCCAAACTGGGGACCAGCTGAGGACCCCCCCCCCCTCCCTGGACCCCCAGTGCCTATTGCAGGGGTAAATGTGTGGTGCGGTGCACCCATTCTGTGGAATCCTCCATTTTACGGAAATTACCAGGTGCTTTCCCTCTGATTGAGTACTATCTGACACAGGGGCACTGTGGACCTAAAATACATTTCTGTCCCCCTTTTTATGTGAGAGTCTTTGAAGAGGAGCCATAGTTGCAGAAAAAAAGGAAAAAAAAATCTTGACTCTTACATTTAAGAAACAAAGATGCTTAAGGAGCCAAGGAGCTGCCCTTGAGAAGGACACTTTCTTTACTGTTTCTTTTTTTCCTTAATTGCTAAAACTTTGGCGGTCAGAAGATGTATTTACATTGCCTGGAACTCTAGAACGGCTCTAATGTGAAGTTACATTCGCAATATATTCCCCGGCTGACAACTCATGAAAAATTTGAGGTCAATCTTTGATTCAAATAATGTAACTTTCCCGTAGCTCTTAGAGAAATCTCACAACAAGTGTTAAGCCAACTTGCCAAAAGGTTCGGCAATGTTCGACCAAACCCGTATAACAATAGTTGGACACACACAAAAAAACACAAAAATGCAACAGCTTACCGCAATGGCAAGATACAAAACCCACTACAGACGTGAAAAAAGTTAAAAGCAGCCCCCCACCTACTAAGAAATTCCCACAAAAAATAATGGAACTCTTGGGTACCATTTGTAAACAGTGTAAACCACCCCACCAACGATAAAGTGGCTCCATGCCGGGGTGGACCTACACTGTACTATGGCCTCTCCATGGCATGTAATGCACCTATGCTCTGGGCATGCAAGATCCATCTTATACCGGCAGAAGTAATACACCACCTGGGTGGGATGGGTGGAGTGCACGACCAAGTAGAGGCAGCCACTCCCCCATCTGGAACAATAGTTGGATGCAGCTCTAGGGTGTCCTGGAAAACATGGATAGAGCAGGCTGTATCTATGGTTTCCTGGCAGCCCTAGGGTGGCATCCAACATCCACAGGAGTCAAATGGCAAGCGTTTGGGTTTGGACAAATCTTGTCAAACCCAAATTTTCAGCAATTTTTGGCTCAACACTACTCACGTTTATTTACATCTAACCTACTTCTAATAAGGGATGGTATAACCTGCAAGTCCTGGACTCACCATGATATCAGAACTTCCTATCTGGGGTAATCCTTTCACCTTGCCTTAGCTCAGCTAAAACCCCTTGTGTTGGCTCATGATACTGGCTGGATATGGCGAATGTGCAGGTACACAGAGAAGTAATGAGAATCAGTCTGCTTTGTGGCGAGCCTCCAATTCTGTACATATAAAGTGCTGCTAAGTGACAGTTTTTTTTCTGGATTCCTTTTTAAACATGGACAGTAGCAAATCCATCTGTTTCCGCCATCTTTGTCCATCTGTTTAAACATTTATAGCAGTAAAGGATAATTATAGCTAAACACTATGTGAAACAACCTGACACAATCAGGCTATGGGGAGAGTCTACAGGATCTGAAGAATAAGTCACAAAAGTAAAAGAAAGTTCTAAAGTTAACAGTAAAGGTTGGGTCACAGACACAGGTTTTTGGGCAGAAACACCACTGCAATTTTTCGCAAGCTAAGCAATTCTATGTAGGGAAGAATAATGTGCTTCCATATTATGGCATGCAATAGAGTTTGCAACTCTTCTTCTTTTTTTTTTTTAATGAATAGTAAACAATTTAAGCCAACAGTTCGGCTAGAACGAGGTGAGCCTGCACTTAGCATTACTTGGTACTGTAGATTTTGTAAATACAATAACAAAGGGGCACATGTATCAAGCCCTGTGTTTACAGCAAATTTTAAAATATTCAAAAAATTTTGCACAAGGACCCCCTTGAGCAAAAAATGTGCACTTTTTTCAACTGCGCACTTGTGTGCCATATGGGGCATGAGAAGCCTCCCCACACACAAAATTTATGAACATTTTCAACAGGAATAGGTCAAAAACAGACTAAAAGTCCAAGCCAGCTCCGAGCTCTCTACACTGGATTTATCAAGAGGCGTCCGCCAATATGGGTGCCAATGAGGGTGTTCTAGATACTTTCAATGCTAAAATAGTATCCAGATAAGCAGGTGGCAGCCTTGGGGCAGTGGAGTTTTTGGGACCGTTTTCCCTTTCCTAGTTCTCCTGTTCGGTCGAACTGGTTTTCAAAAAGGTGTGATGGCTATTTGTTTATGTGAAAAATTTATGTGAGTTATCACACAGTTTCACTGGTGGCAGGTAAAGAATCCTTGGAGGATAGTAATTTTTAGATGAAATTATAAAATTATTTTAAATATATGAATGGTTAATACTGTCCGTGTTGGATATGGCTGGAGACTGGTCTTCTGGTGGTGGTTTCAGATCCTAGGAGGGTAATTTGGGTCTGTTCACTGGCTTAGTTTTATGGGTCAGGTGTTAGTGGTTAAGGATAGGGAGTTCTGATGTGCATAGGAGTGATGGAGTGATAATAAAATTGGTGGAGTCCTCCAGGGACCCTCTCTTTCCTGAAAATGATATTTAAAAGGTCTGTTCGATATGCTGAATAGTAATGTTGAACACAATCTAAACTGTATATAGAGATATTTAGTGGGTTATTTATTTTTATGTATTGATTTGTATTATTAATTTTGGTTATTAAAATGGCTGCTTTGGCCTTTACACCCAAACCCACGAGTCAAGTTTATTCTGGGAAGATGGCGCGGATTTTGAGACTGCAGGGGAGGAATCCTCTGGGTAATCAGTGCTGGTTTAACTATTTTGGGATGGGTCTTAAGGCCCTATTCCACCAACAGATCAGATCTGATTATCTGCCAAAGATTTGAAGCCAAACCCAGGAACAGACTATAAACAGAGATCAGGTCATAAAGGAAAGACTGAGATTTCTCCTCTTTTCAAATCCACTCCTGGGTTTGGCTTCAAATCTTTGGCAGATAATTTGTGGTCAGATCTGTTGGTGGAATAGGGCCTTAAAAGGGGTTGTCTGGGCAAACAGCTTTTTATTAGTTGCTGAGACTGTAGGTAACAATTATACTTATCTGATCCACTTCCACACCGCTGCCAATTTTCCCTTCCGTGCTCCAGTTCTTTATTATTGACGTTACTGACATTCCATGTGGACAGGAAATGCCTGCTTACCATAGAGAGAACAGAGGTCAGGCATTCCCTGTCCCCATAGAAGACTACAATTAAAGGATGTTCAGCTACTTAATTTGTCTGATGAATTCTACACTTTAGTGCTACCATTGCTTCCCTTGGATCTCTGGAACACACCAGTAATCTCCACTACCGACTCCTGACGCAGGATCTTACGGCTACAGATCCCGGTGATTTCTTGGAGCCGGGCTGCTTTAAGTGTTTTACCCTATGGCAGGGGTAGGGAACCTTGAGTAGGTTCCCTACTAGAGATGAGCAAACCTCGAGCATGCTCGAGTCGATGTGAACCCGAACTTTAGGCATTTGATTAGCGGGGGCTGATGAAGTTGGATAAAGCCCTAAGGCTATGTGGAAATCATGGATATAGTCATTGGCTGTATCCATGTTTTCCAGACAACCTTAGAGCTTTATCCAAGTTCAGCAGCCACCGCTAATCAAATGCCGATCGTTCGGGTTCGGATCGACTCGAACCCAAACCCGGTTCGCTCATCTCTATTCCCTACCCCTGCCCTGTGATATGTTATTACCCTATGTTTCTAGCCTTGCTATACTATGTTCACATGGAAATTCAGTGGAAGTATTAAAGAAAAAGACAATGGTAAAGAAAATGGCTGCAGTGGGGAAGTGGGCCAGGATAGCTGTCTATTATGTCCAATGCAGCTCCAGCAATATATATATGAACACCGTCAAATTTCCCTCCATTTAACAGTAAATCATACTGTGTGTGCATTTCCTTACCATCTCCACAAGGGGGCCCAATCATCACTCCTCTTTGATCCTTTTTTTTTTTTTTTTTTTTTTACACTGCTATGCCAGCTGTTGTTATGCATTAGTCCGAGCATGAGCAGTACCCGGATATATAGGGGCAGTGCTCTGTAAGTGCAGGGGCAGGCAGGAAAGTCTTTATGATAAGCAGTAATAAAGCTGTTGTCAATAACTTCCACTTAAAGAGCGGAATTATTATCAGTGGTTCTATTCAGCACTCAGGTGGGCCTTGACGTAGGGGTTGATTGGCGTCAGCTGGGGTTGTGCTCCCTGAAGTCTAAGACCACCCTAGCTCCCACCAATCAGCTCCCTTCTTATTCATCACTGATTGCTATTTTATCGCTAATGGGATGAGATCGCAGAACTAGAACTATGCCGTCTGTTGTAGTGACCCTTGACTCATAATCAACATGCTTCTTCTTCTAAGACTTCACTACTGTGGTGTTTTGTGATGGATAAAATAGTTTTGCTGACTTTGCTTCTGCGGCCAGAGATTACATCATATGTAGCAGATTGAGATGGAGGGAGGCCAGAGAACTCAAACTGGCCCTTCTACAACAATTCAGACGACTTGCTGACTTTGCAAACAACGCCTCGCTGGATTGTAAAATCCTAAAATGGGCACGGCAATGACATCCAAACTTATTTCTCTTTTCTGGACTACACTCCGGAGGACTGAAAGTTCATCAAATGAATGTGACTATTCACAGATGTTCCCATTACAATCATCCTGCTTTAAATTTAAAGAGAATTTACTTTCCTTTATATTGGCAAATGTATTCAGAAATCTGCTGCTTTCCTGCTAACTGAAAATAGTGACTTGTGTTATCAGAAAACACAGGGGTAGGGGATTCAAAAAATTATATTGCTACCTCTATTCACTTGTGGCAGGAGGACTTGGTGTTGGTTTGTCCACATCTCCTTTCCATGCAGTGTCCCACTGGTGATCACTGCAGGATTTGTGGTTGGGTGTAGAATGTTATATGTGCAGTTATGTTACGGTACTTTGTCATAATATTTTACATTGTTTACGTCATTCTGTGCCGCTGTGATTTGAATCTATGTACCAGGCAAGAGGTAGAGAGCTATGCAGGGGTAATATACACTCTAAGGCTATGTTACCACAGCGTAAGAGACCGGCCGTTCCGTGACCTGGCCGGGTCACGGAACGGGCGGTCTCTGAAAAGATCATTCCATTCAGTACTGAAGTACCGGCCAGATGATCTTTCGGGCCGCAGAGTTCTTATCTTATGTGCGCGCCCACATCAGAACACTCCACTGCAAGCTATGGAGCGAGTGGCCGGAACAGCTTGCTCCACAGTGTAAACTGAATAGCGGCTGAAGAAAACTGACTTGTCAGTTGTTTGTGGCATCGCGAGAGGTGTTATAGAGCAGGAAGAACTTGGCAGATTGATATATATATCTTTATATGATAAGATTCAGTGTAACTTGTAACATGTTGATTGAAATCCCCAATCATTTTGTGGTAAGGAGTCCAGTGGGCGGGGTCACTCAACAGACTGGACTCTTTACCATGGAAACATCAGAGATTTCTATCAATAAATTACAGGTTATACTAAATCTTTTCCCCAAAAGATATATATCAATCTGCTCAGCCCCTTCAGCTCCATCTGTTGATGCCAATAGCTTAGGTACCATTTTCATGGTGACGGGTTCCCTTTAATAGCTAGGTTTACTTTATCTGGGGAAAATTCATCCCTGTATCTAAATATTCTAACCCAGGTAGAGTGGATTGTCACCTCCCTCACCTGATATCCATAACTCCTGCTCATGCTCTGCCTGTGGCTTTGCTGCAGGGGGTGCATGGTTAGTTGTAACAATTGAAACCTAATGTCATATAAGAAGCAGCATTCTAAGTCACACATGGTAGGAAAAATTGTCCTCGTTCTAATTTTGTATAGGGGCCAGCGCCATTGCATTTTGGCTCTCATATCACCTACCAATTTATTTTTCCTACACTTGAACCCCAGAGGACGCCAAGCAACAACACTCTTTCTTTTATTGGGTTTGCCCTTTATTTTTCAATACATTTTATGTTCATTTATCAGTATATTATTAAGGTGATTTCAAAATTCAGTCGTTTACCATTGGAAACAGACTACAGTCAGTCTGTATTTCACACATCCTAACAGCTTAGATAGGTGATAGTCTATGTACCATATAAGTAGCCGATTGGTAGTTATACACCCTTTGAAAAGAAGAGGCCTTATTCAATCTGGGTAAACCTTGTATTAGGTTCACACAACGTATCTTTTCGTAAAAGTACGGAAACAACGGACGTACTTTTTGCGAAAAGATACGTTGCCTATTTATCTATGGGATCCAGGCCGGAGCGTATGACGGAATAATTAAACTAACCTTCCCAGAATGCAGTGCAGCACAGATTAATAAATACAGCAACTAATCTGCTAAGAAAGTGCCTGTCAGCTAGTTTCAGTCATACAGGGCCCAAATAGTACCCAAGTAGTACTGTTGAAATAATATAGTAGGGAAGCTTTGAGTGCTTATCTCATCCGAACTAGTAGGGTACTAGGGGACAATAAGATTATTATTATTATTATTATTATTATTATTATTATTATTAATAAAATATTATTGCAGTGTCCCATAGGGCCTTGTTTTCTAGGCTTTTGTGGATTTTCTTTGTATTATTGATATGGTTTATGCCATTGTGATATTTGTGCCATTCCCAGCTGAGGGTTAAGGTTAACCAATGTACCACACACATTCTCCTATACTTGCGTAGGGAGTGTTCTACAGGAGCTGGCACTTAGCCTGGGGGAGGAAAGAAGTATGAGGAGTCCCAGGCTGTGAGGATTTGAAGGTCTAGTGCAGCCTCCCCTTTGGAGTGGGTCTGCATACAGTAGTTAGGCCTAAAATCCAGGAGTCCACACAGTCAATGGGAAGCAGTGAGACAGGTGCCCCAGACTGATTATGGCTCCAGGCCGGGTCTAGGAAATAAGTGATTACACAAACTAATTTTTAGCAGGAAACCCTTACCTCCCAACGGGTATTTCAGGTCAAGAGCAGTAGCAGATCATAATAGGTCCGTTTTGGGCGGTATCCTGGGGCCCTGACCTCCTGAGGGGCCCATGGCCCAAACAGACTTATGTTCAGTCATGATTTGCATAAAAATTGCTGCTTTTTACTGCAATTTTGCACAAATCAGGGCAAAACTGCAGCCAGGAGATAATGCGGTAACATTAGAGAATATATTGAAGGACCTTATCATGTGACAATGATGTCACCACAGGTCCTTTACAGGCTGCATTATGGAGGAAAAAACTTAAGTTAGTGCCGCCATAGTTACAGTGGGTTGGGGGGGCCCAAGCTTGGTGAACAGCCCGGAGCCCATAGTAAAGTTAATCCGCCCCAGGTCAAGAGTGAGCATTGACTTCTTTGTTCTCTTTCTTATAAAAGACTGGCTTCCATATTACGGAAAAAGTAAAGACTGTTTTGTATTTTCACTACATCTCAGCGTTTTACTTACTTCCTGCACCAAAGCATCAGGGTCACCCCATATACCACCAGGCCAGACATTACAAGTCGCAGGGGAATTATTACAGCATGCACCTTCGGTATCCCCCCCCCCCTTTACTGAGCCATTCATTGAAAACCTTCCTGCTGGTGTGACCAGTGTTACAGCAATTATGACCACAGGTCCCAGCCATCCCACATAATGTAGATTATATTGTTTTATATATAAATCATAATATAAGAAACTATAAACTCCCCTGTAATAGAGAATTCTAGCATCCTCCACCATCAGATGCCCAATTCTTTCACAATGGAGGTCAGATCCTCATTTGTTGGCTGTAATCCTGCACTTTTCCTGCAAGGGGAGTGAAAAGCTAATGTTATTTTTTCACTCAAACAGCAAACGACAGGAGGTCCTAAATGAAATCTCAATCTCGAAATAGATTTACCATGAATTCTGAGCAATGTAAACAGGCAGAGAACATGGAGCGGTAGAGACAGCGAGGAAAGTTGAGCAACAGATTGAGCAAAATAGTAACCACTGATGAGAAGAAGATGCATCTCTTGGCTGCCAGGGGGATATAGATTCCACTAATGGATAGATAAAGTTTAGGCCGAGGCTATAAGGTCTTATATGAAAAAATGTCTACTTGGAGCAGTAGTATGGATTAAACATATATAATGTTATGTGTTGGGTATGAAGGGTCCATGACAGGAATTCTTGCTTTGGAGTCCTTTGATCCCCTGTGCCATGCACCATCCTCTGGCTATGAACTTGACATACCACCATAGTGTGGTGACCCAGGGGCTGCAGATGTTATAGCAGAAACTAGATGTTACAGTGCCGTAGTTAGCTCTCCCTGGGACCCAACATATGCCCAAATGTTCCTATTACCCCCTTGAGCAGTCTAAGGCTATGTTCAGACGCTGTATGAGACCGGCCGTTTGGTGACCCGGCTGTGTCACAGAACCGCCGGTCTCAGAAAAGATAATCCAGTACTGGCCGGATGATCTTTAGTGCCGCTGAGTTCTCCATCAGAACTTCCCACTGCACACAATAGAGCGCGCACACTCCATAGTGAGCACTGACAGGGTTTTCTGCGGCTGCTATTCAGTGAATAGCGGCCGCAGAAAACTGACATGCCGCTAGGGATCCCACCCGGAGTGTATACTATGTGTATACACTCCGGCCGGGATTCCCTCAGCCTGCAGCACTACGTAAGTGCCGCAGAAATCACAGGCTGGGATTTCTGCGGAACTTACGTAGTGTGAACATAGTGTAATAGTGCACGACTTAAAGAGGTTGTCCAGAAAAATTTTACTTTTCCCCTATCCACAGGATAGGGAAAAAGCAGATGGTCGTGGGGGGTCCAAACCTCTGCACCCCCCACCAATCTCTGTGTCAGGCCCCACCGACTCTGTTAAGAATAGTGCCGCTGTAAATAGAGCAGCTACGGTGAATTGGGATGCGGGCGCATCATTCGGACGGTACTGCAGTACGATGATGATCAGTAGGATGATCTTCACAGACACCGGCCGTTCTGTCACAAAAACGGCCTGGCCTGGTCACAAAACGGCTGGTGTTTTACACCGTGTGAACATGACCTTACACTGCACAATGGGGTAATAATTGCAGATGCACTTATATGGTCTGGATGTGGTTTGGTCAGGATTAGTTCTCCATGGGTTTTCTGTCTCTGGATGCAACCCATGATGCTGCCATCCACTGACTGCAAGCAGAGGTCTTGAAAATGGAGAGAGATTTATGTGAGAAGTATTTGAAAGTTGAATAACTTTACATTATACAAAGCTTTTATTGGACAAAAGTGGAAACTCCCTTTAAATCAGCTCCATGTTGGTTTCTGTTTACGCTACAGCCTGGTCCAGTTTCTAACATGTATTGGTATCAGACAAGAGAAGGAAATGGAAGTTCGGCATCGGCTTTGAGAAGGGGATTATTATTTCAGGTAATTCCAGCAGCCTGTCATTATCATAGCAATTCACATTAAAATACCTGTCAAAATATCTCTTCCTTAACTGTGACAGAATCTATATTATTTTACTCAATCAACTGGTAACAACTATTTCTGGTGATATAGCTTCCAACACACATTTAAAGGAAAAGCCGCATGTGGAGCCTAAGATATTGCACTTCAGCTCGGACTGCATCCTAACATGGACATTTGCACTAATGGGGGAATATACATTGTTATGACCCTTGGAGCTATATAAGTAGATAGCAAAAATGCAAAAGTGAATTGTTGGGGTGTTTTTCTTTGCGTATTGGACTCTAGTCTAGGAATGACAGGCTCCTAGCGTACACACCCAACCCAGCTGAAGTGTGGACAGTATACATTGTCGTTCTAGTTATGACTCAAATGGACCCCTTGCAGTACAATTGTGGGGTGTGTTTGAATGTTTGTCATGGCAGGTGGGTACTTCTGAAGGCCTTCATCACTGTTGTGAGAGAGCTCCGACCATATGCGAAACAAAATAGATCATAAGAATGATGGTACACTGCAATTCATACTGACTGTATAAGCAATCAAGCGATCACATAAAGAACAGAGATGAGCGAGTAGAAAAATATTATTAGTATTATTAGTGGGTATCAACTATTCGATCGAATCCCATTAAAGTCTATGGGAGAAAGATGTGAGAATCATGAAAATCAAAATTTGACCTCTTGGAGGTCACCAAGTCTCCAATGACACCTCAAGAAATGATGCCAATACTTCTGGAATGCAATTGGGACAGCAGGGGAAGCATGCCTGGCTGCATCTAACACGCCAAAGTCGCAGCATTATGACACTATCACAGCCTCTCAAATATACACTCCAAAACACAAGGAAAAATACAAGGAAACCTTCTATCCTTTACAGTAGTATGGACAGAAAGGCACATTTTAAGTCAAAGAAACATTTCTTATGCACCCCTTTAAATCACGTTGCCTATGACAACCATAGAAGGATGCAGTGATGATATCTGATCATAGGATCCGCAACAATTAGCTGCAATTTACAGAGGAATCCAGCAGCAATATGAAATTTCGAGTTAAAACCAATGGGCACTCCATGTAATGCCTGGTCCTCCATGATAAGACATGCCATTTTATATTCACTCTCTGCTCTGGATAATAGAGGAAAATCCTAAAATCCTCTCCTTGTTAACTCTGAATTTTCTAATGGGTTATTTGACTATGGGTTTATTATAGCTACCAATCCCATTAAAAGTAGGAATGGTCCGAACCAAGTTAATAATTCCCGCTGTCTGCCCGCTCCGTGGAGAGGGTGGATACAGCGGGAGGACCGCCTGGAAAACTGGGATAAAGCCATAGCCATAGGCTGTATCCCAGTTTTCCAGGCGGTCCTCCCGCTGTATCCACCCGCTCCACGGAGTGGGCAGACAGCGGGAATCTGATGCCGAGCGTTCGGGTTCATACGAACCCGAACCTCGGCAGTTTCGGACCATCCCTAATTAAAAGGAATCTGTTAGCTGTGTATCCTGTTTAGAGCAACAGAGATGGCCATATAGTTGATGGCAGCTATATGCATCAGTACATGTTACAGATGAACAAAACTACATAGAAACTAAGAAGACCAAGAGATGAACAGAACTACATAGAAACTAAGAAGACCAAGAGATGAACAGAACTACATAGAAACTAAGAAGACCAAGAGACCAAGAGATGAACAAAACTACATAGAAACTAGGGATGAGCGAACTTTTGAAAAGTTTGGTTCGATCCGGCCGAACCGAACCTAAAACGAACCTTGCTATAATGGCTGAATAATTGCAGCTACAATAGTGGGGGTCTGATAGGGTATAGTTTTGTTTAGTTGCAGGTGCTATTACAATAAAAAAGGGGAAAAAAAATCAAAGTACAAAAATAGTGAAAAAAAATTGGCCAAGGTGTAAGTGATTTCATGGGACATAGGACACAAAGTTCCTTGGACCCAGTAGGGTGGAAAACAGACATTTGACAGTGGAACCAGCAGCATTAATAGTACTGTATTGGACCCAGTGTGGAGGAGGGGGAGGAGGAGGCAGTAGCACTTGATTGCAAACAGCCAAGTATGGTTGAAAAGAGACTATTTGAGGAGGAGGAGGCAGTACCTGATTGCACCCAGGCCAGTAGGATTGAGAACAGACTATTCATGGAGGAGGATGTTCAGCCTTGGAGTGGTGGCCTGCGATTCCTTGCTGATGATGTTGGTTACCACACTTTCCAGAATAAGGACAAGTGGGATGATGTCCTTGATGCCTGCTCACAGAGTGGCCTCCTCAAAAGGGATGAACAATTGGCATGACATGTTCGAAGAAACCTGTGCACTATGAGGTTTATCACATGTGCCATACAAAGTGTATGACTCCCTGCTGCACTGCAGAGAAAAGGTTCCTCCCTTTGTGGGGTACACCACTTCCCACCGTTAGTTGACCTTGGTTCAGCAATTTATATATCTCCTACCCGATGGTCCGGAGGAGCTCCTGCCCACTGTGGCTTTGTTCACCCAGGCTCACCAAATGGATGACAGCCTGAGAGCGTCGGGCCTGACATCGTTGGTAAGACACAAGGACAGGTTGGACTGCAGTCAAAGCGGTAGATGGTTGCAAGCTGGTGGAGGCAGAACTTGTGCAGAACTGGCCCCCTAAAGCACCGGGGAGGTGACAGTGGCAAGAATGGGCTAACTTTCTGGTGGTCTTCTGAGGGAATGTTGACCCAATGGGCAGTAACAGACATGTAGTGCCCTTGGCCATAATTAAAGGAGCAGACATCAGCACTGGGGTGCACGGTCTTGGACACCAAGAATCCCAATGAGTCGCCAACATTTTTCTACACAACTGTGCAGTGATGGGACAGCCAATAAGACTTTTTTTTTTTACTTTTTTTTTTTGGGACTGTGATGGGACTTTTTTTTTGGACTTTTTTTGTTTCTCAGACAGTGATGGGACTTTTTTTTTGGACTTTTTTTTTTTTTTTTTAACTGATTTTCCCTTAATAAATTCTTAATAAGCTTGAACACTGAAGTTGCTTTCATGTGTCTTTCATGTGTCATGTGTGTGCTTTAATACTCACAGACAGCTGTCACATTCCATTTTTGATTAGGCAGCACCCAGGTATATCTGAGGAGACTAATTTAAGGTCTCACCCTAACAGGGGTGACGTCACATATCTATTTACAGAAAACCAGGATACAAGTGATTATAGGAGTAATAATCCCTTGCATCCTGGTCAATTCCGTGACAAAAGTACAATTTTGCGTCGCCATTGTTATTTTTACCAGATCCGTAACGAACTTTCTCAAAGTTCGGTTCGGTCCGGAACCGAACTTTTCCCAAAGTTTGTAACGAATAGAAACTAAGGGCCCTATTCCATGGGACGATTATCGTTCACATAATCGTTAACGATAAACGATCCAAACGACCGCTATTGCGAAAGACCTGAAATCATTCACCCATTTACATGGAACAATAATCGTTACTTATGATCGTTCTTGCGGTCGTCTTGTCGTCGCTATTGCGTTCGTCACTACTGCGAACAACCAAACAAAGTCTTATTCAATGCGACCGAATTGCGAAAGAGCAACGATAAGAATAGGTCCAGGTCGTATTAGACGATCAACGATTTCTCGTTGGGTAGTTAATCGTTAACTGCTATTCAAATGAACGATTATCGCTTAGATTCGAACGATTTAACAATAATCTGAACGATAATCGTCCCGTGGAATAGGGCCCTAAGAAGACCAAGAGACCACATTAATATATATACAGGGTGCAGCCTGGAGAACAGGAGGATCTCTGGCCTAAGGCAAGCTTACTGCATGCTGGTAAACTATATGTAAAGTTGAAAGTATGTTATGAAAAAACATTGTGTTGCTACCTGTAGGATGTTGCTCAGTAAGATCACTTCTAATTTTGATCAGTTTTATTATTTTTTCCATGCCTTGACAGGTGAATTTACGCAATATTATTGTGTCTCTACACAATACAAGGTACACATGGCAGGTTATGGGGTTTTGCTTGCCTCAGTGGAATCAATAAGCGTGTCTAGAATCTTCTTCTTGGACAGGGCACTTCTCAAGTGCACCTTGTAATCCTCGACAACGATCTCATCGTGGCACCGTAGAGGAAAACGGGCACCGCCAATCTCAAGGCCAGACTGCAGTAATAGGTTACGGATCTGGAAATCTCCAGTCGTCATCAGCCACCTGTGGAAAACAGATAAAAAAAAATTCTTAGTCACTATAGGCGTAGCCAAGATTTAAGTTGCTTTCCTCCACAAGCAGTGCCACACCTGTCCTCAGGTTGTGTGTGGTATTACAACTTGGCTCTACTTATTCAAAGGAAATAAGCTGCAGTACTGCACACAAGGACAAGAGTCTATACTTGGACAGTCTATACTTGGCCATCAAGCGTAGTGACGATCCTTTAGCTAAAAAATTATGATAATCTGCTGCTTTATTTCCACAAGAACTACATAATAGCCTTTAATTTCCCAAAGTTTGCATAGTTTTATTCCGGGATGTCTTCTATGTGGCTTTCTCTATCCTATCTTACACTATAGAGCAGTTTTACTTGACCCTACACCTACTTGTGTCAGTGATGACAGTTTTTGCTAATTTCAAATCAATTTATTGGTACAACTTCTTAGCACAAGTTGATATGAGAATATTTTTTTTTCCTCCAGAAAAACACTTGTCCTTGTCACTTTAAAAAAGTATAATATAGCCTAGATAGATGTCAAAAGTTTTGATCAGTCAGGGTCTAAAGCTCCCCATACACTTTATACTATTGTTGTCCGAACCTGCCACCAGCGGTCAGTAAGTGTGTGTCTCCTAAGTATTCACTGACAGATGTTACTGGAAGAGATAGATGTTGGGGGAATGTATTTTCACTGCCTGACCCATTTGTTCTCGGAGAGATAAGCCACTACCATAGTCTGCTGTGGCTTACCCCTCCCTCTAGAGAACACATAAATGTCTGGCTGTACTAAACGTTCATGTGTATGGGGAGGAAAGGAGAGATAACAGTTTTTAAAAGGATATTCTGCTTAAACATAAATTTTGAAATGTTGCTGCCCATGGTGAGAATAGCAATTTATTCCATACTTTTTATTATCTATTCAGTTTCCTTCCTTCAGTTCTAAGCTGCTGCTTTCTGCTGAAGACACAGAAAACTGTGTGTGAGGTTTTCTCTCTGTCTCCCCCCTCCTTTCCCCTCCATTCCGAGACAACTATGTAAATAGCTCCCTGGCAGTCTTTATCTGCAACTTTGTAGTTTCTTTGTAATGCTGGGAGGGTCAAGTTGTTGATGAATGCAATGTGATTAACCCTCCTAGCTTTACAAAGTTGCAGATACAGCCTGCCAGGGACTTGTTTACATTAGCTGTATTAGAAGGGAGGAGGGGGAGGGGGGGGAAATGGAGAGAAAAGCTCACACACAGATTTTTCTGTCTTCAGTAGAAAGCGGCAGCTCAAAACTGGGGGAAGGAGACTGAATACATAATAACAAATATGAAACAAATTGTTAGTCTCACCATGGGCAGTAACATATGAAAAGTTATGTTTGAGTGGAATACTCCTTTAAGTGATAGTTTTCCTTTAAGTCAAACATTTTGTTTTACCCAGAGGGACTGAAGGGAAAAAAAAAATCACCAGTGAGCATGCCCTCAATTTTACGGACAGCAGAACTCTGAGGATCCTGGATCACCTGATGTCTCAGCATCTTGTCCACCTTTAAATAGAGAAGCACTACATGTTCTAACCTCCGAGATATTGAAAATGAGCAAAGTTTCATTCTAACAACTATAAAGTCTTGTCAAATGACTGCCAAGTTTAAGTATAACATCCACCAGGGAAAACACAATTATGTTGCCACCCAGACAGAGCGGCTTTTCTCAAACTTCATCTATTCTCTATAAAGATGGCCAATTACGCTTTGGAGGGTCAACCTTGTTCGGAGCCGCACGTCTCCAGACATCCCGGTTTCATTATTTCTCTCCCTTTTCTGCACTTTTCTGCACAGGGAGGACAAGCGAAATAAAATTCCCATTGCTAACCTCTTTAAGATCTCTCATTCCACGGCGCAGCGGCTAGATGAGGTAATATCAGATTATTGTTTGGTCTCAAGCCACAACATTTTAATTACCAGCCGCATAAAAGGAAGCGGCGGAGGCTCTCCTGGTAATAGCTTTAATGCATTCCTCCCCTCACTAAATTGCTTCTTTTTGAGTTTTATACCTAGTAAACACTTATTTAGTGTAATTTTTGCGGTGACCTGTTTCTGCGTCCCGCTGTTCCACAGATGACGTTCATGTTCTCAAACTGGATCTTGTTCACTTGCTTCTTCTCAAAGGCTTTTGGCACAATTTGTTCTATGGCTCTCAGAATATCGCAGTGCCTGAAATCATTTTCTGGCTGGTAGGAGGAAAGAAAGGTACAGAAACACTTATTTAATAGAGCTGGGAGGAGAGATTGCACCGTTGGATTTTTCTATTTTTTTAATATCGAAATGGAACGGATACAGTTTATTAGCTGCAGAAAATATCTCAAAAAGCAGATTACATCAAAGCAATGTCATAGACATGCCTGGTGTGATTTATGTCTGGGAGAGAAAGGACAAATGTGCATTTGGGAAAGTAAAAAGTTACTTGTTGTGATGACTATCAAGGTGCCCTGGAGCAAGGGACCACAGCCTGATAGGGTGGATGATATAAGTAGGTGATGGAGGGCACCATTGAGGGATGCAGGGTTCTTCATTCTACCCACAAAGGGGTGTAACAAATAATTATGGCACCACTAGAGTGGCCAGTTAACCATTACTATATACCTTGTATTTTTTGTATTTGACTCTCATTGGCTTTGAGTACTTCAACTTCTCCATTCCTTTGCTTTCACCCCATCCGTCACCTACCTCTGAGATGGGTTGCTACTAGAGATGAGCGAACCTTGAGCATGCTCGAGTCGATCCGAACCCGATTGTTCAGGATTTGATTAGCGGTGGCTGCTGAAGTTGGATAAAGCCCTAAGGCTATGTGGAAATCATGGATATAGGCATTGGCTGTGTCCATGTTTTCCAGACAACCTTAGAGCTTTATCCAACCTCAGCAGCCCCCGCTAATCAAATACCGAACGTTCGGGTTCGGATGGACTCGAGCATGCTCGAGGTTCGCTCATCTCTAGTTGCTACACTGCTGCTTTACCAGCTACCCTGATAGTTACAGTATCCCTATGCCAGCTTTAATCCTTAAGGTCCTGTCCCCATATGATTTATTGGGGGTGGATTCTTTTTAAACAACTTTGGGTAGAGCTCCTGGGAGTGCAAGCGACACAGTACCTTACATTTATAGAAATAGATCCCTCCAAAGGGACCTTAGTTGGTGAAAATAATTAGAAACAAAAGTATAACTTAAATTTAGGAACACCGAACAAGAAATAAGAGTGTAAACTAAGACTAGACAGGCCCAGTTTGTGGTTAACCACTCCTCTGGGTTGATGATCCCAGCAACATTGTGTGGCAGTTTGGGAAGACATAGGAAGGCATGCTCGAGTCTGATCATTTGGCATTTGATTACTGGTGGCTAAGGAAGTTGGATGTAGCCCTAGGGAGTCTGGGAAAACATGAATACAGCCTATGGCCGCATAAACATTTTCCCGGACTCTCTAAATCTGCATCCAACTTCTTCAGCCAAATGATCGGACTTGGGCATGTTCAAGTTGCACTTATCTTTAAAATTTGTCAATCAGTTCTGGTGGGGCAGGTATAAGCCCTGTGGGACCAGCTCCATGACTCAAGGTTCAGACTGCATAAAAGCATACCTTTTTAATTTTCAAGTTTAGTATTCCCTTAAAGAGAATCTGTCAGCACCTATGGAGGGGGAGTGGTGATGGCTTCTTGCCGCAATTCGTGCCGCACTTTGGCCCGCCTCACCACTACCTCCTCCCAGCTTGTATTGAATATTCATGGCGCCCATCCCCAGGCCTCCTAGCGACGGCATCTGTAGCTTCCTGGTTCAGTGTAGTGCGCGCACGCTCCCGCAGCGTGATTCGCACATGCGCCGTAGCGGAGCAGCACTGAGCAAAGCCATTGAGGGCATAGTCTTTGGCCCTCAGTGCACCTGCGCTGCTCCGACACACTACGCACACACATGCGCGAATCACCCCGCAGGAGCGTGCGCGCACTACACTGAACCAGGAAGCTACAGATGCCGTCGCTAGGGGGCCGGTGGACGGGTGCCATGAATATTCAATACAAGCTGGGAGGAGGTAGTGGTGAGGGTGGTGAGGCGGGCCCAAGTGCGGCACAAAGCCATCACCGCTCCCCCTCCATAGGTGCTGACAGATTCCCTTTAAAGGGGAGCTCAACTTTTTTCTTTTTTTTGTCTTTTCCTAACCCCTACTTATAGTTGACTTGACTTTTGCAGGCAATCATATGCCAACTAATGATGGGAATTGTAATATTCTGGGATACTTTTGAAATATAGAAATAAGCTGTTCAATTATTTTCAAAAATGTTCAACGTTGTTTAGGATGGTCAGCATATTATTATACCCAGACTGGAGTTTTCCCTTTTTTTTCATATATTTTTATTGGATTTAAAAAAAAAAAAAAATTACAAATGTGTAGAGTTTTTCTTTAACTTCAGGACAATTGTTAAATTGAGTGTTTAGTAGATCTGATCTTACAGCAAATGTGAGCAATGGGGATGAGACGGAGCTTCATAGGAAGTGTAGTACCACCACAGCATGACAGTAACATGCTACGGCTTCCTGTGCCAGATAACGTGTTAATGAGATTTCATATGAAACGAGAAGTGACAAGTAATGATCTCCGACAGCTCCGACTGCCGCATGTGTCACCCAGACACCGGGGTAAGATGCCAGATCCATTGTTTAAGGACCAAAAAGTAAAGAAAGTAAAGTGAAGAAATCTAATTTATTCTAGTCCTAAAACATCTTTTAATGATTCCAACTTCAAAAAGCTGCGGGAAGCGGACTCTGTAAATTCAAATCAACCTTCTGACCTTGTGCAGATTATCCCCGTACGCGGCAAAAAAAACTCATTAAAATAATTCCGCCAAGTGAATACGTCTCAGTCGGTAATTTAGCACTAATAATACATTTGATCTGCATGCATTCAGGCTCCGCTTCGGCTCTTTTGTGAGCCGTACTTACAAACCTTTTAAACTGTAAGTAATGGAGACACAGATATAGAATGCAGCGTGCTCCACTTATAATAGACACGGTTTCCATGGTAACAGAGTCCTCTTGACTGACAGACTCAGACCATTTAGTTCAGTTTCCCTTTGGGCTCCGCTTTCTTCGCGATATGCTACAGAGCGTGCTCGTACCAAGACAGCGAACAACAAAAAAAAAAAAAAAAGAAAGTAAGTTGCATTGGGAGGACGTAAGCTGTGCTTGTCTACTGTAAGATGGGAAATTTTGCTTGCATGGTAGAAAAGGTTTATCGAATGTATGTATGAGGGTGAGGAGTACATTTTCCATCACAAAAGCTGTATTCTTTTTTTCGTACAGTTGCCTAGTACAGTACATTTTGCATCTGATGTCTTGCTGCCATGTTGGATTAGTTTGGTTAATAACGGTGATGGGGGAGGAAGTCTTCTGGAGACCAGGCCTCATAGTATCGGCCTATACAAAGAGGGTGAAGGAGAGGTATTTAAAGGGGTTATCTGGTGCTCGTCCATTTTTAACACGTTGCTGTCATAAAAGATAACATAACTAACATGTTATGTTACCTCTCCGTTCTCCTCCGGTGTCCCGATGCAGTCGCGCCCCGCCCCCCCCTGGAGACCAGGCCTCATAGTATCGGCCTATACAAAGAGGGTGAAGGAGAGGTATTTAAAGGGGTTATCTGGTGCTCGTCCATTTTTAACACGTTGCTGCCATAAAAGATAACATAACTAACATGTTATGTTACCTCTCCGTTCCGATGCAGTCGCCCCCCCCCCCCCCCCCCGTGATGGTGAGCAGGGTTTTGTGAAGTCCAGTGGCACCACTACAGGAAAGGAGCCTGCTAGGCAAACTACAAAGGGGTCAAGACCTTCAAGGACCCTCACAGGCAATTTCAGATAACAGACATTTCTCTTGTGGAGAGAACTGGATTCTTGGCACCAGACACCGACAGTTTAAAACTTCCGACAAAGTTTTGCTAAGTGACAGTGATCTTGTCCTAAAATGTTTGTGTAGCCATATGTATGTAGGTAACCTAGGTAGGAATAAAACTCAATGTATGTACAATATGTATCACAGCTGCTGTCATGTCTCTACAGGAGCCATGGCACCTCGTCCTCTCTTGCTGCTCACCTATGCGGGTGCCCTCTGCTCAGCATCCTGCTCACCCCCATCACTCTGCAGATGGTCACCTCTATGCCCAAGCCTGCTGGTCCTTTTCTTCTGTCCTATTTGAGTCTAGCTGTGTGCGCTGTTTGCTATCTATTAGTATTGACTTGGCTAGTTCCTGACCTCATCCTTCTGCCTGCCGTCTGCACAGATCTTCTGCTCAAACTCTTTACTGAAAGATCTCCGCCTGCTCTGACCTGCTGCCTGAATCCTGTTTTACAAGAGCACCACCTGCTTTAACTTCTTCCTGTTAACTATTATATCCTTCTCTACCTTGGTCCTTCCAATTGGCGTTTTCTGTCTGTCTGTCCCGTTATCTTGCGTAACTAAAAAAACAAAAACAATATCTTATCCTAGGACAATTTGAATACGTCTTTGAATATGTCTAAATATCCACCGTTCCGTAAAACCTTGGGTCAAAAGTTTATCATTGTCTTAGGGTTTATTGCACCTATATCCCTTATGAACGATATAACTTACATGCAACATGGTTAATCTTCTTGTTAATGTCATAAACACAAAACTTGAGTACAGAAAAGAACTTCTCCTATGTTTCATCTCTTGAAGAGAGGCACACATGCTTGAGGGTCATATAATAACTAAGCCACAGTCTCAAGTATGATAGCCCTGACACACACTTGTTTCATCCGGTGGCTTTCCAATGCTGAGGGCTGTGCCTTATAGAGCCCGTCTCTGCGTCTAGGGCCTGGTGTTTCATCTGAGCGTGGCTCCAGGACAGCCTAAGGCCAGCTTTATTGTAGTTCACAGCCTCCAGTTCAGAAGGAAACCCCCTCTTGCATGCACAACACTGAGGCATCCAGAACAAAGTTGTGAGTCCTACCACATATGTGACATCTGTGCCATAGATCTCAATGTTCTTAATGTTCTCAGGGAACACAAACCCTTTCTCGCTCTCTGTAGGTTCAGCAATAGACTCTTTGATGCCAAACCTTTTCTCAAATTCCAGTTGGTTGCTTGCTGTGGATTATCACAATCTGTCTCCTTCTCTAGTCTGACCGATTTCTGTAATTACACCTTTTATAGGGAACTTTCTGTTTTCCAACTAGCATTAACATCTACTTAGGTGGCACAAAAGCTATTTGGAGTGTGGCTGACTCCGTCACTCTCAGTTCTCCTCATAGTCACTGGTATTCTTCCTTGGATGATATCTAGATCTTATCTGTCAATAGGTTCCTCATCCTGAATACTCTAGGACTCTGTGTACTGTCACCTTCCTTAAGGTTCTGGGGATTAAAGGGAGCAGGTAATACAGACAGTCAATGTGCCCCTGCTCTTCTTCAGTAGGTCAAATTTAGTGTTTTCAACTAAGTCATTTTTTATATTAAATGTTTTCTTAAAGGGGAACTATCAGCAGGTTAGACAAATCTAACATGCCAGTATGTCCCTATTGCACAGGAGATGCTAAGGAGGAGGGTATGTCTTTTACCTTCCTTCTCAGTGTCGTTTAGGTGCTTTAATCTTCTGCTCCATGGTCTGGTGAAACCGTTAGGAGCACTGTAGCACCCTCTAGGAGTACTGCCCGGCCTCATAGTGCCGATGCAGCTCACCCCTAGCCTGCCCGCTCTATCCATCATCATTAGAAAGGGACGGGACGGTCGGGGGGTGGATTGGTTCTATGGGCCAGGCATTGCTCCTAACAGTGTCCCAGTGATCCTACCGGTCTCACCAGACCGCGGAGCACACAACTTACTGCTCCGGCAGTTTGCAACAAGGGCCGTGATCTGTACAGTATTGTTGATGGCATTGTGCTCATCCTCATTCACAGATACATGACTCAAAACCTCAAGTCTGCCAATCCTTCACACATAGTTTGTACACACATCCTCCACCCGTGGTTCATCAGGAAAATGCTGCCATACCCACTTGCCTGTCCTCTTCCTCAGACCAAAACATTTTTGCTTGTCGGCTTTGTAAGTTGTGACGCTTATAGTGGTGGGTGCCATTACCCTTCTTGTAAATGTTGCAGTCAACTTCTCTTTTATTATACTCCTGAAGAGAGACATATATTTTTGTCCGTCACATAGTAAATGAGTAACAGTCTCTTGTACAACAGTATATATTCCCTGTGGTCGTTGGCCTTTGGTCTATAGATAATCTCTGCATCCAGGGCTAGGTGTTTCATCAGGGTGTAGCTCCAAGCTTGCCTTAGGCCAGTTCAGTCCCATTTCAAGACCTAAAATTCTAGAAGAAACCCCCTTGCAAAGCATGAACCACAGTCTTGGATGCACTAAAAACAAAGTTTTGGGTTCTACCACACTTGTGTTGCATGTGTCAGGGGTTCCACCATATCTAATGTTCTCATGGAAGGAAAATTCAGTCTCCCTGGTGGTTCAGGGGTGGACCCAGGAGATAGATCACTTCATGGGAAAGCTAACATTCAGTTTCCCTTTGGATTCTGTGCAGTCCCTCGGAGGCAACTGTTTTGCACAACAGGAGACATGCATGATACCATCATGCAGCAGATTCTTCTTAAATCAGGCTAAAGCGGGGGTGCTGCACAGCCCCTTGGTTGACGCACTGAAGCAGAGCTAGGCCGAGGTCGGACTTCATTCAGGTGCATGTCATCCAGAGCAGGGGGTATTGGTGCACCAGGGGAGTTGGGCCCACCTCCAGGGCACCATGTGACCTCATTTTCATATTTAGAGAAAGGCACAGATCATGGAAACCAGGCGACGTTATGTATAATATGTAGACTCAACTGATAAATTTGCAGTGAACTGATAGATTTAAAGTGAAGTTTTTAATATATTTATGGACAACTTTTATTTCACCTCTAACCAAGTAAAATTTGTATTAGAAGCCACACTTCTTGAAAAGCACAGTGTTTCCAAATTAAAAGAAAAAAAAAAAAACTTTTACTTTAAGTGTAATTCTTCTGCTCAAATACAGTTCCTGCTCTATTTACCTAGCTCCTACTCACTGGGTTATTGGTTCTTGCAATAAATAAGAGCGACATTGTTTATAGGAAAAAAAAACGCTTTTTTCCCTCATTTCAGACTGCCCCTTTAAAGCAAAAAAAACCCCCAAACTGCTGAGCTGGTTATTTGCGTTCCACATTGTATGGTAAATGTAACACCTAGTATTTACTGTCTGCTTTGCAGCAAGTGTCAGCTGAAGGGATTGAAGCCTTGTATATGTCAGGTTTTATGTGATGTTCCCTTTTCTATTCATATTGGTACATTGCAAATGAGGCTGCCTAATACCCAAGCCGCTGCTGCTTACTCTAAAATAAAGTGGCACAAGTGACAGCCATTTACAGTCTCTCTACAAGATGCCAGTATAATGTCCATTGTACAGTGTTACTATATAAAGCAATGCTAAGGTTTTCCGCTATCTGTTTTATGGTGGGGTTGAGCAAATTTTAATGTGCACGGCAACTAAGGGGCCTATCCCACAAAGCGATAATCGGCCGAATTGACCCGATTCGGCCAATTATTTCTCTGTGGAGTAGAGAGAACAATCAGCCGATGATCGAGTCATCTGCTAATTGTTCATTTAGGTTCAAACCTAAAATCATCAGTCGCCACCAGCGCATTGCTACGTGGAATAGCGAGCGCGGCGGGCAACCGACGATTTCACAGACATCATACTTTACCTGTCCAGGCTGCAGCTCTTCTCCTGGTCCCGCGCCGCAGCAGCTTCGGAGCGGCCTGTCTGAGCTGACAGAGCGCTCAGCCAATCACTGGCCGGGACTGCCTGCGGGATCGGGAGATGGAGAAGACCTGCAGCCTGGACAGGTTAAGTATGAAACAAAGGCTGCAAGGACATCGGTATCCCTGCAGCCCTCGTTAAACGATTGTTGGGCCGTGGAATAGGCCCAGTAAACGAGCGCTGATCTAGCAGATCATTTACATAGTTGATCGGGCCCTGGTCGGCCCGTGGAATACCACCTTAAGGAGCCTTAAAAGCTGCAGTTTGCCTATTGGGCACCAGGGTGTTCCTTATTTATGTCTAGGAAAAACTATATTCACTTTTGCTTCATATTTTCCATATTGAATTTTGTACATACCCATTGCATTTGGATACAGTGTCCTTTGACAAACAGACTCCATGGTTACAAATGATAGAGAAAACCGTTCTACCATATTTTTTCATCTGTTCTGTACTTCTGTAACGTTCCAAGCATAGACTAGGACACATGCAAGGGTGTTTGACTGCAGCATAAAAAATCGTAGTGTGTATTCATGTTTTCCAGACTCACTAGGGCTGCATCCAACTTCTTCAGCCACTGGTAATCAAATGGTGAATGATCAGACTTCAGCATGCTTGAGTTGCCCTCATCTCTAATAGTTCGTTTTGGTCTTTATAAAAGTTATATATGTAAAACTGTGGAATTTTTAAAATTTTTATTAGCAAAGCTAAATGGGTTTATCCCAAGATGACAATTTATCACCTATCCAGAGATTGGGTATTAAGGATCTGATTATTTGGGGGGACTGTGAGGACCCCCATTGATCCCAAGAAAGGAGGTGCCGTCAGGCCCGCTTCTGCCATGAGGTGGAATGAGCCTTCCGCCTCAGGCGGCAGATTTTGCGGTCCGGCAGGGTGGCGGCATTATGTCCCCCCTGCTGTCATTTTTGTTTAGTATCACTTAACAAAAATGACAGCGGCCGCTCACCTGTCCCGTCGCCTGCGCTCTCCACATCCCGTCAGGTCCTGTGGTCACATCCCGTCACCCTGCAGCTGTCACGGACCTCCAGGCTGTGGTGAGTGCCTGGGGTCGGTGGGGGACGCGCTGGGGTGATCGGGTCGCGCGGGGCCCAATCATGACCCAATCACCCCACACACTCACCACAGCCTGGAGGTCCGTGACAGCTGCAGGGTGACGTCGCGGGACCTGACGGGATGTGGAGACAGCGGAGAGCGTGGGCCGGCTGCGGCGTGGGACAGGTGAGCGGCTGGCTGGGGGCAGAGGGGGGGCGATGTCGGCCATCACTCGGGGCGGCCGCCAGAGGTTTGCCTCAGGCGGCAGAGACCCCAGAATCGGCCCTGTGTGCCATATTACCTATGCATCTCTACATTTAGCCAGAATAAAAGAATGGCAGTGTGCTTCTTTCCCTGGTTTTATGGTCACTCCAACTCATTGCTCTCTCCGACAACTTATAATGGAGCCCGTCTCCGACAATGAGACACCTTGGTCATTGAGCCAGAGAGTGTAGAGCACTGCCTCCAAACTTGCAATCCTAATTTCTCCAAGAGTTATCTAAAGCCTACTTTAGTGTGTCCATTTTCCTTTACAGAATATCGATTTATGTAATGTCTTCTGTCTTTAGACAGCTCCCCTTTGCCATCCTATGGGTTATTCTAGCTATCATAATACCTGAACATTGCAATGAACTCCAGCTTGTTCTACAACTATGTTTTCTTATCTGCTTCCAACTTTTTCAAGGCCTTCAAAATATCTTATAGACCTGATAAATATGTAATGAACCTAAAAAAGTTGTCTACGGTATGAGAGTATAACCATGAGAAAAGTTTAGCAACTTCATTTAGATAAACGACCTCCAGAACAATCTTGGGTAGCTAATTAGAAATGTTGGGTCATGATCTCGTTGGTGACCTCTGGCTTGAACCAGAGAATGTATTCTTCACCTTCCAGTGACATCGATCTATTCTTATTCCATTGCATTCTCTAGTCGGGTAATTACCGCACATACAGTCTCATGCCTGTCGTAGTCATTGTTTTCCGTAATGATCGCAGCTGTTGCTCGGTATTCGGGTTACTGGGACAGACTGCTTCTGTGATTAGCCGGATCCTTTCATCTCAGCTACAAGCTTTTTACATTAAAAGACTCAAGGAAAAAGAAAGTAAAAAATACACTTAATTGTATGTTATTCCAGCTGTAATCTAGTAAGGCTTTTATCTTCTTTCTGTTTACTATCAACAAAGGCGTTCTTTACTTAGATGTATTAACTCTTATTAAGGAAGAACATACTGTAGCAATGCATGTGGACACATAAGGGCTTCCCATTGGACTAGTACTATCTTTAGTACCAAAATGGAGGTTAATATCTAAAGTGCTTCCTTAGTTTGGAACCATTTTCCTGTGAGGATATTTTGGTTGATGCATGTGCTTTTTTAGATCTAAGTATCTAAATTCAAACCATTCAGAAAGATTAAGAGTTTCTGAGACTTTCCATCATCCATGTTGGTTTAAGGGGCTTTCATAGAGAAGATAGTGGGCTGATTCATACTACCAAATCCTTCCATTCCAAAGCAGGAAAAATCTGAGGTTTCCTTTGTTCTTCTCTTCACGTCTTTGAGTCAGGTAGTCTGGATTAGGATTAGCCTTATTGAATGGGGTTAACCTGGTTCCATAACCATACAAGCATACAAGCTGTACATCTAAGGTCTAAGATCCAAGGACTTGCCTCAGATTTCTGATGAATTTTTCCAATACTTCCTCAACCGGTGGTCCATGTACCCCAAAGGGCATTCTATGATTGTTGCCTTGGGGGTACTTTTGTGTACTTTTTAATGTTGGGGGTACTTGTCTTAGGAACACTAAGAAACACATATGTATCATAAATATTCGTTTGATGCCATACATTCATTTTACATTACAACTAGGGATGGTCCGAACGAATCTGAACTCTCGGCAATGATTCCCGCTGTCTGCTCGCTCCGTGCAGCGGGTGGATACAGCCGGAGGACCACCTGGAAAACTGGGATACAGCCATAGCCATAGGCTGTATCCCAGTTTTCCAGGCGGTCCTCCGGCTGTATCCACCCTCTCCACAGAGGTGGAAGACAGCGGGAATCATTGCTGAGAGTTCAGGTTCATACGAACCCAAACCTTGGCAGGTTCGGACGATCCCTAATTACAACGTTTTTTTACTTGTGTGAATCCTATAGCACCGAACCACCAATTCAACTTCAAAGGGTATCTTAAGAAATTCATTACTAATATTCCTACATACAGTCTTGCCAACGTTGTACTGCCACTTGTAGCCATTCCATTACTATCAGAGCCATCAAAAGAATTTTATGACTACCATATGTGAAATAGTAGAGCTGAGATGGTTGGCCAAGGTCTTTAGTTTAAGATATAACCCCATATAATATCCTTACATTTTATTCTTTCTTTAGATCCACTCAAAGAGGATATTTCGGCCATACTTGTAGATGCTACAAGAACCCATCTACATCTCATAAAGCAACCCCATGCTCTAAAGCAGCTTCTTTCTCAATTGAAACCACTAACTTGTTGTTACACAAACCCTGAATGTACTTACTGGACTCTCCATACAGAGAGTGAGGGGCTGGGGTGGTGGAGGTGTTGGGTATGTTCTTGTGCACGCTTTCTCAGGGCCCAACTTCTCGTACTTCTTAAGAATCTGTTTCAGGTGCCGCTCCCTATCAAAGAATTGGAAAAGGAAGAAACATAAGTGCCCTGGAGTTTACTATTCCAACTGGAGCATATCTAATCCATTCCATGTGGTATCCCCTACAACGTTAGTGCAGACATTTACATAATGTAGCCATAAGCTATTAACCAGCTCACTGCTGCAACCAGCAGACTTGCCTCAGTTCATAAATAATTTCATAGGTCATCTGGGGTATTTTATGTAAATTGTAAGAATATAAGTCATTCCAAATAGCAACTTGATCATATAAAAGCACACAAGCCAAGTTTTAGCACAGTACTTACAGGACATATATAATCTTCTTTACTAAGTCTCTCTCTCTCTTTATATATATATATATATATATATATATACTGTATATGCGACTTACTTTGTTTTCAAGATATTAGAAAGACTGACGTTCTGGTGTGTGATGGTCTCTGTCAGAAGAGCAATTTCTGATTGTAGCTGCTGAACATTTTGCTTCAGGTCATTGGGGTCTAGGAAGGATATAAACGTAAGAGCTTACATTCAGTCATTAATAATAAACTACTTGGTTATATTGGATTTTTTTTTAGAGAAAACTGCAGCTAGAGTACATAGAATTTGTAATGTAGTGTACATCTCAATGAGGTTAATAGGTCAGGTGGTAAAGGACTTCATTGTCCTGGAAAAACGTAGCCTTTTTTCACATGTTCTGTAAATTTATCTGTAATTGCGGATCCAAAATTACGGATAAATTTAGGGCCCATTGATTTCTATTGGGCTATTCACACTGTCTGTAGTTTTTTGGATCCGCAATCCACTTTTTTCTGTAAACTTTATAGATCTGTAAAAATTAGGTGAATATGGTTGAAGATGTGCCATATTACGGCCCATACTAGGGCATGTCCTATTCTTCGCAGCA
Source organism: Dendropsophus ebraccatus (assembly GCF_027789765.1). NCBI lineage: Eukaryota > Metazoa > Chordata > Amphibia > Anura > Hylidae > Dendropsophus > Dendropsophus ebraccatus. The sequence goes on from NC_091465.1 coordinate 71,222,484, forward strand.
TGGATTCACCCATATTCACTTAATTTTTGCAGATTCACAATTTTTACAGAAAAAAAGAGACTAAACACAAGAAATCCCGGTTATCTGTACTTACAGAGAAGGCAGTCATTTTATTGATGAACACATTGAGCCGTGACACTCCGTACTGGCTGGGACTTTCTGTGTTTAGTCTCTCTTTTTTTTTTTTTTTTTTAAACTTGAATAAGACTAAAAAGCTTCAGGAGACTGGACCTAGATACAGGTAAGTATAGCTTTGTTTTAAAGCATGACAACGATTAAAAAAAAAAAAAACTAATGAATGTAAATTGCCAACAGGCTTTATATACATATGCTGTTGATTTGGAAAATTACGACAGTGACAATGAAGCCATTATTGTAATACTGTACAAGCTTCTTACCTTCTTCTAAAAAGTTTTTCTTGATGGATTTATTTTCATTGTCCCTTTCCTGTTGTTTCTTGGCCCTGTAAAGAATTACACAGGCTTACACATACACTGATATTTATGTATAGTTTTTTCAATAGGTAGATAGGGCACACAGCAAGGGCCTCTAGGAGGAACTATTGCAGTTCAGGTGTGTCAGTAATATAGTCTCTCTGTCTCACTAGTTACAGCAGTCTCCCTCTGACTGATATTACTTAAGACTGGCATATGGCTATGTTCACACAACGTGAAAAATATTAAAAAGGCGCTCGATTTTCATATTTAAGAAACCGTCTGTTTTTTCCAAGATTTAACTGACTGCAATGGCAATGCATTGAAGTCAATGGGAAGACAGACGTCCAATGCACACAGGGGGCAGGAGCGGATTAACTTTACCATAGGCCCCAGGCTGTTGACCAAGCTTGGGCCTCCACCCCCACCCCACTCTAACTTTGACTGCACTAGTGCAGTGTCCATAGTACAGGATAGATAATGTCATGATGCCCATTTTTGTGCAAAATTGCGGTAAAAAAAACAGCGATTTTTTTTGCAAATAATGGCAAAACTGTATCCAGGAGGCAGTACATCACTGAAAGTACAAGTCTCAGGGCCCCGGGCTCCCGCCCAAAAAGGACCTGTTATAATCCGCCACTGACAGGGGGACATTTATCAAAGGGTTTGCACCTAATTTTTGGTGAATAATTGCATTTTCACCCATTTTTGGTCTAAGTTGTATTTATGAACCAGTATTCGACAGGTGAATATTTTTAGATGTGACTTTTTTTTATTCTGCCTGTTTTAAGTATTCACCCAAAAGTTCGCATAATCCGGGATTAGCGCCCAATTTATCATTTGCGACTTTTTAATAAGTCGCATAAACAGGCGCAAGTTCAGTCTGGTCAGAACCAGGTGAATAAAACTGCGCAATTTTTTTCATAGTTGCGCCTTTTTTTTTTTAGATGCATTTACTATGGCAGTGCTACATCTTAATAAATCAGTCACAAGATATTAGAACAAAATGCACACTAATCCCCATTAGAATAGTTGCACTTATTAGACTCCATAGTAAATGTCCCACACAGTGTATTGAATAACGGATGTTTTTGCTGCGGGCGTCAAAATAATGAACATGATCATTATTTTCGAACGTCTTTTGCAAACAACGGACATTTTTCAATAGTAGTTCACACACAGTTTTTCTTTGTCACCGTTCTTTCTCCGCTTTTACTATTAAATTCAATGGACTTTTTAATTAAACCGCACCCAAAGGGCAATTAGTAACCCCAAACTAGAATAATGTACAAACACCAGTGATTGCATTAGGGGGGGCCAGACAGCTAAATAACATCAGTTCTTTTAGACTCAAAATAACGGACATAATTTTAAACGGAGCTGAAAAAAAACGTTGTGTGAACATAGCCTATGAGATACCAGTCTCAATAAATCCACCATGATTTTAACTACCCATAAAGGGGCACAGTACTGATGTTTAACTTTGGCAACTAGCCACTGGTTAAGGCTTGAGAGAAGCCTAAGGGCCTAGACAAGAAGTGGGCCCCAATTAAAGATTAGCTAACAGAGAAGCCATACATTTTAGTAAGAGGACCTTTAATACTCCTAAGGGTCTCTTTGTCCACTAACAAACATGAATTTAAAAATACCTGAAAAGTCATATGGTATTTCCCATAGTAGTGCTTAAAGGGGTTGGCCACGTTATAGTAAAATTGTCTTGTGTGTAGTATACATAAGCGTATTCACATTACTTACTGAGCTAAAATCAGACTCCCCTCCTCCAGGCTGAACTGTCCTGCTCTGTGGTTAGCCTGTACATAAGATGGCCGAAATGGACCATGCCCCGCCCTTAGTGTCCTCCTTAGGCACATTTAGGCTCAATGTTGGACACTTGGGGAGCGGGGCTTGGCCACATGCTCCTCCATGTCAGCCATCTTATGGACAGACTCACTACAGAGCAGGACAGCACAACCTGGAGGAGGGGAGTCTGATTTTAGCTCTTTGTGGTACACAGGGAGCTGCTGTCAGTATATACAGTGAGTACACTTACTAATACTGTACACTAAAAATTTTTTACTATAAAGTGGCCAACCCCTTTAAGTTTATTTAAAGAAGAATATAATCTAAGAATCAAAGACCCATTATCTCATACTGCACAGATAGTTACATTGTTAAGGCCCTAGTACACGGAGCAATTATCTGCAGTAATGCTTTGTAGGAACACTATGTGGCGCTACATGAGACCTTTTCAAATAGACTTTATGTTGCTATAGAACTGTGTTAGTTATATTAGGCCCATTCAGTATTGTATCCATAAAGCCAATATGGAGGTCAGACAAATTTAAAGGATACCTCTCATATGGTGGCATGTTAAATGATCACATTCTTGACCCCCTACCATCAACAACATAACCCTAAATTGTCTGCAAACACACAAAAACACAAAAAAAAATGCAACAGCTCACCGCAATGGCAAGATACAGACCCACTGTATCTGTATTGTTTGCATCACGTCATATGACAGATAAAATAAAGTAAAGAATAATTAAATGTTGCACTGTCAAAAACTAGATATGTCAGAACACGGCGCTGCACAAATGTGCGACACAATAACTACCCAGCTTTGGTATCATTACATTTGCACTGACATGTAGAATACCTTAAGCATGTCAGTTTTACCACATGAGTGACTCAGAAAAAACTACAAATTTTTAAATCAGTTTTTACAAATTTGTAAAATTTTCTTTTTGAATTTTTTTTCTCTACAATTTGTGTGTGTGTGTATATATATATATATATATATATATATATATATATATATATATATATATATATATTAAAAAAAGAGTACAATTAAAAAGTAAAACTTGGCCAGCAACGAATAAGTCATCATACAAATCAATGAAAAATGATGGGTCTTAGACTGAGAGGAGGCAGAAAACTTTGTGGGCTTAGTAAAGGTTTCAAATCTTTTTTATACTTTTTTTTTTTTTTACTTTTAACTAGCACCACAAAACGACTTTTACTTGCAATCCTCTGATCACTGATATAGTACACTGCAGTAACGTAATAGGGTGGTGTATTATGCCTGTTATGCCTCTGTCATGCCTGCATACAAGCACATACTGTACATGGCAGCCATTGGAGGCCGCTGGTTGCCATGGAAACCCATCAGTACTGAACAACATGGCCGCTGTCCATGGGACTACAAAGCCTTGGAGATTTGTCACATGATTTGTGGCACATAACCACCATCGATTATCCCTGGTCCTGGCAGTTTGTTGTACTAACAGCCGAACTCTTGCATGCCAAACCTGTGTCAGCTGGCTAGGCTGCCATTAAAGGATGCGGCCTAGCCTAAAGCCCCTTAGCAACCACCATAAAAACATGTACGGACACCAAGGACAATAGGAATACCTAGTCTCAGGATATATAAGAAGACACATAAAGAAGTGAAACTTTAGGTTTTTCTATTTCTGAATGCATTGGTTCAGCCCAGAACTCTCATTCTGATGACTGACAGCGTATACCGAAACATCTATTTTCTTCTTACATTACCCCTTTCTTATTAAGAGAGTCTCAGGAGCTTTGTTCTGTATCAGCCGCATTCAGTATCTTCCAGAATTCAGCTAAATTATGACTGAGCTGAGCCCTCAAGTCAATATTATGTATGAGCATGTGTATATTTATTACATTCTCTATGGAAAAAAAAATACAGCCATACAAAGCACAGACATTTCCATGATAATAAGATCACCCAAACATAAAAGATGAAGAAAATATCAGAAAGAATGGCTTTTACAGTACATTGCAATCCCGAGATCTTTCGGTCTATGATGGAAACTGATGGATGGTGGTAATGCTCCGAAGACGTGACTAACTGATTTAATGTAAGGACATCCAGAGGACACTTACATGTAAACATTCTACACCGGGACCTGGAATGTGCGCGCATCACAATAGGGAATCGAAGGGTTAAAAACATACTGTATCATTGATCCATGATAAACTTCATTAGTGAGCGGGAAAGAGGCATTTTACTAGAGTTTACTGACAATATGGGCAATGGCCACGACTAGTTGTGACTCACAGTACAAATTTAAAGGGGGATTATCAGCAGGTTAGACGAACCTAACCTGCTGAAAGTAACCTATTGCACACAGAACACTGTCTCCTACCCTCATCCTCAGTACCATTTCCCTGCAGCTTTCATGAAATGCTCTGTTCAGTAAGGCCACCGACCCTCCCCCCCCCCCCCCCCCCCCGAGTGCTGATAATCATTAAAAGGGGTTACCTGGCAGGGGACAGTGGCACTCTGGGGGTGGGACAGTGCTCCAAATACATTTACGGGACAGAGCATTACATAAAAAAAGCTTGAGAATTGTGCAGAGGATGAAGGTAAGAGACATGAGTCATCCTCATTTGCAATTAGGAGCTATCAGCAGGTTAGATTTGTCGGATTTGTCTGCCGATTGTTCCCCTTTAATGTCTCTATTATGTTAGGGAACTTTTATTGCCCTGGTTCACTCCATTTGCAAATGTGGCCATAGATGTCAATTACTGTTGGCCAAGCGTTAAAGGGGTTATTCAGTGATACAAATAGTTTCTTCCAGAGGTAGCACCACTGTTGTCTCCAGTTCATGTCTGGTTTGCAATAAAGCTCCATTCACTTCAATGGAACGGAGTTATAAAACCCCACCCAAACTATAGGTAAGAGTGGTGCTTTCTCTGGAAGAAAGTGGGAATGTTTTCATAGAGCTGGATAACCCCTTTAATTCAGAAGATATTTCTCCTGTCCTCCCCATACACATAACCGCATGGCACGGCTGAGCATTCGTATGCTGTCTATATTAGACTCCTGTGGTGCTAGCTTATTCCTACCAGAACAAGAGGGTGAGGCAAAAAGAATAAAACACATCTTACTCTTCTCGTCATCAACATCATCATCTGTCAGTGGAGAGTTGGGAGGTCACCGTACATCTCATACAGGCAGATGAAGTTGGCTTTGGCCAACTTTAATTTAAGGTATATAGGTTTCTTTGGGTCTGTAGGAGCTCATGCAACTACTCATTATATTCACTTTGGCGTATGTCTCAGGCAGTCATGTAACTACAGCAGTAAAGGGGGCCCATGGGGCTTCAAGGCCACATTAGGTCCTTTGGGGCCTAACAAGCCAGGTTCAAAAGTTCTGATGCTAGTCAGTGCCATAAGGTTATCATAGAGTAATGTGGCCTGCAGCACGGAATACATTATTCTTGGCCCTTACTGCTCACTTTCACAATGCAGTTGATAAGAATTTTTTGAAGATTGTGCACAGCTGAAACTCTTGCCAGAGCCCAGAGTAATCTCATCAATGGTGAACTTCCTGCCTATTCTACTTCTGTTTGATTCTTTGTAGCCCAAACTGTGTCTACATGTATATTTGTAGGAAAATAAAGTGTAAGCTGTACAACTAGTTTATTATAAATAGTCTATATAGCTACCGATAGATGTGAAATTTAACACAAAAACTGCTATGAAGTTCTGTAGTGGTTGTGTCCATGTTTAGAATTTAAAGGAGAACTCTGACAAAAAATAAAAATAAAATTAACTGGTGTCAGAAAGTTATACAGACATTATGTTTAATTCTATTCAAAAATCTCAAGTCTTCCAGTACTTATCCTTATCAGCTGATGAATGTCCTGCAGGAAGTGGTGTTCTTTCCAGTCTGACACAGTACTATCTGCTGCCAACTCCGTGAAAGGAACTGTCAAGAGCAGGAGAGGTTTTCTGTGGGGGTTTGCTGCTGCTCTGGACAATTCCTGTCACAGACAAAGGTGGCAGCAGAGAGCACTGTGTCAGACTGGAAAGAATACACCACTTCCTACAGGACATACAGCAGCTGATAAGTACTTAAAGTAAATTACAAATCTGTAAAACTTTCTGACACCAGTAGATGTAAAAGAAAAAAAAAACAATGGAGTTCCCCTTTAAGGACAACGACAAATGCAGGAGAGGCGGATAGACTTTATCCGATGTTATTAGATTTCTTTATCTGATATTAGCGGATTTCTTCTCATTTATTCCTTATCTCCTTTGCAGCACAACCTAAAGTTACCTCCGATTAACCCAGAGGCTTTTTTTTTAATGGCAAACACATTACCTAGTGATTAAGTCGGGGAACAGAAAGGTTTTGAATGACATGTGAAATGATAATATAATAGTGAATTACTGTTCATGTGAGAGACTGTCAATGTTACAATGCCACTGATTATAAAATGCAATGCACAGGGAGGTCTTAATGACGGCATCTCCTTGCAGTCTTCTCACCGGCTTTATAGGAACCTTAATGAGGTAAGATGCCAGGGAGCCTCAGCAGCTGCATTACATTCATAGGCCTTATTTGTGGAAGATTAATTCCAGGCAGAGCCGAGATAACTCAATCTTCTCCAAGCCATATGCACCATTTATCCTGAAGGCCTATTTAGAAAAATGGTTTATAGGGGGAGGGGAAGGATCGTGGAGGATCTCCTATTTTACTCATTGCAGTCTTCTGGTTTATTTTTTTCCTCATTTTGGTATTTTCATTATTTTTCTTTTTTTGACAGCGGCTCATCTGCGACCAAAGGGATAGCCGAATAGTTCAGTAAGTATGTGTTTGAGTGATGTCACTATAAAAACTAAAAATTGAATTGAATATCATTATTGCAAGTTATTCACTATGAACCTTCATGACATATTGTAATTTTTTTTTTTAATTCTCATGAATTCCAGTCATATTTCTCTAGCCAAGATATGCAGAAAACTATTACACCAAAACAGTACATTATGTGCCCTACATTCTACCAACTGGTGCATGTCTCTTTTTTTACAAGATCTTTTACAAGGCTTAAAGCAAATCTGTAAACCTCTGACCACTTACCAAGCGGATGTCCAGTGAATAATAGGCTCCACCTCTTTGACACAATACACAACCCAAATGTAGGTGTATCACTATTAGAGATGAACAAAACTTGAGTATGCGGCATTTGTTTACCATGGGTGCAAAAGTTGGATGCAGCCCTAAGGCTTCCTGGAAAACATAGATACAGCCATAGGCCATAGACTATATCTATGTTTTCCAGGACTCCCTAGGGCCGCATCCAACTTCTGCAGCCACTGGTAATCAAATGCAGCACGCTCGGGTTCTTAAGGTTCACTTATTTCTAATCACCATTCATAAGGATTATTGTCTCTCATGTGTTATAAGATATGAAGCCAATACAGTTATTTTAGCCCTTGCTTCTCCCAGCAGTAGTGGATTATAACAGGGGCGTTCCGGGCGGCAGCCCGGGGCCCTGAGCTCCTGGGGGGCCCATGACCACCCAAAAAGACTTATACTTTTAGTGGTGTACTGTCTCCTGGCTACACTTCCGCCATGATTTGCAAAAAAATCACTCTTTTTTATGGCAATTTTGCACAAATCAGGGCATCATGAGATTATCTGTCCTGTACTATGAACGCCAGGCTAGTGCCGCCATAGTTACAGTGGGGGGGGGCAGGCTTGGTGAACAGCCCGAGGCCTATGGTAAAGTTATTCTGCCTCTGTCTCCCAGTTTTTAATTGGTACTGTGTGTTATATATATTTTTTTTTTAGAGATGAGCGAACCTCGAGCATGCTGGAGTTCCTCCAAACCTGAGCGTTCGGCATTTGATTAGCGGTGGCTGCTGACGTTAGATAAAGCCCTAAGGCTATGTGGAAAAAGGCTATGTGGATATTCGCTCAGCTCTAATTTTTTTTTTTAGGATAACAAATGTGTATGTGCGATGCCCTGGCCCCTAGGGGCCACTCTGCAGTATAGATGGTGCTAACAGGCAGGAACCGGGGCAGCTGTAGGATAATGTGGTCACGGTGTAGGCACGAGGGTGATACAGCTGTAATACCGGGCTCCTGACCATGCGGGAATACTGGGCATGGGATTCTTTGTTGTCGTCAGGGCACCAATTATCACACCAATGCCAAGGTTCAGAAACAACGGTAGTTGTATATTTATTGTAACGGTGGAAACTAGTAGCAACAGTCTCTCCGGATGCAACTGGGAATAAGGCAATCTTGAATAAAGCAGAGTAATGGGTGATGCTGCAATAGGCTGTGAGAGTAGCGTGCTGAATGATGGGAGTAGTAGTGAAACTGAAGTTGAGATGTTGGGTGGAATGAGACTTGAATGAAATACTTGCTGTTGATGATTCGAGAAGATGATGATGAGAGGAACTGAAGAATGACTGAAGAATCGACACCCAGATGAGAATCTTGAGACTTCAGACAGGAACACAGCCAGTGAACTGGAGCAGCAGAGCACACGCAGGCCTCTCTCTTAGCAGGGAGAGAGAATAGACACAGAACTTGTCCCCTGAAGGTGGAGAACAAGACTGAGGTAGAACAGGAAGTCACATGGTAACCCCAGCCAAAAGCTCGATGACCATTGGAGTTACCATGGAAGCAGGGCACAGTCACGTGACATCCAGCCATTGCATCATCACACCATTAGGCATATACAGAGAAATATACATGAGAAGTACCATACTTGAACACTGGGGGGCGACATAATCCCATTAGACACTGATACCTGAATATACATGCAATAAATGAATAAAATAGCAGACCTGAACACTGCAGGGGTGACACAATACACGCAGTTCGCAGTGGACCATAGCTTTCCAGAACAGAACTGGTTATAATAAAAGTGAGAGCATAAGAAGGGCTGTTCTGGGACACTGCATATGCATTATTCATTATTGTGTTTTTCAGATTTTTGGGGGGTTGAAGGGGTTATTTATTTGAGACTCATCTTGATATATTGACTGAGGTTATTTGGGGTTTTTGATGAAGGATATACAGTACCTCAGCTTGAATCTGGTATAACAACTCAAAGCTGTGCACCTCAATGGGATTGGGCTGCTAAACTGCACCTAAACTGAGGACAAGAGTGGCACTGTGACTCTGGAAAATAAAAAGTAAAGCTATGGATTTCTAATCTTGGAAACCCCTTTAAATTGAAAAAAAAAAAAACCTTTAAAGTTAAAGAGATGATGGGTGATGCAAAACAATGCAAATTACTTTATTTAATTTCTTTTTATCATAAAAATCAAATCATCGCGCCCCACCTAGCCCGCCCCCTCCCGTCCTGCCCACTATGCATATTCATATTCGCATAGTGGGCTCTATACAAGACGGCTGTGCAGGGAAGCAGTCCTGCCGGAGACAGGCCGCCGCCGCCGATCCTCCCAGAGATCCCTCAGGATGTAAGTATAAGATAAACTTTATACTTACCTCTGTAGGGAACTCCAGGAGGAATGGCGGCGAAGCGGGAAGCAGCGGGAAGCTGCCTGTCTCCGGCGGGACTACTTCCCTGCGCAGCCGTCCACTATGCGAATATGAATATGCATAGTGGGCAGGATGGGAGGGGGCGGGCTAGGCGGGGCGCGGCGATGCTCTCCGGCCCAGAGCAACGCCCTAAATGCTCTTATGCAGGTAATTAGCATAAGAGCATTTAGCGATTTAACAAACAATGCGGGGGCGCAGAGGGGTTAAAGTAGTGGCTGTGTACTACTGAGGTATGCAGCTACTGTGGCATATCAGCAGGTTCTCTGGGAAGAACCTGCTCATAGTGCCGCTTTAATTAAATTAACAATTGTGCAACATATCCACATAGATAATTCCATGTCAGGAACTGTCCAGAATGGTAGTAGCAAATCCCCATAGAAAACCTTTCCTACCCTGGCTGGACAGTTTTTGACACAAACAAAGGTGGCAGCAGAGAGCGCTGTGTCAGACTGGAACAAATCCACTACTTCTGCAGGACATACAGCAGCTGATAAGTACTGGAAGACTTGAGATTTTTAAACAGAAGTAAACTACATGTTTGTATAACGTTCTGAAACCAGTTGTTTTGAAAGAAAAATATATTTTTTACTCCATATGCTAAATAAAAGGCATGCACAGTACAACTTAGGGCTGTTAGACTGAGCTTGTCTATAATTGTGAGTTATAAGCAGACCTCATTTGTATTAGTAATCAATGCAGAAATTCCAGTGGGTTCACTTATTTTTATACAACTACAGTCTATAACTTCTCATAGACAGTGATTTTAGATGTATTTTTAAAATATAGTATTGACACTGAAACTAACAGGCTACAATGCGGTGGAGAAAATCATTAAAGAACCTTGCCAGAGGGCAGAGGCTGATGTGACTATATTGTATATGTTCCTCCATACCTTGCATGAAAGTCTTTGTGCCACAATTGTCAACATGATCTATGATTGTTACCGTGAGATTTCCAATAGTTAGAGACATGACATGAGAGTGAGGGGCAGCATAAATTTGGCAGTGGTTAGATAAAACCCTTATCTTCAGACCCTCGGGGGGATAAATTCCTATATATTACTTAACTGCAGAATCTAAAAGGAAAAAAAAAAATACACGGGAGTGAGTATGACTCATTGTGGGTGGCAGGAAAATCTATTCTGATTCACTGAATTTACCTGAGCAGAAAGAAAAAAAAATAAAAAATCTCGTGTTAGCATAAATCAAGGTTATTTTTACATCCCCAATCAAGTTTCTCATCTGAAACATTGAGCAGTTGGGATCAGAAAGGAAAGTGCTGCGTAAGGGGCCATCACGACGGGATTACTGGTATCATACATTTATCTGGTTTGACAAGCGACTGAAAAAGTACCAAAGCGTTGATTGATAATCAAGAGACTAAATTTAGAAGAGTTTAATAGTAAAGAGCTGAACCTAATGAGAAGCTGTCGTCTTGAGGGAACGGAGGCAGAGTTACTATCTTCTCCTAGATCAGCCCATTTGTAGGCTACAGGAAGACTCTTGCAATGTTATTGCGGACATTTTCGATATCTCTATTAATAGATGAGAGCATATTTATAGAATTTGGTGGAAATAAACCAACTGACCTTGGTGGGCCCAGGCTCTGAGGGTAAAATAAGTAGAGAAGATCAAACAGGGCCGAAGTTCAGGTTTGTACGAACCCGAACCATCGGCATTGGACTCCCATTGCCTTCCCGTTCCATAGGGAAGGTGAAGACAGCCCGAGAACCGCATGGTAAACAGGCTGTCTCAACCTTCCCCACGGAACGGGAAGGCAGCGGGAGTCAAATGCCAATGGTTCGGGTTTGTACGAACCTGAACTTCGGCCCTGGAAAACAGGCGATACTCGGGCTGTCTCAACCTTCCCCACGGAACGGGAAGGCAGCGGGAGTAAAATGCCGATGGTTCGGGTTCGTACGAACCTGAACCTCGTCCCTGTTCGATCATCTCTAAAAATAAGCAGCCAGCTGGAGCAATGCCTCTATGTGGTGGCCAGTAGTCAAATATGGCTGTGTTTTGGTCACCACTAAAAAAACATTTATGGCAATTAAAAAGTTTTATGTACCCCAAAATGGTATAGAACCAGCATATGCCAAACCATTCCATGCCATTCTTATTACATTGCGGGCTGTTTTGGAGGGTTGCTTGACCACATTGCTTTTGCATCATTTCTTATATTGGTTAGAGTGTGGTGATTAGAGATGAGCGTGACTTGAGAATGCTCGAGTCCGCTCGTTCGGCATTTAAATACTGGTTGTTGACAAACTTGGATGCAGTCCTAGGGAGTTATGAAAAATTAAAGTTGGATGCAGCCATAGGCCATAGGCTGTATCCATGTTTTCCAAGACACCCTAGGGCTGCATCCAACTTAGTCAACAACCGGTATTCAAACGCGGAGCGAGCGGAAATAAAATCCTTTATAAAGATCCATCAATGTCTAATTGAAGAAATATACAGTGAAACAAAATAATACATTAAATGGTGCCTTTAGGTAAAATAACATAGACCGATAAATATGCCCTCCTAGAGCTCTATCAAACAAATCAGAAATGTTTTGGCTTTTGGAAGACCTGGATAAAAAACATTAATACAGTGGTGCCTTGGATTACGAGCATAATTCGTTCCAGGACCGTGCTTGTAATCCAAATCCACTGTTAAACCAAAGCAAATTTTCCCATAAGATATCACTAAAATACCGACAATTGGTTCCACACCCCAAAAATAATGATTTTTTTTTATTGTGAATAACATGTAGAACAGATGAAACAAACAATGAGAAACAGCTGAATATGTCATATTATAAGTTACTAGTTATGATTGCTATACTGTACTGTACAGTATAGCAATCAGGGTGTGGAGTCTAATGTATAGTAAGTGCATAAGAATGAAAGTCAGCAGCAGTTTGTAGATACAGGATGGAACTGCAGATCCCCATAATGCAGTAGCATAGTACAACAGGCTAGAATAGAGAAGCAGGGCTGCTGTCAGAGGTCTGTGTGGTCACATGACAGCAATGGGGGGGGGCAGTATGTGTTCAGCATGGACCAATCAGAAAGTAAGAATCATAGAGCTGTGCAGGAGGACAGTGACAGAGACTTTTCTATACAGCAGTGTGAATGGCTGAGTGTGAGTGCAGGCAATTTATAGCAGCAGTGTGTATAGCTGAGTGTGAGTGCAAGCAGGAAAGGAGAGGATAGAAAACACAAGGGCTGACAGAGACTGCAGGGAGGAATGAGCAGGACATACAGTATGTGGGCACAGTATAGCAGCTCTCTCTGTCTGGGGAGAGAAGAGTTACATGAAGTGGATCTGCCATGATTTGGATGTTGCTGTGGACCACGATATGCAGACTGTGCCCCTCCCCCACTCCCCTCCCACCCAGTACAGGGAGCTCTTTAACCAAAGCAATGCTCTTAAACTAAGTAAAAATTTTGAAAAACTGTGAGCTCTCCGTGCAAAACACTCTTAATCCAAGTTACTCCTAACCCAAGGTATCACTGTAATTGTCAACCAAAACAACAGTAGTTGTGTTGGCAATTGGATAAATGAGTGGAATATATATATATATATATATATATATATATATATATTTTTATTTTTTTTACAAAACATCACTGTGTACTGTACGTGCTTTGCATAGAGTAATAGTGGACCCCTGATTAGTGGTCTACATTAAAGGTACAAATGGCAAAGATCAGAAGGAGCCTAATTCTAATGTCAGGCTTTGCTACTAAGCACCCTAGGACCTGTTTTTGGTTTCATCCTCCAAACCCCTCCCATGATCTTTGTATCCTAACAATACGGTTCCTCTACAGAGAGCAGTCCTGCACATTTTCCAACACCTCATCAGCTAAAGAGGAGAAACTAGGGCTGGGCCTCCTCTCTACAAGGTCACCATAATAGCTGCATGCTCTACTGCTATTGTTGGGAAACCAAATTTTTATATTTCAGACTATAGATTAAAATTCTTCAAATTTTCACCCAAAGCCTTAAGAAGGCCATAAATGTAAATGTATTGGTTCAAATATTTTAATACTGTACACTTCTTAGAATAGTCTAGACAGAGTGGATCATCACTGTGGCTCATGATATGTGATACATTTGGCCCCTCCTTAGACCGCCTAGTTTCAGTTTTAAACTTATGTCATTCCACATCTTGCCACATCTTGCCTTAGTGTTTTCCATTTTAAAGGCGTTTTCCAATTTCAGATATTGATAGCCTGTCATCAGGATAGGCTATTGACATTAGATTGCCACCCAAACCACAAAGTGTTTAAAACACATAAAAAGTTTTAGATGCCAAGTTGTGCCGATTTTTTTCAAGCCCTGTTGTGCGAAGAGAGCTTCATATTCTCCTATTGACAGCTTTATCTCTCCAGGCATGATGGGAATTGTAGTTTTGCCAAAGGTTGAGGGCCTCAGGTTTGACACCTGGTAAGATTATTTCAGTAATGTGAACATTGAAAGGGATTTTGGGTTGTTTCATTTGATTTTGATCTCAATGGTGCTATAAATTTGATTCCGTAGAGCCCGGGGGGGAGGGGGTGGGGGTAGAGATTTCAGAAAATGTAATTGTAATATGGGTGCTAAACTGCAATTGCCTTATGGCTGTCTCCAACTGACCAAACAATGCAAATTTTAAGGAGCAATGAAATCCAGATTACTTCGGTTAAACGATCTCAGCACTTTGTTAAAGATGAACTAACATCTGCTATGGTTTGATCTTCTGCAAGTTCTCCGATTCTTTAATTGAAACACTAATTTCAGATGGAATCTAATTTAAATTTTTAGCTCATATTTTAAATAGAGACGAATAAAATGAAAATTCCGAAAAAATGCAAATATTAGGACTTTTACTATCTATAAAGATCAGCCCATGTGTTTCACAGAATTTGTAAAAAAACAAAATGAATGTAAACTGCACTGATAGATAGGGAGTAATTTCCTCTTAAAAGCACAAACAGATGGTCTAGTCAGTGAATGGAATTTTAAACAGGTTTCAGCCAGTGTTTGCTTTCGATAGATGCACCATTTATCCTTTCTAACAGCCGAATACAAACAAATAAAAATTTTTTAACTTTGGCTTTATGTTTATTAGTTAGAAGTGTAAGGGGTTCAGAGATAACAGTGACACCCGGGGTCCTGCTTCTTGAAGAGCTCAAAGGCTCCTCTGCCAGTGTTGTAAATGGGGGACTCTGGTATGGATTTAGCAATTTTGGACCCAGAAGAGTTAGGAAACTCTTCTGCTCAAAAGATGATTTGTCTTCTACCACTTTTTTTGCTGACAGCACATTTAGGCTTGGTTCAAACTATGTAAAGACAACGCCCGTTATTTCTCAAATAACGCAGAACAACTCTGTTGTTATGATATCCAACCGTTGTTTTTACATAGTGTGAACCTAGCCTTAAGGTGTACTCTACATTTTCAGATTTGCATAATCATGGGAATTAATGGGAATATGATCTGCTGGTCTCTTATTGTCTTTAGAACTGGAGAGGGTCTGTAACATCCACACCCGTTCAGGCTTCTGTGCCATCAATAAGTTACAGCAGAGGATGAAAGTGTGACCATGATTTTGTGCTTTTTGGTAGCTTGTTGTACACTTTTCTGAACACAGGCCTATTCCTTTCTGCTTTAGTAATTGAATCTCCACCACACCCATCTCTTCTCTTGATGAGTCTTCTTTGGGTTTTGCTTCTGTGATTGACATCCAGATTGACATACTTCTTGCCCCTCATGTGTCTCCTGTTCCTTTTGTGTGTTGCTGGGATGTGAGGGACCATTCCAATTACGCAGGGGTTGCTTACATACTATAAACAGTTTGCTAGTCGATACTCTGGTGCTTGCTATTTAAGCGTGCCGGTGTTACCTCCTGTCTTTCATATCTTGTTTATTCCGACTATCTGCTACTGCTCTTGACTAATCTCCCGGTCCTGATTTTGTAATTTGTTGCCCCGTAGTTTCTGAGCCTTGGCTTGTTTGCCTTCTGTATCCATTTGTTTGTCTTGTCCACATTTTGTGTATCCACTTTTTGGTGCAGGAAGGGAACATCACCAAGTTATCTATCATTTAGGGTAGTTGTGGTGGAGGGCCCACTGTCCTTGTCTCCCTGATCCCTTCTGGTTGGACAGCAGCAGCTGTTTGTATTACAGAGTCCCTGTTTACACAAAACTGATAGGATCCTATGGATTCTGTTCACATACTTCACAACAGCAGAACTTATACCACCTCTGCGGAAGGATGTATTTGTCCTCTAATGACTGAACCTGCAGAAAACTTGCCGCAGTTTCTTGAATATTCTTGAGAAGTCTTTTTGCTGAAAGCCACAACCCCTAAACCTTGTCCAATGTTCACGGCACCTTTAAAAAGTTACAAGAAAAGCACAAAATGGCAAAAGGTCACAAATATTTATTCAGATTGTGACTTTTGGAAACTGGCATAACAATACTTGTCCCCTGTGTTTTTTGTTTGACCAATTCATTGTTTGATCCAATCATTTTCTATTGAACTGACACATAAGTATTGCCCTTTAAATTCCCTAATAGCATAGTGAAAGTAGAAAAATAACCACACAAACAATGATTCTTGTTGCCATTAGAGGCATTTTTAATGAGGTTGTTAAGAAAACACATTTTCTAAAAACATACCAGGACTAAAACAATGAGTTAAAGGTGTAAGAACTTCATATGGATCCTCTCTACTAGCCAGGGTAGAGTAAGGTAGCTCCAAAGACTGTGTCTTCTTCTAGAAGACTCATCATGTTCATACACTACATAAACAGCCCATTATTTTTTATGTGCATAGTGTAATGTTTTATTTGCCCAGCGGAGGCACTGCAGGAAAAGTGAACACTCCAAGAAACTATAGCTGAGCATTGGAAGTTAAATATTGGACTAAAATGACCAGAAAGAAGTGATCAGCTGAGCGTTATGTCAGTTCATTTCAGGTCAGCACCTCTCTTTGCTGCTCAGAGAGTGGCATGGGTGGTGTACAGATTTATAAATGGCTATAAAAAGTCTATATCCTCTAAAATTCCGAGCTAAGATTAGAGGTGCTGAGCCGAATTGAGTGAAAACAATGCTCTGCTGGGCACGTCTGTCTACTTATTTTAGCAATCGATTGGAGTCTCAGCACCCGGAGCCCTAAATGATCAAAACTTCTATGTCACCTGTTTATTAAAGTGATAGCTACCTTTTAAATATTAGTGAAAATCTAGAAATCCTTAGACTCAAGACTTATATTTGTCTTTCATCTTTAAGAAGAACCATTTACTTTCATGCTTCATAGTGGATCTGTATTGGAGGTGACCGATCCCCTTTAATGGACAAATATATTTGAAGATACGTCCACAGAGAACCTCACAGAAAAGCTATGAATCTCATCACATTTCAACCTTTATGATAGTTCAAGTGCTCTATAGATAATATCACAGCCTGAGAGCTAACGCCGGCTCAGATCTACTGCCCATAGAGAGACATGAATCACTTCTCCATTACAAGATTAAAAAAAAAAAAATTGAATGGCATTTTACTTCAAATGGCAGCTGAAGGATTTCCTGGCCGACTCGGCTTATGACGCTACGTAACGGTAACGGGATTGGGTACGATTAATAGCTATATTTGTCTAGCGAGCAGCCTCGCAAAATGTAGCATTGCTGGATTAGCCATCATAAGTTAAATTTTTTTAAAAAAAATTGTACTTTTTTGTACTCTATATTTAGAAATGGGAAGAAGTAATGGACAGATATGGATTTCATCCCATTGTAACATTTATGATAGTTCACATTTCTTAGATAACATTATAAGGCTGGGAAATGCTCCCTCAGGCCTCTTGTGGGGAAATGAATAATTTCTCTATCGCAGGATTTCAATTCTAAGTGAGATTTTATATCCTTTGCCATTCCTTGATGTGATGTGGAGGCCGCTTGCGATCTGCTGAGCCCATATAATCCGTAATGATCTTATAATGTCTCTTTTACTTAAATTGGAGGCGAGTTGTTCAATATGTGCTTTTATGGCAGTTTTCTCAGTGTAATGTATCAGTGATATACAGTAACCCAGGGACACAAAATACCAAACCTGTCAAAAGACCCATTTAGCTGCTATGGCAACTGGTTATTTTTTGCCAGTCCCTAGAGAGGGAATGGGATCGGGTCATTCATGCTCTGTTTGGAAGGGAAAATGTGATGACACCTATTGCAATGATGTACTCTTTCTTTTTGTGTAGAATTTGCTTTATGCCCTTTCGACAGTGGAAAATCCACCAACAAAAGAAACAATACAAATGTCATACAGGCACCTACATACAATGGCACACTCAATGCCTGTTCATTAGAAGAGGAAAGATTTATAGGACACTTAAGGAGCCTTTGCTTCACTTTTGAGAACAGAACAGACTGAACATGATCCATACAGTATCATTCTAAGGAATTGAAACCATAGGCTATATATTTTGGAAGGCAACACCCTCCCAAAATATGTAGGGGGTAATTCAGTGCAACAAACAAGTGGTCATGGAGGCATGGAGGCAGACCATGCAACTGCTAAGGGGCCCTTACGACAGAAGAGGCCCGGGCCACCCCTAATGAAACATGGTTTAATGCCTCCATGGTGGCTTTGGCTTATAGTATCTCTTGTGGCTGGCACAGTCCCTCAACGTTTCATTCTTCTAGCACCCTGGCACACCAGTGACGTCATTCGTGCACCTGGGGTCTGAGAGGACATAACGCAAGCGACTGCCACTGTCATTTGAGTATGTACATTGAAGGGGGGAATGTACAGGATCCATGGGGCCCTGTATGGTTTCTTGCTATGTGGCCCTATGAATCCTAGCTACTAGGGATGGTCCGAACCTGCTTCAGTTCGGGTTCGTACAAACCCGAAGTCACGGAAATGATTCCTGATGTCTGCCTGCTCCGTGGAGAGGGTGGATACAGCGGGAGGAGCGCCTGGAAAACTGGGATACAGCCATAACCATAGGCTGTATCCCAGTTTTCCTGGCGGTCCTCCCGCTGTATCCACCCGCTGCACGGAGCGGGCAGACAGCGGGAATCTGATGCCGAGCGTTCGGGTTCATAAGAACCCGAACCTCGTCAGGTTCGGACCATTCCTACTAGCTACGATCCTGCAACAAACTCAAAAACAATAACATTACAATATGGCATTATTCTGTATGGTTTCTGGATTAGACTTTACTATAGCTTAAAAACAAATGGCCAATAGTATTTTTGGAGGCTTAAATATTCAGTAAGGAAGTCCGGTATCGAAGACCAGAGCTGGGTATAAACAGCAAAATTATGAAGATTTCATGTGCCAAAGGTAAAGATTCAATATGGCGATCACCCCCCCTCTCCCCTTCCTATTGGACTGGACATGGACTGGATTCCTGTTAGTGAGACCCAATAACAATACTTGGTGGACATCAGCATCATCTCCATCTGGTCCAAACTGCTATGATGACTTATAGCTACAGATTTTGATGCTCATACATCTTCTGCTTCTCACTCCTTCTTTGGATAAACACCATCTATACTAATAGAAGCTCCTCATACTACTATACACTGTGCTCAATATTGTCTCACACTCTGCCCCCTGAATATAATACTGCCATTCTCTGGGTTCCCCCTTAAACTCCTCGAGGTAGGCTGTAAATCTGAATAAATTCCTGGATCAATGACCCTTCCCCAACATCTAGTAACTATAACCTGTGATATTATTACACTCCAGAATATATCCAGGCCCCTTATGATTTTCTTCGGAAAGTTCACCCTAACCACCTTATCTGGCAGAGAGGTCCATAGTCTCACTGCTCTGAATGTTCATGTGTCCTAAATAGAGAAGGGGGATAAGCCACTGCCAGACACCTCGGATGGCAGCTTATCTCTCAGAGAACAAAAGAATAAAGCAGTTGACATCTACCATGGTTGACTACTTGCCATCATCTACTATGCATCCATCATCCACACACTGCACAATCACTTGAGAAACCACTAACATACACAAACACACATTGACACAGACACTGACTGACTGACATTGACTAACTGACACTGACTGATTGACTGGCACTGATAAACTCCAACACTGACACACAGCACTTAAAGCTCAGTCTTCTCCCCCTTCCTCTCTGTCTGGCTGCTCTTCACACTGTGAGGTTGAGGACCTTCTTGTAATTTGATCAGGTCCTTCACCCTTTTTTTTCTTTCTGTGCAGGTCCTGCTCTTGTGTCTTCTGATGTTCAGCACTCACTCTGCACTACAGTGAGCAGACTGAACATTAGAAAACCAGGCCTCTCTCCCTCTCTGGGCCCCTAGAGACACTGTGGGCCCCGGCACTTGCCCAGGTAAGCCGTGTGCTGACGCCGTCCCTGCACCCATGAGTCAACTCGTACCATGTCATCAGACCATAACAGTGGGAGGACTTTTTTTTTTTTTTAATATACAGATTGCAAGGGTTAACCGGATGAACACAAACCTTCCTATCCGCACCGTGGGTTGGAGGTGGGTGTAGACCATTAAATAAATTGCCCTACATTCATGCTTCCATTAATCTTTTGAAAGGATTCTGTTGGCTCTGTATGTTTCCCTTTATGTCATATGAGTCAACATTGGTAATATAGGTTGTGATATATGTGAGTCATAAAGTGACCAGAAGCAAGACCACTATGCTGAGTCAGCCGGGGGTGGGGGGGTACTGGTAGAAACAGAAGAAGAGCGAGTGATTTACATTTGCAGCCAACAGCCTCTTTGGTAGCGAGTGATTTGTTGCAATAACCTATGTGAATTATTTAGTAAGTGTTTTACCCCTTGTAATCTCGGCAGGTGCCCCTGCTGTGTGTTCGCTCTCAGCAAGCCTCCCTCTTATCTCTAGCAGGCACAAGTCTAGGGAGCATTGTATTAATTCCCAGTCTATCTTTTCATCGCTCAGTTCTGTAACAATGGGTTTGATTTCGAGTGCACGTTTTAATATTCCTGTTTGTGTTGTTAATTATGCAGCATTAGCTGGAAACATCGCTTTATCAGAGGGAAGTCAAACTGTTTTTATGACATTAGCGGCTATTGATTAAAGCAACAGCAAGGCTTTCAGCTGGGAGACTCTCCGTACGGCTAATTCCACATTAAATACGATGATATTTGTGTTGTGTCCATTAAGGAATGTGCTGCAATCATTTAGAACCGGAGTTTTGTTAAAGGGCAACCATTAGGCGTTTCGTTGGTTAAGATAAGACGCCATGTTTCTATTAGAAGGCTAATGTCTTGTATAGAATGATAATGTAGAAGAAAGTGATATAAGATGGGCTTTAAATTACATGTGCGTGGGTTGTCACAGAGACAGGACTTATAAGAGTTAAATACGAGGAAGGTGTTAAAGGGGTACTCCAGATTTTTTTTTTTTAAATCAACTAGTGTCATAAAAGGGCCAGAGATTTGTAATTTAGTTCACTTGAAAAATCTCCATTCTTTTAGTACGTATCAGCTGC
The DNA here is from genome assembly GCF_027789765.1 of Dendropsophus ebraccatus. NCBI lineage: Eukaryota > Metazoa > Chordata > Amphibia > Anura > Hylidae > Dendropsophus > Dendropsophus ebraccatus. The sequence continues at coordinate 71,243,742 of NC_091465.1, forward strand.
TGTATGCCCTGCAGGAAGGGGTATATTATTTCCAGTCTGGAGAACAGGAGAAGTTTTCTATGGGGATTTGTTCCTGCTTTGGACAGTTCCTGTCATGGACAGAGGTGGCACTGTGTCAGACTGGCAAGAATACACTGCTTCCTGATGGGCATACAGCAGCTGATAAGTACTGGAAGACTGAAGATTTTTTTTTTATAGAAGTAAATTGCAAATCTCTGTCACTTTCTGACACCAGTTGATTAAAAAAAAACAACATTTAGCTGGAGTACCCTTTTAAAAGATTTTCCGGGGCTAAGTGACTGAAGATCTGTCCCCATGATAGGCCATCAGTGTCTCATTAGTGTGGTGTCAACACCTGCCACCATTGTCAACCGTTGTGTAGTGGCCATACTAGGGTGGTGTTGCTTAACTCTAATTCTATAGGAACTAGTAGCCCAACATGGCCACTACATAATGTGAAGAGCCAGGCCTGGCTGACTGGTGTATATATAGCTATAATGTAGATGTATACAGATAAAGTATATATATCAATTATAATATATATAAATACAGTGGCATAGCTGCCATGAAGGCAGACCACGCAACTTCTATGGGGCCCATGAGATAGGCCCCCCCTGGCTAAACATGCTATGCCTCTATGGTAACTAAAGCTCACAGAAGCCACTGGCAGGGCTCTCTTCCCTACCAGTCTTTCGTGTGGCTGGAGGCAGCATTGCACCTCCTGCCACAAGAGGCCCCCCCCGCCCCCTGAAAGAATATACTCACATGACCGAAGCAGGATTCATTGGGACCTGTATAATTTCTTGCTATGTTACATAGTTACATAGTTAATACGGTTGAAAAAAAGACACATGTCCATCAAGTTCAACCAAGGAGGGGATGGATACAGGGAAGGGGGAGGGGTGATAGGTTCTATACATATGCATTTATATTATTTTGGTCTAAGAACTTGTCTAGCCCTGTTTTGAAGCCCTCTACTGTTTTTGCTGTGACCAGATCCTGTGGTAGACTGTTCCACAGATTCACAGTTCTCATGGTAAAGAAGACTTGTCGCCTCCGGAGATTGAACCTTTTTTTCTCCAGGCGGAGGCAGTGCCCTCTTGTCCTTTGAGGGGGTTTTACCTGGAACATCTTTTCCCCATATCTCTTGTAGGGGCCATTTATATATTTAAATAAATTAATCATATCTCCCCTTAAACGTCTCTTCTCCAGACTAAACAAATTTCATTCTTTTAATCTCTCCTCATAACTAAGATGCTCCATTCCCCTTATTAGTTTATTTGCCCGTCTTTGTACCCTCTCCAGCTCTAGAACATCCTTTTTATGAATCGGGTTCCAAAACTGGACGGCATACTCCAGATGAGGCCGCACCAAGGCTTTATAAAGCGGTAATATTATATCCCTGTCCCGAGAGTCCAGGCCTGTTTTAATGCATGACAATATCCTGCTGGCCTTAGAAGCAGCTGACTGACATTGTGTGCTGTTCTGTAGTCTATTATCTACAAGTACACCCAGATCCTTCTCCATCAGTGACTCTCCCAGAGTAACTCCCCCCAGGACATATGATGCATGTGGGTTATTAGTACCCAGGTGCATAACTTTACATTTATCCACATTGAACCTCATTTGCCAAGTGGACGCCCAAACGCTCAGTGAGTCTAAGTCATCCTGTAACATCTGCACATCCTCCATAGACTGTACTGTACTACAAAGCTTGGTGTCATCTGCAAAGATAGAAACATTACTGTTAATTCCATTCTCAATATCATTAATAAACAAGTTAAACAGAAGAGGGCCCAGTACTGACCCTTGGGGTACACCACTTATTACCGGGGACCATTCGGAGTAGGAATCATTGACCACCACTCTCTGGGTACGATTATTAAGCCAGTTTTCAATCCAGTTACACATTAAATTTTCCAAACCGATAGACTTTAACTTACCCATCAGACGTCCATGAGGAACTGTGTCAAACGCTTTAGCAAAATCCAGGTACACGATATCCACAGCCGCGCCCCCATCCAGGCTTCTACTCACCTCTTCGTAGAAACATATTAGGTTGGTTTGACAGCTTCTATCCTTAGTAAAACCATGCTGGTTATCACTTATAATACCCTTATAAGCCCCTCAAATAGTTTCCCCACAATGGACGGTCTATAGTTACCTGGGGAAGTTCGAGAGCCCTTTTTGAAGATCGGCATTACATTTGCCTTACGCCAGTCCCTCGGCACAATACCAGTCAGCAAAGAATCACTGAATATTTCATACAAGGGTAGAGAAATTACAGAACTGAGTTCCCTAAGAACTCTGGGGTGCAATCCATCAGGCCCTGGAGCTTTGGTTACATTGAGTTTATTTAATTTATCTTGGACCATGTCTATAGTAAACCAGTTCAGTACATTACACGTGTTAGCAGCACTGGCCCCACCCACCTCAGTACTGGCCCCACCCACCACAGCTCCATCCTCTTCTTTTGTATATACAGAACTGAAGAAGCCATTAAGTAACTCAGCTTTCTCCTGATCCCCAGTTATTAATTCCCCGTCGCCATTATTTAGGGGTCCTACATGCTCTGACCTTGGTTTTTTTGCATTAATATATTTGAAGAATTTTTGGGGGTTTCTTTTGCTATCTATGGCTACCTGCTTTTCATTGTGAATTTTTGCTGCTTTTATTACATTTTTACAGGTTTTACAGATGTTGTCCCATGAATTCTAGCTACACCCCTGTATAAATATGTATAAACTGAATGTTGATGTCAGCATAAATACCCATGTTCTGAGGGAAAAAACAAAGGGCGACAGCGCTCCATGGCGAGGATCAGAAGGGCAGGGTGAAAAAGGGATGGGGGTGCACGGCAACCCTCACCTGATGTGGTTGTGCAAAGGGAGGCACAACACTCTGTAGCGTATATATCAAGGACCGCAGCCACTCCCGATATCCAACAGGAAACAATGATGCAAACAACCTCCAACTCCAGACTACACGGATTATGGGGCGCAGGTCCAACTTGAGATCGAGGCACAGTGAGTAATAAAAATATATTTTATTGTGGAGACTCAACGCGTTTCGGAACCGCACCGGTTCCTTTCTCAAGAGTCATGATACTGATAAAACAGAACAGCACTATATATCACAAACCAAGATGACATCAAAAGGGGAGGAGGACTCAGAACCTCCCACTTCAATCAACACAGACACCTGTAACACCAATAAAGAAAGGCATATAGCTATATACTACATTGCATTGAAATACAATAATATATAAAGAGTATAAAACGAATATGTATATAAATAAAAATAATATGTGTAGAAAATGTATAAAAAAAGTATAAAAAAAAAAAAAAAAAATAAAAAAAAAAAAAAAAACTTAAAAAAAAAACTTTAAAAAAAAAAACTTTAAAAAAAACCTTTAAAAAAAACCTTTAAAAAAAAAAAAACGTTAAAAAAAAAAAAATATGCTTCAGATATGGAAAATAGTAATAATACAAACAAAAATAATAATACAAAAACTAGATCTGTGGGCACCGTACGCTGCAATGTAGCGAGGTGCTTATGCTGCAATTGGATAACAGATACCCCAGCATCAACATTTACCTCTATAGTCACCAATGAGATATTTTTTGTCCGTGAAATGTATTCTTGTTCATCACAGTATGTTATTTATCTCCTAGAGTGCCCATGTCACCTGCAGTATGTGGGACGCACCATTCAGACGGTGCGGTGCCGCATGAACAAGCATCGAGCTAATATTAAAAATTCATTTTTATTGCATAGTGTCTCTCGACACTTTTTTCTTAAGCATAATTCTGACCCTAGTAGTTTGAGACTCACTATTTTGGAACGTATAGGAGAGAATGTTCCCAATAGATACAAGCAGCTCACTAATAGGGAATCATACTGGATTTTTAAACTTTGCTCTTTGTCACCAGATGGCTTAAATGAGACACTAGAAAATACGAAGGTATAATTTTTTAACTTTATATATTTATTTTTAAATATATATATATATAAATTTTTTAATAAGTTTTTTTTTTTTTTAAAGGTTTTTTTTTTTTTTTTTAAGTTTTTTTTTTTTTTTTTAAGTTTTTTTTTATACATTTTCTACACATATTATTTTTATTTATATACATATTCGTTTTATATACTCTTTTTATATATTATTGTATTTCAATGCAATGTAGTATATAGCTATATGCCTTTCTTTATTGGTGTTACAGGTGTCTGTGTTGATTGAAGTGGGAGGTTCTGAGTCCTCCTCCCCTTTTGATGTCATCTTGGTTTGTGATATATAGTGCTGTTCTGTTTTATCAGTATCATGACTCTTGAGAAAGGAACCGGTGCGGTTCCGAAACGCGTTGAGTCTCCACAATAAAATATATTTTTATTACTCACTGTGCCTCGATCTCAAGTTGGACCTGCGCCCCATAATCCGTGTAGTCTGGAGTTGGAGGTTGTTTGCATCATGTTCTGAGGGGTCCCTGAGTCTGAACTACCACTAGTCAAGTAACACGAAGACCAAAAATACCTCCAATCAGCTCTTGGACATCCATCAGAATATCACTAAATCCAATATAACAAAGTGGAAAGAATATGGGGGAACTACAAAGCTGACAAGTTTAGCTTATAAAGGGAAGTTACTGGTGACTCTGGTTGATGCCCAGAAGTAACAAGCAACTATGGCTGGATTTGTCTGAATTTGACTCATCTGTCTGAAGTAAACATAAATTAGAGGCTAAACATAAGATAAAACCCCTAATGAAATGTCAAAGTAGAGAAAAACAGATATAAATAGTACTTTAGAACATAAACAAAATGTTCCTGACAAACAAGCATGAAACTGAGAAAATTAGACTTTTCACAAGGTAATAATTTGTTTAGGATGTCAGCTGTGGTTAAATAATGGATAATTAGACCTGATTTAAAGATAGAATAGTCTGTTCCCAGTAAATACTGAGCCCGATACAGCATGTCCCATGAGGAAATGGAATTTATCATCGGAAAGGAGTCATGTGAAATATAAGACATTAGTGAAAACAACTAGTAGGATCTGTAGCTGGATAGAGAGATGGTCAATGCTTCTACCTCAACATTAGGGGTCCGGACTACTGGACTTCCGGACTACTGGATATTAGGGGTCCGGACAACTTGTAGCATCTCTCTAGGATGTCCGGTTGTTGGGTATATAATGCCATTCCATAAAAATCAGTATTGATGTCTTCAACACGTACATAGGGATGGCAGATGGCCCACATACCTGCTTTCCCCGACCACCTTGGCGACTCTAGAAAACTATGGCCTGATTGTATGTACTTTTGATAGTACTGATGCATTTGGATCTCTGCCCCATCAACTTTTAATGGTACTTTCTGCACCTACCATGGTGAACACAGGGCTACAACGTTCAAGGCTACAGGATTCATGGGGCCCCATAGCAAGAACCTTTACGGGCCCCATGAATCCTGAGTGCCCCCCCCCACATACCAACACCGATGCACATACTCACATGACCCGGTGATTGGAGCAGTCCCGTTGCGTTCTCCCAGGCCGGGAGAACTGAACAATGAGGGACTTCGACGGCTGCTAGGTCATTGAGGTGCAATGCTGCCTCTGGCCACAAGAGAGACTGGTGTGGCTGGGAGCCCTACCAATGGGTGCTGTGAGGCAAAGCCGCCATGGAGGCAGATCATATCTGGCTAGGGGGACCAGGCCCACTTCCACATGGGCCCCATAGCAGTCGTGTGATCTGCCTCCA